>NW_026596073.1:20113875-20170772 GCF_907164565.1 Psammomys obesus
ATCTATCTATCTATCTATCTATCTATCTATCTATCTATCTATCTATCATATATTGTGTATTGTGTATGTCTCCACGCAGGTAAAAGCATCCCATAATGTTTGTGCTAATGTGGAGAAAAGACAATTGCAGGAACAGGTTCCCTCTCCCCACTCAGTCACATAGTGGGTCTTTAGTTCTACCCCGCTCCCCTTCCAGTCACCTTTTGGGTACAGGTGATGGAAGTCAACATCAGACTTTGCAGCAAGCACTTTTACTTGCTGAGTCACCTCACAGCGCCAGTAATGGTGCTTTTTTATTATTTTTATTTTTTAATATTAATTACAGTTTATTCACTTTGTATTCCAGCTGTTGGCCCCTCTCTCATTTCCTCTCAATTCCACCTTCCCTCCCTTCTCCCCTCTGAAGGTCCACTGATAGGGGAGGTTCTCCTCTTCTATCTGACTCTAGCCTATCAGGTTTCATCAGGACTGGCTGCATTGTCTTCCTCTGTGGCCTGGTAAGGTGACCAAAGAGCCAGACACTGAGTTCAAGTCAGAGACAGTCCCTGTTCTTATTAGAGAACCCACTTGGACACTGAGCTGCCATGGACTATGTCTGTGCAGGGGCTCTAGGTTATCTCCATGTATGGTCCTTGGCTGGAATATAAGTCTCAGAAAAGATCACTGTGCCCAGATTTTTTGGTTCTGTTGCTCTCCTAATGGAGCTCCTGTGCCCTTTAGATCTTTCTATCTCCCCCTTTTTTTCATAAGGTTCCCTGCACTCTGCCCAAAGTTTGGTTATGAGCCTCAGCATCTGCTTTGATACTGCTGGGTAGAGTCTTTCAGAGGCCCGCTGTGGTAAGCTCTTACTCTGTTTTTTCTCTCTTCAGATGTCCATCCTCTTTGCCTTTCTGAGTGAGGATTGATCATCTTACCCAGGGCACAAGAGAAAGTTTCCTGAACAGAACACCAACAGTACAGGCTCTAAGATCAACAATCAATAAATGGGACCTCATGAAACTGAAAAGCTTCTGTAAAGCAAAGGACACTGTCATCAGAACAAAACTATCAAGCCTATGGACTGGGAAAGGATCTTCACCAACCCTATGTCTGATAGAGGGTTAATATCCAGAATATATAAAGAACTCAAGAAGTTAAAAAGCAACAAATCAAGTAATCCAATTTAAAAATGGGGTACAAAGCTAAACAGAGAATTCTCTGTAGAGGAATATAGAATGTCAGAGAAACACTTAAAGAAAAGCTCAACATTCTTAGTCATCAGAGAGCTGCAAATCAAAATGACCCTGAGATTTTACCTTACACCCATCAGAATGACTAAGATCAAAAGCTCAAGTAACAATATGTGCTGGAGAGGATGTGGAGAAAGGGGAACCCTCCTCCATTGCTGGTAGGAGTGTAAACTCGTACAACCACTTTGGAAAGCAATCTGGTGCTTTCTCAGACAATTAGGAACAGTGCTTCTTCAAGATCCAGCTATATAACTCCAAGGCATATATCCAAAATATGTTCAAGTACACAACAAGGACCTTTGCTCAACCATGTTTGTAGCAGCTTTATTCATAATAGTCAGAACCTATAACAACCCAGATGCCCCTCAACTGAGGAATGGATACAGAAATTGTGGTACAATTATACAATGGCATACTACTCAGCAATTAAAAATAAGGAAATCATGGAATTTGCAGGAAAATGGTGGAATCTAGAAAGGAGCATCCTGAGTGAGGTATTCCAGAAGCAGAAAGACACACATGGTATATACTCACTTATAAGTGGATATTAGACCTCTAACATAGTATAACCGTACTAAAATCTGTACACCTAAAGAAGCTAAGCAAGAAGGTGATGGTGCTTTCAAAAGTATGACGTCATGCACCATATTTCCACTACAGGGTGTGTGTTTTATTGGATGAGTCTGAATTCAACAGCTTCTCATCCGGCACAACTAGTCCTTACTGCTGCTGTTGGCACCCAAATAGTCCTCTGCCATTGCCAGGCCTTCTGTTTGCTGTGTTCTTTGATTCCCTTTCAGTCTCTACCATCCCAGGTGCCATCTTTAACATAAATTGGATCCGATTTTTAAACTACCATTTAGCAACCACAACAAAAAACACTTTTACTTCTTGACAACCCATAGAAATGAATTCTTCTCAAAGAAAACAGACTGCTTCCAAAACAGCATGTCACAACTAAACAGTCAGCTTGCAGAGCTTCATAATGAAAGGCATTAACTCCTTGGGATGCCTTCCCTGACATCTATTTTGCTGTCTTTGTCAAGGTCCCCAGTGTAGCAGTGGCAAGAAGCTAACTTAGTGGCTACTGGTAAGCAGGGCACTTCAGAAAGTCAAGAGGACTGCAGAGACCAACTAATTGTATTCTCCTTCTTCCTCTGCCGAATCTGCAATGGTCTTGTCAGACTGCTGATGAACAAGGCTCTGGTTGCTTATACGAAGCTTGGAAAATTATGCTTATTATTGCCATGATCTCAAAAAGGAAAATTATTATTATTATTCCTTACCATGGCCTACTTTCACACTGAACAATTATGACTTCAGATGAGAAATAACAGTTTCATGTCAAAATGCTCATACATTTATGGAAATACATAGCTGTCATTCAGCACAAAATTAGAAGCCTTCAATTTTCATCTCAAAATCATTCTGCATGCAAATACTGAATACAAACACCGAAATTGTATAGCTGGTTTGAAATGCAGCCTTCTATCCCGGTATCAGAAAGTTTCCAGGCAGAACAGTTAATCAACAGCTACATCCTGACAGCCTTGCCTTTGCACATGTCTTACATATTGGCAATGAACTGCCAATAGTTCATATTCAGATCACAAAGATGTTAACAAAATGAGGACCTCTAAAGTTTGATTTTTACTGAGCCAGTATATCACTGAAATATTTCTAAAACAATGATTTCTTCAGTCATTAAAACAAAACCCATGTGGACGCATAACTCAAGGGTGAATATTTTTCTTAGTCTACTTTTTTTTTTTTAAGTAAAAATTCTTCAGGTAAAAGTGCTCAGCCTACACATTGGAAAGACTCTAACTAGCAGTGTTTTCAAAGCAAAGACTCATGACCAAACCTTTGGCAGAGTACAGGGAATCATAAGAAAGAAGAGGAGTTAGTCTGATGAGGAAAGGATAGGAGCTCCACAAGGACCAAATATATCTGGGCACAGGGTCTTTTCTGAGACTGAAATGCAACCAAGGACCATGTATGAATGTAACCTAGAACCTCTGCTCAGATGTAGCCTGTGGTAACTCAGTAACCAATTGGTTTCCCATAGTGAGGGGAACAAGGACTATTTCTAACAGGAACTCAATGACTGGCTCTTTGGCCTCCCCACCCCCCAAGGGAGGAGCAGTCCTGTTAGGCCACAGAGGAGAGCTTTGTAGCCAGTCCTGAAGATACCTGATAAAACAGGATCAGATGAATGGGGAGGAGGTCCCCCCTATCAGTGGACTTGGCAAGGGGCACGGTGGAGATGAGGGAGGGAGGGAGGGACTGGGAGGGAGGGAGGGATCGGGACATGGCTGGGATACAGAGTTAATAAAATGTAACTGATAAGAAAAAAATAAAATACAAAAATAAAAAAAAAACCTGTTTACAGTTGTAAAAAAAAAAAAAAGTGCTCAGCCTAGTGAACGAAGCTTAACAACATGAGTTTGATTCTTTGGACACACATAATGGAAGGAAAAGACCAACTTAATCAGATTATTATCTGACCTCCACATGTGCACCAAGGCAGGACACACTTTCCCCTCTCACTCACTGCCATACCTGCACACAAATAATTACGTAAATACATGTCATTTTAAAAAAATCTTATAAGATTCAGTTATTCATATTAATGACATAATTTGAAATAAAATTTATTTGGAAAAACATATTTATATTGATTAAGTGTAGTAAAATAAGCCATCATACAGTTAAAAGATTAGCACATATTAAAAAGAGCACAAATTAAAAAAAAAATTATTACCGTTTTCAACTTAAGATGCTTTGGAAGCACGGGTGCATCTAATTGTGCGTTAGCTTATCTTCTACTAAATCACTTATTTTTTTTTTAAGTAGGAAATTTTGCTCTTATAATTGAGAATCCTGGGAAGAGAATAAAGAAGAGTACTTCAATCCACAAGGAATTTTCTATCCACCCCATGAGTGGGTATCACTGTTATATGCAGCAAGCCTTTTTTTTTTTTTTTTGCATTTTTTTTTAAATTTTATTTTTCTTTTTAGTTACATTTTGTTAACTCTGTGTCCCAGCTGTATCCCGCTCCCTCATTCCCTCCCCAACCCCACACTCCCTCCCTGGTCTCCTCCCTGCCCCTTTCCAAGTCCCCTGATAGGGGAGGACCTCCTCCCCTTTCATCTGACCCTGTTTTATCAGGTATCTTCAGGGCTGGCTGCAAAGTCCTCCTCTGTGGCCTAACAGACTGCTCCTCCCCTGGGGTGGGGGTGGGGGGTCAAACAGCCTGCCCTTTTCTTAAGGATGTGTCTGTATTATTTAAAGATGATGTGTAATTAGAAAATCAGCTAAACATGATTTAGAATGTTCCAAACAGGGTAAAGAAATGATTTCTATTTTAATTAAGATAGTAGTTGTCAGAGTGCTTTATTTAATGCTGTGTTTTTTGGTTAACTCTTCTGACTGAAATCTTCCAAATTGAACGTAATTGTTTTTTTAAAGCTATTAAAATATTAGGGAAGCTTGGAGACATCCCTAAGAGCTGGCCATCTTTACAAAGAAAAGATGTTTCATAGCAGCCATAAAAAATTATTATATTTTGACACTAAACACAGAAGATTACTGTTAAAAATACTGTAAGTAGCAAAACAATGCATTGACAGAACACAGCAAATGACCCAAGATACTGGAGCTTTCTTGTATTAGTAAAGGCCTCCTGTGCATCAGCTAAATATAGATTCACAATATTAATGAAGCACAAAATAAGAATATTTTAAACTGTTCCAACTGTAAAATTTAAAACAATTATTTGACATTTAGTTAAAAACTATCAAATATTCTTTTTTTCAATTATTGTTAAAAATAGTGAGTTCTCTTGCCAGGCCACAGAGGAAGATGATGCACCCAGCCTTTATGAGACCCAATAAACTAGGGTCAGAAAGAAGGGGAAGAGGTCCTCCCATTTCAGGGAAGTAGGGGAAGGGCATAGGGGGAGAAGAGGGAGGTTGAATGGGACCAGGAGAGACTGGGTGGGCCTGGGAGGGACTGGGAGTGGACTACAGTGGGGATAGAAAAGTGAATAAATTATAATAATAAATAAAATTAAAATAGAAAAATAGTGAGTTCATTTTAAATCAAATTTGATCTTTTTATTAAAATATCTAGCGACAATGGTAAAAGAAGTTAAAGAAAAGAAATCAAGAAGGAGAAGGAGTGGGGGAGAAGGAAAAGGACACGGAGAAAGAGGGAGGAGAAGGAGGAGGAGGAAGAGGAGGAGAAGAGGGAAGAGGAGATCTGAATTTTTAACTAGTTGGGCTTTTTTATCCAGTGTGATACAAACATAGAGCTATCATTAAAGAAATATTTTAAGATTAAGTGATCAAGTGACGAGATTGAGAGTCCTAACTCCACTCTCTAGAGTGCTTAAGATTCTCAAAAGAAGTAGAAATTCAGGATAACAGAGATCAACTACAACACACTATCTCAAAAGAAGTGAACATACTATAAAGTAAATTCCTTCTTTAATGACTGTGACAAACAGAATATTCAATTTTTATAAGATAAACATCTCAAGTTATGAGAAAGAAATGTAGACACATTCTGCTGCTGACAGGCAGTGATTTCCAGCCAATGAGAGCTATTTTTCAAAGACCGTTTTCATTGAACTCTGATTGTGGTATCATATTGCACAAGGCAAATCATTATATAGTGTGGTGGTGGGGGAAAGTGTGGGTTATTCTTATTGCATATCTGATCCCCTGTTGAGTCAGAAAACAACTTTCTTTTTAAAGCAGGATTTGCCTGAGCAGTAACAACAGAAAGATATTTATAAAAATCAAATATCTGTCAGTGATATTGATATTTTCGACTCAGAGTTTAAATTTGTTACCAAAATGCAGTGTTAGAACTATTTTCCTTACAACATAGATGATGTTTATAACAAAAAGCTATAGAAACTCAAATAACTTTACCCTTACTTGCTGAATATCCTGTTTTTAAGGAAAAAAAAAAAAAAAAAAAAACAGAACAAAACAAAATACCAGTTACTAAGCAAACTGACAAAAAATGTTGACTAAATATAGAATGCAGAGTATTTTATGTTTTTAAAAAGCTTTTCTCCTTTCTTATAATTTTAACCACTGAGGGATTTAAAAGTAGCATGCAGTAAGAGTAAATTTATGAAAGAGAAAACTAAAAAAAAAAGAAAAAAAAAGAGATCAACTTTTGCAATGAAAAGCATGTTAAGATTTTCAAATATTCATATTCATTTTCCACACCCTATTATAGAGCAACCCACAGAGTTTCCACATTTAAACAGGTATTTTTCATTTATAGATAAGTAATGATTTCCTATGGTTATTTGTACATAGAGACATTGGACCATTACATACATAAGATTCTGTGTGTGTGTGTGTGTGTGTGTGTGTGTGTGTGTGTGTGTATATATATATATATATATATATATATATATCATAGTAATCTCAGTATTTCTATATCAAGGCAAAATAAATGTCTGTTTTGAACAGGTCTGATACCAATAACTTATGGTTTACTTTTCTCATGTTTTGTATTTTTTTTAATTAAATGCAAAGGAAATATATCTGGCATAATCCTACCAAGGGCATGCTTCTTAATACACATTTACAATTACTTTCAATTATTACCAATCAAAAGGCATCTAATGATGAAAAGTTACTATTATGTAAGCAGTATATATTTCAAGATTAGAAATAGATATTCAATGTTACTTCAATGTACCTTTTGTAATTCAAGAGCATCTAAATATTTTACATATTTGTTAACAGTATTTTCCTATTAATATCACTTCATATTGTATATGATTATTTCCTTCTTAACTAACTAATTTTCAGTATTTAAGAATGCTTTAGAATATAAAATATCTTATTTCGTAAGAGGATGACAAATTAATTTTTTTCTGTTTAATTTTTCCTTCCTTATACTTTTACTGTTTTTATTGATCTTTGCTGTTTGGCACTCTAAAATATTTTTGTTTAACTACATACACAGCACAAGTTAATGCTGACATAAATTTTATTTCCTTTCGACACTTATTTTCTACTCATTGAATCATATTCCCTTGGTATTTGATTAGTAATTTTGACTTATTTTGTACTTACTATATTAATACATTAGTTTTATGTAGCAATATTCGTTTCCAGCCTACACAGCTCACACTTGCCATGGTAAGGGTTTTAGGTTTACAGCATCTCAAAGCATGTTTCTTGTCTTTATGTAACACTGTAGTGCCAATAAGTGATTCACAGCAGTTCTGTTTACTTTTCAATCATCTGTGCTATCAAGCACGTGCATCGAAGTTTAAATTCAGTGAAGTGTTTTGGATGAGCCAGCCAGACACAATGTGTGAAAAAGCAACAGGACACAGTGCGTGGCCTGTGTTCTAAATTATGAATATCTCATTATAAAAACACACAAGGTGACAGATTCAGGGACAGAGAGACAGCACACAGTACACTTTCACAGTCAGGTGTTAATATTTGATTGATTCTCAGGAAATAACATACAGTCTCTGGAAATAGTGACACTCGGCTGAGTCTTCCTACACTGCTGTGGTCAGAATGTTTCCTCCAGTCTGAACATGTTGGCTAGGTAAACTACTGCGATAAAATTAGTAGGAGGGCGCTTTAGGCATGATCAAGTTACAGTTCAAACATTTCTGAGAAAAGTCCTTTTGTCTGTCTCTCTTCCCTTCATGAGGCCACAACTGTGCTCCTGAAAGGAGACAGCAGCCTTATTTGAAGCCATCTAAGAGGCAGAAAACAGTCTTCAGCAGATTCTGAATGGTTGATCTTTGAACTTTCAGTTTTCAGATTTGGAAGATATAGTGTTTCTAGTGTTTATCAGTTATCTAGTCTGTGGTAAGTTTCCAGAATTTATATGGACTATGATAATGGTGGGTTGTATTTATTCACCTGGATTTACTCACTTAAAATAAAAATCAGTATCTTGACATAGATAGACGTTAGGAACCTGATTATATGAACATAAAGGGGACTTCCTCCTTACACTCTGGGTTAATGTCAGTGTAAAGGTTTCACCAGATCTCCGGGTCTATAGGTCGTTAACAAGAACCAGAATTAACACTTCCCATCACTCACTGTCAACGGTGTATTAGCAGACTACAGAAGAAATTATATTCATTATTTTTTTGATGATTACTATGAACAGATAAAGGGCACCTCAGGAATCTGAAACTGCTCAGTTTTTTTTTTTTTCAATTTTTATTTATCTTGGTTCATTAGAAGGAGCACCAGTGAATGCCACTCTAGCACCAGGACAAGATGTTTATTTAAACTGGTCCCCAAATGGAAATGAGTTGCCAGGAAACATAGGTACGAATTGCCACTGATCCCTTCCATCTGAGATTTCTGTCTTGCTGTAAAATTTTTAAACATCTATTTATAGTTTCAATCCCCAAGAGAATTCCTGTCAATTATAAGCACAGAACTCCTTTCAAAAGTAATAGAAGTTAGTGAGGCAGCGCAGTGAGTCTGGGGTTAGGGTTCTGAAGGGCAAGCAACACTGAGATGATTGAGTGACTAATGATTCTACTGATTAAAAGAAACTGTTAATCAGAAATGTTAAACGTTCTCCACCCTAAGTGCAAAGGGGAAATGGCTTACATTATTGGATGCTGTCATCCAAAGAAAGCAACTCTCTCAAATGTTTTCCCTCATTCTAAATTATCAATGTGCTTGAGTCTCTATTACTTTTACTGTAAGAAATGACTTTTCTTGGTAAGTGTAATAGAATTCTATTTTTCTTTCTTTTAACCAAAATCAAGGAAAGAATTGTTATGACAATATTATTATCTCTAATATAAATGTGAGCAATTACAATTACGCCTAGAAATTTAAACCAGACACAGGATGAAAATGTATATTTTAAGAATGCATGCAGCATACCGACAACATATAAAATTTATGCTTTTCAAATATAATTTAAGGAATTGAAAATGGTTATGTTTACATGTGAATTTTAAGACACCCAGGAGCCTGGGGCCATGGCTCAGAGTTAGAGCACTTGCCGAGCATGGACAGAACTTGGGTTCAAATTTACGATCCAGATTTAAAAAAAAACAAAACAAAACAAATCATTCATTCTATGTAAAATCTATGCATTTCTTCAGGTATGTTCCCCTTGATTACACATTTCTAATATCCAATTTTTTAGTTATTTACATAAATGTATTATTTTCTTAATCTTTGACTTCCACAAGAAAGAAAATCTTTGTGTTGTTTTATATACACTGATAGCTTTAAAACTGAGAAAGGAGGGTTAGAGATGATGGTTCAGCAGTTATGATGCCCCCTGGTCTTGCAGAGAACCTGGATTCAGTTTCCAACACTCATATGAGGCAAATGAAAACCACCTGTAACTCTAGCAGCAGGTGACTTCACACTTTCCGTTGTCTTCATATGCACGTGTGGCCACACATAAACACCAACTGTGCGTGTAATTAAAAGTAGAATATCTTTTAAATGTGAAGGAAATACCTAGTCTAATTGTAGGATCTACCTAAAGGATAATGAAATTAAGCTTTATCTGTAAGTAAATTCTCTGAGAGAAGTCTGCAATAGTCACTTTCTATAAAAGTAGGCTTTCCCTCATTGTCCTGTGGCTTCTAGGAGAAAAACCGTCCATGAGACAACTACAAAGTCTACAAAACACAGAGACTACGTGAAGACACTAGATAAAAACCTCAAATAGGCAGGCTCCAGAGGAGAAACACAGCGTTTGGAGGTCATGCAAGAATCTGTGTTTTCTCAAAACATCATTGGCCAGGATCTAGTCCAACTCCATTTAAACATTAATAAAACAAGACTGATATTCAACTAATAGAAAATGATTCTAAAGTGAGCCAGAAGTTCAAATTAATAGACCAAGATTTTAAGCATCTTTGACATCTCCACTCAAGGACGTCAGGTGACTCAGCTCAGCACTGCTTCATTGGAATATGTAAGATGAGAAATAGAAACTTTCTCCACTAAGAACCCTTTACACAAGATATCTCAACATCTAAAATAAAGTTTTGGTGCATCTGGTTAACTAGAGAGGCATTGCACTTGGTGAACTTGGATATAGGACATTAGAAATTATTTAGTCTGGGAACTATACAATACTGAAAAACAATTGTCTAGGTAGCTTAACACATTTCTGAAAGGTTATCAATTGCCATGAATTTATATGACAATGTTGTAAGTTAAGATGTATAAAAAGCCAAATAAATACCGACTTGGCCATTCCTTTTCCAGAAATTCATCCTAAGAAATAAAACGGCCTGAGGGAAAGGAGTAGCATTTTATTCTCTGCTGTGCTCATAGCATGTAGAATGGTGTGTGACACACAACAGTGTGAATGTATGTGTAAAATGTAATAAATTTGTAAAGGGTGGGCTGTACATTTGTGGATGGGAATTGACAGGAGAATGCATATACAAAGGTCTCAGAAAATTAAGCCAAATGTGCAAAAACAGGAACTTGGTTACATGAAGTCCAGTCATAGCAACGAAAAGTGATACAAATACATTTTATGGATAAAGAAAGTGAATTGTTATATGCTCAAGGACAAAGCTATTCAAACAATCTAAATTGCACACATTTTAACAGAATGTTGTGGGTAAAGTGTTTCCTTGGAGATTCGTAGCTCCATCTGCGGAAGTATGTGCATATAATCCTAGGCAGGGGCCAAAGGAAATCAGGTATAGCTGTATCTAGAGAGAAAGAGTTTGAGGGCAATCTGGGATACATTAGACCTTTTCTTAAAACAAACCAAAAAATGTAAAATGAGAAAATAGAAAAGAAAGACTCAGACAAACATCTACTAATGGTTTCTGTGACTGTAAACACAAGACCTGAATAAGATCAAGCTAAACAAAAGCCCAATATGACTCATAGATTCTCAACTTAGCAGATGAGTTGATGGCCACTGATGACCTCCAGGGAAGCGAGGTTACTAATTTTCTTCAGAGATCCAACTCCTTACAGGAAGAAAGGGGAGGAATTGGTGAGAAGGAGGTAGGTTGTGGATTTTATCAAAGCAGATAATTTACATGCATGAAACTCTTAAATAATACATTTTTCAATTTAAAAAATTGAAAAAGGGCCAAACTTAATAAGAGACTTTCTAGTAAACAGAGATGAATACATTCATTAAAAAAAAAAGAAGAAAAGTAGAGTGAGTACTTAGATGACCACACATTTTTTTTTTTAATTTCAAACTCATTGTCTTGATGTTGAATGTTTAAAAAACCAAACAAATTTGGAAAAGACTAATGATTGATAACGTTCAAGATATAAAAATACATAGAGCCTGCTCATAAGTAAATTTCCAAGTCATTTAAATGAAATATATTGATAGAGTCTTATGATAGCTCTATCATAAGACAGGGTTTTCTGTATAGCTCTGGCATCCTGGACTCACTTTGTAGACTAGGTTGGCCTTAAACCCACAGAGATCGGCCTGCCTCTGCTTCCCTAAGTGCTGGGATTATAGGGGTGTGCCACTGTGCCTGGAGATATTTAAGTTGTGGGTAAGAATATATATTCTACACCTATGCAGAGTGAGACATTTGGAATACTCAGCCATAAATAGGATATCTCTCAAATCCCACCTTTCAGGGCTCAGGTAACTCCATTGAAGAAAAAGGGAAAGAGTCTAAGGGACAGAGGGGATGGAGGACATACACACACACACACACACACACACACACACACACACACACACGGCCCTCTAAATCAACATGATTAAAGCTCCTGTAAGAGAATGAAGGATCAAGCACAGGGCCTGCATGGGTCTGCACCAGGTCTTCTGAGTACATATCATGGCTTCCAGTTTAGTGTTCTTACAGGATTTCCGAGACTAAGAGGGAGTATGCCTCTGATTATTGTGACTTCTCTTGGGCCCTTTCCTTCTATTTGTCTTGTCTAACCTGATGTGATGGTTTTGTTTTATCTTATTTTCTTTTATTTTGTTATTATCCCTTAGAAGAATGTTTTCTAATGAGAGACAGAGAGTGAATGGATGCAGATGGGAGGGGAAAGTGAGGAGGAATTGGGGCAAACACAGGGAAAGGAAACTAGAATCAGGATATGCTATATGAGAAAAATAACTATTTTCAATAAAAGAATAAGAGAGCAGATATTATAGATTTAAAAGTAAAGTGCCAGCACTATGATTAACTGGCTGCTGACCTCAGGGCAGACTCACCCAATTTTTTCCTCGGTTGTTAATTCACAAAATGGTGATACTATTGAGAAGTACAAGAAAAACTTTAAGTATTAGTTTGTAAAATTTTTATATTTAGGTAAATATTAAACATTAAAATAACTCCTGGCACACACTGCCCTTTAGATGTCAACCATTATCTTGCACATGTGTATATTTTATTATGAGAATTGTTTTTTTTAACATTTTGTATGAATTTTAGGTTTTATAGATGAGATATAAACTTATAATGTTCTCAAGGTCCTTCATCCAGTGTTTCTTTGTGTGATCAGTTTCCAGAACCATTTAATCAAAGCCAAGAACTCCGATAGGGCAGTGTTATGAGCTACAGTACAGACCTGATTCAGATTCCAAAGCAGATTCCAAAGCTGCTTTTTACTGAAGTAAATTTCCTCCAGTCCAAAGCTTTATTCTTGCACCTATGTTGCATTTAATTTCATTATCCCTAGCCTTCTTCAAGTTCTGGCTTTTTTTTTTTTTTTTTTTTTTTTTTTTTTTTTTTTTTTTTTTTTTTTGGCCTGCTTTGCCCTTAGCCCTTTGAGAAACCAATGGCAGGTTTTCATACGCTGTTCTGTTCTTTGTTATGATGTGAAGAATTTGAGGTATTAACTAGAAGCATACCTAAGAAGCTGTTGTGTATTATTGGTCACATTAAATCATGTCATTTCATCAAAACAGTGTTGACAGAATGGGACATTCTCAAGTCATTTCCCTGTGCATGAATAGGCATTGGGAGATAAGATGTCGGAGATTATGCAAATGCTCTATTTCTCTTTATTCTTCGACTCACCAGCTTCAGCATGCTTCCACCAATTAGATCTAATGCTTTTACTGCTTTGTTTTTCATCTATGTTCCTAGTTCTCTTCATGTCTATTAGTGGAATCATCTCTAACAATGTTGTCAATTTAGCCTCAATTATATATTTTCACTTCTGTATTTGAGTCAAAACATATTAATAGACATTTGTTTAGAGACATAATTAATAGTATTTTATGCTTATTTATATGTTTTTGATGTTCACATTATACAGTTATTAAAAATGTGGCCACTGAGAACTTTCTTTCTGATATGTCCTGCTTTTAAAATATGTTTTCATTTCCTAATAAAGCATAAAGCTCCAGGCTTATCTTTCATTTTTCTGTCCCATATCTAGAATAATAAAAACAGTTTCCAAAATCATACTGCTTTAAAAGTGTTCTCTATTTCTCTCATAGCAATGTAAGTTAACAACACCCTTTCAAAATTCTCATCACTGTAGAACTTCTCCTTCCCTAATTATTTTGAATTGCAAGGGGTTGATTTAATTTAATGAAGGCAAGCAAACAAATCCCTGAACATTATTTTAATTAATTAGGATTAATGAATCCCTGCTAAATTTTTAAGATAAAATGAAGCATAACCAAAATTTGTAACTATGATTATATAAATATTCAGTGGTTAAATTCACTCAGAGATGAAAAAACATTTTGTTAAAGCTAGACTGTTTGGACTTATAGTCACTGCAAAATCACTGTCAAAATTACTACCTCCTCAGTGGTTCTGACCATGGGAAAAATTATGCATCCTATTTCCTTAAGAACCCCTACTAACTGAACCTTTCTTAGTATGTTCCTGCCTTCCAAATATATATATATATATATATATATATTTGGTTATCAGCATGGATATATTTAGAATTTTTATCTCCTTCATCAATCACTATCTTCAGTTTTAAATTTTTTCTAGGACTTTTCTTGAGAAGCTTTTAATGTATATGTTAAGCTTTTAAAACTCTTATCTCCCTCAGCTGGACCTGCAAGGAACACTTTGTAGGTATTTCCCAAGTTTTAACTGCATACTTGGATTTCATTCCCTAAGTCATTTCTGAGGCTTTGCTTCTTAATCACATAAAGATAGAAATGTCATTAGATTATATCAAATACTCAACTGAAGTACTAAATTCTTAAAACTTACGGGAGGAAGCTTCCCAGGGTCTTTATCCTCTGATTATGATAAAAAGAAAATATTTGAAAATATAATGCTTTACAAAAGCATGGCATTACTAGGAAAGTCATGACTAAAGATTTAGTATCGTGATACTTTCTCATTACAAACACATAGGAGTTGCTTTATATAACACCGCTTTGACTAAATAGGAAGACTTAGGAACATTAATTTCCAGTGACTGATACAAGGTGCAGTGTTTATTTCCAATATTACACCTCTGACTAATAGTCAGTTTTAGTGTTTGAATTTAATGACTTTTGCATATTTGATGCCTGAAAAGGCATTTTAGTAAGTGAAACAGAAAAGGGAAGACACTCAGTAAGGATTTCTGCATGAGGACATTGTTTGAAGCCTATGTAAAGCCACATGCAGTAGCCTGCTTTGTATTCCCAGTGCTGTTTTTATCATTTAAATTGATTTTTAAAATTTATTCACTTTATATATATATTCACCTTATATATATTCATAGCTCGTCTCATCCTGGTCTCAGTTCTCAACTTTTCTCCACACCCCCCCATCCCTTCCTCCAGTCCTCAGAAATGGGGAGCCCTCCTCCCCTATGAACCGACTCCAGCCTATCAAGTCTCATCAGGACTGCCTGCATCCTCTTCCTCTGTGTCTTGGCAAGGCTGCCCTTCCAGGAGTAAGTGATCAAGTAGCAGGCAACAGAGTCTTTTGTCAGAAACAGCCCCTGGTCCCCTTACTCGGGAACCCAGATGGACATTGAGATGCCAAGTGGCTACATCAGAGCAGGGGTTCTGTGTCCTCTCCATGCATGGTCCTTGGTTGGTGAATCAGTCTCTGCAGCTTCCCATGGGCTCAGATTTGTTGGTTCCTTTGGTGTTCTTGTACAGCTCCTTCCTTCTGGCTTCTTCTATCTCTCCACTCTTCAATAAGATTCCCTGTGCTCTGCCCAAAGTTTGGCTGTGAGTCTCAGCATCTGCTTCAAACCCCTGCTGGGTGGAGTCTTTCAGAAGGCATCTGTTAGGCTCTTGTCCTGTTCCCTCTCTTCAACCACTTCTGGTGTCTTTTCTATTTACCCTTCTCTATAAGAAATAAGCATTCTCCTTACGGTTCTTCTTGTTACTTAGCTTCCTTAGGTCTGCGGATTGTAGTATGGTTATCCTGTATATGTGGCTAATATCCACTTATAGGATAGTATATACCTTGCTTATCTTTCTGGATCTGGGTTTCCTCACTCACAATGATCTTTTCCAGATCCATACATTTGCCAGCAGATTTCATGATGTAAGGTAAACAGTTTAAACAGTCCTATAAAACAGAAGCAGTCATCAAAAGTCTCCCCCCCCAAAAAAAAAAAGCTTGACTTTCAAAGAAGAGCTAATACCAATAATCCTCAAACTATTCCACAAAGTAGAAACAGAATATACATTGTCAAAATCATTCTATGAAGCTAAAGTCACCCTGATACATAAACCCCACAAAGGCTCAACAAAGAAAAAGAATTTCAGACCAATCTCTCTTATGAACATTGGTGCAAGAATACTCAATAAAATGCCCACAACCTGAATCAAAGAACACATCAAATACATCATCCACCATGCTCAAAGTAGTCTTCATCCCAGGGATGCAAGTCTATTTCAATATTCAAAACCCCAATGTTGTTAAGGCAAGATGGTAAGCAGAGAACCCTTGCAAGCTGAAGATCAGTAGAATGAAGAGGTGTCTTTTCCCAAACAAGGTGAAAGGCAAGAAATGACATGAATTTGTCCTCTGGCCTGTGCATTTGCATGTATCATGTGTCCTTATTCACACATAAAATCATGAACACAAACCACACACACACACACACACACACACACACACACACACACACTTATTTTTAAAAAGAACTATTTCCATCATGTTCATGAAATTATGATATATGGCATTTAAATCTCCAAGATTTCTATTAGCAATTTGATTGTGAAATAAAATAAATGGTCTTCCACCTAATAGCTAGGTTTATAAATATGTATAGATAAAGTGTCTTTTGTATGCAATTATAGTTGCTTAACAATAAAATATATATGATAAAAAAAATGGCTGCAAAGTCCTCCTCTGTGGCCTAACAGATTGCTCCTCCCTTGGGGGGGGGGTCAAACAGCCTGCCCTTGAGATCCTGTTAGAAATAGTCCGTGTTCCCCTTACTTTGGAAAACTACTTGGTTACTGAGCTACCACGGGCCACATCCGAGCAGAAGTTCTAGGTTATATCCATAGATGGTCCTTGGTTGAGTGTCAGTCTCAGAAAAGACCCTGTGCCCGGATATATTTGGTCCTTGTAGAGCTCCTATCCTTTCCATATCATACTAACTTCCCTTCTTTCATATGATTCCCTGCACTCTGCCGAGGGTTTGGTTATGAGTCTTAGTGTCTGCTTTGAAACACTGCTAGGTAGAGTCTTTCAGATGCCTTGCAGCCAGCCCTGAAGATACCTGATAAAACAGGGTCAAATGAAAGGGGAGGAGGTCCTCCCCTATCAGTGGACTTGGAAAGGGGCAGGGAGGAGACCAGGGAGGGAGTGTGGGGTTGGGGAGGGAATGAGGGGGCGGGATACAGCTGGGACACAGAGTTAACAAAATGTAACTAAAAAGAAAAATAAAATAAAAAAAAATGGAGTAAGACTGAAAGAATTCGCTGTGAAGCAACAGTTTCAAAACTCAAGTACAAATCTTAGAAATTATAAGTCTCAGACAGAGGTCTTTCTTGACCATCGGGGTTGGGAATGCAGGAAGAGAAAGCTACAAAGCAATGTCATGTGTAAATCCTATGGCTTCATCAGTTTCTATACTGACCCAACACAACAGATACTGTGCCAGCACTGTTTGGCAAACTTCTGTGATGCTCTTTGCAGTGGCCATCCACTGGATAGCAAGATCTGTTTGGTTAGGACTTGAGAATCTTGTCTGGGGGTGAAGGGTGGAGAGGCAACAATAATTTTTTTTTTCTCTGCCATGCTGTATAGTCCTGATTGCTACCTTGGTTTTGAAAACTAAAAGATCTTTCTAAAATCACTTTTAGCTAGCTGTATGCCTGCAGCATACATCATTTCATGATAGTTAGAAAACCAAATTTGTTCTAATGAACAATAGAGGCTCAAGCGAGGCTTTCTGTCTTCAAGCACTGGTTACTCATGCCTATGGCCATTGTGTTGGCTCATTTTGTGTGTCCACTTGACACAAGCTAGAGCCATCAGAGACAAGGGAAATGCTTCCATGAGATTTGCCTGTAAGGCATTTTTTCAATTAGTGATCAATGAGGCAAGGGTCCAGGCCATTGCAGGTGGTGTGAACCCTGGGCTGGTGGTCCTGGGTTCCATAAGAAAGCCAGATGAGCAAGCCATGGGAAGCAAGCCCGGCAGCAGCACCTCTCCAGAGCCTCTGCATCAGCTCCTGCCTCCAGGACCCTGCCTTGCCTGAGTTCTTGTCCTGACTTCCTCTGGTGAAAAGTGACAATTCGAAAGTGTAAGTCAAATAAACACCTCCGTCCACAAGTGTTGTTTTGGTCATTGTGTTTCATCACAGAAATAGTAACCCTAACTGGGACATTCATCAACACCAACCATTAAGGAAATTGTGTGTGTGTGTGTGTGTGTGTGTGTGTGTGTGTGTGTGTGTGTGTTTCTATTTTACTTGAATGCCATTTTGAGAAGAGATGCGACAAATTCATCAGCCAAGCTAAGGGTGTCTAACCACAAAATTTATTAAGAATTAATAAATAATGAATGTTAATTTAATAAATAATTAAAAGAGAAGGGCTGGCAGTACTGTCAAGTGTGAAAACAAATTTTGATTGTTTAGTGACAAGATAGTCAGTGTGTACCAGGGCCCAGTCTGGTGGCTTAAAGAGCACAGTAAACTGTCTTATAGGTCTGTATACTACAGAGCCCAAAACAAAGCGTTCTTGGGATTGATTGTGTGTGAGGCCTTTCCCCATAGATTTTTTTTTAGCTGATGCATTCACCTTTAGATAGGTGACAACAGAGAAGACAAAGACTTTAGTAGATGAACAAACCCTTAACTGGAATAAAATACTGCTTTAAAAAGAATTGCAAACTATATTAGTCATTACAAATATACATTAATATGTATTAATAATTTCAACAAAGTTCTTGTACTTAGCCAAAATTCTAGACTTTCAAACTATCTTTTTTAATATTTTTATTTTTTAATTATTACAATTTATTCACTTTGTATCTAGGCTTTAGCCCTCTCCTTCATCTCCTCCCAATCCCACTCTTCCACCCTCATCTCCTATGTCCCTCCCCCAGTCCACTGATAGGGGAGGTCCTCCTCCCCTTCCATCTGACCCTAGCCTATCAGGTCTCATCAGGACTAGCTGCATCATCTTCCTCTGTGGCCTGGCAAGGCTGTACCCCCTAGAGGGAGGTGATCCACTGGGGCCAAGGTTCCCACCCCATTGCAATAGCTCCAAGGCTATTGTAACCATCTTACACTGAATAATCCCATAAATGGAGCCATCAGTTAGCCATTGGGTACCAGCATGTGGAAGGAGGCATGCGCAGAGAGAAATGCACAGAGAGGAAAGATTATTCCTCAATTTAGATTTTATATTTTAATTACCATGCATTATGCATGCTTATTGTGTGTGTGTGTGTGTGTGTGTGTGTGTGTGTATAATTATCATTATGGCATTTAAAAAATTGTGTTTTAGAATATTCTCTTTTCTCTCCTGCAATCCCCTGGTACGCCCATTACCTCCTTGTTAACTGTTAACTTGTTAATTGTTTATTTTTGTTTTTTTCATTATCCCATCCATGTGTTTTTTCCCTATCCCATTCTCTCCTTTCCATCTCTTTTTACCTTTCTTTTTTGGTTTCCTTTTTAATTTTTAGGAAGGATTTTTTTAATGTAAAAAAAAAAACACGGAAATACAAATTTCCTTAAAAAATAAAGAAAGAGACTCTAGATAATCCAATGTGAAGCATTGTCCTGCTGGCTGATGATGTGAAGGAGTTGTCACTGAAGGCACCTTTGGTTGTACTCTCTTCTGCTTTTTTATCTCAGAAAGGAAGAGACTGTTGTCTCAGTCACAATTGCTCAATGGCTACCCGCACCAGGGTCACACTAGAAGCCCACCAACTGCCTACAGACTCAATTGAGACTAAATAATCATTTAGCAAATGTGGTATTAAATTGTCCTCTGTCCTGCCAGCTTAGACACAGGCAAGCCAAACACCAAAGATCAGAGCATGATGCTTATCACAGAACTATATCTGTGGTAATTACCCACCTAGCTGGACCACGGCTAGTGAAAAATGTTCCTACAACCATCATTTATTTGAGCTATAAATCAAAGGTGCCATTCAATAATTTATGTCTCATGAATTCTACTTAATGGCAGAGTTTATTTGAAATGGAAGGACTGTGGATAATATTTTATATGGTATTTGAATATCACCCAAGTTTTTATAGGCTAAACAACATTCTAATGGGTCCTGACATATGAGGGCGATGGTCAGACAGTTTCAATATTACCTAAAGCAACAAAGCAGCCCCCATGGCATTGCTCTATGTGGTCCTGCTAGATGATGTAACAGAAGCTGGACTGCAGAACCACAGTCCCCAAGTGGGAGTTTATTTCCATAGTTTCCGGCAACATTTTATTTTTTGCATCATGCTCTACGTCTGGTTTGGGGAATTATATATCTATTTTTTCCGTCACTAGTAGAACTAGCCTGTCTTTTGGAGAGCTGAGAATAGTGACCTGTCTGCAACCCTTTTTTTTTCTTTTTTTTCTTTTACATTGATTATTTAGGAATCTGACATCATGCATCCTGACTGTGCTCACCTCCCGGTCTTCCCACGTCTGCCCCTGTGATCACTCCCTGACAAAAAATAAATGAAAGGAAATAATGAAGGAATAAAAGAAAGAAAGAGAGAAAGAAAGAAAGAAAGAAAGAAAGGAAAGAAAGAAAGAAAGAAAGAAAGAAAGAAAGAAAGAAAGAAAGAAAGAAAGAAAGAAAGAAAGAAAGAAAGGAAGAAAAATTCATCTTGTATTCTCCATATACTCACTGGAACATGGTCAAGCTTCTAGCGGCCAGTCCCCCAAGGGAAGGTGAATCTTTCTCCACCTGCAGGCTGCTAGAAACCATCAACCGTGGAGAGTCTAGGGACAGCAGAGAAGGGGTAGGGCAGCTCAATGTAGTCCTAGGAAATCAACAGGGCCCCAGTTGACATCCTGGACCATAGACCTCAGCACAGTCTTTGGTGGCAACATGGGCCAAAGGCATCAACACAGCTACTGGTTGAGTCAGAACCCGTGGCTGCACAGTCATCAACATGGTTACCAGGTGGTTATACCATTCCACTCACATTAAGATAGCCCTCTAAGGCAGCAGGGCCTGAAGACATCGCTGAGTTACCAGTCATCACAGAGGGCATGCATCTGCACGCATCACAGTCTTCATTGAAGCCTGGGGCAGCAGCATAGACTACAGACAACAACATGGCTTCTGGTGGCATCATGGACTACTGTCGTCCCTAAGGAAGTTCAGTCTAGAAAGTGAACCTTTCCTCATATCTGACCTCGTTGTTGCCCAGATCCAGGGTGATCTTGCGGCTTGGTGGCATATTCAGCGCCAATTTTGTGTGTGCATAAACTCTAGGCTGCTGCATACCAGCCTGCCACCCCTATGCTCTGTTTGGCGATTTTCCCTATCTGTCTTTTGTAACTCATTTTTAATTGAGATATTTTACTTGGATTTTAATGGAAAGAGCATTTGCTGAGCAACTCTTGTGTGCAAGATATTTTGTTGAGTCCAGGGAAATCAAAGATGGAGAAATTCTTTTGCTTCTGTGGGATTCTTAATGGAAAATCCTCCTTGGATGAACATTTGGTTTCATATATTCTCTTACTGAGCGCTAACACAAGAAGAATGGAGATTATTTATTAGGCTTTTTGAAAATGCTGTGCTCTCAGCCCTATTTCTGTTTAATAAATTCCCGATTTCAGACCACATTGATCTGTCATCCTAGTTTCCATTTTCTTGAGAGGAAATTAAAAGAGGCCAACATTTTCATTCTTGTTGAAATATCAGAAAACTCTAAGCTAAATTCACTGATGGACTTGAATTTCAATTCATCTACAGTGTTCTACTGTTTCTTTTCCTTAGCTACATGAATCCGAGTAGATACATTTTAAGGTCAATTTAAGAAGGTCCACTTCTTCCACAGTCTTCCTTACCTTCTAAATGCTGTGTTCTTTGTTTAGTCTATGAAGATGTGGTCTTACGCTCATGAATTTTATCACTGAAAAATTTTAAAGTGGGATCAAATACACAGAGCAAATCAAATTAAAAGCTAGAACTTAAAATTTCAACATAACATTCTGGCAAAATACAATAATGCATTTTAATAAATGTCTAAAGAGATGAACTGAGAAGGGCCCTTTAATTAGTATCACTGTTCACCAACGTCAGAATCTGTGTTGAGCTAAGGACACATTCCCCGACTGTTCCTTTGATACCCCTTTCCCACCCCACACACTGAACCGCATTTATCCTGGTCAGATTTTATTCTCTTCCAGCTTCTAGACTGACTGAGGAACATCACAGATAGCAAGAAAATAAGCCATGTCTGGAAGAAAAGACTTTCTTTCAAATGTGGACACAATCAGAATCGGATGCTTCTGGTGCCTGAAACTCTTGATGCTGCCTGAAATTGTAATATGTCTTCAGTTAAGCACCTTATATCAGTGCAACAGGAATACCAGCCAAAGAGGTAATGAATCAGAAGCCTTGTTTGCATGCTCATTGTGATGTTTTTACATATATTATGTATTTAGCTATAACAATATATAACATATACATGTATAACAATTCCTGTATAAGTCACTAAGTACTGAAATATTATCTTGCTCTTGTTCATGCTATGTGTCTCCTTTGCGAATGTCTTTATCCAAATCTCAGATCATTTGTTTCCACTAGTTAATCAACAGCAGCATATGAGATTTTATATAAATAGATATTTTCATCTCTTTCCTGTTTTAAAAAAAATCTTATATGTTAATTTTAGGATTTTCATGTCAAAAAAACTTCATTTATTTCAATGAAAAATAATGTTCCTGGCATCTGGGAGTAAGTAGTAACCATCCCACAGGCCATTAGACAGCCTTGTGCATACTTCCATGTGTTATAATTACACAATGCAAAAGATAATCATGTTCAGCGTACTTATAGATTATGTAATATTTGATATATAGATCTTATTATAAAGGCATTGTTGATTTCCACATTGAGTAAAAAATTTTCCTTAAATATAAGCAATTGCTAATTGAAAGGAGTTACTTTTACTCTCCTAAGTCTGATAGCAATCTCAATAGCAGATAACAACTCTGACATTTAAACTACAAATTCATCTCTAATAGTGCTCACCATTTATCCACACTTTCAAACAATAATGCCATAGCTGAATGTGACTCTCTGCCATCAGGGTTAACTTTCAGCAATCTATTGCTGTGTTCCCCAAGAGTCTCAAATATCAAGTAGTAAGAATATACTCAGCATATGGAAAGTTACATTTAATTCGAGAAGAGCCTCTGCTTTGTGCTCCTGTGGATTTCTTGGCAGCTCTTGACTTTCGGTGTAAGATTTCATCAAGGTTCTGCTTTTCCTGCTCTTTCCAACTTCTCTTCTCTTTCTTTCACCTTCTCTCCTGTACTTCCTTTTTTGGTCTGACCTCTCCCTCCCCCCTTCCCTTCCTCTCTCCTTCTTCTTCTTTCTGTCTTTACCTCCATGGCCTAAGATCCTCACAAGAATATTTTGTGTTTAAGCTCATTTGGAGACAATGACTTGCAACCTTAGCCTTTTTAAGGAACCTTGTAAATTACAAATGTATGTCCAATCAGACTAGTGAATCAGATTTTTGCTGACAGGGCGCTGGTGTTAGAAGACAAACAATAGTAGTGAAGTAGGATAAAGAGGGTCCTACAAACACGATAGGTCTCTATTTGCACAGCCTGTTAATTTGTTGTAAAATGGTGGCCCCAGACTTCAATATGCCTGCCTCAGTTTTAAAATATAACAAAACCTCCAGACCATAGACAGTCATGTGATCAATCATGGAACCTTGAGATGATTCAAGAAGTTAGATATGAGGTAACCAAGAAAAGCACAGCTGTATCTTGGTAGCTGTGTCTGCTGATGACTGGAAAGCCCATTTCTAATTTCACTGTCTTGAAGCGATAGATAAATTATTCCTGGTTTATCAACAATGAAGAAGACTTCATGGCATTTCCCCACACAGGTGTGCTAGTGAGAGACTTCAACTGAATTATACTGTCATTGA
Source organism: Psammomys obesus (assembly GCF_907164565.1). Lineage (NCBI taxonomy): Eukaryota > Metazoa > Chordata > Mammalia > Rodentia > Muridae > Psammomys > Psammomys obesus. The sequence goes on from NW_026596073.1 coordinate 20,137,638, forward strand.
CATTAGGGTTTTGACATTGCCTTTATTATGGGGAAAAATGCCTTCAAGGGGAAACTAAGCTCATTATGAATTGGGAAGAAAAGGGGCTGCCATACCACAATCAATGTGCATGCATCTCGCAATTATCCACAAGGGCTTCTTCAGGATTCACGGCAAAATGTACACTGGTATTGTCCATAGCCTACCCAGACCAAGACTGTAAGCTATTCTAATACACAAACACCATATATTACCACATGTATGTATTCTCATATACATTTTTCAAATATTATCATTATGTGTATTATGTAATTTGTTCCTTTAGAGACAGAGGCTGTGGCTCATATAACTAAAACGAGATCAACTCTCAGTCCAAGCAAAGGAATTAGCATTCTGTTTTGTGTGTATTGTGAGTACGTGTGTTGTATTTGTCTGTGTCTATATGTCTGTATTTTTATTCTCACTAAGTAGACTTGGAATATCTCAACCTATCATATGTCCCCATTGCTTTTCATATTCAAGCAATTTTTCTAGAAATTAAAATCTTGCTATATTATTACAAGTGAACCAAAATAGAAATGTTCTTCATACCATCACATAACAAAGATAGGTATCTTTGTTTAATATACATTACATAGTATAAGCTGCTTAACAGTTAATGTTAAATAATACTTTTATTTGCTAAAACTCTGTAAGCCAGACAACTGTGTGTTTCTAGTTTCATTTAACATATGAAAATAGATCTTCATTATTTAGACACAAAAGACGTAGTGGAAGTTTTGGTTTCTTTACAAACCAAGGTATTATGTTTTTGTTTTAATCACAAGTGAGGGATATGGGGTGTTTTTAGTTTGTCCACATCTGATAACAGCCTCCTGTGGCTGAAAGAGAGAGCAGTTTTTGCCTGCTGGAGAGAGTTTAACGCTGATGACCTGAGAGGGTTTAAATACCAGAGCCAAAAGCAAGCAGGAGACAGATGGAGAAAGAAGGCTGGTGGTTCTGCTGGAGTGCTGGATATCCTGATGAATGAGACTGGTATTTTCACAAAGAACCCAATGACCATAAACAGCAGCAAGTAACTAAAGAGGTTTATGTCCCCTGTCCCTTCTAACCTACTCTTTCTCCTCCCTAGGGTCAGAGAGTTGGAAAGGGAGCAGAGGCATTAAGAAACCCAAATAAAGTAGAGTTCAAAAGCTAGCGCTAACAAAAGATGTCATTATAAAACTAATTATCATTCAACTCAAATTATCTACTGAAGGTGGACAAAACCAAAGTTACTTTATAAGTGATACAAAGTGGAAGTGCAAGCCATTTGGTAAATTAACCTTGTGCAAAGAATTCTAACTTATAAAATAAAAAGAATAAAAAATAAAAAAAATAAAAAAAAAACAAAAAACGAGGCACCTCTCTGTATAGCCGATTTATTGGATGAATGAAACCAATCCTCAGATCAAGATTAGCCTGTTTCAGTACAGGAAAATAATTTGCTGTTGGCTTGAAACTAAACTTATGAGAGTGTTGAGTACTATGACTGGATCTGACTTCAACTCTGCTAACTGTAGTTAGAAGGAGTTTGCATTGTAAATTTTATATGAGAGTGTTTATTGAAAGCAGTTTTCATGTTGTAGAAAAGTGGTAAGAGCTTTGCTAGAGCTGTGCAAGGGTGGAGGCTTGGTCACCAGCAAAGGAAAAAGAGAAGAATGAGAAAGAGGAGAAGAAATAAATTAATAATAGGAAGAACATAATGGGAAGAGGGACTGCCTCTGACATAATCTGATTGGCCTGCTCTTTGATCACCTCCCCCTGAGGGGGGAGCAGCCCTACCAGGCCACAGAAGAGGACAATGCAGCCACTTTTGATGAGAACTGATAGACTAAGATCAGAAAGGAGAGGAGAACCTCCCCTATCAGTGGACTTTGGGAGGGGCATGCATGCAGAAAGAAGAGGAAGGGTGGGATCGGGAGGGGAGGAGGGAGGGGCTTATGGGGGGATACAAAATGAATAAAGTGTAATTAATAAAAAATAAAAAAAGTTAAAAAAGAAGAACAATAATATTAAAAAATGGAATTACAAAGTAGTTTAAAGATTTTTAATTGGAGTTTAACTTGATGAGTGGTTAGTGGCACTGGTCACCAAGCCTGAAGTCTTAACCTTGATCTCTAGGACCTACATGGAAGAGGGAGAAAAATTGTCCTCTGACCTCCCCATGCGTGCTATGGTACACATGATACACATGAGCATGAATGAGCACACGCACAATCACACAATAAATAAAAAGGAAGGTTAAATTGCCGGAGAAATGAATTCTAACACAGTGCTGTGAATGTGCTAGCAGTGAAAACAGGCTTCACGGGTCAATTACAATGTACTTATACAAGAACTATAAATTGAAAATTTCATGTATGGGGTAAGATTCAAGGTGGCAATGGCCACCTGTACCCGTAGGCTGAGGGATGATCCAAGGAGACTAAGAGACCCACAGAGCCTTAACAGCAAGATGCATAGCAAAAGATGAGCCTGCAGAGCGTGCAGTATCACTGATCACTGGAATAACTAAAAATACGGTCTATGGGAAGAATTTTTTTAAAGTGGTTTCATGGAATTGAAAAAAAAATAGATGGTGAGATGCAATGAAGCAAAATAGAGAAATCTCTGGCACACTATGCTCCCAACACTCTTACCCATGGTAGTTAAACCCTCTGAGGGCTTGGTTTCTTTCCCTCCTTGGAGCCCTACTCCTCCTGGCATATGGCCTTGTTCAATTTCTAAAATGGCAGACATGCAGTATTGCAAAAATCACTGTCATTTGGGTTTTGGTTCAATATCAAACCATTCCCAACATAGAGGATGATGACTAAAATGACATCTTTCCTTTATAAAATGAAAATGAAGACTGTGAGATGGGGAAACTGGGCCAGAGCTACAGTGACTGAAACAGAAAGAAAGTTTCATTATCGAAAGTATTGAATAGTATTCTAATTTTTAATTACCTTTGTTCTCATGATATTTTTTCATACCTATCCATCAGAAATATCACATCTATTTCTGAACTAATTTAAACAGTAATAGGAGGACGTCATTCTCCAAAAATTTGGGAATAAAATTATTACTACCATAAAACTCCCACTGGCAAGAGAATGTATGCAGTCTTTAATTAGAAAACGCAAGTGTATTGGAAATCAGCCTCTCCAGTGGGTGTATATTATAGATACTTCCCCTTCAGTGAGATCATTTCTTGTCTAAAAAAAAACTAATCCATTGTGTGCTTTGGTGTTCAAATTTGATATTGACTTAAACTTAGCTGAAAATATAAAATCAACTATATAGAAGTCAGTTGTCAAAAAATCAATCTCTGAAGTAGTTTTACTCATAATATGTTATAGTAAGACACATGGACAACTATTCATCAAGATGCTCTTATTTTTCCTGCCATTCATCCATCCACACATTCACAGAGGGGAATACCCACATAAATGATTCCAGAAATAGCCACAAGCTTTTTAAGTATTTTGATTATTGTTCTCAAATACTCATCTCCCACAATCAAAAACTTTCAAGGTAATAGCTGCTTTTATCCCTTCTTGTATGGTGTTCTGCAAATATATCCTCAGAACTAGATACTCTCAAACTACAAAAGTTATAATGAATAGGATTCAGGCCCTAGAGCAATAAACTTATATAGGCACAGGTGTTTGGTTTGAGAAGACTCAACTGTGCAGGCCTGTTGCTATTCAATAAAACTCAAGGTAGAGAGGGAGCATGTTCTCAGCTTCAGACTCCAGGGCCACATGGCTAACAGATGACAGCTCTTGCGTATTGTTTAAATGAAAATTACAAAGAAAGAATCTTCTGTCTCTAAGGGCTTTTGTTTATTTGTTGCCTAAACTCCCTCAATAGGGTCATTTATCTTTCATGACAGGCATAATATTCTTCAAATCCTTTTTATGTGTCATTTACTCTGATCGTACTCTTACTTACTATGATAGTATATGATAGTCACATTCCAAGAAGTGCCTGGAAACTTAAATACAGGTTCACTACGCCAAATAGATGGAACCCCCAGCGTCTCATCTTTCCGTGGTCTTGACTTGATCAAGTGTCTCTGTGTTTTGCCTGTGTGAATATGAAAGCATCTGCATGACTGTCATGAGCCAAGGAATAAATCACACATCTGATCCATGCAGAAGTGTTCCTGTCATATAGCCCCAAATGCTTTGGCTGCTATCACTTATATAAGATCTAAGCATAAGATCTAAGCAGAATCACAGAGCATGCTGGGAGTAAAGGAAAAGTTTCTATAAGAACTAAAGTTTGAAAGTAGCTATATTATTACATAATGCAAGTTGATTTTAAGATAGGGGAAGGTTAAAAGTAATGGTCTCAAAATTAAGGAGCTTTTTGAACAAATGGTCTCAGAGACAAAAATACAGGGAATACCTGTGAAGAAACAACCCAAGTCAGGTTAGCCACCCAAATCTAAGTCTTTGAAACAATGCCGAAGTGTCACACAGTATAGGATGACACTCACTTCTGGTGAGGACTGTACCCAGTTCATCATCTGGTCCTAAAATCAGTATCTCCCACATTAAGCTTCAGTTGAATCTATTCGGAAATAATTCACACAGCGCCATCGGTTAGGCGGTGAGACACTCACTGACCTCTCCTCAGGCTCCTGTCTCCATAACAAAAATACCAAGAATTTCTTGCACAAATACTGCTCTTTCTCAGAACTGTTTGCTTTGAACTCTGTGATGAGAGCTACAAGTGACCATGAAATGATTGCGTGACGTACTAAGAATGATTAATTTCTACCCAGCACTCAGGGTCCAGGGGCACACAAAATAAATCTGTCCAAACTTTACATGGTGTGGCTACAAACTTTATGTCCAAATAAACTGATATTTAAGATAACTGAAAGTTTAAGAGTGTTTGGGAAATTAAATGTTAAAATATCAGCCATTTAAAGCTGCTTTTATTAATTTTTTTGTAGCATGTCAAGTACTCTAAGAGTCCAGAAGTTAAATGAGTCCAATTATGGCCTCCTCGTTCTTCAGACAACAGTCTTGATAAAAATTACTTTATGATAAATAAAGATTTTGTTTAAGGGTAAGAAATTTGTCATCCTTGATGTAAATAGATTAAAAAATAGAAGTTCAAATCCTAATTAAAATAATGACAGAAAATGATAATCTACTAAGCAAAGTGCCAATATCTACCATCTATTAACTGTCATAATCATGGGCCAATATAATTCATAGCTATTACTTATATTTCATTTCTAAAAGGGAGATAGGTTTATTTTTCCTGTCATATTATGCCTGTGAAGTTAAGGGGTATGTTGTCATAATTTATTAATTCCGCACTTGATCCTTGCATTAAAAAAAAGTCACTCAACTATCTAGTATTGAGTTGACAATTATATTCATAAAAAGGTAAAACATTATTTTTTTTTCATTTTGATCATAAATACTTCATTAGAGCCAGGTTTATTTATCCAATTTTCCTCTGGCCAGCACCACTTGATATTGGGCTCTGCTGTGTCAGGAAATATTATGGATTCTGCCATTCTGTTTTCCATTTCTTGTTGTGTTTGTGTACCTATTATGTGTGGCAGTGTGCATGTATGTGACACAGCACCATGTACAAAACTCAGGATGAAAATTTTGAGGCACTGGTTCTCTCCATCCATCTTTAAATGGGTTCTGGACATCACACCCAGGTCACCAGGCTTTGTAGGAATGAGCTTTGACCCGAAAGCTATTGATGGCTTTCTAAAGGTGAGTTGGCTATATTTGCAGGAAAAGACTGTATCTCTAGTTTGGAGAAATAGAGGATGGAGGACTCTTGGCTGCTGTCCAAGCACTCTTCTCCTTAAACTCTTCTGGAATCCACCTCACAGGTCCATGGTTTCCAGATCCCATCTCTGTGTATAAAGCTAGTTCTGTTAGCAGCATAAATGATTTGCACACCTCATCAGAAGAGGGAAGGAACATAAGCATTTTTAATTGTCTTTTGGCTTCATTTCTCCAAAACCCTGAGGGAAAATGGAAACTCTACCAGAATTGAATATCAAAGTAAACCACTGTGTATTTTCATTTTTATTCCTCTGGCCAAGCATTGTTGATTAAAGATTGTCAGGATGGGCTCATTGACAAATTTTAATGAATTAATGATGTAAATGCCATTATATACTAGTGCATTGCAAATGATCTTGTAGATGGACCTAAAGAAATCATTACCTTTGCTCATTAAAATTCTGAAACCTAAAAATAAACACAGATTTCTGTGTTTGCTTTGCTGATATGAGCAATAATAGTGAAGAAAACTCAGGAATTTGATTCTTTTTATAAACGACAAAGAAAAACAGGTATGTGCTCTAGGAAAAAAGAACACATAAAATGTGAGAATATTCTAACTTTGTGCCAAAAAAGCATCTGGAGTAAATTTTTTATACCCATTTACTTTAAAAAAAATGGCATGCTTAGGTAAGTAAAGAGCCAAGGAATGCTTAGAGTAGGAGGAATAGACTTCTCCATTGAATAGTACAACAACTGACTACTAATCTCAAATAGCGAGCCCTGAAAAACATACATTCAAGTAACATATATAGACTGAGCAGGATGTTTTTATTAATACGTGTGTATGCATATGTGTATTTATGTAATAACAAATAAAGAAAAGCCATGATTTTCAAAAAGAAGCAAGGAGTGTTATATGGGAAGATATAGTGGGAAAAAAAGGAAAGGAGGAAATAATGTAATTACATTATAAACACAAAAATATAATCAAAGGATTGAAAATTTAAAAATATAGAAAATAATAACCCAAGGTTGAAAAATCTCTCATATTCCTGTCTCCAAATGATTTTTTTTTAAAATTCTGCATTGAGTGCATGAATTCTCACATATGTACATAGACTGTTTAATAAAACAACAATTTCAACCCATGAACCATGCACTATTTCCCACATACCATGTTACCCATCTGGTTTCCATCTGCTAATTAGTTTCAGAAGTACTTACAGAGTTTCTGAGTGAAATTAGCACCCACCTGGGCTGCATGGGAATTGGGAACTGGAGAAAGAGCCCCTGTTTGTAAATAGAGCATCACTGAAACATGGAGGTTCAGGCTGAACTCTCTAGTTACTTTATTATTTAACCAGAACAGTAGTGATAAAACTTTTCAAAAAAATGAAACATGCTTAAAGAATTACTATTATCCTCTTTAAGGCTGTTTTCATGCACTGATTAATTCAACAGCAAGTAGGCATACTCCCTAATAAATAAATATATATATTTGATATATATATATATATATATATATGTACATATATATACGTAGAGAGAGAATATATATATTAAATTGCCTTCTTTGCCTGAATTTTAAGTTATGACTATACAAAATATTTTCAACCATGTACAAGAGCAAAACATAAAAGCCCAGAAACACACTCTTGTATCCCATTGTTACTCTGACAAAATGTTTTATTTTCAATCATTCCATCGGTAAACATATTCGTTTTAGATATTTGATCAATTGTATTTTAGTAACTGGATGTGTATGTACACAGATGCTACAATTATTGTAATTAACCATCTGCTAGTGGTAAGCATTACCAATACAAATAGTGAAGAATTTAGAAGAACAAACACTATATTTTTCTGATTCTCCATATCTAATCTGCTTTTTTTTTTTGTTTTCTTTTACCATTTTATTTTTAAATTTAGATTGGTTGATACAGAACTTTGTTTCTTTTTTTAAAAGTGTGTTTGATTCTATTTTTCATTTTTAAAATTAATTTATTTTTTTTACTAATTACAGTTTATTCATTCTGTATGCCAGCTGCAGCCCCTTTCCTACAGTCCCCTCTTAATCCCATCTTCCCTCCCTCATCTCCTCCTATGCCCCTCCCCAAGTCCACTGATAAGGGGGTACCTCTTCCCCTTCCCTCTAACCCTAGTCTATCAGGTCTCATCAGGACTAGTTGCATTGTCTCCTCTGTGGCCTGGTAAGGCTGCACCCCCTAAGGCGGAGGTGATCAAAGAGCAGGCCACTGAGTTCATGTCAGAGACAGTCCCTATTCCCATTACTAGGGAACCTACTTGGACACGGAAATGCCATGGGTTACATCTGTGCAGGGGTTCCAGGTTATCTCTATGAATGGTCTTTGGTTGAAATATCAGTCTTAGAAAAAACCCCTGGGCCCAGATATTTGCTTCTGTTGCTCTCCTTGTGGAGCCTTTGTCCCCTCCAGGTCTTTGTATCTCCCCCTTCTTTCATAAGATTCCCTGCACTCTGCCCAATGTTTGGCTATGAGTCTCAGCATCTGATTTGATATCCTGCAGGGTAGAGTCTTTTGGTGGCCTTCTGTGGTAGGCACCTGTTCTGTTCCCTGTTTTCTCCCTCTTCCGTTGTCTATCCCATTGCCTTTCTGAATGAGGACTGAGTATCTTATCCAGGGTCCTCCTTCTTGCTTCACTTCTTTAGGTGTAAAGATTTTAGTATGAGTATCCTATATTATGTCTAATATCCACTTACAAGTGATTATATACCATGTTTCTTATTTCACCTATTTTGCTGAATTTACTAAATTTTATTTCATAAGGATGAAAGATAAAAGAAAATTAAAAGCGTAACCTTCCTTATTTCTTTCCAGTCTCTCAACCATCCAATGTCGTTAGCAGTGTAATTTGGCAGTCATGTATTGCACATTGAAAACTAAAATACTGAAATATTTTCTCACTTTTAAAACTGACTTTAGAGACTTTAAAATGGATGAACAGAGAAGTATAAATCCTGTGACAGAGAAGAAAACATAAGACAGACAACTCATCTTCTGCTCCTCGACAGCCAATTTATACCCTGTACTTGAATGAAGACGAAATAAACAGGGCTGATAATCACCAAAGGTCACCTGATCTGCAACCACCATAAGTTAATTTGAAATCAAACCTGGGTATTCCCAGCAGGGTTCACCTTACTGGCTGCAGTACTGGCTGCATGACTTTATCGCAGCCTTGATCTCATGCACAACATACAGTACCAACAAATGCACCTGATCATTCTTGGCTCACATTTGTGAAAGCCACGTGTGATGAGTTCCTCTGTTGTACTGGCAGGACAAAGTTTTCTGGTCTTGTAAAAACATAATAAGCGATTAATTAAAAACAAAATTCTAAAAAGAGTTTCCATGACCATTCCCCATCATGTAAGCTTAAAATTAGTATATTTTTGGATGGTATGGTTAGAATTTTTAATGAGAAAATTGTCTTTGACCTGCTGACCAGATTATCATAAAAAAATTCTTAAGTGAACTTTTGCTTCAGATAAGGACAGAATTTACAACAATTTGGAAATGACGCACTTGTAACATTTTATATTTTGTATTTATGAAAACTGAAACTGTGAGCAACAACAGTTATAAAATTATTAGTATGTAAGTTGTTTTCATCTTCAATAATGGTAAATTATAAACAATGTACATATGTGTATATATTTATATATCTCAAAGGATGTATTTAAGATAAGTTCATAATGAGTTACTTATAGCAAATACTTGACCTATAAACCTTTTCTAATTTACCTGTGTTCTCCCAGTTGCTTAAAAGTTGTGGGGCTTAAAGGGGTTGCAAATGGAAGAAGTTTCAGAAACTTTGGTAAATAACACTGTCAAGGATTCCACTGGCAGTCATAAGTAGAAATAAGTAGACATATCCCCACAAGCATATTTCCAAATGTCTCCTTTTGACAGAAGTTTGCTAAGACAAGTCCTGTCTATTGGCATGCTCTTTATCAATTTGTTAATACAAAGGGGACAGAAAAGAATGTGTATGTACATAATTACGAGGTTATAGCAAGTTAAAGTTATTACATTTTCCTTCTTAAGAGAGTCAGGTCCAAATGCCCTTCTTCTCAATTTTTCCATGAATCAAAGCAGACACATCGTTCACTAGGGCAATGTCTTTGCTCTTTTAAATACATTTTACCTGATCTTATCATGCTTCACATTTTTCTTTATATAGTTTCTATCTAAATCTTGATCCATTAACTTTAGAATGCATTTTTAATACTCCAGAGTGAAATGCATTTTTAATACTCCAGAGTGAAATAATAAACTTTTCTCATAGCTACAACTAGCCAATAAAAGAAATTTAAATGAAAATAATAGTGGTATATAAAATATAATTTTAAAAATAAATATAAAAATTATATATTTCCTGTAGATTTTCAAGACAAGGCTTCTCTTTGTAGTCTTAGCTTTTCTGTAACTTGCTCGATGGACAAGGTAGCCCTTGAACTCAGAAATATAGTTGCCTTTGACTGCAGAGTGTTGGAATTAAAACTATGTACCACCACTGCCCCGCTTATAATTAGAAATATTTAAGTAGCTAAAAATTCCCCAAAACTTAAAAAAATATATACTTCTAAACATCAAAATACACCTTAAAAACAAAAGATAGAGTAATAGATGCCTCTACCTGTATAGACCTACACCTCAAATACATACTGACTTTAAGGTATGAGGACTATATGTAAACAATACTTAAGAAAGGTATATGTTGTCAAATACTTGGTTGAAAAAGAGAAATGGAACTATAGGATGGTTCAAATAGTAAAGGAATCTGCCACCCCGCTCCGCAGCCTAGTTTGATGAGCAGGAACACATGGCAGAACTGCCTCTCCTGAGGTACCTTTTACCCAACCTATTGGTGCCATAGGATAAAAGCACTATTGTGCTAATGCATGTGTGCACATACACACAATGTACACACACACACAACAACAAATGAATGAAGTTATTTTAAAACATAGAAATAAAAATAACAACCTAAGTGCTTTAACACCAATTGTAGCCTACAACACGCTAAACCTCAAGTAACAGAAACAAAAAGATTATGTGAATGAACAACAAGAGAAGCAAAGAAATAAAGTACAACTAATATAAACAATTTAGCCACTAAAATGCATTTTTTTAAAAAAAACACAAGGAAAAGGAATATGGATAAAATAGCAACAAATATAGTAAAAATTCATAGTATGAAAAAACTAAACAATTTTGTGCCAAAATTGTAAAATTAGTCACAATATATTATGCCTAGTTTTGGCTGTTTACACATTAAAGAAGACTTTAAATCTATATATTAAGATAGTACAAGCCAACAGTACCTGCTTCAACTCTCTGTACATGTAAAAACTGAGGCATGGAGAGAAAAAGGTCAACTTTCCAATGTGAAGAAACACTGTTTTATTTAGCTGATTTCATTTATAATATCAGTAAATTAACTGACATTTGTCAAAATGACCGTTTAGCGAAAGAAGGCCACTGGTGCTTCTGCCTGGTAAACTCTGCGGAGAACAGAGGGCACCCTGAAGGCCCTGGGTGCTACCTGCTCATGGAAACTTCAGGGCATTAAGTGTACCAACACAAATAGCAGAACACTGATTTAGAAAGGAAGACAGTAAACATTTTAAAATGCATAAGTAGAGATAAGATCTGATGTAGTTTTAGATCCGTAGTTCTTAGGTCAATGCTCAAAGAATGCCTCTATCTCAATGGTAGACTTCATACAATCGTTAAACCCCTTGATCAGGAAAACTTCCTTTTCTTTCTTTCTTTTTTGCTTTTACTTCTTTCAAAGCATTTTAGGCTTTGTTGTTATATAAAATGATAATGAGGAGGGAAATTTAATCATCTTGCAATAGTATTCCATATATATAATTTAGTGACTAGAGACATAGCATTAATTTATGTAATGACCTCCACAGATATAAAACCTTACAAAGTTTGAATTTAGACAAAAGCTGTACAGACATTTCCAAACGAAGACATGATCCATGATTTCAATTAACCACTGACATTACGTGTGTGGTTTCCATGGTAGAGAAGACAAGAATAAATGATTTGAAGATCAATTTCTGAACAAAGTATTTTTGCAGGAAAGTGGGAGTAACGCTAAGTCCACAGCTACCTGTATGAACTACCCATGCAATTTAGTCCTAATAATGAATAAGGAGCCTCATTTAAATTTTCATCTGCACATAGTACTTAAAGGTTTAAAAACTGACAGTCCAAATGAAATGAAGGCAAACAATCTCTGGGATAGGAATTATCAGGGGGACCATCTGCACAGACTCCTTCTGATATTAAAGTTGTATGTTTACAGTGGGATAACCGATGATGGAATCGTGACCCATTTTAATCAAGGGCTGTGATGAGTAAGAGAGTTCAGAAACGGAGAACTTACCCAAATGGCAGTGCTTCCAGAAATAAATCAAATCCTGGCATCTCACCCAGACCCTACAAAGACTTGATTGCTAGATTATAGTTTTAAAACAGAAGGTAACTGTGTTTTTAGACCTTGGTAAAGGTGTCTGAAATTAACCATCTCAGAACAGGAATTGAAAGATGATTCTGCCCTTCTCTTTTGTCTGGTATGTAGATGGAGGGAAATATATAACTCAGTCAAAGGGAAAGAAGGCTGAAAGAGCTCATTTTTCTTCACTCATGCATCTTTTACAACCTTGCAAATTATTGTACACCAAGAATTCAAAATAGAAAAGAAGAGACAGGAAATCTCAACCAGAATCACTGTGCATGTGAGGATGATAACAAAAAGGTAAAAGAAGAATGAGAACGTTTAAATGGTAGGTGAAAAAAAAAAGTCATTTGGTTAAAAAAAAAAGTATTGTAAAAGTATATATCTCTATATAACCAAAACTTCATCATAGTCTTGATTATTATCTCTAGCTCATCGTTGATATGTATGTTATTTTTTTAAAGAAATATGTCCTTAGGTCAAAAAATAATGCTTTCTTAGAGTTCACCGAAAATGAAGTAATGTAATACTAACCTCATATGGATATTAACTATAGTCCAAAAAGTGGGCTCTTTTAGCAAACATCCTTTATTTTATTATTATTTTTATGTGTGTGGGTCTTTTGCCTATATGTACGTCTGTCCAACACATGGATTCAGTATCTATGGAAGCCAGAAAGGGCCATTATATCTCTTTGGGGTGGAGTTACAGATGATTGCTAGCCAACAAGTAAGTGATGGGAATTGAAACCAGGTGCTCTGGAAATGCAGAGGATGCTGTTAGTCACTGAGACATCTCTCCAGCTATGATAGCCACCATTTTTAAGCAGCATTATGTGCTATTTTCTTTTCACATGACTGAAAAAGAACTCTTCCTGCATGCATATGTACTCACAAATTAATTTTCAAAGCTTGTTTTAGCTATTGTTTTTATTCTTTGTCAACTGTATAAGATGGGAGCTGTCAGAAATGACAGTAGTCAGATTAGTTGAGAAAGTTAATTTGAGTTTTCTTTTTTTTTATTTTTATTTTTTTTTACAATTTATTTATTTTATATCCCAGTTGTTGTAGCCCACTCCCTCATCTCCTCTCAGCCCCACCCTTTCTCACTCAGCCCCCCAACCCCTTCCCCTAGTCCACTTAACAGGGGTGGTTTCCTCCACTGTCATTTGACCCCAGCTTATCAAGTCTCATCAGGACACACTGGATCCTCTTCCTCTGTGGCCTGGGAAGGCTGCATCTCCAGGGGGAAGAGATCAAAGTGCAGGCAACTAAGTTCAAGATAGAGGCAGTCCCTGCTCCCCTTGGGAACCCACATGGAGATTGAGGCACATATGTGCTACATCTGAGCAGGGGGTCTAGGACCTGTCCATACATGGTCCTTGATCATTTCTCTAGTTTGTTAATTTGAGTTTTTTAAAAAAGAAAAGTTAAAAAAAAATCTCAAGGATTTTACAAGAATGGGTTCTAGGTTAAGAAGATTATACAACCAGCAGATATTTAAGGGATAGAAAAAAACAATACAAAATAATAACAAAACAAACAAACAAACAAACAAAAAAAACCCAACACCAAACCGTCTAGACTTTTAGTATTTAAACACTGAGTGTGAGAGGTCCAACAGGTCAGACATGAGCCATCAGAGGCGTGAAATGAGATTAAAAGATCCTGGAGAGATGGCCCAGCAGTTGAGAGCACTGGCTACTCTTCCAGCATACCTGAGTTCAGTAGTCAGCACCCCAATGGTAGCTCAGAACTATGTGTAGCTACAGTTCCAGGAGATCTGGCATGCTTTTCCTGCATCTGTAGGTACCAGGCACACAAATTGTTAACAGTAATTTGGTGTCCACATGACATGTTCTTTGCTTCTCTCTGCTTGACTTAAGGACAAGTTCCTGGCTTCTCTTCAAGTACTTTGCAATACTTTCTTCATGGTTTCATGTGAAATTCCTCCTATTCTAAAGAAAAGCACTTAAGAAAGAATTCAAGATCAGAGATGTCATTTTCATTGTTAAAAAAAAAAAAAAGAACTTTATTTATTGGAGCTTTAAAAGGTTATTATACCCACAACAAATACTTCCATGTGACTTTACCTGGCCAGTCCCTCCTGATTAGAGAGAAAGTTTTTGGTGAAAGATCATATGTTGCTTCCATCTACCTCTGACTAACACAGTTATTTTCTTCCAAGTCAGTTATCTTTTGTCAGATTTTACCTGCAACGTGTCTACATTTCATTCCCTATCTGACCATGTGTCGTAAACTTCAGATTTATAGAGTCTTCAATCTTTTTTAAAGGTCTATTGTGCTGAGTTGCAAAAAAAAGAGAGAGAGAGAGAGAGATAATAATACCACTCAAACTACAGGTTGTGTAAAAGGTTAAATCAGATTATGCCAGCAAACCACACAGCATAGGAACCAACATGCAGTAAGAGAGCTGGGGTTATTTTTCTACTGATACTGTGCATATGACTGCAATGATTTCAACATCTTGGGCATTGGTCCTTAGAAGAGAAGTCTCTGCAACATTCATAAAGTGGCTTTTGTATTCTATCCATAGGAAAAGAAAGTGCAGCGTACTTGATGAAATACCCCAAGAGGGATCCTGCATAATCCTGATACACAGCCTAGCCATTTAGCATGCTGTTCTGCTGCCAGAGGGTTTAGAAATAGCTTCTTTGTTTCTTGCTTTTAGGGGAAAAAAATAAGATCTAGTAAAGAAAATCCAGACAGAGGGAAGATTCTGAAAAGCAACCTTTTTTATCACATACAATCTGAGCAGGAAACCTGAAGTGATGTGTATGAACCACAATCTACAACCCAGCCAAGAGGCAGTTTTAAAATTACAAAAGGCTTGACATATCTCTAATAGAATTGAAGTTCCTATACTGTTTCCCAATGGAATGAGGGGCTATAAGTGAGTGCCTTGGAAGCTCATAGAGAAAATTAGTTAAAAGCCGCTTGACATACAAATCATGCCTAACGAGTAACAGAAAGTGTGAAAAAGGGTAGGGCGATGACTCCTCAATGATCCATGAAGAGCCCTGGTCACCTTCTACTTTGTTCTTGGTTTGTAACTTTTTTCCCTCATTTTTACTTGTTCTTTGATGATTTTGTACAATTCATTTTGAGCACATTTACCCCTCCCTTCCTGGTCCATTTCACTTTTCTTATACACCTTTTGTATTCTCTGTCCATCAGTCTCTCTCTTTCTCTTTGTTTTGTTTTTAAAAACCTATTAAGTACAGTTTATACTGCTCATATTCTTGATGTGTGGCTTTGACTGTAGGCTGGTCCACCCACCAGGATTTTTACCACTAAAGAAAACTAACTCTCTTTGCCCACAGCAGCTGACAACTGTCAATAGCTCCTTAGCTGGGACTTCACGCGCCCTTTAATTCACCATGCTAGAATTTTGTTTGGCCCGAGCCTGTGCTCGTCTGTGTACACTGTCACAACTGTTGTCACTTTTATGACAGAATCCAAAATGAGGGTCTTCCTGGAAGGCGAGGAGAAAATATTATGTTTCCATAGAGGCATCTAAAAGAAATGTTTTATATTATGGGATTCAATGTAATAAAGCATTTCTACCCTGTGTGCCGTCTCAAGGAATTAAATATTAAAAAGCATCTAATTAATTTACCAAATTAGCATCTAATCATCATAAATATTAAATACTTGTATGAATAGTCTCAAATTTAACTTTAGTTTATGCATATGCATTTTGTTGACAGCATGCAGACATACAGAGGAAACAACAGAAGCACAGGAAATGCTCAGACATCTATTGCACTATAAATTCTTTTAAGATATTCGGCTTAAGTCAATAACTTATGAGGAAATAAATAAGACTAAAATATAGGTTGTTAATATCACCACTGTTATCAATCTCAAAATTAATTCTTAATAATATTAAGAGAATTAACCTGTATCTTGGTAAGTATTTGACATTTTTTAAAGAGTCCAAAGTCATCATGTGATATGCCTGTGTGAAATGCATGGAATACCATTATACATCATTGTGGAATATGTGGAATACCATGATACATCCATGTGGAAATATGAAACAGTGAAAGAGCCCATAAAGGTCTATGAAACACATTTTCACTCTTTTAAATAGGGCATTTGTCGATATTTAATCTAAAGAAATGGCTGTCGCAACCTTAACTCTGTTCAGAAGGGACAGTAACTTCACCCTACTGCACTGATTCTACAGTCTAGGCTGTCTGAGTTCACTCTGTTTCAGTTCCGTAAGTTCTTGGAGTTTCAGATCTGGTAGTGGCTTCTCCCAAATGGTTCCCTTCCAAATTATCTTGTTAGCCCATAATTACCATGCAACTTTTGTTTTGATTGTTATTCTATACTTACATCTGAAAGATTATAAGCACTAACTTAAAAGTATGCATAAAACTAAAGATCTCAGATCCCCATATCAGTGAGAATACTCAATGCTTGCAGAAACTCTCAGCTGATTAAGGAACAGAAAATAAGTTTCTCTGACATACTTAGCCATAATCAGAACATTTGTATCAAACCCCTATAAGGCACTGGGTCTACTGAGAGAAGGACAGAAAGCTATTAAGAGTGATAAAATACAGATCTATTTGCAGTTTTTTACATGTAGGCATCCAGGTAGACCAGCACCATTTGTTAAAGACACTATCTTTTTTCCACCATATGGTTTTGGTCTCTGTCAAACATCAAGTATTCATAGGTGCATGGATATATTACTGGGTCTTTGATAAACTAGTCTGTTTTTATGACAGTACCATGCCATTTTTATTACTGTTGCTCTATAGTACAGCTTGAGATCAGGGATGGAGATACCTCCATTTTTTTACAGGGTTGTTTTAGCAATTCTGTTTGTTTTGGTTTGGTTTGGTTTGGTTTCATTTGGTTTTTGCAAATGAAGTTGAGAATTTGTCTTTCAAGATTGTAAAGAATTGTTGGTATTTTGATGATAATTACATTTACTCTGTAGATTGCTTTTAGTAGGATGGCCATTTCCACTATTTGAATCCTGCTTATCCATGAGCATGGGAGATTTTTAACTAAAATCCAAGTGGATCAAAGACCTCAACATAAAATCAGACACACTAAACCTGTTAGAAGAAAAAGTGGTGAAGAGCCTTGAAATCATTGGCACAGGAGACAACTTTCTGAACAGAAGAGAAAACACAAGGTCTAAGATCAGCAATCAATAAATGGGACTTCATGAAACTTAAAAGCTTCTGTAAAGCAAAGTAGATTGTCAACAGAACAAAACTACAGCCTACAGCCTGGAAAAAGATCTTCACCAACCCTATATCTGACAGAGGGCTAATATTCAGAATATATATAAAGAACCCAAGTATTTAAACACCAACAAGCCAAGTAATCCAATTAAAAAATGGAGTGCAGAGCTAAACAGAGAACTCTCCAAAAGAAATAGCAAATGGCAGAGAAACACTTAAGAAATGTTCAACATCCTTAGTGATCAGGGAAATGCAAATCAAAATGACCCAAAGATTTTGCTTAACGCCCATCAGAATGGATAAGATAAAAAAAAACTCATGTGACAACACATACTGGAGAGGATGTGGAGAAAGGAGAACCCTCCTCCATTGCTGGTGGAAATGTTAACTTGTACAACCACACTTGAAATAAATCTGGCACTTTCTCAGAAAATTATGAATAGTGCTACCTTTAGATCCAGCTATATCATTCCTGGGCATATATCCGAAAGATGCTCCACCATACGAAAAGAACATTTGTTCAACTATTTTCATAGCAGCTTTATTTGTAATAGTCAGAATCTGGAAAAAACCTAGATGTCCCTCTATGGAGGAATGGATATAGAAAATGTGGTACATTAACACACTCGAATACTACTCAGCAATTAAAAACAAGGAACTCATGAAAATTTCAAGCAAATGGACAGAACTAGAAAAGATCATCCTGAGTGAGGGAACCAAAAAGCAGAAAGACACACATGGTATACACTTAATTATAAGTGGAGAAGAGCCATATGATATAGGATAAACATACTAAAATCTATAGTCCTAAAGAAACTAAACAAGGAAGACACTAGGGAAGATGCTTAATCCTCATTCAGAAGGGCAAACAGTATAAACACTGGCAGCGGGAGAAAACAGGGAACAGGGCAGGAACCTACCACAGAGGGTATCCCATCAGGGTATCAAAGGAGATGCTGAGACTCAAAGCCAACTTTGGGCAGAGTTCGGGTAATGTTATAGAAGAAGGGGGAGACAGAAAGACCTGGAGAGGACAGGATCTCCTCAATGAGATCAACATAGCCAAAATATCTCTCCTCAGGGGGTGGGGGGCGGCTGCAGAGACTGATACTCCAAACAAGGACCATGCATGGAGAGGACGTAGACCCCTACTCAGATGTGGCCTATTGGCAGTTCAGTCTCTATTGGCAGTTCTTTCTCTGACATGAACTCAGTGGCCTGCTCTTTGGTACCCCCAACCCGGGCAGGGTAGCCTTACCAGGCCACAGAGTAAGTGGATGCAGCCAGTCCAGATGAGACCTGATAGGCTAGGGTCACGCAGTAGGGGAGAAGAACCTCTCCAATCAGTGGACAAGGGGAGAGGGATAGGCAGAGAAAAGGGATGGAGGGTGGCACTGGGAGAACATGAGGAGGGGGCTACAGTGGGGATACAAGTTAATAAATAGTAAAAAATAATAAATTTTAAGAAGAAAGAAAAGAGTTCATAATAATAATAGATGAAAGAAAAGGAAAAACAAAGGCATTAAGAGGCAAGGGAGGACCATGCATGGAGAGGACCTAGAACCCCTGCTCAAATGTGGCCTATTGGCAGCTCAGTCTCCATGTGGATCTCTGAGTGAGGGGAGCAGGGCCTGCTTTTATCACAAACCCAGTTGACTGTGCTTTGTTCACTTGCTCCTGGTGATCCAGCCTTGCCAGGCCACAGAGGAAGATGATCTAGGCAGTGTTGATGAGACTTACTAAGCTATGGACAGATGGCAATAGTGGAGAACTCCCCCTTTCAGTGGAATAGGCAAAGGAGATAGTGGAAAGAGGGAGAAAGGTTGGGACTGGGAGGAGTTGTAGGAGGGGGCTTCAATCGGGTTATATAAAAAATAAATTGTGAAAAACAATTAAAATTAAAAATCAAAAGGAGGCAGTTGTTGAGGGAAGACCAGTATGAAACTATATCTCCTCAAAATAGCAGGAATGGTACACTTACCAACTCAACACCAGCCATAGTTACCTGCACAAGATTAGCAGAAGAGATCTAGTCAACACCTCAGCATAAAGGAGTGTGTTCTCACAGCTTATGCCTGGCTGATGAGAAAATGTGAGTTTTGTTTAAGTGTGTGGCTACTCGTAGGTAAACCACATTCTAATGGATGCTCTTACAGTCATGATTATACCTCAGCACAAATTAGACTGGATGGTTTCTAGCAAATGGTGTGTGTGTGTGTGTGTGTGTGTGTGTGTGTGTGTGTGTGTGTGAAGTTAGAAGGGGTATTGACAGGTGGCTCTGGTACTAGTTAGAGGGAGGATGAACAATAACAAAATACACTGTAAGGATGGATGAGATTTGAGAAGAATAAGTAAAAAAAATTAAATAATACTTGAATGAGTTATTCATTATGTAGGGGATGAGGTTTTAGGTGTCTCTTCTGGCTGTCCTGGTAGAAGGGTTATATGCCATAGCCACAGAAAGCTACGAGCAGTTTCATATAGAATTTACCCTTCGTTCTTTATCATTTCCATAATGTTCTAAAAGGAAATTGCTTTCTCAGTGAAAGCCTAAAAGAATTAGAGCTTATAGTTGACATTTTGCCAGTTTACTCTTACATATACTCAAATAGAAGACTGGTTATAAGGCGTTTAAATTAGGTAGCAAATATAATGATTATTTTAATTAAAATGACTTCCTAACTAGTTATCATGTTATAAAGTTATATTGAAGTACTTTGTAGGGAAAATAGGTATTTGAATTATAGGCAATTTTTTTCCATCAGTGCACATTATTTTAAAAGTGAACATAAAATTTTATAGTAAAATTTTACACAAATAAGCAAACATCTTCCTTTATGTTTATAAATTTTGTTAATTTTTTAAAATTTCTTAAATGACTCTGTTTTATTATGAGATTTTTCAGATGCTTGAAGAATACAATGAGATCATCACTAGGGGACTGTATTAATTGCATATGAGGGAGATAATGAGCCTCTTGTCACTCATAAGGGGAAACAGAGCCTCAGCCTTCTAGTCACTGTTCTGAAAACTTAGGTACTGTGTGTCACTTCCTGTTCTGGTTCCATAAAGTTGGATCCAGGTCCCAAGTGGCATTGTCATGGCAGTTTTCCTCCCAGTCTGGGCATCCCCTTGGCCCACATCTTTTAGGACACAGGGTCAAGAATTCACATGGATTCTCTAACTGACCAGGCACAATGCCTAAACTAGAATCTTCCCTTCTTAATTAGTAGTCTCCTAGAGGCTATGTTCTGGTTTGTTTGTTTGTTTGTTTGTTTTTAATTAAAGGAAATAGGAAAAGAAAAGAAATGGAAAGAAAAAAAGAAATAGAAAGAAAAAAAAAGCAAAGAAAGAAAGAAAAAGAAACAAGAGATGACCAGAAGAACAGTTATATTTTTGTGTTGTCACAGTGTTGAAATCCAGGAGACCAACAAAGCTAAAATATATGAGACCAGCAGACCCTGGGAAACTGATGCAACAACCAAGGAGCATGCATGGACCCCTGCTCAGATGTAGGCTACAGGCGGCTCAGTCTCCGTGTGGGCTCCCTACTAAAGGTAGCAGGGGTCCGTCCCTCTGTCATGAACTCAGCTGCCTCCTCTTTGCTCACTTTCCCCTGGTGGTGTGCCACAGAGTAGGAGCATCCAGGAAGTCCTGATGAGACTTCATAAGCTAGGGTCAGATGGCAGGCTACACTCATATAAAATAAAGTGTAAAAATTTTTAAAAAATTTAAAAAAATAAAAGAAATTCCAACACACACAAGGTAAAGACAGGAGAAACAAGGGTTCCAGGTCATCCTTGGGTACACAGTGAGTTTGAGGCCAACCTGGGTTACTTAAGACCCTGTGTCACCAAAAACAAACATGAAAACACACACACACACACATTTGTAAAAAAAAATAAAATAAAATAAAAATAAGAAAAAATAAAAAACAAAACAAAAAAAATAAAAACATTAGCTCAATAATTTTATTTAAAGCTCAAAGAATGCTGGGCAAGGTGTTGCACAGCTATTCTTCCCACATTTAGGGGGATGATGAAAGAGGATCTGGAGTTCCTGGTCAGCCTGGGCAACATAAGGAGACCCTGTCTTATAGCAAGACCCCTTACAAAGTAACCAAACAAAATACTCCTTAACAATAATATTTTTAAAAATGCTGATTTCAACTCCCTGTCACAACTAAATTTGTTATTTTGTTTTGAATTTTGACACTCTGAAAAGCACAAGCTAAATCTGACTAAAGCATGATGGCTATTTCCAGGAATGCAAATTCTTATAGTTGCATTAACTTGTTGAATGGCAAATGTTTAGATCAGTTTTGTAATCATATCCAAAAAAAAAAAAAAAAATCTGTACTTGTTGAAATCACACCATGTGTGGAATTTATGGCTCTTCTCACAGCCACACAGATATGCTATTTTCACATTGTTGCTGACAGGCTGGAAATGCTATTAGCTATATTTATTTTTATATTGTACCAATGCTTGACATTGGTGCATACCTGATCTCAGAAGAAAGACCAGACTTGAAAGGAAAAATGAAGCACTCAAATGCACTGTTCCACACAGTAACCAATACCGCATGAATATAAGATCATACACTGCCTGACTTTTCAGATGTGCTGGAGACTTTCTATAAGATGTCAAAGACTTGGTTTAACTGCATAAAAGCATTTTTAAGCAAGTGTGAGGCATGAGCCTTAATTAGAAGAACCATAAAATGAATTAATAATTGAGAACAGAACTTTAAATATTAAAAACTTCATACATAGTAAAACTTATTCTTGAAGAGGGGTGAAGACTACACTTATCTGCTGGTATAAAAACAAATGTTCCTAGGTTGATGTTAGGAATTATCCTGGTTTAGTAAATTGGTGGCTATGATTGAATCTCCTAGTATCATCAGAAGCTACACCCTTAAAATCTCAACAACATGACCAACCCAATGTGAGCCTAACAGGGAAGACATAAACAAACATGTCCGACTGGACAGAGAAAGACTCATGTGGTCTCTACCCCACACAAAGAACTATAAACAACTGAGTATAGCCTGGAGCAGGAGAGATGTGCCCAAGAACGGGCACATCACCACCTGGTTGTCTAGTACAAAACTGTCCACCCTAAAAACACAAATCAAATAACACTATATGGAACCAGATTATACTTAGGAATATGTATAAAATATACATTAGGATTATTTATATTCCTAATGTTTTATACATGTATACAAATGCATATATGTTGAAACAATTAATGAAAAGGGAGACAAGAATTTGCAGCAGAGCATTGCAGTATGTATGGGAAGATTTAAAGGGGGGGAAAGGGAAGGGAGATATATTGAAATTAAATTATAATTTCAAAGGAACAAACTTGATTTTCCTTTTTAAGCTTTCAGAAGTGCCAATAATAGAAAGGTTGTCAGTACATGAGAGAGATTTATGTCTATTTTTGACACTGTAAACTATCTTACAATCAAGAATATTGCCTGTCTGTCTGACACCATTATGTCGTGCACTTTCACCCAGATTTGGGCAGCCTGGATTATCTAAAGGAAAGTGTTCACAGCAATGGTTATGTTGCACATACGTAGGAGACATGGCTGTCGGTGTGCATCTGCTCAGTGCTCTTCTCATACATCCGTGACCAATGCCACCTGGAAGTAGCAAACACTGAAGGCAGATTTCAAGACCACAAACAAACCACCGGAAAGCACGTTTATGCTCCATCCACACCCTGAGAGAAAGGCACGACTGAGTTCAAAGTAAGGTGTTACTATTCCTATTTAAGAACAGACTTTAGTCTATCTTATGAAGTTACTGTTGACGACTTAAAAATACGAAAAGTAAAAAACATTTATATGTGTAAGTAAAATAAGACAGTACTATTAAAATAAGTTCAGGTCCCTAGAAACTGTCTTATCTACTATGATAATATGCGAACAGAAAAAAAATGACATCAAAATGCATATCATGAAATTGAAAACTATTTTAATAAGACTATGAGAATATAATAAATAGAACAGCAGCTTAACATTTCACTGGGTGATGTTAATGTTTTTATCCAAATGCTGACCCTAGTTTAAAATGAGACTCTTCAGGAATTTTGTGTACGTTGAAAGAATGCTACTCATGCTATCAGTGATCACCAGTACACATAACTTGAATTCTTATTCAGGTATCTGCTGGGCATCTTCAGTTGAAGTGGACAGTATTGCCCATAGAGTACTCCTTACTCTGGCATTCACAAAATTAACACTAGAGAGAAAATCGAGAACATCCATAATACATTCAAATATCATAGTTGTTCCCTAGGTTCTTTTTGGAAGTAGAGTTGTAGGCCAAGGATAGCCTAATGTGTTCTCTGAAACATGTATGAGACTTGAAAATCCAGATGTCATTTTTCTTCAAGATGGTTAATTATCATTGTAAAAGTTATCATCATTAATTTATAATCTACTACACAATTAGATAATACAAGCATGCATGATTTATACACAGTTGAAATTGATTGAATATCTTAAAATTTATCCCAATAATGAATTGTGAAAATAGCTAAGAAAATCATCATAACTACTATTGAGAAGTGGTAATATTTACGAGCCACTAGACACTAAGCATCATTGTAAAACTGAGTTAAAATATTCTAATATGAGCAACATTAAAAGACACAGAGTAGAAATGAGAAACACGGAATAGACACAAGGAAAGGGAAAACATTAATTTAATGTGAAACTCACAAGAACAAATTTAAATTCAGTAAGAATTTTTTTGAGAGAATTTTTCTTTCAAAAGAGAATGAGATAATTTTCCATTTATTTTGAGGGAGTGTTTCTGACTGACTGTTCATTCATTTGGAGGGGGCATCTCTGATTCTCTCTTCTTTTCCAATTCCAGAATGAGGACGGATCACTGATCGTGCTCAGTTTGCTTTAGCTCCATGGGATCTTTTATACTTCCATATGCATTTTCTATTTTCATAAAACAATGCCATGGGGTCTTATTGAATATTTTCTTACTTTGGGTGGGACTGTCATTTTCACAATATTGTTCTGCCACTCCATTAACATGGGAGATTTTTTATATTTTAGTGTCCATCTCAATCATTTTCCCAGAGACTTAAAGTTCTCATTGTAAAGGTCTCTTACTTCCTTTGATATGTTTATTCCTAGATATCTTATTAACTTCTTAAAGGCTATTGTGATGGGAGAATGCTACTTCAGCACGCTTGTTACTGCTATATACAGATCTTATTTTTGTCAGTGGATAATCTGTGCTACCACTTTATTGAAAGTGGTAATGATTTCTAGAATTTTTCTGGTGAAATTTTTGGGTTGTCTTATGTATAATATATGATCTGCAAAGAGATTTGCTTCTGATTTTTATTTGTATATCTTGAATTCACTTCTCTTTTCTTAATGCTATAGCTAAGGTTTCAATCACTATATCAAAAAAGAGTAAAGTAGTAGACAGCCTGACCTCATTCATGATTTTAATGTGATTGGTTAAATTTTTTCTATTTAAAAAAATGTTGGCTATGGGTTTGTCATATATAACATTAATCATGTTGTAGTTTTTTTTTTTTCCCCTCAAGTTCTCTAGGGCTTTCATCAGGAAAACATATTGAATTTGATTTTTTTTCTGCAATGATTGTGTTAATCCTGCAAACTTGTATTTAAGTCCATTTATACGATTTTCTATATCTATTTACTCATTTGGTAAAATTTATTTTATTTGACATATTGAGTGTTTTGCCTGAATCCCTATCTCTTGACCTGGTGCCTGTGGAAGCCAGAAGAGGGGTTTGTCTCTCGTGAGGTAGAGTTACATATCGCTGTGATTCACCGTGTGGGTCTTGGGAATCAAACCCAAGTCTACAGGAAGAACAGCCAGTGCTCTGGATCATTAGGATAGCTCACCAGCACCACAACTAAAGACTTACTTGTGCTGAACCATAAGTGTCCCACCCTGGAATAAAGCCAACTTAATCATGGTGAATGTCTTCTCTAAATATATGCTTTTCAGGTATTTTATTGTATCTATGTTCATCCAGGACATTGGCCTACAATTTATTGTGACTAAATGTTATCTCCTTATACTTCTATTTAGACAAAGTCAACAGAGAAATTTCTAGAAGTTTTGTGCAAACATGTTTCTAATTACATGGTAAAGAAGATCTAGTTATAGCCCAGAAGGCTCATCTTATAAATGGATAAATCTTCTGCATCAAAAACTATCATAGTTGCCCTGGTAGATTTATTTTATGATATAATGAATAAGTCATTAGGAGAGAGAGATGCCTTAATTCTTAACAAATATGTACACATGCATGTGTAAAATGCTATTTTGAAAAAATTATACATTTTATGCATTAATGTGAGAATAGCTGAATGGAAGAATATCCATAAAATTATTTATTTGGTGGTTGCCTATGGGGGAGGGTGAGCCTACTTCAAGACTCTGTGAAACTTCTTCATGTATTATTTAATTATTATTTCTACATTATATTTTTGTAAAGAACATGTATATGTGTAAATAACTAGAATAATCATAATAAAAACATTTTTTCTGGGACAAATACATTTTATCTCAGTGCCTATCCTAACTAAATTTAAATGCAAGCACACACTTGCTGATAATTAATGAATCATACTTCTGGAAAAAAACTATTAAATGTTTGGTCTTTTTATAGACACAGTATTGGAAAATTTCATCATGGTTGGAGAACATGAGATCGTGTTTTTAAGTATTAAAATTGAGCTCTAGACAGTTTAAACCGACTTGACAGGGCTCTTATTTAAGGCTAGAGCAGCACAGGTAAATTCCAACCTGGCTTTTCACTGCAATGTACATTTCTTTCAAAGTTCCCACCACAGTCTCCTTGTCTTTGGACGGTGAAAAGTAATTACCATTGGCTCAGGAAGTACTTACCATTGGCTCAAGCAGTAATTACAATTGGCTTAAACAGTATTTTAGGACAGTAGGGTATTAACCTAAATGAAAAGGAATTATTAATTCTGAAAATAGCGTTTTGTGTACCACAGATTTTATAGAATAAGACAGAAGGACTCTGGGAATTAGGAGAGTGAGCGTTGGGCACAATACTGTAGGAGACTGCACAAGGCACTGGCTTCCAGCACCAGCCACACAAAGCACAAAAACATACAGGTTGAACCCTGAAACACGTAAAGGATGCTCACATTTACAACTCATGCACACATATTCAGACACTGCCATCTACCGCTCTGCCTAATTTGTGATCTTTCGGTCGGCTGTTGCAGAGGTTTGGTTCCTCAATGTGTTGACTCAAAATTGATTTCATCCAACCTCGTGTTCTTTGATGCGTTGGTGTTTAGTGGAGTGACACAAGTGCCTGGCGAACCTAAGTCAAAACCAATGAGAACCTGCCTGGCCTTGCACAGTGCTGAGGGGTAATTCAGACGCAATAATGACTACTAACATAAAGCAAGAACGTTACTGTTTCTCCTGCAGAATGTGTCCTACTTCATTATACTCTAGTTATCTCACAGATAATACAGCATACTTTGAGAGACGTTTATTGGAAATTCATGAGATATTTAACATTTTGAGGCATCAGCAAATAAAACTAACGCTTTATTTCATCCCATCCTAGTGATACTGGTTATCGTAAAGAAAAATAACAATATTACACATACAGGTGATGGATGTCCACTCTAGTCCACTCTAGCAATCGGTTTGGAGGATTCTTAAATAGCTGAATCAGAAGTGCCGTATAACTGATATATCCCTAGGAATATGCCTATAAGAAGCTACCACAGAACCTCACAGAGACACCTACTCATCTATGTTTATGGTAGCAATATTCATAATAGCCAGGAAATGGAGCTGATATGTCCATCATCAAACAAATGGATAAATACGTTTGGCCATACATACAGTGGGGTTTTATTCAGCAATAAATAATGAAAATATGCCATTTGTAGAAAAAAATAATGCAAAGAGGCAAAATAAGCCAGATTTAAAACACAAATATCACATGGTTTTTCTCATAAATACTTATTTATAGATCTGTATTAAACGGATTAAATGAGTGTAGAGGGTCAATAAAGGTCTAATGTGAGAGGATAACTGGAGAAAGACAAATATCCCCTGCTTTCTCTCTTCTAAAAACCTTAGATTTAAACTCTGTATCTATGCACCTATGTAATAACTGTCTGTCTGTCTGTCTATCACTTATCTATCATTTTTCTCTCTACTTGTCATGAAAGCAGATAGGAGACTATTTGATCAAAAACAGAGATTATTGCAAGAGGTAAAGGAATATGGGAAGATTGTAGGCAAATGTGAGAAAGATACATGATGTGTATATATTAAAATGCCATAATGCATGTAAACAAATTAATAACAAATACCAAACAATATCTTAATAAAATAAATGCTTGTGGTAAGAAGCACTTTAAAATCTATAGTTTGGGGCCTACTTTGGAGTGCACAAATCTGCATCCTGGCAACCATTTGCCAAGTTGAATTTCACATATGCCTTATACACACAGCCTAAAGATAGTTTTATGTAATATTTTATAGTATATCAGATTTTAACTGTAGCAATCTTATGAAGTCTGTTATATAATTTCAACTGTAGTTTCATGTTGGTATTTTAATAGCTTTGAATTCCAGAGACTGGAGATGTTTGTTTAGTTCCCAGTATCTACTCTGGTGATTTACAGTCGTCTCTAGGTCTGGTTCTGAGGAATCAGATACAATCCTCTGGGCCCAGCAGGAAACTGCATGGATACTGTGCACAGATAGAGAAGCAGCACACAGACATAAACATAAATAATTTAAAATGTCTGGGATTCTAGCTTATGTTGGGTTTGGGTATTTTAAACATTCGTTTCTTTGGACTAAGGAAAATGGTTATGCTGTATATATGTTGTATATAATACTATTAATACAATCTCCATCTGTAAGGCACTTTAAAAAGGTTATAAAGTCTTTCATTCATTCCTCATTGCATATGTAGCACTCTACTCTTATGGAACAGATCTTATGTCTACAAAATTGCTTTGCAATTCCTTATAAGTTTTGTTTAAAAATGGAATATGTTACAGGTAATTAAAGTTAATTATTAATGTTGATAGATCCAATTTAGTTTTATAACAGCAAATAATAAAATAGTTCACATCTCATTAAAATCCAATAGAAGGTAAATCAGTTCACATAAAGATTGAGTAAAAAAAAAATTAGTTAAAAAATCAACAAAGAACTCAAATTAGAATAGGATTATTCGTACTTCCTTTAAACAGACCAACACTACAAAAGGGCCAATGCATATTTCAGATACTCTCCTTCTTTTAGAAGGTTGAGGACAAGGGCATTATGTTGATATTTTTCAAAATGCTATGAAAAATTAGTTTTTGACATTCACAATGAAATGATGGCATTTGTAGTAGACAGGAAAAGTAAAAGAGTCTATGTTATTACTACCTTATGATGTAAATGGCATGAAGTTCCCCAAAACTGACTTGCAGACCAGCTGGAAGATGATAGAATACAAAAGGTGTTGATTTGAATGGGAATGAGTCCTGACCATGTCCTGTATATGGAAACACTACGTGGCTTCCCCCGAGGCTCATTGTCTGCAAAAGATTTCAAAATCTCCCTCATGAATTGAGTACAGGCATTTGAGTTATTAATAGCTTATATTGATTTCATGCTTAGTATGTGCCAAGCACTCTTTTAGGTTCTTTACCCTTGTCAGTTAATTAAATTATCATACTATATTAGCTACTGTAATTAAAACAATTTAACAGAAAAAGAAATAAAGGTTAAGTAACATGCACAGTTAGTAATTGGGAAATCTGTAACCTGAACTCTGGTCATACAGCTCTGGAAATCATTCATGCTCATTACCAAAAGATGTCAGAGACAAAATGCCCAGCCCAGGAACAACCGATTCACAGACAAACTGTTCTTAGCTCCTTTCAGAGTTTGGGAGATTTCTAAAAGTCTTATTTATTTGTGTATTTTATAAGTGTGAGTGTTCTTCCTGGGTGTGTGTTAAGTTCAACCTGTGCACACAGTGACTTCAAAGACTGGAGGGAGCATAGTGAGGAGCAGGTGCTAGGAACTGAGCTTGGTCATCTGGAATAGTAATATATGATCATCACCAACCAATGAATTATTTCTCTAGACCTAAATATTTTAAATTTCTAGCAAAGACAACCCTTAAGTTTTTCATTTGAAAGACTTGGATTAATTGAATTGGCGTTGTAGCCACCTACTTTCCTTCAAATTATCAATGGATTTTCATGCTATTAAAAGATTATTAGTACAGAATATAAGATTGTCTGCTATCTTCTCATTCATGGAATGAAAGGAAACCGTGATTATTCTTAAGGGTAATAATTGGCAATGCTAATTTCTGTAACTTGTTTATAAGAGGCTCACAAAGCAACTCTATAAAGAGTTATTGATATGTTAGAAAACATTGGAAGCAGTTGAGTATATACCATGCATGTCTTTCTTCTTCTGGGCTACCTCACTCAGGATGATCTTTTTTAGTTCCATCCATTTGCCTGCAAATTTCATGATTTCCTTGTTTGTAACAGCTTAGTAGTATTCCATTGTTTAAAGGTATTACACTTTCTGTAGCCGTTCTTCGGTTGAGGGACATCTGGGTTGTCTCCAGATTCTGGCTATTATGAATGAAGCTGCTATGAACATAGTTGAGCAAACGTCCTTGTTGTGTGGTTGAGCGTATTCCAGGAGCAGAAAGACACACGTGATATATACCAGTAAGTGGATATTATTCATATAATATTCCAAAATCGAGAGGCCCAAAGAAGCTACACAACAAGGAGGACCCTAGGGAGGATACTTCATTCTCATTCTAAAGAAAAACACAGGATAGACACCGGAAGTGGTAGAAGAGAGGGAACAGGATGGTAGCCTACCACAGATGTCCTCTAAATATTTCCACCTAGCAGGGGATTAAAGCAGATGCAGAGACTCACAGCCAAACATTGGACAGAGCACAGGGAATCTTATGGAGGAAGGGGGAGATAGAACCCAAGGGGACAGGAACCCCACAAGAAAAAACAACAAAGCTCCCCCCAAAAAACGCTGGGCCCTGGGAGAACTGCAGAGACTGATGCATCAACCATAGACTATGCATAGAGAGGACTTAGACCCCTTGCTCAGATGCAGCCCATAGACTGCTCAGTCTTCAGTAAGGGTTCCCTAGTAAGAGGAGAAGAGCAACTGTGACATAGCTCAGTTGCTGGCTCCCTGATCACTTCTCCCTGGTGGGGAGACCTGGCTAGCCCACAGAGGACAAAGATCCAGACAGTCCTGATGGGACCTGATAGGCTAGGGTCAGAGAGTAAAGGATGAGGACTTCCCCTATCAGTGGACTAGGGAAGAGGGATGGGGAGGAGGAGGGAGGGAAGGTGGTACCTGGAGGAGATGAGGAAGGGAGCTACAACTGGGATAGAAAGTGAATAAATTTTAAGTAATAATAATAATAAAATTAATAATAATAATAATAAAGAAAACAAAAAGTAGTTGAATTTCATCACCTACTAAATTTAATATTACATTGTTTTATATATGGGTGAGGGCAGAAACTTTTAGAAAGACTTAAGATAGTGGAGGCATGAAGCTTTTCTAAAGCTTCTCATTGTAAAAAACTACATCTTTAAAGCTAAAATCTGTAATGTTGCAGTCATTGTCAGAAACATTTATTTGAAGCATTGATCAAAATGCTTGTTTTTCTCTTTTTGTTTGATTTGCATTTGAAGAGTAATACACATACACATATATATTAAATTCCTTTGAAAGTAAAGTAACATGGGTCCATGCGGGCTCACAGAGACTGCACCACCAACCTAAGAACATACATGGGCTGGACCTGGGCCCCCCTACACATACGTAGCAGATGTGCAGCTTGGTCATCACGTGGGTCCCCTAACAAATGGAGAAGGGGCTGCCTCTGAATCTGTTGCTTGCCTCTGGATCCCTTTCATCTAGCTGGACTGCTTTGACTGACCTCAGTGAGAGAGGATGCATTTAGTCCTGCTGAGACATTGATGTGCCAAGGGTGGGTTGGTACTCATGGGGGATCCTCTCCTTCTCTGAGGAGAAGGGGAAAGAGGAATGACTGGAAGAGGTAAGAAGGTGGGACTGAGAGGAGAGGAAAGAGGGGGCTGCAATCAGGTTATGAAATGATTAAATAAGTGCATTAATGAAGAAAAAATGATGTGAGAAAAATCACCTAAGATATACTATATAAACAGCTGAGAGAGAGAGAACCAAAACAAAGCTATCTAACAGTTGTCATTTTGAATGTAATTGTGATATCTTTCAAATAACCTTTTCATTGCACTATATGGTAAAAGCAAAATATATTTCACTGACTGGCTATTTTATTACACCAAGCAGTAGTCCTTTAAACGTTTAAACACACGAAAGAATACATGCAAATGATGCACCTTAATCCAACTTTTTCATTACAAAGCAGCATGGGCAATTTCATTTTATTTTCCAGTGCATTTATCGGACTGTAGGAGAAAAAGCAAGCATTGGCTGGTGAGGCTTTAAAGCTTTGTTTATAGATACTTTAAAGAAATAAAGATCTTCTACAGTGACTTCTGGTTTAACTTAGACCTGAAGATAATAGTTATCCACTATTTCCCTGGCTCCAACAGGAAAGATTTTTTCACAAAGAAGCCATATTAATTCAGTAGTGTGAGTTCCGTGAGACATATAGAAGACAGAGCTATACAATGGTATAAAATCTGTAATCATGGTTAATCTTCCCAAGGAAGTGATTTAGTTTTGATGACAGCTTGGAGAGACAAGGGACTTTAGCAACCACATGTCTTTCTGAGAGGAGAGAAAGGAGAGAAAGGAGCTGAGAGCCTTTGTAAGAGGAAGGGTCAGTCTTTAAGGTGGGGATTATGCTAGGATGCCCATGGTCCAGTGGATGGTGGCCTATATTCATGCACATTGAGGCAGCACTGATTACGCAGTGCCTTTTTAAGAAGACAAAAGCCATGTGGTTGGAAAGGATGTGGGGCATGGTCCAGGAGTAGCTAGATGAGAGGAGCGGGTGTAGCTATGAACTAAATATATTGCATCCATCCATTAAAGAATTACCAAAGAGAAAATAAAATATTTTGAATGTATAAAACAGGTCAGTCTTACAAATATCCCCTGACTACATGAAAATAAGCCGAAATCTTTCTCATAAACAGAAACAGAATTAAGTGAAATGTTTTTCCCCAAATTTATTTTTCCACAGTATTCATCCACAAAACTTTATGAAATAACATGCTACAAGTCCATACAAGCAGTTTAACCTGCCTGGACCCAGAGATCCTGTGTAGAAAATGAAGGGCACACTTGGCCTAGAATCATAGCGTAGGGAATTATCCCGGAGGCTTGCCCAGAAGATGGTCCTTTTGAGTAGGTGAGCTACCATTTCAGTGAGAATTTATATGTGAAAAATTATTGAGGACTAGAACTGGCCTCTACATAACCAGGCACATACCTATGCACACACTACACAACACTCATTCACACAGACACACACACACACACACACACACACACACACACACACACAC
>NW_026596073.1:20170782-20183482 GCF_907164565.1 Psammomys obesus
TCCTTCCTTCCTTCCTTCCTTCCTTCCTTCCTTCCTTCCTTCCTTTTATTGTTGAGGATCAAACCCAGGGCTTCATTCACTCTTTGCAAGCACTCTACTACTGAGCCATACCCTCATTCCATAAAATGTGTCTCTTGATAATATAGAATTGAGACAGCACAATAAAACAAAATGTTCTT
This sequence comes from Psammomys obesus, assembly GCF_907164565.1. Taxonomy (NCBI): domain Eukaryota; kingdom Metazoa; phylum Chordata; class Mammalia; order Rodentia; family Muridae; genus Psammomys; species Psammomys obesus. Next base: position 20,170,962 of record NW_026596073.1, read on the forward strand.
TAATTTGAAGACTACTTAGATGAATGTGTACACATGAGAAACTTAGCTCAGTAACAGAATGTCTTTTCATGTGAAGGGTCACTCAAGTCTGCATTGATGAATCCCATTTTCTATGTTTACAAACACAGAGAACATTTCATTCTGTGAGGACAGAATGCATTGCTTCAGCAATATAAACTTTAGTTCTCTCTCTCTCCCTCTCTTTTCAGTTCAGTTTGTGGAAATATTCTGAAAGTGACCAAAAATTATTACCCTCCTTAAAAAATAATTTCTGTAGAAAAATCAGCAGAGGTCCATTCATTCACACCAAGGATTTTTAGCAAGGCTCCCTACAGCATGGAGGGAAGAAACCAAATAGATGCAGTAAATGTAACTTTAGTATTATGACTATTATACTTAGTTCAATAAGCAGCATTTTCACACTAAAAAAGAATACATATCCCCCTATAAATTATTAATCCTTTATAAATATGACAACCTAAGTTAGTCATTAAACTAACATTGAAGAAACATTAAATTGCTGGTATAAAGCATGGCAGCAATACTAAAATTTGTCATACTAAAAGCAAGGTCAATATGTAAACATACATTACGGCAGGTTTGGGGATAAGTATTTGATAAGGCTCAGATAAATTTGGTGTAAAAATAGACAAAGAGGAAATTTTGTTTTAATTAGTAATTGTCAAATTATTGTTTTCTATGTTCCTGGTCAAAACAGCAGGTTGACCATGTTTTAAGGGGTTTAGTTTTGCAACAAGGAAAAAATACCAAGGCTAATGAGACAACCATATAAAGGAAAGAGCCTTAACATGAGCCTGTACAATGAGTTTCTAGACTCAGTTTTGTTCTGAGGCTCTTCCACCAACCTATGAAATAGTTTCCCATATCATGAAATAAGAATTAGCCTAATTAAATTCTCTTTTCCTCCGTAAACTTTTCTATTTTAAATTCTCAAAAATGAGTGTTGATTTAATGGATTTGAAACTGAGAACACACTTCACATTCGGAGGCTATACTGGCTAGAACTCCTCTTTTTGCCCTGAGGTGGTCTCTCAGCCTTCCCACTCACCTCACACTGCAGAGATGCCTGCCGTTCTTGCAGTTCATTTGAACGCTCATATTGCCTGGTTTATATTTCCTACATTTTTAAGAGTTCATGGCACTTCAAAACAACTTAAGCTGAAATTTGCAGCAAATGCTGTGTGCTACAAAGAGGTAATTAGTAGCTCATCAATGAGGAAAATGGGATATAAAATCTGAATTTGCATGTTCTGTTAAAACGCATAGCCAGAGAGTCTACACCTGTCCTAGGTATCTTTTTCTCTATTACTATATATTAGTGAGTATCATTATAGAACAAGAGGGCTTTGAGCATCCTTCAACACTCTTATAATAGGTGTTCATTTAATATTACAGAGTGTCACACCAAAGCAAAGGCTTGTTTAGGTTTACTGTCCTAAAAAGCTTTTTCTTTGTATAATTCCTATGGTTTCTGCATTTATACACAGATGAAAATATTATAAATTGATAGGGGTACTGCTCTGAAAGGTGTGCATTACTTTACTGTTTAATGTAAATGAGGAAATTTATATATGTCCTTTTGACTAGGAAAATAAGCCAGTTATACAGTGAGCCAATGAGATGATGAATGAAGAATGAAAGCAGTATATTCTTAATTTTCTCTCCTTCCTCATTTTTATGTTTAGTTTGGGAAAGAAGAAGAAAATTGTTTCTTCAACTTGCAATTTAAAAATTATTCAGTCCATTGTGTAAATACATAAGAGGGAATCAGAACTTCCTAAAGAGATATTACAATCTATTTTGTAAATATATTTTAGATGATTTTCATAACACATATTATATTGTTTTTCAGAAATGAATATTATGGTACCCAGTAGATCAATATGGAGATTTTTAGATCATTTTAGCAAGTAATTATATATTCAAGTTCCATTTCCCATGTGTGCGCTCTCATTTTCTTGATAGCCTTAGAAAAATCAAAACCAGAATTGTTCATTTTAACTTGAAGTTGTGTGAAATATGACTGTTCTAACTTGATTCCACCAAAGGGATTGGGCTCCATTGTCTGAATGTTGGAAATTTATGACACATAGATACTGATGAGACTCTGAAAACTTTCCTTTCTGTGCAACAGAAAAAAACAGAAGTTGATTTCAAAAGCCCAAGACATGATCAAGTAAATCATAATGGTACTCTCCAGTGTGAAACAAAGGGCCATTTATGTTCATATTGCCTAGAACGAGTTGTTAAAAAATTCATGGAGCTTGAATTTTTTCTTAATTTGTACTATTCAATCTATGTAATCATATTACCAGCATTTTACATATTTTTCTTTAAAAAGTAAATTTAGATGTTCTCTGGTTATCAAGAGGTTAGGATTCAGCACATAACTACCATGGGCTGGGTTTAAATCCTGATCATAGGAACCACTCTTCTTGGGGCTGGAGAGATGGCTCATTGGTTAAAGATATGTGCTGCCATCCCTGATGACTTAAATTTGATCCCCAACTTCGACAGTTGTCCTCTGATCTCCACATAGGTGTCATGGCTCAAATGCATGTACACACAAACACAAAATAAATAGAAAAAAATGAGGAAAAAATCTTATAATAGAAGTCAATTTTAAAACTCCTCTGATAGTTTGTGAGGTGAGGTATAGCGAAACAGTTTTGCTCTAAGAACTACAGCAGTAGTGTCTCCTTGTGAGGCGCACTGTGAAAACTGGTGATGTCACAAGATCACAGTTGAGACTTACTCTCCTAAATACAAGAAAATCCTGGCTCCTCCAATACATTCAACTGTCTGTGGCAGTGATGGTGACCTACATGGATGTCACAGATTCATTTTAGGTTAAGCTTACATTAACTTTCCCTAGAGATTAGACATGCCTGGGAGTTCTGTTTCTGATCTACAATGACTAGCTGGGCAGCCAACTTTGCAGACATCGCTGAGAGCTCTGAGATTCTGTACACAAAATTCATACTGGCCTCAATAAAAGTTACATGATTTTGTAAGATAATTAAAAACCAAAACTGAAAAACAGGTGGAAGGAGGGAGGGTGGGATTGGGAGGGAGTGAGGAAGGGGCTACAGCAGGGATACACAGTGAATAAACTGTAATTAATATAAAAAATAAAAATTAAAAAATCAATGTGATATGTAAATATAGTACTAGCTTTTTAATTTCCCCTCATTTCCCCCTGCCCTCTTCCTTCCTTCCTTCCTTCCTTCCTTCCTTCCTTCCTTCCTTCCTTTCTTCCTTCCTTTCTTCCTTCCTGCCTTTCTTTCTTCCTTCCTTTCAGACCCTTAACTACCTTAACTATTATAATGCAGAGTAGCATCCAGGTAGCCTCAGTCTCCCAGTCCTAAATATCTCTCTCTCTCTCTTTTGCATTCAATGGCTCATAAGATGAAATTTCTTTCTGTTGGAGAAATACAGCATTCATATATAGTGGTTAATAATCTAAATTCATTACTAAAATTGAATTTTGTGTATATACTATATGCAAATGGCATTTTATATGTTTATGTATCTTAGAAGAAAAGTGGTTTGTATGTGTGTTTGTATGTTTGAGAGAGTGCATGCACACACACAGAGAAATAACTGATATAATTTTTTAATATACTGTATTTACACACTATAATGCTTTTCAATTTGCCAACATATTACTTTGGCTTAGATTATCCAACATGAACTTTGTTTCAATGAAGAAATTTCAAAACATTTTTTTTGTAATTAAGTTATTACACCAGATTTTTTTTTTAATTTTTAAAATTTATTGTCTCATCAACTACAGGGCAATCACAACCATAGCTTCCCTTTCCTCCACTCCTCCACATTGCCCTACTTCTGCGCTCCCTAAAATCTATCTCATTCCAGAAAAGAGCAGGCCTTCCAGGGTGATCAACCAAGTTTGGCACAAGATACAATAAAACCAGGCATAAACCCTCATATTAAGGCCTAGCAGGACATGAAGGCAGGTGTCCATAAAACAGACAAAAGAGCCAGAAACACTCCCATGAGTGCCTCCAAAACACCAAGAAAACAATCATAACATATGCAAGAGACCCAGGGAAGACCCATATAGGCTCTGAGATTACTGTTCAGTCTCTGTAGCCCCCATGAACCCTGCTTAGTTGATTCAGTGGGCATTGGTCTCCTGGTATTTTTGACCCCTCTGTCTCCCACAATTCCTAGTCCCTATCACAGGGTTCTCCTAGCTCCAAGAAGGGGAGCCTGATGAGACCTCAAACCGGAACTCTCTTTCTTTCTTTGCCTAATGTTAATTTGGCTGTGGGTCTCTGCACCTACTCCCATCAGGGGCTGGAGGCAACCTTTTTGATGACAACTGCATGAGGCACTGATGTTAGAGCAGAGAACATCATTTGGGATAAGTTCATTTGTTATTGTTGGCTTTCTGTTGTTGTTTAGTTTTTGTTTTTCCAGTCATATTTGGTTCTACTCTAGGTCCTTGAGCTGCTTCCCCTCTCTGGATCCTGACCATCCAGGCAATGAAGAGCATGGTCTCCCTCTAGTGGCATGAGTATAAAATTCGAGTTGTGGCCACGGCCACAAGTTCTGTGCCACCATTGCCTCGGCACATCCTGCAGGCAGGAGAGATTGCAGGTTTTGTGGGTGGGTTGGTGTCCAGGTCCCACCACTGGAAGCCTTGTCTGGTTTCGGGAAAACAGACAGTTCAGGCTCAATTTCCAAGTATCTCTTCCCAAACCCTCTCCCTCCATCCTTCTCCCTACAAATGATTCCTTGTATTCCCATCCCCACCCATCCCCACCCATCCCCACCCATCCCCAGTCCATCTGAAAAATCTGTTCTATTTCCCAGTGAGATCCACGCATCCCCCATCTGAGCCCTTCTTGGACTTAGCTTGCTTTCGTCTGTAGCATGACAGATAATATATCCACTTATAAGTGAGTACATACCATGTTTGTCTTTCTTGGTTTTGGATTACCTCACTCAGGATGATATTTTTCTCTAGTTCCTTCTATTTCCCTAAAATGTTCATGCCGTCATACTTTAATAGTTGAGTAATACTCCATTGTCTAAATTTACCACATTTTCTTTCTCTTTCTTCAGTTGAGAAACACCTAGGTTGTTTCCAGTTTCTGGATATTGTGAATAAAACCATAATAAACATAGCTGAGCAAGTGTTCTTTTGATAGAATGAAGCATCCTTTTTGTATAGCTGCATCATGAGGAAGATTGACTCTCAATTTTCTGAAGAACAGCCATACTGATTTTCATAGTGACTGTATAAGTTTGTACTCCCACCAGCAAAGGAGGAGTGCTTCCCTTGATCTATATCCTCAACAGCATGAGCTTTCACTTATGCTTTTGATCTTAGCTTTTTTGACAGGTGTAAAATGGAATCTCAATGTAGTTTTGATTTTCATTTCCCTGAAAGCTAAGAAGGCTGAACATTTCTTTAAGTGTTTCTCAGCCATATGCGATTTCCCTACTGAGAATTCTCTGTTCAGATCTGTATCCCATTTTTGAATTGAATTGTTTGTTTTGCTGACATATAGATTTTTGAGTTCTTTATATATTTTGGATATTCACCCTCTGTCAGATGTGGAATTGGTAAAAAAACTTTTCCCATTCTGTAGGCTGCCATTTTGTCCTCTTGATGATGTCCTGTGCCTTACAGAAGCTTTTCAGTTTCATAATATCTCATTTATTAATGATCAATCTTAGTGCCTTCACTATGAGTGGTTTTTTTTTTGGGTAGTTGCCTACAATAGCAAAGCAATCAAAGCTGTTCACCACTTTTTATTCTATCAGGTTCAGTGTACCTGGTTTTATGTTGAGAAATTTTATACACTTGGACTTGAGTTTTTTGCAATGTAATAAATATGACTCTATGTCATTTTTTTTCTGTGTGCGGACATCCAGTTAGACAAGGACTATTTGTTGATGATGCTTTCTTTTTCCATTATGTATTTCTGGATTCTTCATAAACAATCAGGTGTCCATAGGTGTGTGGATTTATGTCTTGGGCTTCAGTTCAACTTTGTTGATCAGTGTGTCAGTTTTTATGTCAATCTTATATAGTTTTTATTACTATAGCTTTGTAGTACAGTTTGAAACCAGGGATAGTGGTATCCTTAGAAGTAATAAAACTGTTCAGGATTGTTTTAGTTATCCTGTCTTTTTTTTTTTTCCAAATGAATTTGAGTATTGTTATTTCAATGTCTGTAAAGAATTTTGTGTTGGAATTTTTAAACCGATTGCATTGAATCTCAGGTTGCTTTTGTGAGAATGGCCATTTTCACTATTTAATTATACTGATCCATAATCAAAGTAGATCTTTTCATCTTCTGATATCTTCTTTAGTATTTTATTTTTCTTTAGAGTCTTGAAATTTTTTTGTCATACAATTCTTTCACTTGCTTGGTTAGAATAACTGCAAAATATTTAGTGTTATTTGTTGCTATTGAGAAGGGTGATGCTTCTCTGATTTTTTTTTCCTCAATCCCTTTTGGTATTTGTTATATAGGAGGGATACTGATTTTTTTAAGTTAATCTGTATCCAACCACTTCACTGTAGATGTTACCTGGTAGAATTTTTGTGGTTATTTATGTATGCTCTTATATTTTATAATGATATTTTGCTATTTTGACTTCTCTTTAAATTTGTATCTTTTTGATCATTTTCAGTTGTCTAAAGGAAGCTAGAACTTTGAGCATTATATTGAATAGATATGCAGACAGCCTTGTCTTATTCCTGATTTTATTGGAATTACTTTCATTTTCTTTTCATTTATTTTGATGTTGACTCTAGGTTTCCTGTAAATTAGCTTTATTATGTTTATGTGTGTTCTTTGTATCCCGAATCTTTCCAAAAGTTTTATCATGAAGGGGTGTTGGATTTTGTCAAGTTTTGACACCAAATAAGATGATCATCTGGTCTTTTTCTCTCAGTTTTTTTTTTTTTTATATTATGAATTACTTTGACAGATTTTCATATGATTATCTATTTCTGCATCTCTGGGATGAAGCCCACTTAAATGTGGTGGATGACACTTTTGATGTGTTCTTGGATTCCATTTGCCAATATTTTGTTGATTATTTTTGCATCTATGTTCATAAAGAAAATTGGTCTCTCATGTTTGTGATGTGTCAATAAGGAGACAAATACCTATTGGATATTGTGGATTTTTTTATTATTTTAGTTTATTTTTTAATTTATTCTTTACATCTCAATCATATTTTGATTTTTAACATAATAATTAAAATAATAGAGAGTAATTAGAATCTTTAAAATAGGCCAAAGGTAAAGATAAGAAGACCACATAAGAAAAAAAATCATGTTATATTCTATGTAGACTTATATTTTTCTCATCATTAAAAATAGAAACCGATGTGAGACGTTTTTCGGCTAATTATTGTTGTGTATCTCAGACAGAAACATGCACTAGGTGAGTTCCTCTTCTGTGAAATGTGATTTCTCTTTGCCAGTGTCTGACCACATAATTCCACTTCTAAATGGTGATGTGTAAGAGCAATTGTATGCGACAATTGAGAATCAGCCAAGATATCATCACCTGTTACTGCAGTGGAAATGGTATGCTAGCCAAAAGATATTTATCTTTTGTTGTGCTTCATTCATGGAAAATTCACATGGCTTAAGAGTATAAGAAATTTCTGTTAAAAATGGCACAAGCAGAGCAACAAAGTTTTTCCTGGGGAATCCTGGGAACCTGAAAGGAAGGAAGAATTTGTTTTTTCTTTCTTTTTTTTTAATTTTATTTTTTTCTTATCAGTTACATTTTATTAACTCTGTATCCCAGCTGTATCCTGCTCCCTCATTCCCTCCCAATCCCACCCTTCCTCCCTCATCTCCACCATGACCCTTTCCAAGTCCACTGATAGGGGGGACCTCCTCCCCATTCATCTGATCCTGTTTTATCAGGTATCTTCAGGACTGGCTCCTCTGTGGCCTAACAGGACTGCTCCTCCCTTAGGGGGTGGGGAGGTCAAAGAGCCAGCCATTTGTTTTTTCTTGGCACTCTTTTCTAGTTCTCATTGCTCTTTGCTTCTATTTACTGGCATACGTATACACTACTTTTAACATTTGAACCATATTGAATATAATAATATATTTGAATATGGACTAAAGTAACTTCTTATATTTAATAAATCAATAAAATTTAGTAACTAAGAAAATAGCATGTTCTCTACTGGCAGAGTTTTGTTACAAAACAGGTTTTCTCTCTCCTGGACTCACTTTGTAGACCAGGCTGTTCTTGAACTCACAGAGATCCACCTGCCTCTGCCCTTGCTTTGTTGAGTGCTGAGGTTACAGATATGCACCACTGTACCCAGATTAGAGGCAAATTTTTTCTTTCTTTTTTAATTAATTTTTTAATTTTTTTATATTAATTACAGTTTATTCATTTTGTATCCCAGTATCCCTTTCCTTCATTCCTTCCCAATCCCACCCTCCTTCCCCCATCTCCCATACCTCTCTCCAAGTCCACTGATAGGGGAGGTTAGAGGCAGATTTTTATATCTTAAAAAAACATAGACTTTGAAGAAAGTAATTTATATATGACAACTTGATTTGTATATTTATGTCAACTCTGACAAGTGTTAACCTACAGTCCAGAGACTAACATTTGAAAGATGAAAATGCAAGGGTAGAAACAGCTAAAGACAGTTCTAGTCTGTTTAAAGAATAATGGTGTTTTCAAGGGTTCCTAATTGTGAGAATATTTCTAATTGGTATAAAATAGTTAGGGAAGCTGAGAATACATGAGACTGTCATAAAGGTAAAATAAATTAAGTGTCTCAGAAAATAATGTTTTTCTTTAATGCAACCATATAGAGTACTGTGTGAGTTAAAAATTTTGTATTATGTTATTTCGAACCGAATCAAGACATTTTATTTTTCAGAGGCTGACAGCATCCAGTTGAAATGCCAGAGTCGGCTCTGAGCCTCCAGCTCAGCACAACAGGTTCTGTCCACCCAGCTTCGCAGCTGCTGTGTTCCTGTGGCCTTGAAGGCAGGGGTACTGTCTGGCTACTTCATCTTGCCTTATAATACAGTCCCGATACAAAGCTTGTGCTTTCAACTTGTTTTTCTTAAGTCATTTTCTTCCTATTTGCTTTTAACTTTAAAATAGGCAATTAGATTGAGATGTTTGAAGGTCTGTTAGACAGTTCTATATGAAAACGGTATGTTCCTAGGATAAGAATGGTAATTCAAAGATATTTCTTTGAAAGGCACATTCAGTTCATCATCACAATTCTATGTTAACTTGGATGTAGTCTGCTGTTCTTACTAGAAAGGGCTACAGTATATGTTTGTTATGAGGTACGAGTAACTTGTGTTATTCTCTGAAAATTTTGAATCAATCCTCAGGTGGAATTCTGGGTTAATAAAGATTATGGGTGGAAATACATTGTAAATATCCAGAAGTGTCTTATATTGACCAACATTTACATGCATTTAATTTGTAATTAGTACTATTTTGTATTCACAGTAAAATATTTAAGTATTTCTAGATAACAATTATGCTTTTATAAACATCAAAAATCTCAAATTAGTCAATAATTTTTAAATTAATAGTGTGATGCCCTTGTAAAATAAAATGGATTTTGACAATATTTTCTACTTACATGGTGTCATCATATTTTTAAAAAAATAATAAAGCAACCATGTTTTCTAAGTAAATGCATAATGGCAATCCGTTTTGTTAAGAAGGACACAGTAGTAGGACTCATATATTCAAGACCCCCATTTTGTAAATAACTTGCCTGCTGTGTGCTGGAGTGGATGCTGTAGGCTTAACAAGCCACTAAGCTTTTGTTTATTATAGATCTATTCTGTCATTTTGATGGAATAGATTCAAGAATGGCAATCTTCCTTCCTCTCTCTGCTTCAATGGCTACATGACCTCCCTTGGCTAAGACTATATCAAAATGTGCATGTCATTAACTTTCAGCAGCCCATGAGCTGAGTGGGAAACCTATTAACTTATCAATGGAATTAGAGTATTATATATCTCCATGAATAAAACTTGAGCTGTGTGAATAGATTACTGTGTAAGTATTTCTTCAACATATAGAAGCAACTCCTAGTAAACATAATTTAAATGCATGGAAAAATACTGGTAAACTGAACTAAAAACCATGTTTTCATTACATTTTATATTCCCCGTAATTCTATCACTGACTGAAATTCAACAAATAGATACTACAATAAGAATTGCCTGCTTCTCAGAGAAGTGTTGTGGGACCAATTAACTACGTACTGTGAGAAAGAAAGAAACACCACAGATAGATTTCAAAAACATTGTAGACATGACTCTATGGTCAAGGTCAAAAATTAGATTGTTAAGGCTCTCTGAAACCTCATGGGCATTGTCTTTACTCTCTATATTCTTTTCGTCATTCTGTCCTGCTGAACTGCTGCTGTCACACAGGACTTAGAACATATTAGGGCATTCTTTAGTTCCAGGCTCTCAACGTATCCATACTCCCTTCCAAATCAACCCAAACAGCTTGTGAACATGGTGAAGTTAATCACAGTCACAAATCCCAGTGTTAATATCTGTAAATTTCTGTACCAATTAGTTTTCTCATGTCTGTGACCAAATACTAAAAAGGAAACATCTTAAAGGGTAGTTGAAGGAATTACAGCCCAACATGGTCAGGTAGTTATGGGGCGAGGAACTCTAATATGGCAGCAAAGCTTTCTGGTGTCTCAGCAGATAAGGAAATGGAAACGTTTGCCAGAAGTCAGGTCATGGTATCATCTTCATTCCTGCAATCGGCATTCTCATCATCTCTCTAGCTCTAGCTGGCCTCCACTCCCAAATATCACAAAACAGCTCTACCAGCTGGGACACACACATTCAACCTCATGAGACTGTGGGAAACATTCCATTCAAGTCGTGACAAGCAGTTTCTATTGCTGTCACAAAGTATACACACGGTTTGAGAAAACTTATTTTAGAGACTTAAAGAAAGCCTGGAGGTGGAGCCACATGCCTTTAATCCCAGCATTTGGGAGGCAGAGGTGGGTGGATCTCTGAGTTCAAGGCCATCCTGGTCTACAGAGTGATGTCCAGGACAGCCAAAGATATACAGAGAAGCACTGTCTAGATGAAACAAAGCAAGAAGAAGAAGAAGAAGAAGAAGAAGAAGAAGAAGAAGAAGAAGAAGGAAAAGCTTAAAGAAAAAATGTTTATATTGACTTGTGGTTTGAAACAGTTAATGTATAAAAAACTTTAGTGCTCATTGCTTTTGTGGTCGAGGAGATACAGAACAAAACCATCGTAGTGAGAATCACATAGTAACAAAAAGCAGTTCAACATACAGTGGCCAGGAAGAAGGAACAAAAAGAAAGAAACAGAGCAAGGGACCAGGGGCAAGGCATGGCCGAGGTGTTTTACTTTCTCCTGTCAGTCTCCACTGTCTAATAGCCTATTTAACTATGAGTGAGTCCACTGATGAAGTCATTGTCTTCATATTCTATCCCCTTTAAATAGCTTGCTGTAGACCATACCTTTAACATGTAAGTCTTTTGGAGGAAGATCACACAAAACAGACTCTAACTTGGTAAAATATTCCATGAATATGATTTATATCAATTATATATTATTTATATTATATATTAATTATATATACCCCATTAATCGCTTAGAAAGAGATCCCTGAACCTGGAAATACTCTTTCATTCTAGTATCTTAGAATTTTCATATATTTTTTAAAGTACTTGCAAGTATATTTACATCATGAAAAAATAATACAGGACGCACAATATAAAAAGAAGTGTTTAATTAATAAATTTGTGAATCAATAAATATCTACATCATGTGAGTCATTAATGTGCTTGGTGCCTATTTTTAATGAGTATTTATTATATCCATACTTTATATGAAGAATAAGAACAAGCCCATTATGTTTAAAAACTTAAGATTAAGTGCATCTTTAAATTTTCTTTTCTTTAATTTAGCAAAATATTAGTTTGTTTCAGTGTATTATACTTGCTAATTTAACTGAGTTAATTGATGCCCATATGAATGATAAAGTGTTTCTGGGTGTCTGACCTTGTCCTCAGAGGAGATTTATATTTGATCAGTAGAAACAAGGGGAAAGAGATGTTCTCTGATTCCTGACCAGTATCCTGCAGTATTATCTCTAATGCATAAATATATTTTTAGCTCTTCGTTCACCTCACCCTGATAGGGGAGCAGCCTTACCAGGCCACAGAGGAAGACAATGCAGCCACTCCTGATGAGATATGATAGACTAGGATCAGAAGGAAGGAGAGGAAGATCTCCCCTATCAGTGGACTTGGCCAGGGGCATTCGTAAAGAAGGGGGAGGGAAGGTAGGATTGGGAGAGGAGGAGGAAGGGGTTTATGGAGGATACAAAGTGAATAAAGTGTAATTAATAAAAACAAATAAATATTTAAATAGATAAATATTTAAATAAATAAATATTTAAATAAATAGATATTTAAATAAATAAAT
>NW_026596073.1:20183492-20234319 GCF_907164565.1 Psammomys obesus
TTTAAATAAATAGATATTTAAATAAATAAATATTTAAATAAATAGATGTTTAAATAAATAAATATTTAAATAAATAGATATTTAAATAAATAAATATTTAAATATTTAAATTAAAAAAGAAAAAAATTATAACTACAAAATTCCACTTTTTGCTTTCTTTCTCACAATCCTTCCCATGGTCCTTTGTTCCCTCTCGAATTCATGCTCCTTTTTCTCCTTTAATTGCTACTGTTACATAAATATACAAACACATACATACATATATAAATAAAACCTGTTAAGTCTGTTAGTGCCACTTGTAAGTATATGAATTCAGGGCTGTCTACTCGATATAAGATAATTTAAAGATGGGTAGAATAAATAGGCAAAATCATCTGCTTCAGGTAGGTGGTCCATCTTTTGAGTCCTGGGCATCAGGATTCTTGAGTCTTAGCCTTGAGATTCAGACTGAATGATACCATCAACTTTCCTAGCTATCTAGCTCACATGTGCTAGAAGGCAGACGTCTCAGTTTCAATAAGCATATTAATAATTTTCTATAGTACAATACACACAGAAAGACAGAGTGAGAGATAGGGAAGGAGGAGGAAGCGAGAGAAGAGAGGCCGATAGAGATAAAGATAGCACCATATACATACTAACTAATGAAGTTACAAAACCCAACAGGCTTTATGTTAAACGTGCCCTATATACATAGTTGTCTCTTTTCTATGACAACCTACTTTACAAAAAAGATTGTTTCTTACGCTCATAGTTCTGAAGGTTCAAATCTATGATAAAAATGCAGAGTGTGGTCATTTTAATTTTCCATTTCCTTGAACTAATTCCCTAAGATCCACTTCTTATTAGTACAGAAGAGCACACAGAGCACCATGTAAACAAAGATCAGGTTAGACATGGACCAGCTAAATTGGCCAGGAACTTCTTAAGTTTTCTTGAACATGGTGTAAACATCAATTATTTTTCAACAATAAAAAAAATCTTATGTTTTACAAAAGTAGAGTAAATAGGGAAACTCCTAAGAATCCACTTTGCTTATGTTGTTCATAAAAATATGACATTTATGAGTGATGGATTTATCTATAACGGCATTGGAATAGAATAAAATGGCATATATTTAAGGTTCTTCTACATCATGAAATGTGAATGAAATATGTTTTCACTTGCTCACTATTTTCATATAAGAAGAAGTGATGAGTGCTGGGTTGGTATAGGGGAAGATATAACATCAGTCTTACATGTCAAAGCCCTTGGGTTCAATCCTAACATTGAAAAAAGTAAACCAGGACCAGCAATATGGTTCCACGGGTGGAGACAAATGCTCCAAAGCCTGATGCTTGAGTTGGATCTCTGGAAACCACAGTGCAGAACCAATTCCAATATGCCATCCTCTGACCTACACACACACACACACACACACACACACACACACACACACTCACACACACACATACAGACACACACACATGCACTCACGTGCACACACAGAAAATAATACACTCACAGAGACACACATGCAGAGAAATAATAATACATACACATTTCATACACAGGCATGCACACTAACACACACAGATAATAATAAACACACAAATAAAAAAAATTGATAGCTGATAGAAAAAATGTGATTTAAAAAAAAGAAAATCCAGACAGAATTTTGTTTATAGTTTGAAAAATAATATCTACTATGACAAAATACCATTTAAGATGCCCAGTTTTGCTTGTCAAGTTTTTTTTTTTCAATTCCTTTCAGTAGAGTCGCCTAGTTGAAGATTTGTGAAATCATAACTTTAATTCTTTATTAAGTTAGTGAAAACTGAAAAACACTTTTAAAGCTGAGGTCCCATAGTGAGGGGAACAAGGACTATTTCTAACAGGAAATCAATGACTGGCTCTTTGGCCTCCCCACCCCCCAAGGGAGGAGCAGTCCTGTTAGGCCACAGAGGAGAGCTTTGCAGCCAGTCCTGAAGATACCTGATAAAACAGGATCAGATGAATGGGGAGGAGGTGCCCCCTATCAGTGGACTTGGAAAGGGGCAGGGTGGAGATGAGGGAGGGAGGGAGGGAGGGATTGGGAGGGAATGAGGGATCGGGACACGGCTGGGATACAGAATTAATAAAATGTAACTGATAAGAAAAAAAAAAAAAAGCTGAGGTCCTAATCTCTGATCCATTTTGTTTGTCCTATATATGATACTGTTTTCTGTGCTCTCCTCTTGTGCACACTTTCAAAGTACCTAAGGGGGCATTTGGGCCCAATCAAAGCCTGTCAGATGGTCAGGTGTGGTTTTTATACTCACAGAATCGAAAGAGGTCACATAATACCAAGCCTATGGATGTCAATATGAAAAACACAGACTACAATTGTCACTTATTGAGAGGAACTTCCTCATGCTATAGCCTCAGAATTATCAGTTCACTGTATGGGTAAGTGAACTGAAATCTCCCAATAAGGCATGGCCAATCTTCTGTCAGTGAGGCTAACAGTATGGTGCAACAGCGGGAAGAAAATCACAATGCCTATGATTACATTTTATTTAAAAAAAATAAATTATCTTTTTAGATATATGAGGAACAGTGAAGCCATGTTTGCCTATGCAAACCAGGCATATCATTTACTCCCTCGCCCATCATCACCCGTACACCTTCCTCACAGTTTACAGGTCTCTGGAGGTAGAGGGAACTTCGCCTTGTTGCCCACTATCTTCTGGGCCACTTTTTTTTTTTGTGGCAAGGCATAACACAGTGGTTGTGAACCTAGTTCAGAGAATTTCCTGTCTGTTGCCTAATTTATTAAAACCAGCTCTCTCATGGGACAGGTAGCTTCAAAGGATTCTTGCAAATAAACCACAGAATGAAGATTTTATGACTACCAGAGTCACATAAAAATGGCAAAGCTGACAGGTTTTTTTTTTTTTCCTTTTTGCTCTTGAGAATAAGCTTGTAGCCAACAATGTTACAAAGTAGGAACCATGACAATTTAATCCTGTTTGACAAGCATTCAGCCCTCAGAATTATCAAGAAGACTATTATGCAGCTTTAAATATTCAGTGATTAACAGTGCAGTGCTCCCTAAATGTGTTACTGCACCTTTGTGTTTTGTGAATCACCGTTTTTTCAACCGCAACAGGCATTAAAACCCTGCATTAAATCTGATCCCGAGTCCTCCAAACCCATGGATGGATAAATGGAATATGAATGTTAAAGAAACAAGCAAGGTTTTTCTAACCCATATATTTTAAGAGTTCATTTTGAATATGAGTGTTAAAATAACAAATGCTAATACATCTTTAAACTTTTTATATTTTCTTTGTTATGAATGGAGGGTTTGGCTGTCAAGGGTGAGGTCTCTCCCTGTTGTTCTCATGTTTGCCCTACCTCTGCTCCCCGAGCATTTGGGTGGAGCAGATTGTTTAGCTTCTATTCTCTACTCACAGCTATATGTGTCATTACAGTACAATGAATGTACATGTAAGTAAGGAGAAATCTTTGAATGGGAAATCCTTGCCTTGACTATTCTCCAAAAAATTATATGTTTATATGGTTCACTATAAGTACAGAAAGACGTGCTGTTCACCTTGGTAGTGACTGGTTTTAGAAGGTTATTGAGAACTTGGCATTTGGCTCATATTATTAATGTTCTTAATTTTAATTCATTTAAATTTCCAAAATCAACCAGTGAAACTAATGCTTTCTGTTAAATATATCTTTATTATTACACCGAATTATAAGTTATTATGAATGATGTTATCTGTTGTGCAGTTGGTAACTGAATTGAAATACTGTAAGTTTTAATAGAATTAAAAATATTAACAATTTGACATTGATGCAAATCAGAAATATTTTGATATGTTAGGATGAATTAAATAGACCTTAGATGCTTTTTTAAAAATATATATTTTTAGCCTGAGTACTGGGCAGGTTGAGATTGCATAAGTAAATTGTGGTTGATTCCAGACACACAATTTATAACAGGAGAATTTACAAAACTTATAGCAGATTGGGCTAGAATATTTGTTTATAAACTATAAAATATAAAAAGGTTTAAAACAATACCAAGACAGTTTTAATTAAAATGTTTTGTTCTTCAAGCAATCAGGAATTTCTACTATTGTCTAACGAATATCAGCCGAGCTAAAAGAAAATACCTAACATGGGCATTGGAATGTATTATTAAAATTTAATACTTTTAAAAAATGAGAACTTTCAGTGCTATTAAGCTAGAACAAAAAACTTAGAAATGAAGGTCAAAAGTATAATAAAACAAGTAGACCTTTGTAGAAAAATAAAGAGAAAAAAAAATACAGATTTTGCAAATGTGATGCCTTATTTCCATAGCTAAGTAGACCGTTCTTCACACTGATAAACTGGGCTACACTGAAAGAGATTCTGTCATGTCCTAGTCCTATACCAACTCTGTCTGCCTGTGTTAGTGGGTCGACAAAGTGGAGGTCAGTAGTCTTCTCAGACAAAACAAACCTCCATTGAGAACAATTACATCTGTAAAGCACACATAGACATCATTCCAATCAAAGCATTTTCAATCATTTCTTCTATTTTGATATTAAAACATAACTACTCCCTTCTTTTTTCTTCCTCCAAGCTAGCCTGATATCCCTCCTTACTGTCTTTCCAGTCCACAGCCTCTTTATTTGTTAACTGTGGCTACACACATATGTGTGTAAGCTGCTCAATCTGTATACTATTGCATGTTTGCATTTTAGGACTGATTATTAACCTCCTCTGTTGGGAATCTGGGCCATCAAATCTTGGGCAGCACCCTCTAGAGGTAGCCTCTGGGAAGGAGAAGAGGAAAGTAAATGGCTAGGTTTGATGTCAGCAGCACACAGCTCATAGGAGAATGGATCCTGGGGAGGCTAAGCACAGGTTTGATCTTTTCCTATTTCAAAGCATGACAAAATGCTTTCAAAATAGAACTCAAGTTCTCATAATTGTTCCCTAACATTGAGGCTTGCATGAGAAATTCTTTGGAAACTATCCTTAGAACATAATTTGATTTCTTTGATGACTGGGTAGGTTTCACATCCTTTCTGTTAAGGAATAAGAGCAGGTCAAGAAAATGACTCACTGGGTAAAGGGGCTTGCTGCTAAACCTGATGACCTCAGTCTGGAGCATGGGGTCAGGTGGTAGAAGGAAGGGATGAATTCCTGTAAGTTGTTCTCAAACCCATACATGTAATGCATGCGTACACACAGACATGAACACAGACACACCATACACAGACCTACATACTAAACAAGCAAACAAATAAATTTAAAAATGTCTAAAAGTTAAGGAAAAGAAAAAAAAATACTGGTAGAATTTACAGTGAAATTCATCAACTCTGTTAATGTTTTTTCAGACCTTTGGCTTCCTGAGCCTTCTTTTCTCTTGTGAGCATTCATTATTCACAACTTGCCATCTCCTCTTTGCATGGGCTCCCACAAAACTATGGCTAGTAATTTCCACAGAAAGAGATGGTGGATTTATAGTAATGAAGGACTCATTTAATAAGTTGATTTCCAGAGTTATTTTAACTCGTGTAATAAGTTAAACAAAAATATGTATAAATTAGAGGGAAATGTTACTTAAAATTGTTTTTTTAAATTAAATTTTTATCTTTTAAATTAATTACAGTTTATTTACATTGTATCCCAGCTGTAGCCCCCTCCTTCATTCTTCCCCAATCTCACCCTCCCTCCGTTATCTCCTCCCTGCCCCTCTCCAAGTCCACTGATAGGGGAGGACCTCCTCTCCTTGCATTTGACCCTAGCTTATCAGGTCTCTTCAGGACTGGCCACAATGTCCTCCTCTGTGGCCTAGCAAGGCTGCTTCTCCCTGAGGGGTGTCTGGGAGGTCAAAGAGCCAGCCATAGAGTTCATGCCAGAGACAGTCCCTTAATTTTTTTCTAATTCAATGTAGATTTGTATAAAATCACAGACTGATCCCAGAATTCTTCTAGACATGTTTATCCTGAAAATAACTCCACTCTGAGCCATGCATTACCAGCTCTTTTAACTTCTTTAGTAAATTTCACAGATAAGTTTCTAAACAACAACAACAAAAAGCTAAATATATATGCTGAAAAGCAATTTCTCAAAATTTGGACATATCATGGTGCCATATTTTATGAGAAACTCTAATGAAATAGATTTTCATACTAAAAAGAAATAATAGATCTTTCTTAAAGTTTATTTTCATACAAGCCAAAAAATCCTAGCATAATTAAATAATTTAAAATCGTTACATCTCTTTTTCTGACAGAAATAATTGCTTCTAATTGTGATAATGTTACCATAAAGAATCCTGGTTAATGGCTTGTGTCTCTTTGAGTATGTTGAACATTCATGAAGAAAAATGAATTTTCTATATGAGATTCCATTTCCTAAATTCAAACACAATAACCCAGTAACTATGACACAAAAATTAATATGTTTTGGATGTGTTTCATCTCAAAGTGTTCCTCTGTGCTACAGAAATGTAGAAATCACTTCAAGGAGGTTGCTTCTCCTGTGCTTTGACTTTTTTTTTTTTCTTTTCTTAGAGTAAAGCTTTGGTGCTCATGTCACTAACTGGTCAGAGAGATGTGAGGGCAGGAGGGCATTCAGGAGAAGTTTATCTTTGTGATCTCTCACCTCACTCACGCACAGCAAAGTTTAAGATCTCTTTCTTCTCTTTCTGATTGGACACCAAAAGACAAAATGAATGAAAATGTCATCTTTTGCTCCTTTTAAATGTGTCTTTTAAAAACAGTCTTAAACCGGATCTGAGAAATACCTCACCCCTGTACCTACTCTATCTGGAAGTGCATGGGTTTTCTTTCTGTCATACTGTACCTACCTGACTTCAGGTATCAATGCCCATCATCATGTTCAGGTTCCTAAGTATCAGTGTTGTCCATCACCTCACACACACTAAGGGGTCTGAAGAGCACACACACTAAGTTCATGGGGATGCAGAAATCACCAGGGAGTTTTAATCAGCTGAATCGTTCATGCATGATAGTTCTAGGATAAGAAACTTTTGGATCTGGAAACCCAGGGAGTTTTCCTGCCCCTGCTGATGGAGTGAAAAGTGCCTTTAAAAGTGCCATCTCATTTATGAGGTATGTAAAATGTGCCTTTTACATGTGGCTGGTGTTCCCTCCTGCCAGCTTTCTCAGTTCCTTCTTCCTTATTTGCACACGCCCTAGGAAAAGCACGGTGAATTCTATTACAGGTTTACTGAAGATACTTTGCTATGCACACAGAACACTCTTCCAGGTTTTGAGAGTTTAGCAAAGCTGGTAAGATCTGGAAACTGTATTTTAATTTGGATAGCAGGATTTCTACCCTCTGAAGCTGTTAATGCACACAATAATGCCAGTGTGTAGAACAGACCACGTGGTCAACGGGAGCAGAAGGAAGACAAGAATCAACTTGATTAGGACAGAAGATAGGGTACTAAGTTGGCCCTGGTATCAGGGAAGTTGAGAGCAAGCAGCAGTAAGCGACTGCACTGAGAAACTTGGCGTGAGTGGTTCTGACTTCTCAAAACACCTGCAGAGTCTAGAATGGTGGGAGTCTTCAATGTGTCCCAATGACCAAATGCTAAAAGACAATCACCTGACTGTAGCGTCACTAGGATATAGCGCCACCTTCAGGATGTGGTGCTAAATGGACAGAACTTACTGCTGTCTAAGGACTCACATGGTAAAAGGAGAGAACTGATTCAACTCCCACATCTTGTCCTCTGACCTGACCAGGCATACATGGTGTGCCCAGTCGGAGACACCCACATCCCTCTCCCCTCACACACAGTACGTAAACACAAAAGTTTTAAAACTGAAATAATACGTCTTTTTAAACTTATTTTTCGCACAAAATCAAAGAACTTAAAAATTCTAGCATTATTGAACGACATTGTACAACTGTATCTTTTTCTTGTCGCAATAATTGCTTCTAATTTTGGTAGTAGGGGTGTGGCACCGAAGTGAATATCAGAATTCTGCCGCCTCCTTTCTTTGAAACCCAGGTTCTATGAAGTAAGAGACTATACTATTCTATGCTATTTTGTGTACTCTCAACAGTGAGGTTAAATTAATGAATCAAGAATAATCATAGACTGAGACCTCCAAAATGATGTCACCATAAGCCTTTCTACTTTTTTAGTTGATATATCCAGGCATTTTATCATAGTAACAGAAAGATGACTGACATTGGAGGGATGGAAGAAGTGGAGGAGGGGAAAACTGCAGTCAGGATATATTGAAAACAAAAATTCAAAATAAATTTTAAAAACAAATTTTAAAAAGAGAAAATTCCGCTGCTAGGGGAGGTCCTCCTCCCCTTCCATCTGACCCTAGCTTATCAGGTATCTTCAGGACTGGCTGCCATGTCCTCCTCTGTGGCCTAGCAAGACTGTTCCCCCTCAGTGGGGCGGAGGAGGGGGGTCAATAAAGGAGCCAGTCATTGAGTTCATGTCAGAAATAGTCCCTGTTCCCCTTACTAGGGAAACCCACTTGGTTACTGAGCTGCCATGGGCTATATCCCAGCAGGGGTTCTAGGTTATCTCTCCATACATGGTCCTTGGTTGGAGAAAGAGTCTCATAGAGGACCCTTGGCAGTGGACTTGGGAAGGGGCAGGGCAGAGATGAGGGAGGAAAGGTGGGATTGGGAGGGAATAAGGGAAAGGGCTATGGCTGGGATACAAAGTAAATAACCTGTGATAAATATAAAAAAATAAAATTCATTTATTAATAAATAAAAAAGAAAGGAAATTGCAAGGAAAAAACAACCATGGAATGGATCCCAGAAACCGTGTTAACCATTGAGAGATTAAAGCTGAAAAGAAGGGGGCTGGAAAGGTGGCTCAGAGGTTAACAGCAGTGGCTGTTCCTCCAGAGGTCCTGAGTTCAATTCTCAGCCATCGCCTGGTGGCTCACTCATGCACAAAATAAACAACATTTTTAATAGCTGGAAGAAAAATATTAAATAAATCAAACCTTGTTTTATTTTTAAGGTTGTGATGTGCAGTAGAATTGTGTGTGAGTATGGAGCTGGAGGATCTAGGGTCAACTGGAAAACAAAATGTCAGGAAAGACAGTAGAACAGCTCTGTCTTTCAAAAAAAAAAATGAACGGGTACAATTCAGAATAAAAGGAAACGATAAAGGAGCAGTACCCAAATGTTTACAGAGTTGGTTGTGCAAGGGAAGACTGGAGGAAAGGAAACAAAAAGAACAGCCTGTGCCTGCCAATGAGATGCAGTCTGTTCCTAACACAAGCCCGTGAAAGGGAGAGAGAAGGTTGCCAGGCACTCTGATAGGAGTAAGCATTGGGTACGGAGGGCGAGAACAAGATTCAGAGGCCTAACAAAGTGAGACATTCAGGATCCAGCTTCTGTGTGTTTGGAACTCCTAGGAAGAGCTCTCTTGGATGAAGATTAGTGCCTTTTTGTTTAAGCAGCAGTAGCGTAGCTTCACCGCACTTTTTCTGATATGTATAGGACAGGCAGGGATGAAGTCGCCATCGTCTTCCTGGCATCTGAAGGATCTCATGCCATGCTGTAGGTTCAGCGTTCAGCACAGAGCTACTCACTCCACCGAGACTCCATTCCTCTGCATTTCGTATTCCAAAAGCTTAAGCTTCTCAGCCAGTCACAGCACCATTCTGCTGCTGTCTGGGGCGGTAGTTTGCTTTTAAAAATAATACATTTTACCCCCGATGCTTTAATAGATTTAAAAATATTTCGGAATATTTTCCCTGTCTTTAAATCTTTTCCTTTTTAAAGACAGAAGACAATCCCCACCAACTCCCACCCTTGGGAGTCTTTTTATATTTTATTTTTTTCCTCAATATTTATTCATTATATATCCCAATTGAAGTCCCCTCCCCTACCTCCCCCATTCTCACCCTTTCTCTCTCTTCCCCTCATCCTCTTCCCCTAGTCCACTGAAAGGGGGAGTTCTTGGGCAGGTGGCAACAGTGGAGAACTCCCCCACCAACTCTTATAATGAGAGATAAAATGCTTTTTTTCTGAATCTGTTTATCTACATTTCACTTCCACAATTAATTTGACGATATTTTTTTGCAGCTTTTTCAGAAATACAGCTTATCAAAATGTGTGTTCACATCACATTAAATGTCACTCTACCTTGCTCACCATGACCAGAAAAAAGGATGGAATGGGTCTGATTTTTCCACTCTGTGACCAAGTTGTAAGAACTTGCAGAGGGCAATTCATAGATACGTGAAAAGTTAATGAGTGAACAAATGAATGGATGGGTTCAGGGAATGACTTCTGCCCTCCAATGAGGCTAATCTTGCTGTATAGATCAGTGGCTGTGGAACCTGGGACAAATTGCTTGATTCTGGCCTAGGAGTGAGGGAATCTACTTGTACACTATTTTTTTTTTCAAAATCATTGATCTTAAAACTCACAAAACTAATAACCACATACTTCACTTCTCTCAGTATTAGATCAATTAAATTAATAAAACATAATACATTGTTTTAAGACAAATGAGGGCCTAACTGTGGCCATTTTGATAAAAAAGAAACGACAACATAAGCTTAAGAAGTCATCGTTCTTTTATTTAGCAGAATCTAAAATAAAATTTATAATTCTGAGTCCTGACACCTTCAAAACTGTAATTTAACTGGTTCTCCACAATATTCTTTTGATTAATCTCATCATCAAAACAGTGACAAATTTGATTTAAAACAAAAAAAAAAAAAAATCTCTGTTGGTGTGTATGAAAAAAAAAGATTCCTAATTCCCCAGACAACACAAAGACTCAGCTGGCCACTAGAGAACATAACTGATTAGTATGATTGTTGCTGTATTTATTATGATAAGCTAGATGTCAGCATGAAACGAAGAAAGCTGAAAATTCCACAGATGTCAGCCATGTTGCGCTGCAGAGATTCAATACATGCCAGTACAAAGAGAATGGCAGGCAGGAGCACACAGACTTTTCTAAAATTTAACGAATGTTTTGCTGTTGAAGGGACTCATTCATGGTATTGGCAAGCCAGTGATTCATCCCTAGGGTTCACCCAACCACAGACTTTTTCAGAGCATTTAGTCTAGAAACATTCATCTTCTTTTCACTTGTCATTTCTCTAGAACCCATGTATTACTCAAAAGTTGACCATGAACTAATTTGCTACCTGGTGAATATCATTTGCTTATTTCCAATTATTGACTGTCATCCCTCATAGCCCTTGAGACAAAAAATGTTATGTTTCTAATACCCTCCATATTTAATAGAAGTCTGCACAGAGCTCTGTGTAGTTTTCTGTGAAAAAAAAAAAAAAGAACAAACATACCTGGAATATGTCTGTAAAAATTCTCTCACTATCAACATTAACTGACAATTACCAGTATGTCATTTCTAAATTATGGAATATACAGATAGCTGACATTTGTTCTAAGCTATCTCCAACATATTGGAGGTGGTTCGTAGAATGAAAATAACTAACATGTAGTTTATCATGCGTAGTATCAGGTAATAGTTTTTTTTTTTTTTTTTAATATTTCTCAGCTAAACAATCTCTCTTCTCCAGGGTGCTATTTGAGCACTGAATCAAAAATTGGTTACCACCTAACCTTTATTAAAACCCAGTTGAAACAACTGGTATGTCACAGAAGAAATTGATGGATCATCATAAATTTCTATTGTTCTTAATTGCCATTTGTGTTTCTGCTTTCAGACATAAAATCACCAAATGTGTTGGCTCACTGGATTTTGTTTACACTTTGCTGAATGACACTGTAGAAATCTGAGCATTTATTGCTATGTTTTTTTTTCATTGTATTGAAAATTAACAAATGGGCTATATACTGTTGATAGTTTTACATTTTCTAGTAACACTATTTTCACTCAAATCTAGTATTACTCCATGTTGCAAATAAAAATAATGTAACTCGCGTGATAGATCTCTCTGTAGTATAATGTAAGAAGAAATTACAACTGTGTCGTTTTGATTATTATGTAGCTAACCTTTGCATGACAATGGGTGATTAAGACATCTAATGCCTTATCCTTTAAAGTGCTTTCTGGATAATAGGGCACGGAATTCTTTTCAAGTGTGTACACTTTCCACATATAAACTAAACCCATTTGTAATGTCTCTATTTGTAACATATTACTTCAGTTTTTCAAGATAAGAGCACTATGGATGAAAAAACAGTAAAGAAAGAATGGTATTTTTCTTCCTTTTAGTAAAACCCAGGGTCTTGACCAAAGACTATGAATCCATGAATAAATTCTGGGCTTCAGAACAGAGTAATTTCTTTTATGTGACTCACGAGCATCTTGGACACTACTAGTAGGAAAGATTCAACATGTAAACTTTGGCACGTGGATATATACTACATTTATATACGTGGCATTTTTGCTCTTTTAGTTTTAGAGATTATTTTTAAATTGAGGTAGATAGGAATGAAAAAATAAAAAAGTAAGCATTTATCCACAAAACCAAAGCATAAGAATAGAAGTGTAAAGCTTGAAAATTATGTGTTTTTTCTTCTTTTATATATATTATACATAATTATCACATGTCCCTGCCTGTGACTTTCTACCTCCAAACCCTCCAAGATTAATCAAACTAATTTTTTTTAAATGGCAGTGTCTTACCTATTTCTCATTTCTCATAAAAATACATAATTTTAAACTGAGTCTTATCAGGGACAACTGATGACACCAGAACAATAGGTATCTATGAGTTCTCTCTTGTATAATTTAAGCCTTATTATAGAATCAACAATCCAGTTCTAAGAATCATCAAATCTTATTAACCAAGCTGAACAGAATATGTACATTAACTTTATTAAAACTGGTTTGCAATAATTTTTTTAAAGTTATTTTGAACTCTTTAGTAATTAGTAGCATCATAAACCAATTGTAATTCTGTAATATAAAGAGATAGAATAATGCTTCTCAATGTTTCTTCTGCTGAGGGGTTACATTACATATTTGTTAAAATGTAAAAATATTTAATTTTATATTTCTTCAAAAATTTGTGGATTTCCAGACAGATATTAGGACTTGTGAAAGCTGAAAGCTTCATTCCTACTATCTAGCTTTCATAGTGCTAGTAACTCTATGCAGACTGCTGGAGAAGAAAAGTAATCATCAATCAATCCATCATCGAAATTCATATCAATTCAGTGACCTACAGGAATGACTGGCCTGGGAAGATTTGTTCACTGGCAATACCGGCATGAATATCATGGAAGTAACCAACCACTTTGTCACTGAATTTTAGTCCTGTTCCACAAGATGAAACCCATATATAGCTCATTTATTTGTCCTAGAAACTATGTCTAGATAATCCATCAGCCATATGAGAGAATCTTCTACTATTATGTTGCTAAACAGACATAGTAACCAAGTCCCAAAAAACTTATTAAACCCATAAACCAGCACATTTCTCAACATTAATCTAAGACATCCCTATTTCTAGGAGATGGTGACTCAAAAATGGCCAAGTTTCAGTGATGTCAGAATACTCAGCCCTAAAGGGAACATATGGCTCACACATAACCTCTCCCAAGTCCCAGAGATCATTACAAAAGAAGGGTCATAAAGAATGTAAGTTCCCAGGCTGGTGGATGACTCTAAGAGAACCACAGGTTAGCTACCCATAGAAGTCACAGAAATCACAGAAGCATAAACACGATACAATCCCTAGCCATAAGAAATCCCTGCCTGGACAGGGAAGTTGAGCACATTATTCCTCCCCAGGATCAAGGAGCTGTTGACCACTGTTGCTGTAGGAAGAGTGAGAGATAGTTTTCTCTGAGTGCATCCCCTATTAAGTTATACGTCTAAGAATATTTAGAGAACATAAATTGGTCTTGAAGCATTAAAAGAAGAAATGAAAGAAAGAATGAGAAAAGAAGGTCAAAAAGTTATATGAGTAGGGAAGGGAACTGAGTTGAGAAAGTCGGATGGTAAATGCGATCAAAAGCCCTTTGTATGAAAATCTCAAAGAAAATATAAATATAAAAATAATTTTGAAATATTATTGGCAAAAGTAAAAAATTGAACAACTACCTCTAACCAGATAAAGGTCCTTACCTTACCAGAAAAAGATAAATCATTATACTTACATCAGATAACAGATCTTATATTTACTTATGTTAAACACAGTGGCATTGAACTTTTATTTTTACACTAAATGTAACATAAATTTATTCATAACTTAGAGTATTTAAAACACATTGTCACATTGAATTCCTTGTATTTTTTTAATTTTATGAGATTTAAAAATACATTTTCATTTGGATGGTTTTATTTGCAAATACCATGTGTATTAACTACAATCTTGCACAGCAAAGAATTCTTTCAATCACAATTTTCTACTTTTGCTCATTAAAATACACATTTTCACAGGTTATAGTCAAAACACATCCCATAGAATATTTTTCTCAGAAGAAAACATAACCTACATGTTTCTCAGGTAACCAAGTTAACAATTTTTAGTGTCCATAAATCAAAATATAACCAAGTAATATATACTAAATACTCATTTCTAAAATTGATAAAGTTGTGATTTAAAGAAAGCAGATGCGGAATGAGGCAGAAACAGGGCTAGCTTATGTCAAAAGTGGATGAAAACAAAACTGTAAGCAGGAGAAACTTAAAGTCTGTATGTTTAGAATATGATGCAGGGTCACCTGGAATTTTACGGTGACAGTGAGTTAGTAAATGGCGAGTCAGAGTCCTGCTTCTTCCCTCTTGTCTGTTTGTCAGCCTTAGTGACAGTCGCTCTTAACACACAGATAACATAATGTGCAGTCTTGAGTGGGAATGTGTGCCGCTCATCCAATGGATACCACAAAAGAGTCTTTGGCCACGAACTTATGCCAACCACCAAGTTCCTGAATAGACTCACAGATTTATTTTTTTCTCCAAGCTATTTATAATTTGTAACAAATGAAATATTATTTTCACACAACATACTTTAAATCTAGAAACTTGGTTACTAGATAGTGATTTGAATTTTATAACTAAAGTATTTTTACTTCAGTTCTAATCACTAAAATCAAAAGCAAACCAAATATGGCAAATTCAAAGCAACTATTATTTCACCTGATCCAAACACACAGTTTTGCCTGCCAGTCACACAGAGCAACAGGACTGTAATTAGCCAATTACTCATTGGATTCCCAAATTCATCTTCACAACAAAACACCAGAATCAAAAGACAATGCAGAATTTTCTTTTATGTGAGAAAAAAATCTTATTCTATACCTAATTTTCAGCGTTTACCCCAAAACAAACTTGACCAGAATTCTTTTGAAATTCACACCTAAGAATCCTTGTCTTACCTTGTTTGTAGATAAACATTCACAGCGAATACTTCAAATACCTCTGGCTCTCATTGTCGTAGTTCAGAATATGACTATTAATATGTCTTAGTGTGACACTTATGTGAAAAAGGATGCTGTAACAATATGCTTTGGTAATTTTTCTCTCTGTTTTTTGGATTATCTTCTTCGCATAAAATTCCAACAATTTTATTTTGAAAGAAACTGGCTCAAATCCAACTATTACAGATTTAATACTTTAAAATATTCATTTTGACAGTGGATTTCAACCTTCCTAATGCTATAACCCTTTTATATATTTTCTCATGCTGTGGTGACCCCAACCATAAAATTATCTTAGTTGCTATTTCATGTCTGCAATTTTGATTCTATAATGAATCAAAATGTAAATATTTGACATTTCCAATGGTCCTAGGCAGACTATGTGAAAGGGCCGTTTTGAACCTTAAGGGAGTCACTACCCACAGGTTGAGGAGGACTCCTTCTTTACACCATTCCATTAACAACTTTAGGTTCCTTTCCATTTTAAGAGTTTAATGAGAAGCAGCTTATGACTGAACATGATTCAGTGGAGCAAACTAAAGAACAGACCAAACTGAGAAAAATCTCATCTTCCATGTCAGTACTGATTGAGTGAGTTCTTCATTTTTTTTTTAAGCTGCATAATTTGTTGTGCTGTAAGTCAACCACATTGTGGTTTTTAAAGGCAAAATGTAAACATGCATGTAGGATTCAAATCAATATGAAGTTCATACTAGTTCTAAAGATACAGAGGAAGCAACATTTTGAAGAGGAAACAGAAGGGAAAGGGAAAGTTTCCATTTACTTTAATCACAAAGCTCACTGTAAGAAATTGTGCCGTGACCACAGCTACCTGTCAGAAACCACACCAATGGTGTGGCTACAAACACTAGCTCCATACTTAGCATTTCGATGAATTCCTAAGTAGCATTTTCAGTCTACACATTTATCACTTCTTAGTACTTTAAATTGAAGAAATTTGAAAAAAAAATAAAATGATAGCTAGCTATTAAAATGACCAAATTATATAAATAAGAACACAGAGGTATTAAAAGCTTTCATGTGAAAATGTTCTGTAAGTATAACATAAGAAGACTAAGGTACTTAGGGATGATTATGACACTTCTTTCTTTACCTTCTAATAAGCAGAGTTTCCAATGGCGAGAAGCACATCCTAACCCAACAAAATGATTCTAGCTGAACAGGTATGACCAGACACTCCTGTCAGCAAAACACACCTAAACAGTGAGCTGCAGAAATATGCTCTACCTGTATTGATTAAGGGCATCCACTATACCATCCAGTCAACTGCATCACCTTGTCAAAAGATCTAATGAGAGAGTAAAAAAGCTCATTTTCTCAACACGGAAATAACACATGTATGATAGCAAAATGATACGAAATTATATGAATATAATTCGGCACTTTTTTTTTTCTAAATTTAGAAGACAAAATCATGAGTAGAATATCCCTTTAAACATAATGGTTTCCAGTCTTGAAGCTGTGATAAAATATTTAGAACAATTAATTTACCAAATATAAACTTTCAGAGACTCATTGTGTTTTTAAACAAGTTACATTAAAATACCACAAATAATTTTGATTAAATACTGTGTTTTGTTCATCATTGTCAAACTTTGACCTACTCACATTGGCAGAACTGTGGGTTATCTTTTAAAACGTGATGGGTAAATAAAAAGTTATTTTACCAAGATAAAGTGTTTCTATATTTTTCTTCAAGGATCTCAGCTTTGACTCTAACTTTTTTATAAAAACTGAATTGAACTGTTACCTTGGTAAATGAATGAATGCATTTCCAAGCTGAATCAGTCAAAAAAATATAGCCAGAGAAATTATTCTTTATTTTTATGGGACCACAGGAAAAAAGTAAAAGAGAAGAAATGCCTGTATGATAAGGGTAAACAGTAACTTCCTCATAATAGTACTGTATTTCTTAAAATACAGGGTTCTAGAAGGAAGCATAAACTGCATCTAAGACCACAGCCAACCTAAAGCTATTTTTTTCCCACAACACCGAAGAAGTAAATATTTGTTCAGTGACTTGGTTCTTGAAGCCTTTGCCATTGCTAGTGTTTCATACTTCTGTATCGTCAAACCACAAACTACATCTCAACAATCAATGTCTTTATTACTTTCTGCTGCTTAAAGATTTTCCCAAGTTTCCTTTACTTAATGAGTAAACATTCAAAGAACTCATTGAATCTTTCAAAAATTTAGGTTCAAAAAACAGTGTCATTAAGCAAAGAAGATAGCCAAACAAAACCAAACTTTCATCACATAGATTATGCCGACTGGTGAAAGGAGCAAGAGATGCCTTACCAAGTACCCCAAGCCGATAGTTGACTGTGATGACGATCACATTGCCATAGCTTGCCAAGACACTCCCGTCATAGAGATTTCCAGTCCCTTCCATGTAAGAGCCGCCATGGATATACACCATCACTGGTTTGGGACCCCCACTGTCCCGAATATCTGCAAAGCAAATGGTTGGCAATTATTCTCATCCTCAACAACATGCATAAGGAAAGGTAGTACATTTTGCAGTTTAAGGATATATAAGGTCATGATTTTAATGTTTTTAAATTGGTCTTTTTCTTAAAGTGTTTCTTAAGCAATTCCTACTAAGAACTACTGAAAAAAAAAATAAAAGAGGAACAGGCACCCATTGTTTTTCTGTCTAAAACTTTCTTTTCAAGAGTTGGACCTGGTATTCATGAAATATAAAGTAAGGACAATGGTTCATTTCCATAGGGAGTCAAGTAATCAGTCCCTGTCCTATTACTGTGGAGCTTCGTATCAAACACAACATGATTACATTAAGTCATTTATGCTCCCATTTGTGAATATAATTAAACCAGTGTATTATTCACTTCAGAGTTATTTTCTTTGCTTAAGTAGGTCAGATATTTGTTTAGACAGTAAAATTATGTGCATTTGAGCACTTGCTGTTGACACATTTTTGTGAATGTCATTTACATGATCATGCTGTTCTTTGAAAAACCATGGCGTTCACCCATCCAACCCAAACTTAATCTTTGGAAGAAAAAAAAAATGACAAAATTAAATTTGCACTGCCTCCTAGCTGATGGAGTTAATCATTTAGATGTGAGATGATCAAGTATAGAATGGCAACTGTGATTTTGATGAGACTGTCTCCCATTCTTAGTCACTGTCATTTTATTTTGCTAAGTTACACTGACCAGAACTGGGTGATTTTTCAACAAGAATGCAGAAATAACATATAAAAAACAGTGATTTAATCAATTTCAAAAAATAAAGTAATTTCCTTTGAAACAGCTCTCCTGTGTTTTGATTCAGTCACAAACATTGAACATATTAAACTATGACTATAACTAAAACATTATTATTCTGTAGCCCTGTATGTTAACAAGCAAACTTGTATCAAGTATATTATATTAACACTGGTTTGAAAGTATCGTTTGACGATATAGTTTAACTTCTTTAGAATGTTTTTATCAAACCAAACTCTTCTACAAACTTGCAGTCAAGACCCCAGCACTCAGTAGAGGCATAAGATACAAATAACAGAATTGTGATCATTAAGGGATTATTTTGCCCTCTCTTTAAAAATAAATGACCAATTTAAATGCCTCAATTTTTTTATTATGATAGTCACTTTTGAATGAAAACTAATTTTCAGATAAAAATTACAGTTTCTCTTGTATGTTTAGACTTCTAAGTTGAGAAAATGGTTTATGACTCAGCTTGGAGACTATTTTGCGATAACCAAGTATGGGGGCAAGTGTTAATCTATTATGTGTTTTTAGTTTCTTCATTTTTTAAAATTTATTTTCAGGTTAGCATAAAATTAATGGGCTTCATTATGACATGTTCACACATTAGCCATTACACTTGTTGTAAGTTGTCCCTTTAAGAAAGGTGAGTTCAAAATGATGCACTCCCTGTATGTAAGCATGAATTCTAGCTTCCCCCCTCTTCCTGCCCAGAAGTATGTGCTTCACCAGAACGCCCTGCTTATGAGTGAGAAGAACATTTTGTTCTGTTTTGTTTTGCTTTTAGTGTCAGTAGGTTTTTATTTATCTTTTTAAATTTTATTTATTATTTATTACAATTTATTCACTTTGTTTCCAGCTGTTTCCTCCTCTCCTTCCTACCCTCTCCCCCTCATCTTCTCTCTAGTCCAAGGATAGGGGAGGTCCTCCTCCTTTTCCCTCTGACCCTAGCCTATCAGGTTTCACCAGGACTGGTTGCATTGTTTTCCTCTGTGGCCTGGTAAGGCTGCACCCTCCAGAGGGAGGTGATCTGAGAGCCTGCTACTGAGTTTCTGTCAGAGACAGCCCCTATTCCCCTTACTAGGGAACCCACATGGACACTGAGTCTATGGGCTACATCTAAGCAGGAGTTCTAGGTCCTATCCATGCATACTTCTTGGTTGGAGTATTGGTCTCTGCAAGATCCTCTTGAGGTGGAGTTACAGATAGTTGTTAGCTGCCCTGTGGATACTATGAATTGAACCCTGTGCTCTAGAAAATCTGCCTGTCTCTTAACCACTGAGGCAACTCTCCAGCCCCTATATTTCCTCTTATATGAAGATTCAGGGGCTTGTGGAGTTGTCATATTGAAATGGGGGGGGGTTCCTTTTTAGATTTTTAAGCTACACACATAAAAAGCCTGATTGCTACAATTTTAGCTTCTTACTTTTTTCTTGTAGGGTTGGCATTGAAGAAGCAGTAATAAATTATTAAACTGAAATCATTAGCCAAACTGTTCGCTACAGACACTGTACTCTGCTAATTGTATGCTTGGAGGAAGCACAGAGGGAGGCTGTTTCAGAATTCTCCTTTAATTAAAATTACATAGAATTACAAAGCACCCACTGTGATCAGTAATGAAGTCTTGGTAGCGGCGTTCTGTTCACCTGGAAGAAACCGGCACACATTGCGAAGACTAGCCCAGCACCTTGTAGCAGAAGCACATGGGCTAGTGTCAGGAAGTGCCAACGTGGGGAGAAGCCAGGGTCTATGCCCAGGCGGGTCTATTTCTTTTCTTTGAAATTTATACTTAAAAGAATCACAGATATTTGGGTAAATTAGAATTTCCAGTTCAGCTTTTTTAAACTTTTCAGAGATTTTGGTCTTGCCTAAGAAGCTAGCACAGCGAGTTCGTCTTTGCTAAGAAATGCAACTAAATTATAATGCTGTGTGCTCACAATATATTTTTTTCTTTTGAAGTGACTCTTAACTTCAATAATATAACTTGTGTTGCTTCCTAAAATAAAGTAAGATGGCTAAACCTAAATTAATTTACTATTTAGAAACCTTTAGAATACATTGGTATCTTCTACCATAAAATAACCAGAA
Organism: Psammomys obesus; assembly: GCF_907164565.1. Lineage (NCBI taxonomy): Eukaryota > Metazoa > Chordata > Mammalia > Rodentia > Muridae > Psammomys > Psammomys obesus. Next base: position 20,204,198 of record NW_026596073.1, read on the forward strand.
TTCTCTGTGTGCAGTCCATTTTTCACCTGAGTGGCAAGTATTTGCACAATCCCAAAAACTTTTCATTGTTAGTAAAAACCAGTTTAAAGTATAACTATTTGCTCTGCTTTTTAAAACAGAACAAGATATTGATAAATGGCACATATCAATAAATGGTATATAGGACATCATAATATTAAATAATATCTGTTCATGCTCTTTAATAATCACATTTTATCAGTTTCTCTAACTTATCTTCAGTTCATGTATTACATTTTTAGTAGTTAATAATAAATATTTTAAAGCCACAATGTCTTTGAAACCTTATTATTTAATTCTCTATATTGAAGATGAAGTAAATAAATTTTGTGCTTTATCTACAATTTTGACTTTGAATAACTAGCTACCTCAGACTTTACTAAAATTTGCACTTTATGGCTTCTTCAAATACTAGCTTAGTTCTAGTCAAACTGCAAATGTTCACAAGTATATTCATAATTCTGTTGTTTGTTTTTGGCCTTGTCAAACACATGGAGACTGAGAGGAGTGGAATGGTGAAGGAATTTCTACGTGGATGATTATTATCCTCTAAAATATTAAGAAAGAACTCTAGATTTTTTTCTGGCTAATAAAATAATAGAGTTGGAATATGGACCTTTGACATTATAACTATGGCATACTACAAACTAACTTTAGATCAAAGTAGAGAATGCGAATGAGCTGGACCAGGTCTCTGTGCTTGTCAGCTATGGCCCAAGATCACACATTCTCTCAATAGCCCCAGTAAATAATTGGTAGACACGTAATTCCTTAAATATGTGTACTGGTTTCTTTTTAAGGAGGCTGGACTGGTTAATTGCCCGTATTTTAGAGGTTTTGAAGATCTAATAGCTTTTTTACTTGTGAAGCATTGCCTTAATTAAATTTTTGTCTGAAACATATTAAGAGACACTTGAATACATGCCCATGCCTTTCATTCATGTTTATGGTGCCAGTTATCTTCCAGAACTGCTAGTGTAAAATAGAAGGCTTGGCTTAATTTGTTATTCTTAAGCCAGACACAAAACAACCATATACTTTGCTTACAAAATATATGGGAATCTACAGAGCAATTTTTAGGGAACTTGAACTTCTATGGAAATAATAAAATTGTGTCTAAATATTAAAATGCTCTCATTGAGATACTCTTGACACAATCAAGAATATCTCTGCAATCTTCTAAGTCCCTAAACTCACTTGAGAAAAACCTTGGATACTGTTTTGAACCATTTTTATGACTTCAGATTAGCCCATATGACAAGGTTCTTTTGGTTATTGTAAATCATAAGTTAAGAACAGTGTGCCTGTGTCTGGCCTGATGATGGCTGTAGACAGGGAATTAGAAGTAACAGTCCCTTCTGAGAAGTCCTTAAAGTAGAATGTGGTGTCTGGGACAAGGCCAGGGAATTAGGGCACAGGGGAGCTATGGAGAAGTGCCAGGTAACCTGACTTCCGGTGAGGGAACGAAGCACTGTCATTTGAGTCCTTCGCCAAAGATTCAAATTAGGTATCACATCACTTTGTTTTGTAACACACCTACAAAATAATTCTAAGAGCACTGAAAAGAGGATATTCAGACTTCACTGAATGTTTTCTTCATGAGATATCTGAATTTGTTTATTATTATTATTATTATTATTATTATTATTATTATTATTATTATTATTTGTCTCTGAATTGATTGTCCAATGCAACACAGAGAAATGGGCTGTCTCAGTGCTGAGTGCTACAACAGGGGATGGCCGTTAACACTTAAAAGCATTGCTTGACTTGGTAGCACTGCCAAAGTGGCTTTTCATGACTTGAATGACACCTGAGATTTAAGGAGGTGTTTAAGGTGTTTTTAATAATGAACTAAAGATGTTAAATGTGGTTCAAAACTGGTCTGTAAAATAGTTTCAGGTGCTACAGGGCTTAAATCACTATCAGTACTCAGTGAACCTATTCTAAGCATGTAAATACTATATAGGAGCAATCTCACTCAAAAGGAAAATCTGATTCAATCAGCAACTGAAGAAATATTAAGCTAGAGTGATGATATCTCAGTCTTCTGACTATATCACCAAATTTTGGACTTTACCAGTCTCTCCAAAAGCAGTTCTCTATACTAACAATGCTTATGATATTGGATTTTCAAGAAATTTTACATTTCCTTGTAGCATCTATGCCCTACTGAGCCTAGAAATTGTCAAATGTTTGACTCTATCAGAATTAGTGTAAGTTTATCCTTTAACTATTTAGCACTGGAAATTATGTCTTAGGCAGTGATATTTAATTATTTAATGTTCATTAGTAGTGGTTAGCTGGTACATACTGGTTACTTCTTCATTGGGATCCATGGTAAACGAATACATAACTAAATAGTAATAAATTATACGATAGCCACAATTCTTTTTTAATGATTTATTTTATTTGTGTGTGTGTGTATGTACGTGTGTGTGTGTGTGTGTGTGTGTGTGTGTGTGTGTGTGTTTGTGTGTGTGTGAATACACCTATGGAATGTGAAGGTTTGGCACAACAGAGCTGAGATTAGCATGGTAGCTGTATTCTAAGAGAGCAGTGTGGACGTCTGGACGTCTAAGAGAGCAGTGTGCTGCTTTGAATAAGATTGGCCCCCACAGGCTTAAATATTTGCATGCTTCATTCCCAGTTAATGAGTTATCAGGACAGGATTCGGAGGTATGGCCTTATTGTAAGAAGTGTGTCACTAGAGGCAGCCTTTAAGGTTTCAAGACCCTGGACTCCTTTCTGAGCTTATCTCTCTGCCTGCTGCCTGAGGATCTGGATTAAGAGTCTCAGCTACTTCTCAAGCACCATGCCTATGTGTGTGCTGCCATGCTTCCCACCATGATGATAAGCCTCTGAGTCTAAGCCCCCAGTTGAATTCTTTCTTTTATAAAAGTTGCCTTGGTCATAGTGTCTCTTCATAGCAATAGAACACCAAAATATACAACACGTACTTGAAACTGCTGGGACAAATTTCCAGCCTATTAATAATTCTTAAATACTATAAAATGCAAACTGAAAAGTGTAGCAATTAAAATTTCAATATTTTATCTCTACCATTTAAGTTTTTATTCTAGAAGAGTTTATTGAGTATGTATCAACAAAAATTAAAAATAAGTGGATGCAAATTATTTGTGAAAGTCATTCAGTCATAGATTGCTTGTTGAGAGGGAATCTCTGCTGACCCAGGAGGAGATTATTTATTTTCAATTTTTTTCCTGTCTTCTTATAAATGTCTTTGTGAGATTTAAAGGTTTGGGAGAAAACAAAATCATAATTACGGTAACATACAAAGCAAAAACAAAAAAGTGCACACTAATCATAAAATGCTAAATGGAAGAGAGATGCACTGAATGAACCAGTAGTCTCTCTAGGAACTCAGTTAAATTTCAGTAGGACAATGGATGCCAAGAGAGCTAATTAATTTGTCAATTAATCAGAATATAGGAAGAATATGTCTTAAGAATATAGGAAAGATAAAAAGTTTCCATATTAATGAAGTAGAAATATTTTATTACACATGGTTGGTAATATTTTGGAAATTATAAAATTTTATTTCATATTATTAGATTTTATAAAAAATGTATACAAATTTTGAAGTGAAAAAATACACCTGTAACCTTGTTTGTTTAAATGCTTTATTATTAACTCAGTGGATGGCTCTTTGATCATCTCCCCCTGAGGGAGAAGCAGCCTTACCAGGCCACAGAGGAAGACGATGAGATCTGATAGGCTAGGGTCAAATGGACTGGAAGGAGGATTTCCCCTGTCAGTGGACTTGGGGAGGGGCCTACAGCTGGGATACAAAGTGAATAAATTTTAATACACATATATATATAAGAAAAATGTATTTAAAAAATCTAAAAAATAAAAACTTATTAAATTTTTCAAAATATTTCACTAAGATTTATTTATTTTATCTTTTAATCATATGTGTCTGCACATCTGTGTTTGAGTGTGAATGTGTGTCAGTAAAGGTAGCCATGGTGGCCAGAAGAGAGCATGGGATGTCCTGGAGCCGAGTTATACCTGATATGGGTACTGGGAACTAAGCTAGGGTTGTGTAAGAGGTCAAACGGTTCTCTTAACCTAAGAACACATCTCCAGCATCATGAACCAGCAGGGACCAGGGGACTTATGTATTTATACTTTGTTTATTGTTTATCCTAATAGCTGTGGTGCCTTTATTATCTACATAATATCAGTGTACTGATATTTAAACAGAGCAAATGTGAAAAATAATCTAAGGTATTGCTCAAGAAACACTTTGCATCAGCTCATTTCTCTTTTAATACAGCGTGGAGTGCTTTAGAAAAAAGGAAGTAAAATGTAAAAATGATACCCAGTCAAATTGTCCAAAGTATTTACACAGATTCGAGCACATGCAATGGGCACAAGGACCACGAGGGGAAGATTGTTAGTTCAAAGAATATGGACGGATTCATCAAAACGTGGGATGAAACATATCAAAAGTCAGTTCAAGAAAACCGAAAAAGAAAAAAAAGCCCCTCTTTTTAAAACATCTTAATGGTTGGCATCAAAATGTGAAATGTAACATTCACTTGAAAAAAATTTAAAATGCATATTTATATGTAACAACAAGCAAGAAGACAAAACACATCAAAAACAGGAATTAAAAAAGAACTCTTCAAAAAAAAGACAAGAAGTAAAAAAATAGAAAGGGGTGGAAAAAGTGATTGCGCCCTGGTCATGCAAATAGATTTGGTGGGGAAAAATACCTTCATCTTCAGCACCGTCATTATCACCTAAATCATCTGTCTGTTTCTTTGTAAGGGGACCTAGGATTGAGAACGGAGAAATGGAGGGAAAAAAAAAGACAATTCAAGAATAAACAAGACTGAGGGGAAAAAAAATAAACATAAATACTAAAATTCTCAAGGATATTTCAAAAATGACCAGGGAAGTGGTATATCATAGTCGATTTTTTTTTAAGAAAAAAAATTCCCCTTACCCAAAATATCTCATAGATTTGTTTTATGAACACTTTTAGCATTGAAAATATACTATGGTTTAGTAGTTCAGTCATAGGTCAAAGAAATGATTTTTTGTAAAAAAGATAAAATACCCACTGCACATAAAAATGTAAACAGTTCAATTAATTAAATGTACTTAATTTATTCAATGTCCTATCTAATCAATATTTATGAAAGTCATAAAGATATAGCAGGGACAAAAAGATAACAACATTAGAAATAGAAAGATAGAAACATTTTTTAAGTTGTTCTTTTTTGCTTGTTAAAAATTCTGTCTTTGTATGATCATTATCACTTGTATTTTACACATTTTTAATTTATACGTTAAAAAAAAAAAACTGTGACTTTTTAAAATTACTTGCCATGACACTAGTACTCCCCCGTGTGTTTTAATTTAAATGTTAGTTGTGGATTTAAGGCAATTGTCACATGCAAGAATGTATCAACAGAAAATTTTGTCACTTGGCAGAGAAAAGGTATTGTCAATAGAAGGCATGTTTAGCTATCAAAGTAGTTAAACAGTCAGGACTAATACTTCAAAATTAACTTTATAAAACAGCAGAACCATGCCATTGTGCAATTTCATGCCCAGTGTATTTATAATAGGCTCATGATTTAGAAAAACGATTGTATTAAAACACTGTGAATGTTTAATACATGTTTTATTATCCTAACAGTGCTAATTTGCTAGCATAAAAGAGCACACCAAAGGGGATGTCAAAGGCCATAGGAAAGTAATTTTAAGTGTCACAATTGACATACTCAGCACAAAAAAAAAAAAAAGCAAGTCAAGCACCACATTGCCTTTCTGAATTTCCACAACCATTTAATTTGTATGACATTTCATAATCCTCATGCAAAAAGCAATCACTACAAACACAGGACACTCTATTTAAAAAGACAGCCAATCACAGAGCAATAATCAAAAGAATTTTGTCATGCATAATGTAAGAGTCTGAGAAAACAGACTGTGAGGGAATGGACAGTCACATCCTGATCCCCACCATGTAAGTAGTGACAGGGCAAGCATTAACTGTAAGCACACATCACAGGGAACTGCTGGTAAACATTTGAGAAAGATATTTTCACCTTTTCAGAGAGGAATTTTCATTGTGTTTGCTATTTAAAACTAAGCCTATCACAACATTCCTCAAAGAGTAGGAAATACCATACCAAAAACAAAAGGAAAAAATAAAGTAAAACATAATTATTATTTTTTCATGTCAGAGAAATACTGCTGCAAATATCAGTCACTGGTGAAGATCAAAACACTGAAAAACAAAAAAGAAATTGATATAAAGGAAAGTACCTATTAGGTACTTCAATTATAAGGTCGTAGTATCAAGGTCGTTCAAAATAAAGCAATGAGACTGTAAAACAAATAATACTCTTTCATAAACACACCTGTAAGCATATTTCTACTGAGAAGTCCTAGGTGAGAGGAATAGTTTGTGGTAATTGCTTTCCAGTTGCAAGCTCACAATTATCCAAACTTAATAAGACTTTGCTCAAATGCGAAAAGCATATAGGGCTAGCTGATGCCTATTACCTATGCTTATAAACTTGATAACAGTTCTTTAAAATATCAATGTTTAAATTCTAAATTTTAAAATTTGAGAATTGGAAAATTTGAAATGTTTTCAATTTCAAAGTATTCTTCCAAATACTCAAGTAATATTTATTACCTAGAGATTGAAATATTTTTCACATTTCCATTTTCTAAGATCCTACATAAATATGGCTTACTTGTTAGTTATCAAGCAATGCAAACCGAGAACGGTGGTATTTATTCCTTGCAAATCTCTGTCTACTTTGCAACTTTCACAAAACTACTTAACTTTCTTAATTTTCAGATTTTTAAGAAATCACTAAAATCAGCTCCTATTTTGTTGACTCATTAGTTTGGCAATAATTGAAGGTACATGGTAAAGCCTGTCACATTACGGCTGCTTTTCTCATCTTGCTCTGGTTCATTGCTATATCTCTCTCTTGGACAATTTGAATGGAAGTACACTGGGGTATGTAATGTAATTTCCATGGTCAGTATTGAAAGGCAGTTAGGTTCTACGGAGTCGACATTCTGATATGCTTCATATGCCTGCAGAAATGTTCCCTCTTTAAACCTGTGTGTGATGCAGGAGCAAGAGAGTGTTATTAAACAAGATCTTCCATTGCTTTGCATGTGGAACATAGTTTGGTATTGCCTTGTAGCTAAGTAGGAAAGTCATGGAAATTATTCTAGGTGAAGAAGGGATAAGGTCTAAGGCTAGAATGCTGAACTGAGTTTTTCATGTAAGCTGCTGATCTATGCCTTTCCTCCTCAGAAAGCTGAGTGCCTCCTAACAGAGGACACTGTTTACATTCCTACATACTATAGCCAATCTCAGATATCATGATCAGATACTCAGTATCACAAATAACTGAAGACATCATCGGGAGAAGATGAAGTTGAATGATCTCAACTATACAGTCATTTGTTGCTATATTAAATAACATTTTATTAAATTGTAACTGCGGTACAGCTATAGCTGTACTTTAGTGATCTGAGCAGAATGGTGATTTATTATCCTCAAAATTTATCTTGATTTTCTGATGTTCTTCTAAAGTTTGGTGAGGGTAACTATTCAGGGCAAAAATGATCATGATAAAGAAACTAGTTTTCATTCAGGTCTATGTCTAAAGATACTGAGAACAAACTAAGGGATTCTAGAGAACTCAGCATTGGTTTCTCTGAGGAAGCTTCAATGAAGAAAACACTAATACAGCCTAGAATTTACAGCAGGAGGTCTCCTCACGACTTTATCTTAATACTAGAAGCAAATCAACCACCACCCATCAGCAACTATGGCTCTTGTTTCCTTATTCTAAAGTGTTAGAACTGATATACTCACTAATGTTTAAATGTTTTTACCCGAAAGATAATATTGTAAAAGCGTATCTATTATTAGTGTTCTTGTGACGCAGACTTTCACTCTTCAGAGACCATGTATTTCTGAAAGTTAAGCATCCTGATTTCCCCAAGGGTAAAGCATCTACCCTTTGAATAAGAGTCACAAGCAACATTCTAACCACGGCTTATGTTTCTCTTAAACAGCCAGTATGGCAACTTCAGTATCAGCAGTTTTAAATAGGTATCTTAAAGCACCAACTATAAAGCAAATGAGACCACTCCAACCTGTGTGTAGAAGTGATTTATTTTACCTTGAAATTCACTGGGCCCCTTCTCCCAGAGGAATGCACACATAACTCTCATTAGAGTTAATAGGAAAGTAGACCTCATGTCATTTTGAAAGGGAGTAAGAGTAATTACTGTGTTTTATATCTCCTATAGGCAATAAATAGATTCAGCAGGAAAGCAACAGCACTTAAGCAAGCTACGGTGAACACCCAACCATGAACTTCAAACTCATTTAATTTCAAGAGTTCTTTTGTGATTTCCATAAATATAACTAAAGTCTTGGCCCTTACAAAGGGACTGTGATGCACTCTTACAATCTGGAATACGACCGTGGACGCCTTTTATTTTTTAAAGAGGAATAAAAATATCAGCATTTCTATGTAGTTAACTGGAGAATAATTATGAGCTCCGAAATAATTACTATCCACCCATATTAATGCCGCTTTTTATCATTCTCTTTGATGAAGGGCTAATATACTTTAGTTCTTAAATACATTAGAACTGATTATAAATTCCTTCATTATAGTTTCAATTCAGCAGAAATTAGCCAGACTTTGTGTCACACGTATTGACAAAGGCAAGTATGCTGAGAGTATTATTAGCCTGTGACTTAGAAGGTTGGCCATGAGAAATGTGTCCCTGTAGAGGGAAGAGGCCTCTGAAATTCTGAGGATTATTTATCCCATGCCCCAGCAGGTCACCAAATGAAAAGCAGAGGGCTAATGACCTTGCTGTCTTGCCTTACCTTCTTGACCTTGGAGCCTTTGATATAAACAGACTATAAAGAACTGTTAAGGTCATGCACACAGAATGAAAGCACTTAAAGGCATTGCTAGGGCTCTTTAACCATGAGATAAAAGTTAGTAAATAAAAGTTGGATCAAGTTTGTGAAAAATCTATGTGTGTTCCATACAAGGATCAATGCCAGAATTTAATCCACCCTGAGTATCAGTGGGAGTATATTATTCAACATTTTCTCTTTTATCAAACTGATAAGCACTAACCCATAATATGTTTATGATTCTAGTGGTTAATACTGCAAGCCCAACTAATTGATATCCCTACACTTATTAAATAAAAGGTTCTCACATACTTTCCCTACTCCATTATTTATGATCAGATGTAAAGAAATCATAGTTGAAAAGTAATTTTCTGCTTTGAACAAACTTTAAGACAGTCGAAACATTTGAATAATTCTTAAATATGCATTATACTAAAATAAAAAGTATGCATTATAAATCAGTATGATGAGTTACTTTGAAATAATTTATAATCTTGGAAGAACCTAATTATGTGCAGTTTTGGAGGAAGGAACTGCCATGTGACAATTTCATGATGCTTCTCAGCGAGCAGCTTGTCAGGCTTCTAGTTTGTATGTGTATATTTGGAAAGAATCGTATTCCACCTCCTAAAGGCAGAAAGCATGCTCTATGTTTATCTTTGTGTTGGAAGAAAACACCTACATGAAAATAGAACAGATTTCCCTCAACAGTTCTTCAAGGTACCTAACAGCTTACAATGTAGCTTTTGGAAAAAGTGAAGCTGCTGTTCAAAATCAGGAAAGGAAAAATGAATTTCTGGCTTAGAGTTTTTGGTAAAAGTACTTGATTACAATATTTTGAGCCATGTAGTAAAGGATAACCAGACTACAATTCCCAGACTCAAAGAAACTAAGTAACAAGAAAGGCCCAAGGGAGGATGTTTGAATCTTACTCAGAAGAGGAAATAGGATACACAGAAGAGAGGGAACAGGATAGGACAGAAAGTTCTGAGGGAAATGAGGGCAGGATCAGATGTGGGAGAGAGTGGGGAATAAGACAGAAGGCTTGCAGAGAGAAGAGAATCTGAGGGCAGGTGTAACTCTGAGAAGAGCTGGAGACCTGCAACATGGTAGGATCCTGGGAGCATATGGGGTGACTCTAGCTGAGACTCCTAGTAGCAGAGGAGACTGAAGAGGCCACACTTTAACCAGGCAGGACTTCTAGTGGAGGGAGGGGAACACCCACACACCCACAAAAACTTCAACCCAAAATTTACCCTGCCTAGAAGATGTGCTAGGATAAAGATAGAGCAGAAATTGAAGGAATATCCAACCAATGCCTGGCCCAACCTGAAGCCCACACCAAGGGAGAGAAACAACCCCTGAAACTGTTAAAGACACTCTGCTGTGCTTGAAGATGGTAGCCTAGCATAGCTGTCCTCTGAGAGGCTGCAACCAGCAATGGACTGAAGAAGATGAGACTCACAGCTATACATTGGTGTAGCACAGGGAGCCTTGTGGAAGAGGAAGAGGAAGAGGAAGAAAAGAAGGACTTGGAGGTGACAGGAGCTCCACAAGAAGGCCAAAAGAGCCAACTAATTATGGCTCCTGGGGGACTTATGGAGACTGAAGCATAAGTTGACCAATGGACAGCTTGGTCTTCAAGTGGAATCCCTAGTAAGGAGAGCAGGGTCTGTCTTTGAAAAGGACTCTGTTGCATGCTTTTTGATCACTTGCCACTGGTGGACTTGCCTTGCCAGAAGCAGATTGCTCAGTCCTCATGTGACTTGATATGCTGGGGTGGGTTGGTAGGAGAGACTCCTGTTTTTTGAGGGGTAGAAGAGGGGCATAGGGGAAGATGGAGGCAGGGTGAGACTGGGAGAAGAGAAGGGTTGGTCTATGATTAAGATGTAAAGTGAATAAATAATAAATTAATTAAGAAGATTCTATATTGTCATCTTCTGTGGTCTGGTAAGGCTGCTCCCCCCCCCCCCCGGGGGAGGTGATCAAAGAGCAGGCCAATCAGATAATGTCAGAGGCAGTCCCTTTTCCCATAACTATGTAACCCACTTGGACAATGAACTGTCATGTGCTACATCTGTGCAGGGATTCTAGGTTATCTCCATGAATAGTCCTTGGTTGGAGTATGAGTCTCTGGGAAGTTCCCTGTGTTCAAATTTTCTAGTTCTGTTGCTCCCCTTGTGTGGTTCCTGTCCTCTCCAGCTCTTATTATTTTCTACTTCTTACATAAGAATCCATGCACTCTGCCCATCAGTTGGCTATAAGTCTCAGCATCTCTGATAGACTAAGATCAGAAGGAAGAAGAAGACCTTCCCTATCAGTGGACTTGGGGAGGGACATGCATGAAGAAGAGGGAGGGAGGGTGGGATCAGGAAGGGAGGAGGGAGGGGCTTATGGGGGGATACAAAGTGAAAAAAAGTGTAATTAATAAAAATAAAAAAATTAAGAAAGAAAAAAGAAGAAGATTCTATATGAATTAATAGGATCTAGCAGACCAAAAGTTTAAAGACAAGCAAACAAACAGTGAGCTAACCCTTACACTATCACCAAGTTTGCATGATACTTTTCTTTAATATTATATTTGCTTATTTTATGGCACAAAGAATATTAGAATAGCATGCCTTTCTCCTTTCGTCTGCTTTTCTGTCCTGTATAAAATGCTGGAACCTGTGACAGCTTGGTCACCCTTTCCCCGGCTTTCAGCACACCATCTAGAGATCTACCTGTGACAGCCATGTATTAAGGACACAGGTGACACCAGATGTGCCAGATGTCTTGAGGTATTTCATTAATGATTTGTTTATGATGACAGCAATTATTTGACCTCTCTGGCAAGACTCCAGCATTCACTCAGCCATCCATTCAACAAATGCTTGTTTTGCTATGTTTTCAGAAACTGTAGCTAGCCAAAAATGAATGAATGAATGAATGAATGAATGAATGAATATTAAAAAATTAAAAAGCCATACGGCTTCTCAAGATAAAATAAAAAGAAACATTAATCAACTCACAAACTTACAAATCAGAACACACATCAACAAAGAAAACTGTATTGTTGTGAGAAGTTTCTTCAGCATGACCTGACAAGTCTGGAAGGTCATCAGTCAACAAATGTGAAAAGGAGGATACATGGAGTAGGCAGAAGGCTTGGGGATTAGGCAGGGGCAGAAAAGAAAGTTGTACCTACAGAAATTAGCATGCAGAAAAACCTGACAAAACAGAAGGCTCAGCAGCCCTTGTGGCTAACTGCTGGGAAAAGAACAGAGTCTAGGGAAATGAGGAGAGAGATATCCATGAACAGCCATGAAGCAAGCAGAACCTGAGCCTTTGTCTGAACCTTAAAAGCAATGGGAAAACATTCACATGCTTAATACACATTCTGATAAACTCTGACCTACTTCAGTCTTATGCGCAGAAACATCAGAAAGAAACAAAATCATTTTAAGAGATGCAGTAGGGGTATTTTACATTGAACTCTGAGTTACATTCTTTTGAGTCAGAAATACCTTTCTCAGAATGAAAATGGGTGTTATTCTTGACTGTAAATAAAAAAAAAATCACCCAAACGCAAGTCCAATACTCTAGCAATTCTAGGTGTTCATAAGACTCGATAGTTATGGCTAAACATTCATTTAAAGTTTTCTACTTTGTCTTAGAATTAATATGTCAAGAGTTCAAACACCCAAGATCTTACATTCATACTAAGACAGACTGTTCTAGGAGTGCCTTCTGCTGGGATGCCTCGGCCTCTCTGGCAGTAGAGCATTGATATTTTTCATCTCTCTCATCAAAGCAAATTTGTCCTCTCCACATAGCTCTGTTCTCAGAATCTACTTATCATACAGAAGTGTGCCTTGTTTGATCTTATCAGGCCATATTAAATTTCCAGAGGAAACCTAATGCCTGGCATTCTCTCAGTCTCTAAACCTATTCTGGGCCCAACATTGCCCTGTACCTACTTAATGTTTTCAACATCATTCACACTCTAGAATGCTTTGTAATCCACGGTGTATACCATAAGCTTTAAAGTTGTAGATAACAATTATGAAAAACTCCAAAAATAAAAAAGAATTAATTATTGTTTATCAACCTCGGGTAAACCGTGCACACAGTCACCTTCTGGTAAGACGAAACTTTCAAGTGCTTTCAATGAACAGGGATTTAAAGCCATAATCTGAGTTCGATGTGGTGAATCTTGTTCTGCGTGCTTTAAAATAGCTGCAACAAGACAGATGAATACTAAATATAGGATAAGATCAGTTTTGCTGCTTGAGAAATCCATGAGCAAAAATAAGATATTTTATATTCTGAATGGAAATATAATTTAAAATAGTTTTAAATCCAGTGTAGATGAATGACCCTGAAAATGGCTGTTATTGTTTCTTTACCTGGCTTAAATGTTTAATGGGTTTGTTTGTTTGTTTGTTGTTTTTTTTGTTCCTTTTGACCTAGAATTAACTGTCCAGCCAGGCTCATAGGACTCCATTTACTAAATCCAGATTTTATCTTCCTCTACTCTACTCTCCAAAATACATTTTTCTACTGCAAATATTGTCATTGTTGCTCTTCAAAAAGCAACCTGATTAAGTTACTCCCGCCTTGTGTTTTATTCCACATGATTCAATCTTTGAAGTTCCAATTACAACCAACTCACCACACAGAGAATGGGAGCTGTCAGTATAACTGGACACAGGGAACCTCCTAGAGAAAAATGTGGGATTTTATTTTCCTTTGGGTGGGGAGAGGTTGTACCCAATTGCTATATTGGAGATATAAATGAGAGAGGCAAGACGTAACTGAGAAAACATCTTAATTCTGTAACAATCCTAAATTTCATCTGTATTGATGAAGTCAAAAGATTGAACCATAACCACGAAGATCCTGTTTTCTGGGCTGTCTGAGTCTCATTATGGACATAATGAATAAGGACAAGTTCTCTGATGGTAAATTTCTCAGAAGAGTGGGATACCGCAGGAGTGTGCTGCATGAAGACTACCTGAGAATCTGCTCTTCCACGTGCCCAGCCTGCTCTCAGGCTTTTACTTAGACAGCATAGCTTTACTTTCTTCATTCTGGGTTCTAAGCTATACAGGCTGATCCACTGGCCAAACAGACTGGAACCTGTTAGAGACAAAATTCTGCATGCCCTCCTTTTATTTTTTTTTAAATGATTCAACAACCAATAGGTACTCAATAATTGGTTAAATGCCAAGATTTAGAAGATGGTATGGCTAAAAAAGAGACTACGAGACATTACAAAATCTCCCTCCACTTATAGTTAGGAACTGTATATAGAATATTTCATTGATTATGCCTGGGACCCAAAGCTATTGGACACAGCTTAGGTAATACCTTTACAAGTAACGTAGCAATAAAAGACAAACAATAAGAAGAAAATATGAATGATGGACAACTGAAGCCACAAGGCCCTAAGTAAACTGTACACCAGTAAATCTGTCATGATGACATCCAAATATAAAGTCTTTGAAAACTTCAATACAGCATTTGGTTCTGATGTGATTAGGTTAGAATTTAAATTAAAAGAAAAACATACTAAAGTAACTTTCCAAAGCTGAAACGAATAAAGTTAAAATAAGGTATAAATTTGGCAGGATAGAGATTCAAGAATTCAAAGCAAGTGAGTAGTAGCAATTCAAAGTGATAATTTTTCAGTGATGAAATTATTTAATATGGTATTAAATTTTAGAAAAAATTAACACTTAACTTCCCTTAAAAATGATAAGATTAACAAGGTTAATATACAGCTGTAAGGAGCAATTAAAGAGTGGCATGTCCTGTAGGTCAGTATATAACTACTAGCCAGAACCATCAGAATCCTCCTCAACACCCAAAACATTAGCACTCAGCCCACTTCTTAGGATTCACTACTGTAACATAATTAAGGAATATTTTACATAGCAGGGTGCACACCCAGCAGTCACCCACAGTGTTCTTATTTGCCCTCCAGAACTCATATCAAAACACTGTTGCTGAAGACACCATACATTTTGCTTCTAGGACACAAAGAAATCACGATCAAACTGATGTGGAAAGGATTTTCCTCCTAGCTTCTTTACACGAGAGCTGAAGATACTGTCTATGCTGTTTGGATAGAAAACAACCACATCCGTGTGTTTTTCTTTTCAGCTATGGACTTTGTGTACTGTAATACTTCCTGTCTGCCAGGGAAGATATTCCTTCTAGGAGAGTGGTTCTCAACCTTCCTAATTCTGAGATCTTTTCATACAGTTCCTCACATTGTGTTGACCCCAGCTGTTCTTTTTATTGTTGCATCAGAATGGTAATTTTGCTACTGTTATGAATTGTAATGTAAGTATTTTTGGAGAGAGAGATTTTCCAAAGTGTTTGTGACCTGCAGGTTGAGAAGCACTGTTTTAGGGCAATAGTAGCATACCAGTTTGGGGGTAACTGACTGTCTCTTGAATGAATTTGAGGCCTACCCCAGGGACAATGATATTTTCTTAGTACTGTAAAGCAGTAGAAACCCTGTATCTATGAAGGTCACGGTCCTGTGATGGAACCCACTATTCATTTTGCTTAATAGGCATGCTAGACTGTCTTATAAATGATTGTTTAGTGCACAGACTAGCATTGTTTTCTTTGGGCAGAGACACTGTTTTATGAAGTGGGTGTTGGTTAATGTAGAGTCATATCTAGTCTATGTGCTGAGAGCAAGTGTTGGTTTCATGCTCATCTTTTTAAATATATTTTTTTAATATTTTTTATTTTAATTTTTATTAATTACACTTTATTCACTTTGTATTTCCCCATAAACCCCTTCCTTCTCCCCTCCTTTCCTCCCCCTTCTCCACACATGTCCCTCCCCAAGTCTGCTTATATGGGAGGTCTTCCATCTTTAAATAGGGGTCTCTATCAATGTCTTAACCAGACAGGGAAATATTACAGAAGAAAGAGCAGGAAAAATATAGGATCTGGAGGGTGGGGCAGAGTGTTGTGAAAAAGTCTGATACAGCATGATGATAGCAATCATGAGAAAGTAGCTTTGCCTGTCTCTACAAGCCTTGCACAAAATTGGGCCCTTCAACATCCCATCATAAACAGGGGAGGCATCAATGATGCCTCAGTCTCCTCTGTGGTACTGGAAACTAATGATTGCTGGGGGAGTCATGGAGGAAAACATTTCATCAACAGTGAAGACACTTGTGGCTGCATAAGCAAATAGCTCCCTTGCCTACCCATAGTTCTGTAAGCAATCCCAATAAACTTCATGGATCAAAACACTCAAAGTAGTCTGAAGACTACTTAAAAAGGGGATTCGAAAAGTAAAGGAGGGGGGACAAGAAAGGGTACTAGGCATGTTATATATGAAATTAAAAACAAAACTAAAGTAGTATTTCAACTAAATTGCTACTAAAATTTAAATTAAATTAGATAATACTAAAAGAATTGAAACAAAACTGTTTTCTAGTCTTTTTATATAAGGAAAGACTATAAATGCATTTACTAGAGCTTTTGTTGGTGCTTTTACTACTTAAAATTTAGTCATCATGAATTTAAAATTGATCACCATAAATGAACATTAAAAATAAGCCGGTTTGTTAGTTTTGTTTGGGTTTTTTGTTTGTTTGTTTGTTTGTTTTTTTGAATAACATGTCAGATGTGAGTTTTTCGCATTAAAGAAAATTTAAAATCAAAATGTCTTAGCTGCATTTTTCCAATGCAATAATACGTATTAGAAAGAGAAGACAGGTCTGGGGTAATGCAGCAGTTCTATTAGTTTAAACAGTTAAAATGTAAAAACAAAAATGCAGTTGAAGACCTCGTAGTTCTAATAAAATCACAAATGGATAGTTTTGCTAATTCTCTTCCTCAGTGACAGTTCTCTTCCTTGCTGTTCTAGCTGTGTTTGCACAATGCATGGCAGTTTTGGAAAGGCATTTATGCTTACCAGCACTACAGAAGCAATTGCTTGAAGAATGGCCGTACTCACAGATACCCTTTGGTGCACTTAGCTCACAAAAATCCTCTGAAGGGAAGAAAAACACTGAAAGCTAACCTTCCATCCTGTGTACAGTTTGTGTTTTGGAAACCCAGGAGCAAAATTAAGGTATTTGATCTTCAAAATATAAACACGCCATCTTAAAAGAGGCTTATCTCTCAAGTATTTAATGGCTGCTGGATTACAAGAATCAATATAGGATAAGAGGCCCATGCTTTATTGATTTCTTCTTCGCAATTTCATTCTTCCCTAGAAGCTACTAAAATGCCCCAAATCAAGCGGCTTTTGTAAGACAGTTCAGAATAATATTTATCAAAGGTAACATATTTAGTACTAATATTTGGCCACTGGCAGCCAAGATCGCCTTTGATGAAAAATATCTTTACCAACTGAATGTTTATTTTTCTATTCATTTGTCTGCTTTCTTTTTTTACAAAAAGTATTTTTTAATATATGAAAAATGTCTTGAATTTGGAACTATTTCACCATTATATAAAAATATGTGAACTAAATTTCATGGATTTCTTTTAAATGTAGAAAGCTAGAAACAGTTAATTTAAAATTTAAAGCATTAAATATTCAATACAGTTTAGCTGAGGAATGTTTCAAACATTCACACATGAATCAATGGTAATTTCAATTGCACTAAGAAAAATAACAATGATGAGGAACTTTTTGCTGAGTTATTTAGATAAACAAATCTCTCACAAGAGAACAATCGTATAGACTCCCAAATACTACCTCCCCCAATTCTCACTCACTGGTACAGTTAGCAGAAAAGAGATTCTGTTTCTAGCATTTGCCAAAATATTACCTATTATTATGGTTGCATCAAGTAGGCTCGAATTTGTGAGCTACATAAAAAATACCTTTTACACAGAGAACTAATGATTGCACTAATTACTTGGTAGACAGCTTATTTATTAGACAATTTTTTATAAGCAAAAAAAAAATCAGTGGAAAACAGCAACAATACAGAACTGAATCTAAAAAGTATAAAAATCCATTGCAGCCTTAAATTAATGGAAGAAAATATGCATGTATGTATATATATATATATATATACATATATATGCATATGTGTATATATGCATATAAATATACATATGCATAAATATATATATACATATTCATATATGTGTACATATATATTAATGGAAATTTCAGTGAGCAAAATCATCAGAGTCTGTGTGTTTTTCCCAATCATTATTCCTTTTTATTTTAAGGTATCCTTTGGAATTAATCATTGTACAAATAAAAAAATAACAAATTGAATTTTGTTATCTAGACAGTTGTTTACCAGCATGACTGGGACTGAAGAAAGGAAAAATATTGGAGGTTTTATTAAAAAAAAACAAAAAACTTTTTCTAACTGTTTTCTCCCCAGAGATGGTGGTATGCAGCCTATAATTCAACAACACAATGACAAATGAGGTTTATGTACCACCCTTGAGATAAACTTGGGATCTAGAGTCTCCTATTTATGGGCTCTTGGCCTTTTCCTACTTTAACTGTCACTGGAGACTGGGATGAAAAGTTGCCTGTGGGTATGTGAGGCTGATCCCATCGTACACTGCCCTAGCTGCAAAATGCCTGCAACGGTATTGATCCTGTAGCCACACACTGGACTCATAACACCTTCTCTCTGCGAGGAGATCTCCAAATGGAAGTGGTTTGTTTTCTCAAAGCTTCTTGTGATGAGAAATTAAACAGCCTACAGCTGCATTCAAAGACATGTATACATACAGATACACATACCTAGCACTTTCATGGCCTTGTAGGTGTACAAGTATATGTGCCATTAAAATTCAATAGATCTATTATTCTGCTTTTATATTTCAAAATCCAGCCAAGGGATGAAGGGATGGTTAATAACGCTTGCTGCTCTTGACAGGACGTATGTTCACTTTCCAGCACTCATCAATAACACTAGTTAGAATGGATCCAATGCCCTCTCCTGACCTCCTCAGGTACCAGGCATATTGTACACTTACATTTATGCATGAAGAATACTCAGACATATAGAATCAATGAATCTTTAAAAAGCCTAATCAAGAAATAACTTCTACCTCAAAATATTTTTCAACTTAATTTAGAAATATTTAATGCTGAGAATATCCTAGAATTTGTGATGTCTAGCTATAATCAAGAATATTCACCCTACACCACACAGGCTTTGACAAAGGCTGGAATAAGAAACAAAGGCTGGGGTAAGAAAAATAATATTCCTATGAATCAGTGACACAACCTCAAAGTTTTGAACTTTTTAGGAAAATTAAGTAACAGGTATTAAAATGTTAAAGGTATCAATAAGTATCTAAAAAAGATACATAGGTATGTATATATGTATGTATGAATAGAGAGAGACAAAGAGAGACAGAGAGATAGAGAGACAAAAAAGAGAGAAATTTATCCTATGAGCATTAAAAAATAAACAGAAACCAAAAATCACAAGAATGGCCACCTTGATCCAAGGTTCAGGAATGTTGGAAATGACCTTAAGCATTTTAATATCTCCACTGAACAAGTCTGTGATGGAAAAGTAAAGCAGGAATATCTCCCATGAACTACATCCTTTCAGTCTATAAGTACAAATACTAGTGGAAGTGATCCCAGCCTTTAATAATGCAAGGAAGAGATGCACTGCATCCATGAGGAGATGTTCATATTTCTATTACTTTAATGCATTCTGTGGAGATTCAGTTTTATACTTAGAAAGCCTACTCTACATTTTAAAAGCCCTTAAGCCTTATCTCCACAAGTAATACTGCCCTTTTTGTAGGATTGGAGTAAGAGTCACAAATTTCACATTCCTAGCACATTACAAATCATGGACAGTATTATAATGGACATGAAATCAGATCAGAGCATAAACATTAGCTAAAAATTTTGTTCAAGTTCAGTTCCTCGGAGAAGCCTCATACATACTTAAGCATCTAAAATATTTGTTTATTTTTGTGTGTGATTTTAAGTGCACCACAGGCATGCAGAATCCTGCAGAGATGAGAAGAGAATTTCTGCCATCTTGGAGTTGGAACTACAGGTGGTCTGAGATGTTGTGGGGTGCCGGGTTCTGAATCAGAGTGTCTGTAATATCAATAAGCACTCTCGATCACTGAGCCAACTCTACAGCCCCCCACTAAGTATTCCTAAAGGGGTATTTCATGTAATGTTTGTACCTTAAAAACAGAACTGGAAGAACATTACAGAATGTTTCTTCAAGGATACATTACAACATTTGGAATAAAAATACATTAGTACATATGTTTTCATGATCCTCATGGCCTATGTAACTAACTCGACAACTCTAACTTATGAACAGTCTTAGATTGATTAAAAACAGCACATAACCGGCTTAGTATATCTGGTTTCATGTTGATGTCTTTGATCCACTTGGACTTTAACTTTGTGCAGGGAGATAAATATGGATCTATTTGCATTTTTCTACACGTAGACATACAGTTAGACCAGCACCATTTGTCGACGATGCTGTCTTTTTCCCATTGTATGGTTTTGGCATAGTGATTCCACAGTACTTTTTAAAGAAATTAACTAGTTGTAGCAGTTAGTCCAAAACTGGAAAAAATATGAAGCCTGTTGAAGATATCAGAGAGTGGGGCTCAATACTGACTTTGAATTTGACAGAAACAAGTCCCCTGAGAAAGGCCTCCTAAAATGACTGTGAGGAAGTTCCTAGGTTGGACTGAAGTCAGGTGAGAAGCCCTACTGTGAAAATGGCGGTGCTCTCCCATGGCTAGGTGTCACTTTAGTACGAAGGAGGGAGGACGCTGAGCTCTGGCATCACCCTTCTGCTTCCTGCAGGCCAGCTGCCTCAAGGTCCCGCTGCTAATACTCACCAAGGTGCCATCACCCTGCCTGACCTTACTTCTGAAATCTGAGCCAAGGACAGCACTCCATCTCTTACGTTGCTTCTCTCACGAGTTTTGTTCTAATGGTGGAAAGGTAACAAACATAAGGAAGGAGCAGCAGAAAGAGAACGCCTCAAGCTTACGAACCCAGAATAACAGCTGCATGTCTACTTTGACCACCTTTCTGTTCTCCTAGGGGCTGCCTGAGGCATGAGGTAAGAAGATAAAACACTTGTAGTTATTTCATTATTCACTCTTAGAAAAAATAAACTATAAAATACAAATATGTAGAAACAGGAGCTGTTGTTGGGAAACTTAACTTTTTCAAAGTTAGCGAGTTGTTGGTAGAGTTTTAGCTTACACATGCACACACACACACACACACACACACACACAGAGAGAGACACACACACACAAGCATGCAGATTCATCCCCCAACAGTCTAGTAACAAAAAGTGTGATGACTTTACAGTAAAACAAATACATATTTGGAAGCTTTCTGTTTTTGCTAAAATTCTATTACCAACAGCGTCTATCACACTGCAGTTAATTTGCTCATTATGCTCCTCCCAGGAGTTGATGTTTTCATGCCCAGGAGCCTCTCACGATTGTTTCCACTTGCTGTGGACACATTTTTTTCTCCTTTTCTTTTTCAGCTGTCTCTCTTTCCCAAGTTCCCCCAAAGCAGCAAAATTAGATTTCCTGTCTGATTTGTCTGACTTCTCTGTAGCTACAATACACATTAGATAAAGATAAATGAAAACATGGGAATCCTTCCTGACAATAAGATTGGTTTTGGGGGACCCACAGGACCATTTGTAATGAAAGTAACTAGAGAAGTAAAGACAGATAAATTCATCTACCACACTTTGCCTTCTGCCCCCTGGGATCACAACCTCTCCTAAATCTCAGACCAGCTGAGACTTAATGAAATAAAATTACCTTAAGTCCCTTTCCCGCTGACTGAGTCCTAAAACACTACTTGGGTTTGATCCTACCAAAAGCAAGGGTGTGACATGCAGTTTGTTTAAGGAAATTTCAGAATCTTCAACACATCTGGACATTGCTTCACCAGGTGATGCGGCCACTCAGTCCATCAGATGCTAACGTGTGCCACTCATGGACGTGTCTGTGTTATGCAGAGCACCACTCAGACCCGACAGTCCACTGTCCCTGTCTCATCGTATCTTCACTGGCAGTAGCTTGCTGTTCCTGCTTTTCTTCAAGGAGCTCAACATCTTCTACCCTGAGGTACTCATTTCTGAGGTACCCCGATGCTTCGATAGCAAAGCACCCTGTGATTCCATAGAGAGTATGGTAACTACAATATCCATCAAGGTGAGTTCTTAGCAGTAAGTCAGTACAACATTGTCCAGTGGCAAAAATAAATTAAGCAGATGTGTGTACAATCTAATGCATGTCATCTAGCATCTTAAGGGAATATGACAAGATGGGAAACAGTATAAAAAGGGTCATTCTATTTGTGTAAAACCGGTATTAAGTACACACAGGCTTGTCCTAAAAGGATATCTCAGAGCTCTTTTCTGTAAGGATCAAGTACTGAATGTGATGTAAAGAATTTTACTGTTTAAACGTATACTTTTTTTTTAAAGCACAATATAGTGTGTGTGTGTGTGTGTGTGTGTGTGTGTGTGTGTGTGTGTGTGCGCGCGCGCGCGCTTGAGGCCAGAACGCAAACTTGGACATCATTTTTTCTACATTTTTTTTCTCTTCGGGTCTTTTTTTTTTGCACACCAATTAAAGTAGATTGGCTGGCACTAAGCCCAGGAATCCTCCTGTCTCTACCTCTTCAGTGCTCAGATTACAAGTATATATCATAACTTCTAATATTTTTATGTGAGTTTGGGTAATTGAGCTCAGTTTCTTGTACTTTAGAAGCAAACACCTTGATGGATGAGCTAATTTACCACTGCCCCCAAACCATGAACCCATGTTGATAGAACTTGAAATATGTAGTCTGAATATTTTCATGCTGCTAAATGCAGGACAGATGAACTAAATGCATGAGGACACATTTACATGTTTGCTTCTCTTTGATCAATTCCTACTCTTTGAAATTTTGACTCTACTGTGTTTAACTCTCTATTGATGTTTATTGTAAATATTTAAAGCTTCCAAATAAATATAATACTCTATTGAACCAAAGGTTGTGGAGTTTGGCCTCATTTGTAAAATGACCCTCAGCTTCACTTACTAATCGGGTTATAAAAACATATTATCTTAATTATCAGGGTATATGTCATTCAAGGTACTACTCAAAGCTTTTGCTTTCATGAAACATCTATTGAAACTTCAAATTCCCATAGTTATTTCCACTCATCCCAGAATTATTTCAGCTGATTAACTGTCCTATTTGAGATTCACTGTTTGGATATATTGGTTCAATTTCTGATCTGTTCATAACAACACCAAACACTGGCATATGCAGGCAAGAATATCTTAATGGGTCATATGTAGCAAAACATGTATAAGTAATCATTGACTATATAAACCCTTGACAACACTGTCTAGTACAGATTGATGCATTCTTCACCTCACATTTTTATTTGAGCCAGAGAGAAGTAGCATAGAGTGAGGGACAGAGGATCAACCATAAACTTAAACTTAAACCATAAACTTTCAAACAACAAATTACATATCTCATGGACAGCTGCTCAGAAGATATACAGTATTAAATATATGTTATTTTCAAAGTCTAGTCATGTGTTTTAATTCCCTGAGTCACAAACCTTGTAGATAAATGGATGACATTTCTTTTGGTTAAAAATAAGTAAGTAAGTAAATAAATAAATGAATAAATAAATAAATAAGTAAAAACTGAAATAAAGAACATTGTATGAATTAAGTTGTAAAACGAAGAGTCTATTTATGATCATTTTTTCAAAGTCTATGAAACTTTAGTTGATGTGAGAAAAATTAACAAAACCTTTCTCATTGTTTTCCATACATTCTGCTACCTGTAAGGTATAGTACGCCCTGTGTGGGTCCCACATAAATGTGTTGTCTCAAAATCTTCTCTTTTGAAAGATAATAAATCGAACATTTGTGTGTGTGTGCTCTCATGTGCACACATGTGTTTGATCATGCATGTATGGAGACCATAGATTGTTGTAAGGTGTCTTCCACATCTTCCTCCACATTTTTGAGACAAAATCTCCTGTTGAACACCTAGCAGTGTTTCAAAGCAGACACTAAGACTCATAACCCAACCTTGGCAGAGTGCAGGGAATCATATGAAAGAAGGGGAGTTAGTATGATATGGAAAGGATAGGAGCTCTACAAGGAGCAAATATATCTGGGCACAGGGTCTTTTCTGAGACTGACACTCAACCAAGGACCATCTATGGATATAACCTAGAACTTCTGCTCGGATGTGGCCCGTGGTAGCTCAGTAACCAAGTAGTTTTCCAAAGTAAGGGGAACACGGACTATTTCTAACAGGATCTCAAGGGCAGGCTGTTTGCCGCCCCCCCCCCCGAGGGGAGGAGCAGTCTGTTAGGCCACAGAGGAGGACTTTGCAGCCAGCCCTGAAGATACCTGATAAAACAGGGTCAAATGAAAGGGGAGGAGGTCCTCCCCTATCAGTGGACTTGGAGAGGGGCAGGGAGGAGACCAGGGAGGGAGTTAGGGAGGGGGAGGGAATGAGGGAGCAGAATACAGCTGGGACACAGAGTTAACAAATTGTAACTAAAAAGAAAAATAAAAATTAAAAAAAAACAAATTAAATAAACTGTAATTAATTTAAAAATTAAAAATGTAATTAAAAAATAAATAAAATTAAAATTAAAAAAAAAAAGAAAACGGAAGTCAGAAGTTTGGCTAGGCTGGGCGCATAGTAGGTTCTCTCTCCTCCTACCAGTGCTGAGGTTGTTCTTATGCATTCCAGGCGTGGATTTTTTTGTGAGTGCTGGGAATCTGAACTCAGGGCCTCATGTTTACACGACAAACGCTTTTCTAACTGAACCATATCACCAGCCACAAATTTCCATACTAGATCAAAGCATAGCTCAGGGCTACTCAATGAAGGCAGTTTACTGCTTGCCTATTTCTTTTTTAATTTAATTTTTTGATTAATTAATTTATTTATTATAATTTATTCACTTTGTATCCCCACTGCAGCCTCCTCCATGATCTCCTTTTAGTCCCACCCACTATCCCTCTTCTCCCCTTATGCCCTTTTCCTAGTCTCCTGATAGGAGAGGTCCTCTTCCCAATAGCCTCTGGCATCCGTGGAGACACATCATGGCAATTTCACCTTGTACCTAAAGTCATTCTCTGATGCAATTCTGATATATTGTATGACTAAATAAATAAATAATGGCCAAGCCAATATTGGTAGAGTAGAGCCTGCCAATATATCTGACTTGTATCAGAAGGCTATCTCCTGTCTAAAACCCAGACCCCCTATGTATTCAACTAAATCTTGTCTCATATACAACAATACTTCCCACCTGATAGATAAAACGTAAGTTCTGATGCATACAGGCATCTAACGTAAATAAGAACTAAACAAAGGGCAACTGTGTTCAGCACACTCTATCATTAAGAAAAATCAAGTATTATTCTCTAGAACATGAAAACGTATTAAAGCAAAAATGAACGGTAAACTAATATGTAATAAATCATGAAATCTGGTCCCAAACATCATCCAGCTTATCAAAATCCTGTTCGGGCAATCATTATATATCTCCACAGACTTGAGTATAGAATAAATCAGATGCAAAGAGCACTTACTTAAGAAATATTTTATTCTCTAAAGTGTCTGATATTTTTAAAGAATAAGGCTTTAGACGTTATGTCATCCTACTCATTTTAAGTATTTATTAGAGAAGAGACATAATATATATATGCAAATTGAACTGCATGCATTTTTACCTACTTTTACTGCATTAGAAAATTTAACTACTCTAAATTATGAGCTAAACTATTTGAACACCACAGTCTTTATCTCAATTAATTAACTGTATTATTCTTTATAATGTGAAGTCTTAACTTTTTTTCTACATTCAGATAATATGAAGTAATTTACATTTCTTATGGCACAAACACCAGCTGATAGTTAAAATTGATTTTTGCCGTTTGTTTTTGCAGAATTAAACTTATTGTTAATGAGGGAAGAGCCAAGAGACATAATTTACTCAGTAACTCTATATTTATCTATCTATACATGAATATATATAATATTGATGGATAAATATATTCATAAGGACTGAAGGTTAAACCTTTGCAAATTAGCTAACAGAAGTTTTATTAATAGATTAAACGCAATAAATCATTTTAAAGGAAATATGTTTCACAATTCTTATATTGTTGCTAAAAAAAGCCAAATTTATTGACTTCCCTCTGCTCTTATCTCCTTCTAATAAGAGCCACATGCAATAAGAAAACTTTGGCAGGCCTAGTAAGTTTATATCTGCTCCTAACAGCCATTGCTTAATGCAGTCTGGTGCATCAAAGCCTTTAGAGCGCCATTGCAGTGACCAAAAGATTCTGTTTATATTTAACTAACAAAAACACATATTCCTGATATTCTTTGTCATTTTTCATAGATATAGATATAGATATAGATAGATAGATATAGATAGATATGTAGTGTGTAATATTTAAATCAAGGAAACTGAATGGTTAGTTACAGACACCTGAGAAAAGTCAGTTAAGGAGCTGCTCCATCAGACTAGCCTGTATCCAGTCCCTAGGATGTTTTCTTGATTGGTGTTTTTTCATATTTCACATGAGTGAGATGGTGTGATATTGGCCTATTCTTGGCTACTTTCACTTAACATGATAGGTCTAGTTCTGTCCCAGTCACAAACAGCATGGTTGCACCATGGCAATAATGGATTAAACCTCTGAACTGTAAGACAGCCCCAATTAAATGTTTTCTTTTAAGACCTTCCATGGTCATGCTGTCTCTTCACAGCAAAAGAAACCCTACGACAGTACCTACAACTAGAAAATTACACTGAATGTATAAAACAACATGTTCTGTAAACAGTAGTGTACCTGAGCATGCAACAACAACAAAAAGGTGATTTGAAAGACACGTGTATTAAAGAAACACAAAATTATTTTTAAGACACAATTTAACTCTACCCTAAATATCAGAAATGGCATTTTAGAAACAAAGGATGGATTTTATCATATCCATTTAAATAGATTTTCTTAAATTTTGGTAGGATTATTTAAGAATTATTTTAAAAGCCATGAATCATATACGATCACTTCAGCATTTATTATTCAAATATCAGATGCAAACGTGCTAGATTTTTTTTTAGAAATGATATAGAAACTTTGGAATAATGTTTGAAAAAGAATCAGAGATCCATGTCCTTCAGAAGCACTCATTGTATTGTTCAGCGGTAATGCCTGCCACTTTTCATACTTACGGGCCTACATTTTTCATGTGATCTGTGGGTATTTTTGGTAATGTTTTATTATAATAAAAACTATTTATAGAGTTGGGGAGATTGTTCAATGGACAAAGCAGTTGGAATGCTAATATACAGACCTGAGTTCAAATGCCCAGAACCCATGAAAAGCTTGGCATAGTATCAGGCATCATTTGTAATCCCTTCTCTGTTGGGGTGAGGTTGGAGGAGACTTCCCAGACACACAGAGCAGATAACTCGGTGCACACAGTGATAGACAAAAATAGAACCTGTCTCAAACAAGGTAAAATGTCAGGATGAACCCTAGAGTTTCTTCTCTGACCTATACATGTAAACTATGACCAAGATAAAACCACACTCACATATAAAACACACACACATACACACAACAGTTGATGCTAACACAGTCCTGATTACACTCCAGACACAGCAGGAAAAAAAAAAGATCACATGAAGGACCTAATTTATTTTGCTTCCCTCCCTCTGTGAGATAGGTAACAACAAGTCTTCACGTCATAAATGAGGTTGAGGAAATATATGGAAAGATGAAACAATTTGCCAAAAAAAAAAAAAAAAAACAATCAAACAAAAAACAATGAGTGGAGTGAAGCATCTGGATTTAATAATTCTTTTTAAAGATTTATTCTTCTTATTTATGAATATGTAGTGGGTGTGCACATCGGTGCCAGGGGAGAGCATTGTATTTCCTCGAGCTTGAGGTATAGGCGGCTCTGATGCACTGAACCTGGGTTCTGGGAAACAAACTCAAGTTCTCTGCCAGGGTAGCATGCACTCTTTAACATTTGAGCGTCTCTTCAGCCCCCCAGTTCATTATAGATCTTGAGCTTTTCATCACCATTACTGCTTTAATGCCTATATACTTACTTTATTTGAAGTTTTTTAGATTAAATGAATCAACATCTGTCAGTGTACCCCATGATGCATATTTGTGTCTTTTGTGGTAAAATAATCACATTAATGAACTCAAGGGTACAGGTGTGATGCATGCTTGGTTCAACAGAAAGTGAGCTATCAAGGACTATTCTGTTCTTCCCCAAATCCATCTATCCAGTCTTATTACAGTTGCTATTTTTAATCAGTCTTTTGGGGAAATGAAATCTCTCTCCGTTGATTTTGGTAAAATCTGTCACACTGATAGAGAATTTCTGTAACTTCAATGCACTCTATTTTTATACATAAAATAAACTAGCTGAGCTACTTATACCAGTTCCTTGGGATTCTAATTTACATCAGAGGACAGGGCGGTCTGAGGAGATTCCTTTTAATCACTTCAGTGGTTTCTTCTGCCTTGTGAAAAGTTCTGAACATGATGCTTGGGGCTGTTTCTTTGGCTGATCTTAGAGATACAAGCAAGCCTACGTGTATGATCAGGGATCCAGACAGCTGCTGATGGAAGCACCAAAGCAAACCGATCACCTCTATTAATAGAAAGGTTACCAAACCTCTGCCATAATGAAGAGTGTTAAATATGTAAAATAAGACAGTATGATCTTACGATCATAATTTCAAAGAAGCTGTATTTTTTAATGTATGCATATAATCCTTATTAATATGTACAATTAATTTTATTTTTGTCTTTGATTTGGGGACTCCTGAGAAAGAGTTGATAGAGATTACAAATGAGTAGAGACTCTAACACGTTGAAATTTCTAGACAAATAATATCAGGAAGTAGAACTCATTTTTAAAATATACCCAGTTGTTACTGATGACCAAGAAAGACCTTTAGTGAAGAAAAACTCACAGTAAAGACATCTCAGAAAGATGAGAGGAAGAGACTTTATACAAAGAATACAGGGTGAATTAAGAAGGGGTGAAGATAAAATGGTGCAGAGTTAAGCACCCTGAAATGGATGAGAAACCTGAAATGGATGTGTAAGAGCTGAAGCTTGTTGTGTAGGTGTTAATGTTTGGATTTTTTTTCCTTTAACTTCCGTTTAGGGAAGATGTATCATTTGATGGATATCTCCTTTTCTAACTCCCTTATTGGTGACTATACCTTGGTGAGATATTTTCTTTTCATTTATATTAATTCCTGTTGTTTTAATTTGAATGCTACATTCATCTAAAATTGTTATTTTTAATAATTATGTGTATGTCCTCACTTTTAATTATATGGAAATTTTAGACTTTCAACAACATTAAGTTCCTGAGATTCAAGCTGTACTATAGAGCAACCATACTAAAAACTGCATGGTACTGGCATAGAAACAGACTGGTGGATCAATGGAATCGAATAGAAGACCCTAACATAAATCCACACACTTATGGACACCTGATTTTTGACAAAGATGCCAAATCCATTCAATGGAAAAAAGACAGCATCTTCAACAAATGGTGTTGGTCTAACTGGATGTCTACATGTAAAAAATGAAAATAGATCCATACTTATCACCCTGCAAAAAACTGAAGTCTAAGTGGATCAAAGACCTCAACATAAAACCAGACACATTAAATCGGTTAGAAAAAAAAGTGGGGAATACCCTTGAACTCATTGGCACAGTAACTTCCTGAACAGAACACCAACAGCACAGGATGTAAGAGCAACAATCAATAAATGGGACCTCATGAAACTGGAAAGCTTCTGGAAAGCAAAGGATACTGTCCTCAGAACAAAACGACATCCTACAGTTTGGGAAAAGATCTTCACCAATCCTATATCTGACAGAGGGCTAATATCCAGTATATATAAAGAACTAAAGAAGTTAAACAGCAAACAATCAAGTAATCCAATTAAAAAATGGGGAACAGAGCTAAACAGAGAATTCTCTGCAGAGGAATATCGAATGGCAGAGAAACACTGAAAGAAATGCTCAATCTCATTAGCCATTAGGGAAATGCAAATCAAAACGACCCTAAGATTTC
>NW_026596073.1:20234419-20296375 GCF_907164565.1 Psammomys obesus
TCAGAGCTAAACAGAGAATTCTCTGCAGAGGAATATCGAATGGCAGAGAAACACTGAAAGAAATGCTCAATCTCATTAGCCATTAGGGAAATGCAAATCAAAACGACCCTAAGATTTCACCTTACACCCATCAGAATGGCTAAGATCAAAAACTCAAGAGACAACACATGCTAGAGAGGTTGTGGAGAGAGGGGAACCCTCCTCCACTGCTGGTGGGAATGTAAACATGTACAACCACTCTGGAAATCCATCTGGCGCTTTCTCAGACAACTAGGAATAGCACTTCCTCAAGATCCAGTTATCACTCTTAGGCATATACCCAAAAGAGTCTCAAATACACAACAAGGACTTTTGCTCAACCATGTTTGTAGCAGCCTTATCTTTAATAGCCAGAAGCTGGAAACAGCCCAGATGCCCTTCAGTGGAGGAATGGATGTACAAATTGTGGCATATCTACACAATGGAATATTACTCAGCAATAAAAAACAAGGAAATCATGAAATTTGCAGGTAAATGGTGGGATCTGGAAAAGATCATCCTGAGTGACCTATCCCAGAAGCAGAAAGATGCACATGGTATATACTCACTCATATAGACATATAATATAGGATAAACCTACTAAAATATGCACACCTAAAGAAACTAATCAAGAGGGAGGACTCTTGCTAAAATGTTCAATTCCTATCCAGAAAGGCAACGAGAATGGACATCAGAAGGAGAAAAGAGGGAACAAGTCAGGGGCCTGACACAGAGGTACTGTGAAAGGCTCTGCCCTGCAGAATATCAATGCAGCTGCAGAGACTTATGGGCAACCTTTGGGCAGAGTGCAGGGAATCTTATGAAAGAATTAATCATATTTTAAATAATTAAGTTATTGAGATGTTGTATTTTGTAATAAATGTAATTCAGATTTAGCAAGACCCAAATGTCTCATAAATTCCCTCCTAAAATGCTGGCATATTTGAGGACACAATTTAATGAAAGAGGGTTGATTTAGGAAATAAGAACCTATCGTATGTACTAAAATTTAGCTGTATAATTTCATACACTAATAAAGGTTTAAACAAAATCTTCAGCATCTGAAGATATAACAATGGCTTATCAAATCTAAATGTACTGATGTTTTCAGTAGTCCATAAAATAAAAATAGTATTATATGAATTAGTTTAAATGCCATAGTGGTCAGGAAAGAGAGATTGCATGATATTTATGGAATACAAACCATTGTCATTGTAAATTATATTAAAGGACTATTAGTCAACTGCTACCTAAACAGAACAGGAACTCTCTCTCTCTCAGTCTCCAGATATTTATAAGTTTTATGAAAAAAAAATACCAGTCCAACTCAGAAACATCCAAGAAGAGGGAACAGAGAAAAGGATCACATGGGACTTATTTGAACAAAGAGAATATTTAAAAACCACACAAGAAAAGAAACTAAAAATGCAAAGGAAAACACACACACACACACACACACACACACACTAACCTTAAAAGGAAGAAGGATTAAACAGGAGAATATCAATTTTATAAGTAAAACTGAGTGTAGAGAACCCACAGCAGAGTCTGTTAAGCCTGCAGGAGTACTTATGGAGTTATCTTCATGAGCTCACACCCTCTTCTTGACCTGATTAACAATAGAAGCCACTAGCTGGCCAAAGAGGAGTTTGTACTAAAAATAATAATAATAAAAAATACAGCTCCAGGTGACACAAAATAGGAAGTTATATTAGTTGTAAATACAGCACTTGGAGCTGCACAGGATCCATCTTTACTACGAGTAGGCTTTCTGCAAATGTTTATGGATTAAGTGATGAAATAACCTGAAGAATTTAACATCATCATAATCAATGGTAACAATTTACAAACGTATGGATTCAAATGGAAGATGAGGCAAGGAACTTTATAAAAGCAGATATTAATATGAACATTCACTGCCTTTATCAAGGCCAAGAACAAAATAATTACCAGGTAAGATGTTAGGGTACACCTCTGTGTAAATTTGCAAAGAAGCTGCTGTGATCCCTGCCCAATGCTAAACATCCCAGGAAGGGCACATAGAGGAGTTTATTTTGAGATGAATTTCTCTGGAGAAAGCGGTGTATTGAAGCATATCTGCCCAAGGGAAGGGGAGAATGACATGTCTCTTCATATTCAGGTTTGTTTGAAATGCTTGAAAAAGCTGACTAGGGGCTTGCTATGTTTGCAACTGGCCAAGCATTTTGAGAAAGAATTCTGGGCAGTTTGTGCAAGACAAAGAAAGAAAGAAGAGTCTGAACTTCTCTGGTAAAGGAGTGAAAATATGTATTTCCCTATTACAGATTTTGACCAAGGGATCCTTGGAAAAGAGTCTACTGAAATGGACTTCTAACAGAATAAGAATACATCCCCCCCCAAAAAAAAAAAGAACAAAAGAAAAAGACTAAGAGAATGTTCTTGGAAACAAAGGCTGAGATGATCAGAGGCTGGTGGCTTAAGTAAGGGACAAGCATTTGAAGGAGTTAGGCATCCCATAGTAGAACAGAAAGTTGTATTCCCGTGATAGACAAGGAGGAGCAGCTTCACAGAGCAGCTCGGATCGGCAGAGAAGAGGTCATCTTTTCTTCTTGGGTGCCGCATTCGGAGGAAAGCAAGCCTCCGGAGCAGACACCCTTAACAGTGAACAAAATTTGAAGTTTTCACCATGAGAGTGGCCTGTGCAAGTCTGCTAATGTTAAACTGCTGATCTTTTTATTTATTTTTTATTATTAGTTACACTTTATTAACTCTGTATCCCAGCTGTATCCCTCTCCCTCATTCCCTCCCAATCCCACCTTTCCTCCCTCATCTCCTCGCTGCCCCTTTCCAAGTCCACTGATAGGGGAGGACCTCCTCCCCTTTCATCTGACCCTGGTTTATCAGGTGTCTTCAGGACTGTAAAATAGGATAAACATACTGAAATCTATACACCTAAAGAAGATAAACAACAAAGACCTGGTGTAAGATGATCAGTCCTCACTTAGAAAGCAAATGGGATGGGCACTGGATATAGGAGAAAACAAGTAACAGGAGAGGAACCTACAGCATAGGGCCTCTGAAAGACTCTACTTAGCAGTGTATCAAAGCAGATACTGAGACTCATAACCAAACCTTGGGCAGAGGGCAGGGAATCATATGAAAGAAGGAGGAGTTAATATGACCTGGAGAGGATAGGAGCTCCACAAGGACCAGATATATCTGGGCACAGGGGTCTTATATGAGACTATTTCTCCAACCAAGGACCATGTATGGATATAACCTAAACTGCTGATCTTGGTGTGACATGGCAGTGTGTCATTCGGTGGATGAAAAGACTTGCTTTCCCCATATGGGAGAACAGGTACAGAATGGGTTGTGGGGGAGGGGGTTAGGGTGAAGAGGAAATGAAATTCCCCACATAACAAGTAATCCCATCACTGAATTTATTTGAATGAAGGAACTCTCTCTCTACCTCTCTTTCACACACACACACATTCACACACACACACACACACATACACACACACACATGCGTACATGAACAAACACACACACACACACAGAGGTAAAATGAAAGATAAAGGAAGGTCAAAGAGCTAGCCACAGAGCTCATGCCAGAGACAGTCCGTGTTTCCCTTACTAGGGAACCCACTTGGATACTGAGCTGCCATAGATTACATCTGAGCAGAGGTTCTAGTTTATATCATGCATGGTCCCTCATTGGAGAATCAGTCACAGACAAGCCCCTATGCCCAGATATATTTGAACCTTGTGGAGCTCCTGTTCTCTCCAGAAGCAGCCTAGCTAGGCCACAGAGGAGGACATTGCAGCCAGTCCTGGTGATACCTGATAAGCTAGGGTCAGATGGAAGGTGAGAAGGACCCCTATCAGTGGACTTAGAGAGAGTCAGGGAGGAGATGAGGGAGGGAGGGTGGGATTTGGGGAGAATGAAGAAGGGGGCTACAGCTGGGATCCAAAGTAAATAAACTGTAATTAATATAAAAATAAAATTTAATTAAAAAAGATAAGGGAAGAAACAAATGCACATATTAAAGAAGAAGAGACAACATACTCAATGTTCAGTAGGTGTGAAAATGAAGTACTCAATATAAAGAATATTAAACTGTAAGAATGACTTGAACAGGTTTGTCTTATAATGAGCAGGAAGGCTCACTTTTAAGAGGGAGCAGGCCTCTGCGGGGAAAAGATGCAGAAAGCAAATGTATCATTGAGACGAACCTCTACTAAGAACTGTGAGAGTGTCTGAGACAGAACTATTAACTCACTAAATAGTACAAACGGGAAATTCAGAATGAAGGGTGATGTATGTAAAACATATCCTGTGGTGCGTATGAAATGATACTGTGATCACTCACTGAGGTATTCCTATGAGTAGGAAATGGCGTCACATATGCTGATGACAGTGTTTCTGGGAACTCAAAGAAAGTAAGTGGGAGTTAAGGTGTCTCTATCCTAAGCAGTGTTTGTATAGCCATGTGTATTCACATTTCCCCATACTTAAAACCTTCAACACTCACATAAATTTCATGTTTTCAAATATACTGAATGCTCGAAAATGAAATAATCTAAATATATAAAAATATTTTATTATAAGTTTAAACCAGTGATTAACTTTGCCTAACTACTTTTCCATACTTCATTTTAAATCTGAATACCTACTAAAATTTCACTATGATATATAAAAAAAAACCCAACAATTTGACTTTATTACATCATTGTAATTAAAAGCCGCCTTTCAAATAAAGACCATAATGTTCTATTTCTCCGTGTTTAAGGTGAGAACAGAGTCAGAAATTTGATTAACATCCATATAAAGGGAAATGGAAATGAGTCAGTTACCTTTTAAATCTTTCACTTCTGCCTTTAAATAATTAAAAAACACATTTATGTAACTAATAAAAATGTGTCATTGATTTTGTTCCCTTTATGATCAATAGTAATGATCAGTATATCCATCACAGGGGGGTTATGGCATTTTTTTTTCATTGAATTCAAGTTAATAAGACTGCAAGTTAATTACATTACAGAAAATCTGAAACACTTGGATACTCTGAGGATCTAAGGGCATATATAAATTTTTTACGATAAAATTATATGGTGATTTATTTCTACACATATACCAGAAATATTTCATAATTCAACTCAGCAATACTACCATTTAATATAATAAAGAAAGAAAAAAAACATAGATATATCAATTTAGAAATCTGATTTAAAAAGAAATCTGATATTAATACTGTTATTTTAAGACTTAAAAATTATGTATGTGAATGTGTGTGTCTCTGAGTATATATAGAGAGATGAGACAGGCACCTACAGAGGCCAGAGGAGCTGGGGTCACCCTAGAACTCCATGAAATTACAGGTGCTTTGACCAGGTCCTCTGCAGGAGCACTGAGCACTCTTAAATGTTAAGCCATATTTCCATTCCTAATACCTTGCTTTCTGAGGCTGAGTTCTTGAAGGGTGAGAATTAATATCCCCCAAATCCCAGAATTCTAATTCAGGTCTAGTAAGTATTACAATCGATATTAGTACAGAAATAAATAAAACATAAATAAAAATTTAAACAACAAGAACTTACATTATCAGTGTTTGCTAGTGCATTTAAAAAAAACCTAATACCACAAGAAACTTAGTGTAATTCCTAGCTTTTGCCATTCTCTTGAAGACTTGCTCATTCAAAGAGTATTTACTTAGCCCTGCCAATTAAAAATGAGTAAATTTGTCATTGCTCTTTAGTCAAGAAAGTAACTTCCTCTACCTTTTTCTCAAATTACACTATCTTTCAATGTGCTCAGATATCACTGCCACCACATCCACATCGCAGTTTTCTAGATTTGACTTCAGATAAAAGCACACAACTGCAAAATTAGGATGAGTCACTGAAATGGTATCCCCCCTTTTGTTTTGTTTTTGTTGTTGTTGTTTTTTTTTTTTTTTCACTTGCTTTGATTCCACAGATGTTTAAAAAAATGCTACATATGAGAAGTGATTTTATGACATCATGAGCAGGAAAACACGTAACTTGTTAGAATCAGGAGCTGTGGAATAAAATATCTGGAAGCAGAAAGAAAGTCCCATGGGCTGGGAGAGAAGGGCCGGTTTCTACTGAGCTGGTAGGAAAGGCTTCTTTGTAGAAATCCGTTTGAGTTGAACCATGAAGCCTCACAGAGATTTGCAGTGAAAAGCAGGTGAAAGAGCACTGCAGGCTGAGAAGACCAAAAGGAAGATCTGCTTACTCTGTAGCTGAATGAACTCTGGGTTCTGCAGTGAAAGGAGATACTACCGCAGTGTAGTCTTGATTCACAAACCATACCAGGGAGGTTCAAGGGCTCCTCGCTGCCAAATGACAGTGATAGGCTCTCCGTTTTTCACCTTTTTGACTACTTAGAGTGCATTAATTGAATTACATGTAATATCTACCTCAATTCATTTAAAAGGTGTGTCTCATTGGGCTGAATTGGGTATTTCATATGTACAAATGTCACATTACCTAGCACTATTTCTGCCTAATTTTTGGAGTGCCTGAGAAGCAACAAGCTATCATAACTGCTGCACCATTTTCCTTGTGTACTCACCTGGGGGACAGAGCACAAGCTGTGACTTTTCTCTACAGTTGCTCTAGATCTCTTAGTTTTATTTGTCAACTTGACACAGTATCATATCTGGCAAGGGAGTATCAATGAGAGATTGTCTAGAGATGTTTGTCCCATGGGTGTGTCTGTGCTAGACGGTCCTCTTCTATTAATTGACTTGGAAAAACCCACTTGCTTTCCCCTATAGTCCTTACTCTGTTATGTAGACACAGGCTTCTGCACTGTCTAAGAGTGGAAAGTGGGGACTGAGCATCAATATGCATGCTGAATTCATTTCTCTGCTCTTGACTATGAGTGTAAAATAAGTATCTGCTTCAAGCTCTTGCTGTCTTAAGTTCCCTGCAATAATGGACTGCATCCCAGATGTATGAGCCAGAAAAACCCATTCTTCCCTAAGCAGCTTTATCAGAGCAAAAGAAAATTGAACTGAGACAGTTCTTTTCCAACTCCAGAATCCCCTGTACTTGAATGTTCCATTTTTTCCAGTCCTCTAACGGGAGTATCTAACTTCAAAATGTGCTGGCTATGAGTGGAAGCTGAGGCACTTTCACTAATAGCCATGAACTTTAAACTATAGATTCCTTGTGCACTAAAAAATGGCAAAGACACTGGATACTTGACTACCATCTTCTAGAGAGAAATGCTAACCTTCAGATATTTCCAGTAGTGGAGTTTAGGGAAGTGAATAAAAGAAGCTACCCGTCTCTCATGTCCTTTGTAGGAAGCTCAAAGAAACCACAATTGACAAGGGGCCTTGCTTGCTTTTATTGATTGGCATATGTGTGAAGGAAAATTTTAATTTGATAAATGTTAAGCCTATACTCTTTTGTTTCCAATCAGTTCTTTGTTTATAGCTTAAGCTCTTATCCAACTCAGCCTTTCATTGTTAATATCAGGTCCTGAATCAACTGTAATAAATTTATTTTTTAATTAAAGTTTTATTTTTTATATTAATTAAAGTTTATTCACTTTGCATCCCATCTAAAGTCCCCCTCCATCCTCTCCTCCCAATCCTACCCTCCCTCTCTCATCTCCTCTTATGCGCTTTTCCAAGTCCAAGGATAGGGGAGGTCCTCCTCCCCTTCCATCTGACCCTAACTTATCCAGTCTCATCCAAACTGGCTGCATTGTCCTCCTCTGAGGCTTGGCAAGGCTGCTTCCCCATCCAGAGGAGGTGGTCAAAGAGATAGCCACAGAGTTCATGTCAGAGACAGTCCCTGTTCCCTTTACTAGGGTACCCACTTGGAGACTGAGCTGCCATGGGCTATATCTGAGCAGGGGTTCTAGAATATATCCATGAATGGTGTCCTTGGTTGGAGTATCATTCTTAGAAAAGACCCCTGTGTCCAGATATTTTGGTTTTGTTGCTCTCCTTGTAGAGCTCCTGTCCTCTCCAGGTCTTACTATCTCCCCCTTCTTTCCTAAGATTCCCTGCATTCTGCCCAAGGTTTGTTTATGAGTCTCATTATCTGCTTTTATACAATGCTAGAAAGAGTCTTTCAGAGGCCCTCTGTGGTAAGCTCCTGTCCTGTGTCCTGTTTTCTCCTTCCAATGCCCATCCCATTTGCTTTCTGAGTGAAGAGGATTGATCATCTTATCCAGGGTCCTCTTTCTAGCTTGTCTTTTTTTAGGTGTACAGATTTTTGTAGGTTTACCCTATATTATATGTCTAATATCCACTTATAAGTGAGTATATAAGGTGTGTGTGTTTCTGTTTCTGGGATACCTCACTCAGGATGATTTTTTCTAGCTCCCACCATTTGCCTGCAAATTTCATGATTTCCTTGTTTTTAATAGCTGAGTAGTATTCCATTGTGTAAAGGTACCTCAATTTCTGTATTCATTCTTCAGTTGAGGGGCATCTGGGTTGTTTCCAGATTCTGGCTATTATGAATATAGCTGCTATAAACATGGTTGAACAAATGTCCTTGTCGTGTACTTGAGCATATTTTGGATATATGCCTAGGAGACCTATAGCTGGATCTTTTTTTTTAGGTTATTTTTTTTTTTATTAATTACACTTTATTCACTTTGTATCCCCCCCATAAGCCCCTCCTTCTTCCCCTCCCGATCCCATTCTTCATCATGCCCCTCCCAAAGTCCACTGATAGGGGAGGTCCTCCTCTCCTTCCTTCTGATCTTAGTCTATCAGTTCTCATCAGGAGTGGCTGCATTGTCATCTTCTGTGGCCTGGGGGGTGGGGGGGAGGTGATCAAAGGAAGCGCTATTCCTAATTGTCTGAGAAAGTGCCAAATTGATTTCCAAAGTGGTTGTACAAGTTTACATTCCCACCAGCAGTGGATGTAATAAATTTCTTAAACATTATCTGACCTCTCAAGAAAGTAAGCACATGAAGAATCAAAGTGATAAACACGTGTTTTACACACACACACACACACGTGCGCACACACACACACACACACACACACACACATACATGCATGCATTTATATTTCAGAAGAATCATTGTGAGTTCAAAAGATTTCTGAGCTGGCTCAAGGATTGGTGTGACTGGCAGGCCTCACATTGCTCTGGGGAGTAGAATCCCTGGCACAGGTAGAATAATTTGGGTAATGGTGGGAAGGGAGCAGTTTCATGCCTGTGTAGGCCATGGCATTTACTTGTTTTTTTCTTGGAGGACACTGTGACTCACTAAAGAATTCCTGACATTTGTGCTTTATGATAAGGACAAAAGTATTATGGTTTGTGGATAGGCCCAACAGGAATAAAAACTCACTATCATGACCTTCAAGCTATGTCTCCTAAGTAGATTTCTGGGTCTTGAACATTTTCAAGGTACTAGAAGCCCAACAAGATCAATGAAAAAGTCAGTTATGATTTAGGGTCCGATTTGCTTTTGATAGTAATTTAGTACTAACCTCACAGACATCAAACTTACTTTCTGAGTATTAACTCCATGGTATTTTTAAGTGAAAGGATAAAAATGAAATTAAACAACCCCAATTTGAATGAAAGAATATCGACTTAATTTTTCATACAATTTTTGCAGCAATTGATGTAAAGACAATCTTGATCAGATATTTGCCATATGCTGTATGGAAAACCAAAAGTGTTCATCCCAGGACTTGAGTGTTCTTTAAAGGCTTCTGCTTCAGAGGAAAATGTCATGATTACTGGCAAGTCTACAGCACTTTATTGTGATATTGATTTATTAATGATCTCCTTGTGTGTGAGCTGTTTCTCCAGTTTTTGTCTTGGCTTCTGTTGCAGCATCTAAGAAACTGACAACTGATGTGTGAATCTAGTCTTGATTAAATGAGAGCTTCATAGAGACTGTGTCTTTATTAACATAGTAAGATACAGATCTTCTCTTTTCTAAAATTTAATTAATTACTTTTATATTATAATTTATTTTTTTTTTTATTTTCTAGGTCTAAGGCGAGTATTAAAATTATATTATATATTATATGTCAAATTAGGTAAAATATGAAAAATATGATTATAAAATATTAACTGTCAAACTAGAGATATGGTTCAGCCATTTAAGGCTAGGCTTACAACCAAAAAGAAATACTATTAACTGTCACATTCAGATCAATTATCTCAGCATTGTTTGAACATTTCAAAGATTGAGTGAAAATCTCAGGTAGAAAAATTATGATAAATTGCCTGGAGGGTGTTCTTAATTGATAGCTTTGTAATTTTGAAATGAACAGAGAAATTAAAAAAATTATCATTGTATATGTAAAGAAAATTGTCAAAAAGTATAATCTAAGTCACAACAAATGATATTCTATGATGTAAAGCAATATGAACAGAAGGGCATTAAATCAAGAAATTGTTTTAAAATTAAATTTTGAGTATGTATATTGTCCAAAATTTAAATTTCAATTGTGAAATTAAAATACTATATACTTAGAACAAAAGATGTTCCACCTTACAACAAAGACATTTGCTCAGCTATGTTCATAGTAGCTTTATTCATAATAACAGAAACTGGAAACAACCTAGATGTCCCTCAACCAAAGAATGGATAAAGAAACTGTGGTACATTTACACAATGGAATACTACTCAGCCATTAAAAACAGGGAATCATGAAATTTGCAGGCCAATAGATAGAACTAAAAAAAAGAAAGAAAAGATCATCCTGAATGAGGTAACACAGACCCAGAAAAAAATGTATATGCGATATATTCACTTACAAGTGGATTTTAATCATATAATACAGGATAGACATACTACAATGCACAGACCCTGAGAAGATAAGCCCAATGGGCATCTGAAGTTTCACGTGGACCCACTAGTTAGGGAGATGTAAATTGAACTAATAAATAAAAAAAAGAAAAACAATTACTGTATGTTTTATTAAGGTTTCTAAATTCAATTAGTTGTTTATTACAGGTTTACTTACATTTTTAAACAAGAGGCTTTTCATTGAGTAGTCCAGACCCAATAGATATATTAAAAAAAGCTCTGGCATCTATGGCTTAGGGAACACCAGTGCAGGATCTGGGGAAGAGTTTAAGTCA
This sequence comes from Psammomys obesus, assembly GCF_907164565.1. NCBI lineage: Eukaryota > Metazoa > Chordata > Mammalia > Rodentia > Muridae > Psammomys > Psammomys obesus. The sequence goes on from NW_026596073.1 coordinate 20,245,527, forward strand.
GAAGAGCAGGAAGCCTGCTGTGAAACAGTCTCTCAAGACAACACAGCCAGTCCTGATGAGACCTGAAAGGTTAGAGTCAGCTGGTAGGGGGGGGAAGACCACCCCTATCAGTGGACTGAAGGAGGGGCTTAGGGGGAGAAGAAGGAGGGTGGTATCTGAAGGAGATGAGGAAGGGGTCCACAGCCAGGCAAAGTGAATAAATTGTAATAAATAAATAAACAAACAAATAAATAAACATGACAACATCAATGAACAAATGAACCTGGAAGGGGAAAATTATCATGAGTTCCTATCCCCAGATAAAAAACCACAGGCAACTAATACCTGCTGGGTGAAGAATTAGCACCCCTAGAGTGAGTCCCATTAATGGCTGTCCACTAATGTAGAGGGTTCATTCCTCAGTATATAACCAAGCATAAATGCACTTAGCAGATTGTATTTACTTATTTGTACACAGAAAAATACATACATAAGCAATCAATTAGTATGTTGTGTTCCTTTTGTACGTGCAATCAATCAATCAATCAATCAATCAATCAAGAAAAAGAGAAAGAGGCTGTCAATTTGAGATTTGGGGGAGACATGGGAAGGTGGAGGGATGTGGTACTTAAGAGGTGCTAAGGAGAGGAAAGGGGATATAATGTGATTATGTTTCAATTAAAACATATTTAACCATTTGATGTTAAGTATGCTTTAACTCAAACAGGAAAATAACAAAAAATAATTTTCATAGAAAGCATATTTCATAGAATATGTATAGATTCGTGGATGTGTGTAACGTCAACGACTTTGAGTGAGAATAAGGAGAGGTATACAGGTATTTTTGGAATGAGGATGGGGAGAGTAAATTATATAAGCATATTATAATCTCAAAAAGAAAAAATAAAATCCATATTTTAAATAAATAAGGAAAATTTACAGTATAATGAATATAACAATAATTTACAGCAGTAACAGTTTTCTTATGGAGGAATCTGGAAGTGGCAGTGTGCTCAGCCATCTGAGTAATTCTCTGTCATTACTGTTTAATTTCTCTCTAATCAAAATGCCTGTAACTCTAAAATACAGCTTTATAACTTTCAGTATCTTATGCAAAATTGTTACATGTAAGAAAAATCCAGGCCAACTATTCATTTTTAGTATCCACCAACCACATGTTTATCGTGAAATCTCAGATAATAAATAATAAACTATGTAAGCTGCGTGTCACTCTTCTCTTACTAAGAGCACCAGGAAACAATGTCCTTCAGTATATGAAATCCCTCTAGACATTAAACATCACTTTAAGGAGGAAATCTACATTTATAGTGCAGTGTTTATTAGAAGACAAATATTCATCATTGAAGAAAAGTGTGCCAGTTCCTTCTTTTATTTTTCTGGGTTATTAATTTATTCCCACATTGTAATTGCACATTAAACATTTACTGCTACTTAGAGTTGATGCTTTAAAACACCCACTTAAAATAAACTGTAATTACTATTTGTTTTATTGTTACTAATTTAAAAACTGGCGTATAAATGAAGAAGATATTTTAATGGAAACAGCAGAGATTCTTCAAGCAAAATAACCAGATATATTGTCTGGACTCAAATTTTATAAAAATAACTTTTCATGTTGGTTCAGAAGCTAATAAATGATATTATCTTTATAAGGTAATAGTCATAACGCATCTTTTGGTACAATTCTAGACTTAACATATAACTGTATGGAAGTTGTTTAATATTACGTAAATATATGAAACAACCTGCTCTTAGAAATTTTGATATTTACTGAAGCCTGTTCTCTCAACTTTATGAACCTCCAGTATTTAACTTGTAATAGTAAGGGTTGCTAGAATTACTCAGTGTGCCTTGCCAGCTCATCCAGCTACATGACGTAGTGTCACCTTTTTGCACTCGCATAAAAACTGGAAAGGAAAATATTGTAGAACTACTTTTTAGCATTATACATGATGCTTCAGAGCTGGTTTAAACATGTGAGCATGTGGAGACATGTGCGACATTCAACCAGGAGAAAGTAGCTAGCTATCTTCACAAAAAGAAGAGACAGGGTCCTAGTTCATTTTATCCTTCTATCACTATACTAAATTTTCTTAATTTGTTTCTATATAATGTAACTATCTCTCCATAAAAGTAACACTGGTTTGTTCTAGATGCTTAGGCCAAGCAATAAACATCCCTAGTTTATTTAATTAGTTTTTAGTATCAAGTCAATAGACTGCTCCTTTCTCATCAATTTCAACTCCAACAACATACTGCTCTCTCTACATCAAGTTGAAGCTTTTGATATCTTTTCTTTCCCTTCTTTCTATTTCTCTTCCTTCCCTCTACACTTCCCACTCCTCTTGTCTCCTCTTCTCTCGCTCCTCCTCTTGTCTCCTCTCCTCTCGCTCCTCCGCTCCTCCTCTCCTCTCGTTCCTCTTCTCCTCTCCTCTCCTCTCCTCTCTTCTCTTCTCCTCTCCTCCCTCCTTTCCCCTCTCCTCCCTTCCCCTCTCCTCCCTTCCCTTTCTCTCCCCTCCCCTCCTCCTTCCTCATAAAGCAAAAGGCATGTCATGACTTCAAAGTAATTCTAACTCAAAAGACACAACCTCTGAAATGTATGCATACATTCAAACTCACCTGTGGAATTTCTGGTATATTAATATTTCTATGACCAAGTTCTAATGATTGACATAAAGATATCTTAAATAAATCATATCAATCACTCATGGCAAAATAAAAGTTTTCTCCATATTATATAAAAACAACATAGACTCCTGAGGGCTTAAATGACACAATTTAACCAACATAATTTATTTTAAGGATATTGTGGTGTTTATTAGCTAAGAAACAGACATAATATCTTGTAGTAGAAGATATAGTTGGAAAGAAGTGATCTTTTTAATGTTAGTCACACCAAATCATTCTCAAGGCTTACCAATTGTGGTTGGTAGTAATGTGTTGAAGATATATGAACCATCATGATTAGTGTAAATATTTTAATTGTGAGGACACTTGTATACTTTCAGTGAATCACAACCCTTTACTTCAAAGAAATATGAAAAGAGATCACATTAAGAAAAGTCAATTTTTGTGCAATGTAACTTTAGCACTTTATCATGGACAGAACAAAGACTACTTTAACAATCAAAATAAAATTTCAGAGAAAAATGTAGATAAATTTGTAAATAATATTGAAAAATATGGTACTCTGGAACATAATATTTTTTTTAGAAAATAACCAGCTGTTCAGTAAACTTTTAAAAATTAGGTAGATATTGAGTATACATTCTTAACAAGGATCTTTAATCTTCTTAGTCTTTCTGAATTCTGGGAGTCATAGGATAAACAATATGTCTTCCATCTAGAGGCGTTTAGGTCAGTGAAAATTAGATATTCTAATCTATATGGGTCTAGTTTCACCAATGTTCAAAATAACTCGGGCTGTTTGTCACACCTTTCCTAAGGCAATGATGGTCTGTATGCACAAGACCAGAGGTAGATGTGTTTAGCTGTATTGAGATCAACACTTTATCTCTGCACAAATTTTTACAGTAAAAAAGATCATCTGAGGTTTTCAGTAGTCATATCAAAGTTTTGAACCATTTTTAATAGCTGTGTCAATCTTCTACATAATGAGCTATAGTTAAATGACTTTCTCTCATGGGCTGTAATACAAATATAAAATATCAAACATCCACCAACTCATTCAATGATTGACCATCTCAATAAAACATTTTAAAGACAATTAAAATTTCATCATGTAATCTATCAAATACAATGCCTCAGGCATCCATTTTATTAAATACATAAGGATTTTATTATAAATATTTGGGCATACATTACTGTTAATATGTAAAGTGTTGGATGAAAGTTTGAGATTCCTGGCATTATATTTATGATGTTTTGTTTCTTTTAGAATTTTTTGATCCTTTTTCTCGTGTTATACTTCTTCCTTCCTTGTTTGTGTTCCTTCAGTCTTTTCTCCCTCAAATCTCATCTCTCATATAATGAAACATTAAAACAAAAATCTCTAATTTTATTACCTCTACTGTATATACAAATTGTATAAGGACATTCAAAGTTATAAGAAAAGTTTTGGATGTCTAGAAAGAGTTCACAGCAGAGTAATCATGAATGCCTCATCAAACAAATTGTTTTAAACCCAAAACATTAATGGCATGAATTCCCATTGTGTCACCTAATTTTTAAACAATTCTCATTATTTTAAATATATTTCATAATTCTGCTGTATCTTATGTCAGTAAAATATACCCAATGATGCAATAGATTCCTTAAGTTGAATATTTATAATGTCTCCTCCAGGCAGGGACAAAGAAGAGAATGGAATCTTTTTCATCTTGGATTGGGATGACAGCTGTCTTCATTAGGTTTCTACTGCTGTGATATACCATGGCCAGAAAGCAACTTGGGAAGGAAAAGGTTTTATTTCTGTTTACAACTTCCAGGTCACACTCCATCACTCAGGGATGTTGGGGCAGGAACCAGCAGGCAGCACCTGAAGCAGTGGCATGAAGGAATGTTCTTTATTGGCTTTCTCCTTATGGCTGATTATGCTTTGTTATATAACTTAGGACCACATTCCTAGAGCTGGCACCACAGACACCAGTTTGGGCCTTTCTCCATCAATCATTAATAAAGGCAATGCCCAGCAACATGCCAATAGCTCAATAGGAGGTATTTCTTCAATTGAGAGTCATTATTCCCAAATAAATCTAACTTGTCTAAAGTTGACAAACAAAAGCCAAGACAACAGCCGTGAAACTGTCAGCAGTTACTCATTCCTGTCCTTCATAATTATATAACAAATGGGAACCTTTTCTGACATAGAAAGGGGTGTGGATTGAATGTGAGCTATATTCTCAGGTTCCTATATTTGAGCAGTGGGCCTCTAGCTGGTGGAATTCTTTGGGAATAATGTGAGACCTTTGGGAAGTGGAGCCTTGCTGGTAGAACCGGGTCCCTGGGGGAGTGGTCTTGAAGCCTGACAGCCCACCACCCCTATTCATCTAGTCTCTGCTTCCTGCCTGCTGACTCATGTTCCTGTTGCCACAAGTCTCTCAATGTTGGGTTGTTTCTCCTTCAACTGTAAGACAAATTAAATCCTTCCTTCCCTATGCTGCTTTTTTTTTTTTTTGTCAGATTCATTGGCTAAAAACAGTAAGAAGCATCACGAATGAAGAATGAATAAGTTTAAGAAATGAGGGAGAAATAGAAGGAAATAAGCTTTATTCAGCATTTATAATCATTTAATCATCAGTAATTAAAACAAGAGCATGGCTTCCACCTATGAAACATAAAATCATATTCCTTGTGCTTCCTAAAAGTATTGGTGAAATAGAGGGTAATGTTGATGAGAGAAGTGACATATAAATGACAGGTAACTGACAGATGATAGATTGACGATGTATACAGAGATGATACCCAGGTAATGCAGACACACACACACACACACACACACACACACACACACGAGAAAGAGAGTGAGAGAAAGGAAAGACAAATTTAATGATACTTTGTTTAGAAAATTCTTCAATAATTATTGAAATGAGTATTCTGTCATAAAATTAATTTTCAGAATCTCTGCTTTAATAAATGTGCCCTTTGACTTGTTCTTCTTTGTATGTTTCCTGACCAGCTTCAATCCCAACACATACTTTATCATAATCGTGGCAGAATCAGCATTAACAAATAAGCAGTCACTTTCAGTGTCTAAGTTACTCTCCTGGAGTGAGCTAAGCTCTTAAGGAGATGCATTAACTTCCAGGCCACTTGGGTACTATTTAGAGTAATGGCTTATAACAGTTAATAATGTATAACATAACTAGGGAATGCCTTAGGCAGGCTCACTGTGTAGTAAACATAATAAAACAGTTTCTTTTTATTATCAATCAGAGGTACATTATTTCCCCCCACCAATAAGACCTAATAAATGAAGAAAAAGCCCACATCATTTCCATGTTTTGAAGAGCTATCACATATTTCATCTGATTGAGATTCTGAGTGTTGAAATGTTCAGCTGTGCATTAATATTTATTTATTATAATTTTTAAGAGAAAGAAAATGGATTCTGCCTATGAGTTTAAAGATGGGTCATCTATTTGTAAACCACTGATAACAAGCTGCCATTCAATTCCCCATCAGCGGACAAGAAAAGAGGGATAGGGATGGCAGTGGGAGGGAGGGTCCTTCTATTTCCACCCACTCTTTCCTGAGCTCTGCCCAAAGTTTGGCTGTAAGTCTTAGCATCAGCTTCGATACACTGCTGGGTGGAGTCTTTCAGAGGACATCTGTGGTAGGTTCATGTTCAGTTCTCTTTCTTCAACTGCTTCTGGTGTCTATTCTGTTTTCCTTTCTGAATGAGAATTAAACATCCTCCCAAAGGTGCTCCTTGTGAATTAGCTTCTTTAGGTCTGTGGGGTATAATATGGCTAGTCTGTATTGTATGGCTGATATCTGATTATAAGTGAGAATATACCTTTCTGGATCTGGGTTACCTCACTCAGGATGGTCTTTTCTATTTTCATCCTTTTGCCTGCAAATTTCATGATATCCTTTTTTAATAGCTTTTAAAAATAGTTTTTAATAGTACTCCATTGTGTTTAAATAGTTTAAAACCTTGTTTTAATGGTTTTTAATATTATTCCATTGTGTAAATGTACTACAATTTCTGTACCCATTCTTATGTTGAGGGACATCTTGGCTGTTTTCAGATTCTGGCTACTTTGAATAAAGCTGCTATAAACATAGCTGAGCAAATGTCCTAATTGTTTGGCTGAGCATCTTTTGGATATATACAAAGGACTGGTATAGCTGGGTCTTGGGATAGCACTATTCCCAATTTTCTGAGAAAGCACCAAATTGATTTCCAAAGTGGTTGTACAAGTTTACATTCCCACCAGCAATGGGAGAGGGTTCCTCTTTCTCCACACCCTTGACAGCATTTGCTATCACTTGAATTTTTGATCTTAGCCATTCTAAAAGGTATAAGATGCAATTTCATAATTGTTTTGATATGCATTTCTCTGATGACTAAGGATATTGAGCATTTAAGTGTTTTTTCTGCCATTCAATATCCCTCAGCTGAGAATGTTTAGTTCTGGGGAAAGCACTTTTAAAAGTTGAGGTCTAGGGGAGGGGTATAGGGAGAGAAGTGGGAGAGAGGGGCATTGGGAAGAGATGAGGGAGGGAGCTACAGCCGGAATACAAAATGAATAAATTGTAATAAATAATTAATCAATAAAAACACACACTTTCCTGGAGGTTTTTATTAGCTAAAGGAGTTCTCTGGTAGAATTTTTGGGGTTACTCATTTATATTATCATATAATTTGCAAGTAGTAATACTTTGAATTATTTTTTTCCAGTTTTTTTCCGCTTGATCTCCATTAGTTGTCTTATTGCTCTAGCTAGGACATAAAGCACTATGTTGAAGAGCTAGGGAGACAGTATGCAGCCGTGCGTTGTTCCTGATTTCAGGGGAATTGACTTAAGTTTCTCTCCATTGAGTTTGATGTTGGCTATAGGCTCGCTGTATATCGCCTTTACTTTGTTTAGGTAAGTGCCTTGTATCCTCGATCTCTCCAAAACTTTAAACATGTGTGGATGTTGGATTTTGTCAAATGCTTTTTCAACATCTTAGGAACTTATCATGTGTTTTTTTTTCTTTTCTTTTTTTTAAATATTAGTTATAGTTTATTAACTTTGTATCACAGCTGTATCCCCCTTCCTCATTCCCTCCCACCCTCATCTCCTCCCTGCCCATTTCCAAGTCCACTGATAGGGGAGGACCTCCTACTCTTTCATCTGTCCCTGGTTTATCAGGTATTTTCAGGACTGGCTGCAAAGTCCTCCTCTATGGCCTAGCAAGGCTGCTCCTCTTTCCGGCAGGGGAGGGGGATGTCAAAGAGCCAGCCATTGAGTTCATGTCAGAAATAGTCCCTGTTCCCCTTATTAGAGTTCCCACTTGGATACTGATCTACCATGGGCTACATCGGAGCAGAGGTTCTAGGTTATATCCATGGATGGCCGTTGGTTGGAGAAACAGTCTCAGAAAAGACCTCTGTGCCCAGATATATTTGGTCCTTGTGGAGCTCCTATCCTCTCCAGGTCATATTACCTCCCTCTTCTTTCATATGATTCCCTGCACTCTGCCAAAAGTTTGGTTATGAGTCTCAGCATCTGCTTTGATACACTGCTAGGTAAAGTCTTTCAGAGGTCCTCTGTGGTAGACTCCTGTCCTGTTACTTGTTTTCTCCTACTTCCAATGTCCATCCCATTTGTCTTTCTAAGTGAGAATTGATCATCTTACCCGGGTCATCCTTCTTGTTTATCTTCTTTATACATTTCAGTATGTTTTTTTTTTCTTCTTTTAGTTTGTTTATATGGTGGGTTACATTGATGGAATTCAATATATTGAACCACCCCTGCATGACTGGGATAAAGCCTACTTGGCCCTGGTGGATGATATCTTTGATGTGTTCTTGGATTCGGTTTGTAAGGATTTTATTGAGTATTTTTGTGTCAATATTCATAAGTGAGATTGCTTTGAAGGTTTTGTTGTTGTTGTTGTTTCTTTCTTTGTTGGGTCTTTGTGTGGTTTAGGTATCAAGGCATCATAGAATGAGGTTGGTAATTTTCCTTCTATTTCTATTTTTGTGGAATAGTTTAAACAGTATTGCTACTAGCTCTTCTTTGAAGATCTGGTTGAATTCTACCCTGCAAACATCTGGCCCTGGGCTTCTTTTGTATGGGAGACTTTTGTTGACAACTTCTATTTCCTTAGGAGATATAGGATTATTTAATTTATTTGCCTGGTCTTGATTCAGCTTTGATAAATGGAATCTATCAAGAAAATTGTCCATTTTATTTGGATTTTGTTGCATATAGGCTTTTGAAGTAGGACCTAATGATTCTTTGGATTGCCTCCCTCTGCTACAAACATGGCACATTGTATACAGCTGATGTGTTCTTTTTGTGTCTAATCTCTGCCATTCTAGAAAATAGCTTCATTTTCAATGATTTGGAATACAAAATAATGAGTCACTCCAGTGGGTACTGAGCTGTGTTCTCATATAAGCAAATTAGTACCCAGCCCCCTCTTTTTTTTTTTAATACAATAACTGCATATATCAAGTACTGTTTGTCATTTCATGCTAATTCCAGGATTTAAAGTCATCACACACTGGTTTAGATGCCAAGTATAAAAAGAAGAAACACTGTATCAAAGAGGACCTGACTGAGTTAGCACTCAAAATTTCTTAGTGGATGACACAAAGCCCCTGAAAATTAAGCAGTCTTTCTTCTTATTCTACCTGGAGGCAATGGCAGAATTTCCATACAGATTGTTACAGGCCCAGAGTTAGAACTCCATGATGTTAGGTAGCCCTAGGGAGACCTGTTAATACTCTTTCTTAGTAACGTTCATATACTGAACTGTGTGATTCTATCACATTTATCAATAAGCATCTTAGTTCCCATGTGTATCATGGGTGTTATAACATTGTGCGAAAATGTGCATGTCAAAAGCAACCACTAGGGATGACATTCTAATAAATTACCTTTTCTTTGTTTGGCTAAAAAAAAATAAAATGCTGCATCTTAACCATCATCAGCATGACTTTAGGTTTCTTAAATTACATAAAACTGATAAAATCTCCACAACTGGGGCCCCAGAACATGCATAGTCATGACAAGACTCTTTAGTATATGCATTAGTATGCAACCTAATAAATTTTCCAAATTGGCTATGGTATTGTGGATATTATAAAAGTTATGTTAGATATATTTTTTCATTCAAGAATTAAACAATGAAACTAAAATACTGTCTATACAGACATATGAAACTGTAATTCAGGATAGGAGAGTATTATTTCAAAAATAAAAACCAAAATATTAGGACACTACAGCAGAAGAGTTTGGGTTTCCAGCCAGTAAGAGGTTTTTACATGAATGAAAAAAAAAATTAAAGCCATGGGCATAGAAGACCACATGGCTCCGTAGTTAATGGTAATATATTATGGAATGTGATGGATCACCAAAGAGGTATGCTAATTCATTGTGAAGGACAGTTTAATTTAGTAAATGAATGTTATAGCTGACTATGCAGACAAAGAAAATACATGGTATTCTGTCTCACCCAATTTCAATTGATTAAAGATATCATTATAAGACAATAAAACTTTAAAAGACAATTTAGAGAATATATATGACATAGATTATGAAAACGTGTCATGAATTTTGGAATCTATGAAAAAATTTACTATGTAAACATTTAAAGTGTATAGATATATAACATGTATTAAAATGTCAATAAATAAATAATGACATAGGTAACATGTATGTAATATACTAAAATGAAGTCTAATACCAAAATAGAAAATAAGGGCCAAAGGGTAAGAATAGACAGTTGGTAGTGCAGGTCAAACAGCAATAGGTACATTGACGTATGATGAAAGTCACAGGAGAGAAGAAGACGAAGTTAAAATAATAATGAGATAAAACCTCCTGGAAAATAGTTAAGAACATGTGATATATACCATTGAGCTTTGTACCAGGAATATCACAGATACACTATACTTACGGCCAACTTATATAGAAAAGCACATATTTCTCAAAAAGGGTTCGCTTGAAAGCCTGCAAGTTATCCAAACTAGAAAATGTCAATTCATTTTAAAAGGAGTTAAATCTCTATCAGGTGACGTGAAAATTTTTCTGAAATTAGGGGATTAGCAGAGGCATATTGCATTGATGTATAGATGAGCGATTCCTTTGTGTATATGTGTAATTGAGGATAGAGCCCCTTAACTCAGGCACATTCAGTCAAACATGTACCACTGATTCATATGATATCTTAGCTTTAAAAAAAAACCAAAAAAAAAAAAAAAAAAAAAAAACAACTCAGACTTCTGAGAGTGTATAAGAAAGATTACATGAACTTAACAGGAAGAAAAAAAATCGTGTTAGAAGATGCTATTCTGGGTGTATATGCAAACAAAGATAATAATAAATGTAAAAAAGTTTTTAAAGTGTGGGAGTTGAACATTATGTAAAGACCTGGATGCAAAACTGAGAATTCTTCCATAAATGCAGTGAAGCAAAGAGGCAACCCCACAGCATAGGGCTCCTGGAATGAGACCCACAGAAATTAAATATAGCTCTATCAAACGTCACCTACGCCTTCCCTTCACACACTCAATGCTGCTGCCAGTTCAGTAGCCAGGGAAACCCGAAGGCTTCTGTTAGGAAACCCAAGGCCTTGTGTTAGAACACTTGCATTCTTCACTAATTTTGTTGGAATCAATCGGATATTTAATATAAATTTGAAATGCTCTTAATGAATCACTACAAATGTAAACAGCGGGTATTTTTTGAATATATTGCCGTTTTTGTTGTCTTGTTTTTGTTTTGGCTAAATATAGGGTATTTTATAGAAGGTAGAGAGTCGGAGGGATATCCCTCATTTTTCTCCTCTATCCTATGAAGTACTGTGGGTGATACAGTCACAAGAAAGCTATAGGAAATAAAAAGGCTTCAGTAGTAATGTTTTAAATAAAATAACCATTTTGTTGACATAAAAATTTTTGGAATAATGCTATTCATTTTCAAAAGAGATTTGACTAGAAATCTTAAAACTAAAGGGGTTTGTGAATACACTTGTAGTCTGTTAGGATACTTGTGGATAAATAACAGACTCTAAGGCTTAAAAATGATACAGTTATGTCTCAAAGTTCTAGAAGACAGAGAATAGACATCAGGAAGCATTCTGGCTTCATGTGATGGACTTCACTTCTTTACTTGAAGAAAGAAATGATCTTAGAGGTCCCCATTTTACCTTTGGTAATTGCATGGGCATAGAGAGATAAAAGGAAATTTTGATATACTCATTTTCATCTCATTCTTATACAGTGACCGAAAGAAGCAGACTATAATTGCATGCTATACTCTCATAAAGCCTAGAAACACAATGTCTCAAAGTTGTCACCATGGAGGTTAGTAATTCTACATAGAAATCTGGTTTTGATATGTCCTTTAATTTGGTTTCATAGTCTTTTATTGAGAAATTATATTTATATATACATATATAAATTATATATACATACATATATATTATAGGTGTATATATATTCATAAAATTGTCTTTTTTGTTTTGGTCATCAGTTCTTTGGTTTTGGTATCAGGGCAATACTGGCTTTGTAAAGGAAACATGGAAATGATTCCTACATTTTGTATTTTGGTGAATAATTTGAGAAGTACTGGTGTTAGTTCTTACTTCAGATCAGGTAGTACTTTAACTCATGTGGCTGGGTGTTGTGAGTCTATTTAAATTATTTCAGCTTGATTTAACTTTGTTAGGATACATATACACATATATACACAGGAATACACATATGTGTATATATGCACATTTATTTTAGATCTTCCATTTTTATGAATAATAGAGATTTTAAAGTATGTCTGAAGTTTCACTGAATTTACTGTCTATAATGTCTCATTTTTCATCTCTAATTTTATTAATTTGATTTGTCTCACTTTTTGATTAGTTTGGTTAAATTATATATCTTTTTAATTATTTTCAAAATATAGACTTTTTGTTTCACTGACTTTTAAAATATTGTATCTTCCACTCCTATTTTATTATTTCAGCCCTTTTAAAACATTTTTGAGATAAGGTCTCTGTATTATTTTTTTAACTTTTTTTTATTTTTTATTAATTACACTTTATTCATTTTGTATCCCCCCATAAGCCCCTCCCTCCTCCCCTCCGGATCTCACCCTCCCTCCCGTTTCTGAATGCATGCCCCTCCCCAAGTCCACTGATAGGGGAGGTTCTCCTCTCCTTTCTGATCCTAGTCTATCAGTTCTCCGCAAAAGTGGCTGCATTGTCCTCTGATTGGCCTGCTCTTTGATCACCTCCCCCTGAGAGGGGAGCAGCCCTACCAGGCCACAGAAGAGGACAATGCAGTTCTCTCTATTCTTTAGCTCTGGCTTTTCTGGAACTTGTTACATAGACTATACTGGTCTTGAACTCACAGAAATACACCTTTCTCTGCCTTCCAAGTGCTAGGATTAAAGGCATGAGCCACCATGCCTGGCTGCCTCTAATTTTGTTTATCTTTTCATATCTACTATTTAGGCATGCTGATTTTTCTTGTTCTTCTGAGGCCTTCAGGTTCATGGTTCTTTCAAGTCCTCTGATTAAGGCACACAGTGCTGTAAAATTCCTCATAAGACTGATTTCACTGTGTCTAATAGATTTTGGTTTTGATCAAACTGGATAGCCACATTTTAGAAAAATTAAATTCAAGCCTCCTGTCTCATGTTTTATAAAACTAATGTCTGAATGTATCAACAACCTCAACATAGAACTCTAGCAGAGAAGAGAGTAAGGATTATGCTTAAACTTGCGGGCACAGGAAATGACTTTCTAAAAAGGACCCTATAGTGAAGACCTTAGAAGTAATAACTGACAAATGAAACCTCATGGAACCAAAAGTCCCTGCCTGTAAAGCATAGACGCCATTTCTTGAGTAAAGTAGCAGTTTACACAATAGAGAAAAATTATCAGCTATTTATTTGATAGATGATTAGTATCTAGAAAAAGGTAAAAAACAGTATGATTAAATTATGGAGGATAGAGCAAAGCAGAAGCTCACAAAGGTGAAATAAAAAAGGTCAAGAAATACAAGTGGCCAAGAAACACATTAAAAATTTGAAAATGCTTTGACATTAGGAAAATGCAATTAAATTTTATTTGAGACTTAATCTCATCCCAAATAGAATGTCTAAGGTAAGAAAGATAGAGACCTGATAGGCTAGGGTCAAATACAAGGGGAAGAGAACCTCCTTTAACAGTACTATGGGAGAGACATACGGGGAGAGGAGTGAGGGAAGGTAGGATGAGGAGGAGATGAGGGAGGGGGCCACAGTCTGGATATAAATTGAATAAATTGTAATAAATGATAATAATAAAAGAAAAAAAATAATTTATGGTCATTTGCTAATAAACATGTTAGACCTAAAAAATAAAAATTAAAAAATAAATAAATAAATAAAAGGTTGGCAAGTGCTGCTGTGGATATAAGGGAAGGCGAGAAACACTTATTCATGTAGGGTGGGAAATCAAACTTGTGCAGCCATTAGAGAAATCAGTGTAAAATTTCCCCTAAAGGTGGAAATAGATCTGTCGGTACATCCAGTTGTACCACTCTTGAGTATATGCCTAAAGGACTTCATATCCTAATAAAGGGACACCTGCTCAGTCACATTCTTTGCTGCTTTATTCACAATAGCCAGAAAATGGAAAAGTATAGTCAACTTATGTATGAATACTGAAAATGTGGTATACATACACATTTAATTCAGCTATTAAATGAGAATTTTAAATTCATGGATAAACTGAATGGAACTGGAAAGTCATCCCAAAACATAAACCTCACAAATTTTCTTTCATTTTTTGATGTTAGCTTTGAAACTTCAAACAGGAGCGTTCTACACGGTATACTCATACTTAGTAAAGAAAATACTAAGCAGACATGGGGGGAGGTTTTATGGAAGAGTGTTGGAACACAGTAATATAATGTGTTGAAAGGGAATAGAGAAACATGAAGTATTGAATTGGGGTAGAAAAGTGAAGGTAGAGCAGGGAATAGATTATGTCACTGGATAAGAATTCTAAGGATATCCCAAAAGAGCTACATGGAAACCTTCTTTCACCACTACTAATACTACTACTAGAGAGAGACAGAGACAGAGAGAGAGACAGACAGACAGACAGAGAGTAGGGAGAAAGAGAGAGGGAGAGGGAGAGGATGGCTCTTTCTACTGTACCTGATAATTCTGATGGATATCTTTAAAAATGATCCTTAAACACCATCTAAAATGGAGAATTTCTTGGAACTGAGCTTCTTGCATTTATGTGAAGACAATAAATAGTGTTGTCTTAGGAATGGGCCTACCAAGGTGCTCATGGTTTAAATTTTTCATCTCTCTCTAAATTATTTGAGAAGAAAGATCATATGAAAGATCTACCATGAAGATGCCAGTTACTTGTTTTTCTAGCCTTTAACTTGTCATTAAATGATTTACATACAGTATTACATTGATATGACACACATTTGGATAAATATACAGATAATTTGACTGTGCTCTAATTTTTTATTAAAGGGAATAAATACACTTATAGACATCAACAAATCAGATCATAATACACTACAAATACTGTTGTTTTGCTGATTTTTAAACTTTTTTTCTAAAGCAAACACCTTCAGGGAGCTTTTCCAGAGCTGATCTCTCTCCTATTCTTCCCTTCTAACAGACCTTGAACACAGAAGTGCATTTGAGGACTTTCACATTTGTGAAGAAGATTCCAAAGCCTCCTGCTTATATGGGATGTCAGAAAGCAGTGGCAGTGGTTAGAGATGACAGACACCAAAATTCATGTGTAAGCTTAGTGAAATGAATATGAAGTGTTGAGCATTGTCATAAAATTGTTAATAGAAACATCTAGCTTCCTATAAATGGCTATCAATGTGTGATAAAAAAAAAAAAAGCAAAGAGTGAGGAGAAAAGAAAATATCAGCACAGGACATGGAGTTTGAACAAAGGTTAATATAATCTTTTCTTTATCATGAGCAACATTCTTCAATACTTGTTTATTTGCATTCATTGAATTTGTGACAGAAATGTTACTAATTTCCTTTAAATAGATCCATTTGTTTACAAAAATATCTATTGAATGTTTATAAGGGTTAAGTACTATTCGAATCCCAACATAAAACTATAGGTGAATAACCCCAATATATAATACTAACGGAATAATCATTGAAAAATCAACTAAGTAATTGTATTGTTATAATCCCTCATGTAGACCAGCAACAGAGGAAGGAATTAAGGAGCAGTGGAGACTTGTGCAGTGTTTTCATATGGCAGAACTAGAAAGGTTTGAGTAAGATGTTTCAGGAAAAGCTTGAGGAAATCAAGAGACTAAATCCCATAATTACTGAGCAAAAATGTTTTGAGAAAGAATAAAAACATGAGTATGGCTGCAGCATCATGAAAAAAGGTGACTCAGAGGAAGGTGACTCAGGAGTGACAGGCTACACCAAATCTAGGAAGGATATATTAACAAGAGCTTTGGTTTCGGATACACTGCCTTAAAATCTTATTTGTTTATTTGAATTTTCTGTGTATATGTGAGTTCATGCATATCTATAAGCTCACCATGTGCATGAAGCTTACTGCAGAGGCCAGAGGAAGGCATTTTATACCCTGGAACTGGAAATAAAGTTAGTTGTTAATAGTCATGGGAGTACAGAAAATAGAAACCAGGTCTTCTGTAAGAACAGAAAATTGCTTAATTGCTGAGCCATTTCTATAGCTCTGGGTTTCTACATCAAAAATTTTGAACTGTTTTACATATATAGGTCTTTTTCCTGAGCATATGACTCTGCATAACATATGCCTGGCACCAACAGGGATGAGAAATGGACATATTGCCTTAAACTGGCGTTATAGACTGTTTAAAGCCACCCTGCTGAGGCTGGGACTGAAACCTAGGTCTTCTAAAAGGCAGCAGCAGTGCCCTTAATAGCTGAGCCATCTCTGTAGCTATAAAATTTTGTTTTAATTAATTAAATTTAACCATGTATAATATATATTTATATATTATATCAGTTGGTAACTATACATTTCAGACATGTATATATTAATATTTTAACCAGCTTAAATGTGCTTTTCTTTTCTAATGGTGCTTTTTCTTTATTGTAAGACCTCTCCACTCTTTATTTGAAGCTAGCTAGCATCTGCATAATTTTCTGAGAGTGAGTTTGGGGTTACTTTTAATCAAGAAACAGAAGACCAAGAGGGGGGAACAGTTTGAGCATGCTAACTTTAAAATGACTACTCAATATCCGATAGATTTGCAGAATATATACAGAACAAGTAGGGAAATATTCAAATATGAAAAGAGGCAAGAAATTTAAACTTAGCTATTACATGGACATGGTGCATCCATAAGCCTAGGTGGTTAGGTGAAATAAACGAAGAAGTAAATAACACTTTAACATGATAAATTTAAAGCTTGAGCTTTGTAGTGTGCATGTGTGAAGTTTAGGTACTTTTCTCATTGTGGTAACCAAATGCCTGCCAAGAAGTCATTTAGGGAAGAAAAGTGTCTTCTGACTTAGAGTTCAAGGAGATCTTCCCATCAGAGTAGGAATTCATGTTGCATATGGGGAGGCATGGCAGCAGCAGCAGGAAGCTGCCTAAAATTATGGCAATATGTACATGGTAACAATACAGAAAACAGGATATATGTAGGTGAAATTGAATGTTGAGGGAATAGGTGAGATTTAATTTTTCTGAAAAATATCCAGTTGTCAACTCGACATGAAGATAAGGGAACCCGATCAGAATCACTGGCGAGTTGAGATACCCCCTTGAAAATTGTTCGTATTTACACTGGAAGTAGCAACTCAGTGTGATTTGCTTTGGCTACTATGTTTAGTAGAACAAGAAGTAAAGTAGACATCTAAAAGATGTGATGAGAGAGAGAGAGAGAGAGAGAGAGAAATGAATTTAAGTATACATATAGTTAAAAGTTAGCAAAGATGAATTTAAATTGTCTAAACCAAAGAAAGAAAAATTAATAGCAAGTGATACACCACAATATTAATTGGAGAAGAACTGCATTGCTGGGTAGGATTGAAGAAATTTAAAAATCAAAACTAGGGACTGGAAAGATAGCTCAGCTTAATTGGTAGATTGCTTACTTAAAATGCATGAGTCCTTGGATTCAATAGCTAGAAGTCCACAAACTTCATGTAGTAGCACACATATGTAATTCTAGAACAGTGAGTACAGAAAGACAAGGAGTCCAAGGTCATCCTTGGATACATAGCAACTTTGAGCGTGGTTTCCATAAAACTATATACATGATACATATAGCTATTATTAACCTGAGAAGACTGCAATACTGTGTCTTTCCACTGTGTTGTATCACTCATGATAAGATAGCATTTTAGTAACATTGGTCTTCAAGTCATAAGAAAGTTTAGGGCATAGATTCATGAGTGTATATCTGTGTAAGCTTTTTATGTATTTGAGAGACAGTTCGTAACATAAGCAAAGTTCTCAGCACATTGCCTACAACTGTACTCAGTAACTGTTATTTCAGTTCAATATCAATGCCTTAAACTGTAACATTCCATGACATGTGTTGTCTCATCTATCTTATGATATGGGAGTCGTTTCTTATATATGAAAAGAAAGTTGATATATAGTCTTGGCTGGAGATATCCATTCCCTTGGACTTCCTGATCTTGGCTCATCACAGCCTCACATGTTCAAGTGGAATGTGTATCTGGATGCAGCAAACACACTTTTAAGGAGATACAACATATCATATTATTATTATCTTAATTATCATATATTATTATCTTTACAGAAAAATACCTTAAACATGCATATGTGTGTGTTTTGAGCTATCAGCAACATAAGATCCTTATCTCTTTACACAAATTGGAAAATAAATAAAGATATCATTTGTTTTTATCATCCTTGGTACAATGACAAGTGCAAATTAGCAGGTCATTTAAAAGTGAATCATTGTACTACTGAGTTTTTAAAAAGCAAACTGCTCAGACACAAATATTATTTTAACTGTTTTTATTCATTCCCCCTATTGCAGGGATCTTATTGTCATGACTTGAAAATTGAAGCAGTATTACTGTAGCTTGTGTCTAGAATTTGGTGTTTCAAGAAGTGTATTGACACAAGACTGAACATCTGCTCTTCCAATTTCCTCTCCAGTGACCTCTAGAACAATTAGACTTAATGTAATTTTTGCTACAACTGCCATAGCTAGCTCTTTTAAAGCATTTTACTTTCTATAGACATTTGAGGTCAGGTGAAATATCTCATGGACCCCAAGGTTAAGATCATTTCAATGGACTTCGTGGCTTTGAATTTTTTCCACATACCAAAAATCCTTTGGAGGTTAAGCTTCAACACTAACTGCAGAAAGAAAGACATGTGCATGAAAGGATTATTCACCACCCAAAGAATTTAATACAGGAAGTTGATTTATCTGTGCTTCTATAGCAGTGAACCTCTTTTAACCAAAATTTCTGCAAAGTATGACAATAATTAGAGTGTATAATGACTCACTTGAAACACAAAGTACAATCCAAGTTGTCAATAGATTAAAATCTGTTTTACTATGTGTACACTATTTGCATCTTACTGTGTGGCACTACTTAGAAAAAAGAGTAAAGCCTATTAGTCCTTAAATTAATGTTCTATTAAGCTTTATTAGGTACAGAATTTAATATGTGAACTCTATTATAAAATGGGGCTTCTGTCTTAGTTTAGTAATCTCCAGAATGCATAAGTAATGTAAGCTGGCAACACGGTCTTACCAAAGACTTCAACAAATAGTAAAAACAACAGGGTATGGTCCTTAGGAAAATGGTAGCTTTCCTAATAAATTATGATTACAAATTGAGTAAAATAAAGTCACATTGTCTTAAAAGAACCAAGTATACTTAAAAAAAAGTCCAAAGTAAAGAACTAGAAAGAATCTAGGAAAAGAATAAGTCTGTCAATTAGAAGAAAGCTAAGTGCAAATAAAGACTGTGTTGGTATGGAGCAAATTAGACAAGGGAAAGTTACATGTTCTTAAAAACACTTCCATAAATAAATGGCAAAGACAATTCAATTTAGGTAATTATATTATAATACGTTTTGTATTATATTTTCATCTGGACACTGCAGTGGAAATAAACTATGTCCTAGTTTGATTTAGGTGGGGAGCTGCTTCTCTTAATCTAAAGAAGAATAAATAAAGAGGGATAAAAACTTGGCAGAAAATTCCACACACACACACACTCATCAGAAAACTTCATTCTGGTCGGAAGGTTTTGTTCTTATCGAGCAACTCCATTAAAAAGAGAAAATGAACAAAAACACAGAGGCCCTCATGGTAACTGGGGTAGAACAATTAAAAAAAAAAACAAAACAAAACAGAAAACACAGAGTCGGAGAATTTAGCGAAGTGATCAGGAACCAGAAAGATAAACATCATCAAGACAAGAGAATACAAAAGATGGAGGAGAGAATTTCAGGCACTGAAAATACAATTGCATAAATTGATATGTCTCTCAAAAAAATAAAAAACTGGAAAAATTCTGGACGAAAACATCCAAGAATTCAAGGACACCATGAAAAGATGAAACCTAAAAATAATAAGAATAGACAAAAAAGAAGACTCCAGGATCCACAGGCCAGATAACATTGTCAAGAAAATCATAGAAGAAAACTTCCACAACCTTAAGAGAAGCCCTTAAACATACAAGAAACTAACAGAACACCAACTGGACTAGACCAGAAAAGAAACTCCTCCTGCCACATAATAATCAAAACACTAAATATACAGAACAAAGAAAAAAAATCTTAAATGCGGTAAGAGAAAAAAGCTAAGTAACATAAAAAGTTAGACCAATCAGAATCATAACAGACTTCACAGCAGAGAGTATGAAAACCAGAAAGACCTGGGCAGATATCACACAGACACTAAGAGACCACAGATGCCAACCCAAACTACTATACCAAGTAAAAATTATATCCCATGACATAACTAAATTTAAACAATATATACACAGCAACACAGCCATACAGAACATACTAGAAAGTAAACTCCGACCCAACAAGATCAACTACAACCAAGAAAACACAGGATAAAGATGCTTTCATAACAAAAAAGCAAAAGAAAGCCAGCACAAAAACACACAATCGCCACCAACTCCACAATAAAAGGAACTAACAATCATTGGCCATAATATCTATCAACATTAATGGACTCAACTCTCCAATAAAAAGACAGAGATTAACAGACTGGTTGTGGAAACAGGATCCAATATTCTGCTGCATTCAAGAAACACATCTCTGCAACAAAGATAGACACTACCTAGAGGAAAGGGCTTGAAAAAGGTTTTCCAAACAAATGGACGTGAAAAGCAAGCTGGAGTAGCCATCCTAATATCTAATAAAATAGACTTTCAACAAAAATTAATCAAAAGAGGTAGGAGGGACCCTTCTCTATCAAAGGAAAAATCAAGAAATTACAATCCTGAATTATGCACCAAACCCAAGGGCTCCTGCATTTGTCAAAGCTTAAGTCACACATCAAACACAACACCTTAATAGAGGGAGACTTCAACATCCCACTCTCATGAAGATCATTAAGACAAAAGACAAATAGAGAAATAATGAAACTTACAGAGATCTTACATTAAATGGACCTAATAGATATCTAAAGAACTTTTCACCCAAACACAAAAAAATATACTTCCTTCTCAACACCTCATGTAATCTCAGAATTGATCATATGGTCGGGTACAAAGCAATCCTCAACAAATACAAGAAGATTGAAATAATCCCTTGCAACATATCAGAAGACCATGGTCTAAAACTAGACCTCAACAATAAGAGAAATAGCAAAAAGCCTACACACCCATGGAAACTGATCAACTCTCTACTCAATAACATCTGGGTCAGGGGAAGAAATTAATAAAGAAGTTAAAGACTTCCTATACTTCAATGAAAATGAAGGTACAACTTATGCAAACTTATGGAACACAATGAAAGTAGTGCTAAGAGGAATTTTTTATAGCACTAAGAGCCCTCATAAAGCAATTTGAGACATCTGATACAAGCAACTTAACAGCACACCTGAAAGCACTAGAATAAAAAATGAAGCAGACACACCCAAAAGGAGTAGAAATAATCAAACTTAGGGCTGAAATCAATAAATTAGAAACAAATAAAATGATTCAAAGAATCAATGAAACCAAGAGCTGGTTCTTTGAGAAAATCAACTAGATAGACAAACTTTAGCCAAAGTAACTAAAAGGCAGAGGGACATTATCTAAATCAACACAATCAGAAATGAAAAGGGGACATTCAAACAGACACTGAGGATATCCAAAGAATCATTAGATCCTACTTCAAAAGTCTATTATATGCAACAAAATTTGAAGATTTAACTGAAATGGACAATTTTCTTGATAGAGTTCATTTATCAAACCTGAATCAAGATCAAGTAAATAAATTAAATAGTCCTATATCTCTAAGGAAATAGAAGCAGTCTTCAAAAGTCCCCCATCAAAAAAATAATCCACATGGTCAGACAGTTTCAGTGCAAAATTATACCAGACCCTCAAAGAAACACTAACAACAATAGTGTTCAAACTATTCCACAAAGTAGATAGAAGGAACATTACCAATCTCATTCTATGAGACCACAGTCATGTTGACAACTAAACCGCACAAAGACCAAACAAAGAAAGAGAACTTCAGACACAATGTATGAACATGGACACAAAAAAACATGCAATAAAATACATGCAACCCGAATCTAAGAACACATTAAAGATATCATCACCACGACCAAATAGGCTTCATCCCAGGCATGCAGGGGTAGTTCAGTGTATGAAAATCCATCAATGTAATCCACCATATAAACAAACTGAAAGAAAAAAAAAACACCTGATAATCTCCTTAGATATAAAACAAAACAAAACAAACAAACAAACAACAACAACAACAACAAAAAACAGTTGACAATACCCATTCATGTTTAAAGTTTGGATCAGAGATTGCCTCTATCATGAACTAAGTTGACTGCTCTCTGATCACTTGCCCCTCATGATGCAGTCTTGCCAGGCCATGAAGGAAGAGGATCAAATCAGTCCTGATGGGATTTTACAAGCTTTTTGTAGATGGCAATAGTGGAGAACTCCCCCTTTTAGTAGACTAGGAGAAGGGGATGAGGAAAAGAGGGAGGAAGGGTAGGACTGGGCGAGTTGAGGGAGGGGATTTCAATTGGGATATATAATGAATAAATTGTAAAGAAAAAAAATTTTAAAGGAAAAAAAAAGTTTTGGAGAAATCTGCGATACAAGGCACATACCTAAACAAAGTAAAGGCAATATCCAGCAAGCGTATAGTCAACATCAAAGCAAATGGAAAGAAACTTAAAATTCTCTCCGTATTTCTTCAACATAGTACTTGAAGTCCTAGCTTGAGCAATAAGACAACAAAAGGAGATCAAGGGGATGCAAATCAGAAAGGAAGTAGTCAAATTATCACTATTTGCAGATGATATGCTAGTATAAATGAGTGACCCTAAAAATTCTACCAAAAAACTCCTTTAGCTGCTCAACACCTTCAGCAAAGTGGCTGAATACAAAATTAACTCAAAGAAAAACAAAACAAAACCCCTTCTGTATACTAAAGACAATGGGCTGAGAAGGCAATTAGGGAAACAACACACTTTACAATAGGCACAAATACCATAAAGTGCCTTGCTGTGACTCCACCCAAGCAAGTAAAAGAAGTGTATGAAATAAAATTCATGTCTCTGAAGAAAGACAGTAAGGAAGAAATCAGAAGATGGAAAGATCTCCCATGCTCATGGATTAGTAGAATTAACATAGTGCTAATGAACATACTGCCAAAAGCAATCTACTGATTCAATGCAATTCACATCAAAATACCAACACAGTTCTTTAAGACCTTGAAAGAACAATTCTGAACTTCATAAGAAATAACAATAAAACGAATCCAGAATAGTTAAACAATCATCTAAAATGAAAGATCTTCTGGAGGAGATATCTCCATCCCTGATCTCAAGCTGTAACATAGAGCAATAATAATAAAAATGGCATGAAACTGGCATAGAAACAGACATTTGGATCAATGGAATTGAATCAAAAAACCTAGAAATAAACCCACACATATATGTATACTTGAACTTTGACAAAGAAGCCAAAACCATACAATGGAAAATGGTATCATCAACAGACGGTGCTGTCTAACAGATGGCTACATGTAGAAAAATGAAAAGGTGTATTTATTACCCCATACACAACTAAAGTACAAGTGGATCAAAGGTGTCAACATTAAGCCAGGCACACTAAATCTTTTAGAAGAAAAATTGGGGAAAATTCTTGAACTCCTTGGCACAAGAGACAACTTTGTGAACAGAACATCAACAGCACAGGCTCTAAGATCAACAACCAATAAATGAAACTGAAAAGCTTCTGTAAAGCAAAGGACACTGTCCACAGAATATAACAACAGCCTATAGACTGGGAAAAGATCTTCACTAACTGAACATCTGACAGAAGGTTAATATCAAGAATATGTAAAGAACTCATGAAGTTAAACACCAACAAACAAAGTAATCCAATTAAAAAACAGGGTTTAACAATGGAATACTACTCAGCAAGTAAAAAGGAAATCATGACATTTGCAGGCAAATGGTGGGAAATAGAAAAGATTATTCTAAGTGAGGTATCCCAGAAGCAGAAAGACACACATGGTATATACTCAGTAATAAATGGATATTAGACATATAATATAGGATAAATATCCTAAAATCTGTAAACCTAAAGAAGCTAAGCAAGAAGGAAGAGGCTGTGTAAGATGATCAATCCTCATTCAAAAAGGCAAACGAGATGGACATTTAAAAAAAGGAGAAAACAGGGAATAGGAGAGGAGCCTACCACAGAGGGTCTCTGAAAGACTCTACACAGCCGAATATAAAAACAGATGCTGAGACTCATAGCCTAACCTTTGGCAGAGTGCAGAGGTCTTGGAAAAGAAGGAGGACATAGTAAGACCTGAAAGGGACAGGAGCTCCACCAGAAGAACAATAGAACCCAAAATCTGGCCCCAGGGGACTTTTCTGAGCCTGGTACTCCAACCAAGGACCATTCAAGGATACACATGGTGATAACCTAGAACCCCTGCACAGATGTAGCCCATGGCCGCTCAGTCTCCAAGTGGGTACCCTCATAAGGGGAACAGGGGCTATCTCTGACATGAACTCAGTGGCTGGCTCTTTGATTACCTCCTCCTGATGGGGGAGCAACCTTACCAGGGCACAGAGGAAAACCATGCTGATGAGACTTGATAGACTAGGGGAATATCTCCCCTATCAGTGGACAGAGTGAGGGACATGAGAGGAGAAGAGGGAGGGAGGGCAGGATTGGGACATGATGAGGGAGAGGGATACAGCTGGGATACAAAGTGAATAAATTGTAATTAATAAATATAAATTAATAATTGTCCTCTACTGTGGCCTGATAAGGCTGCTCCCCCCTCAGGGGGAAGTGATCAACGAGCAGGCCAATCAGATTATGTCAGAGGCAGTCCCTCTTCCCATTACTATATAACCCACTTGGACACTGAACTGCCATGGGCTACACCTGTGCAGGGGTTCCCGGTCATCTCCATGAATAGTCCTTGGTTGGAGTATGAGTCTCTGGGAAGTTCCCTGTGTTCAAATTATCTTGTTCGGTTGCTCTCCTTGTGGAGTTCCCGTCCCCTCCAGCTCTTACTATTTCCCACTTCTTACATAAAATTCCATTCACTCTGCCCATCAGTTCGCCATCAGGCTCAGCATCTGCTTTGACAGTCTATACTGCAGAAGCTTTCAGAGGCCCTCTGTGGTAGGTTTCAAGGCTGTTTCCTGTTTTCTTCTGGTTTTCAGAGGCCCTCTGTAGCAGGTTCCGAGGTTGTTTCCTATTTTCTTTTTCTTCTGATGTCCATCCTCTTTGCCTTTCAGGATGGGGATTGAACATTTTAGTTAGGGTCCTCTCTTTTGCTTTGTTTAGATGTACAGATTTTAGTGGGTTTATTCTATGTTGTATGTTTATATGAGTGAGTATATACCATGTGTGTCTTTTTGCTTCTGGGACAACTCACTCAGGATGATCCTTTCCAGGTCCCACCATTTACCTGCAAATTTCATGATTTCCTTATTTTTCATTGCTGAATAATACTCCATTGTTCTTAGAAATATGTAAAAAATGTGGAATAGAACTAAATAAAAAATTCTCAATAGAGGAATGTTGACTGGCAGAGAAACACTTAAAAAAATGATCAGTGTCCTTATTGCAAATCAAAAAGGCCCTAAGATTACACCTTACACTCATCAAAATGGCTAAGAACAAAAACTCAAGGGACCACATGCTGTAGAGGATGTGAAGAAAGTGGAACCCTCCTTCATTGCTGGTGGAAATGTAAACTTGTACAACCACTCTGGAAATCAATCTGGATGGAGTTAGAAAACATCATCCTGAGTGAATTAACCCAGAGGCAGAAAGACACACATAGAATTTTCTCACTTAAGGTGGATATTAGCCATATGATTGAGGACAAACATACTAAGATCAATAGTTGTAGAAAAACTAAACAACAGGGAGGATCTTAGGGCAAGATGCTTAATCCTCATTCAGAGGGGCAAATGGGAGTGGGAGTAGAGAGGGAACAGGATAGGAAACTTCCACAGAGGGCCTCTGAAAGACTGTACCCAGCGTCCTATAGAAGCAAATGCTGAGACTCATAGCCAGAATTTGGGCAGAGTCCTGGGAATATTATGGAAGGTTGGAGAAATAGAAAGACCTGGAGGGGACAGGAGCTCCACAAGGTGACCAAAGGAGCCAAAAAATCTGGGTCAAGTAGGGTCTGCAGAGAACCCCTGCTGAGATGTAGCCCATTGGCAGCCTAGTCTCTATAAGGATTCCCTAGTAATGGGAGCAGGGACAGTCACAGGCATGAACTTGGTTGCTTTTTGCTCTTCAATCAACTCCCCTTGGTGATGTGGCCTTACTAGGCCCCAAAGGAAGAGGATGCAGCCAATTCTAATGAGACCTGATTTGCTGGGGTCAGAGAGTAGGGGAGGAGGACCTCCCCTATCAGTGGACTGTGGAAGGGACATGAGGAAGGAAAAGAGAGGAAGGGTGGGTAGAACCAATAGGAGATGAGGGAAGGAGCTACAGCTAGGATACAAAGTGAATAAATTATAATAAATAATAATAAAACTCAAATACAAAAAAAGAGAGAGTTATTACTGGGGAAATTAGTAAAGGGAACATAATTTATTCCATGTTTGGCTATTATACAACAGCCATTACACAAGAGTGGCCATAATGATTAGGAGTAATATTTTTTTAGAAATAAGATTATCTTCAACCTTCCTGTAAATATCATTTAATTTGGGGAGTGGCTAAAATAGCAACCTTATCTATAGCATTATTTTTTAAATTTGGAATAACTATTTATAAGATTGACTCAAATTGAAAACCTGAAATCTGTTTAGAATGTCTTTTCAATTAGTTATTGCAATAGCTGTATTTTGATTGACAATCAAATTTGTTACCTATGTTACTTAAAAACTGGAGCAACGTGTCAAATTCTAAAGTTATGTAATTGCATATAAAGTAGAAAATATTCCAAACATAAAACAAACACATAATTCAGGTAAAACAATTTTACCTAAAGGGTAACGAAGGCCCACTAATGGAGACTGACCAACCCAACGTCAAAAACATCTGTTCAAGTGACCATTGATTAAGCTATTTGATCATAAAGAAAAGTGACTTTGTAAGTCTAGAAGGCTGTATACATCACTTTGCCATTTCATACTGTGACTTATGTCAGGTTTTTAAATTATAGCAAAATGGCACATAGGTTAAGAAAAAAAAAAGTGGCAGTAAAAGAAATTTTTCAAAAACTAGGTTATATTTTTATTCAATTATAGGATTCTGTCACTTACATTTTAACCTTCATTTTTTAGTCTTGGAATAACTGGAACAAGTTAGATGTATAATAAAATACAGTCCAGTTAAGCACTTACAACATTTTTGGTTTACATGAGAAAGACAATCAACAGAAGACTGCAGACAAGGAAAGACATAAGTAAAGCATGTACAGGATCATGACCAGGAAGATGTCACCCCAGTCTCAGTGAGGAATCAGACCAAGGAGTATAGTCAAGAGCATTTGATTAAAAAACCAGAACCTTAGAGCATGTATGAGGATGCATAGATATTTTTATACTACCTGTATATGGTAGTATCAATCATGTAGATGATTACTATATAAACAACTAGGCACAAACATGCAATATTTGAACATACTTGCTTTTATTATATGTATGAACTCACTCATGGTGTAAACATTTCATTAATTCTCAAGTATTACAGTATTACACTCATAGGTCCCATAGTGATATGAGTTCTCTAAAGAGGGATCACAAAGTAGCATTCTTATTAGCCTGATCAGTATTCCTTTGCTGCAACCAATACTCTTAAAGGATAAACAACCATACTCCACGCATGGTTTGATCTATACATGTAGCTTTCAGTTGAGTTACTTGGAAGCATATTTTCTACATTTCTTGACAATTAGTTGTCTCCAAATTTTTTTCTAAGTGGAAAAAAATTAAAAACCCCTGTTTAAGCAATGTTCCCTTGAGAATAACATTATTATTTTCCTTATATTATATCAAGATGTTGCTTTAATATATAGAGCCAGGAGTAAAAAAAATACTACATTCATCATTTTTCTGTTTCTCTATCTATGGAAAGGCAAACAACTCTGGCCAGACTGAGATGGAAAAGCCAACCAGTTTTTTTTTTTTTTTCTGTCACACAGAAGTGGTCAACTCACAGGCAAATCCATCCACTTCTTTCAGCACCTTTTTCCCAGAAGCTGCAATGGCGACTTATACCTTACTCTGCAAAGTATTTTTTTCTTTGTAACTTTATCTGCCTTGTGCAACCAAACAGAATCAAATCCACTAGGAGAAATCAAAAGTGGGCAGATAGAGTACATCCTGGGGTTAAACTTTGTCCTCTTCCTTGCCCTTGAAATTACCTACTAATTCTACCCTGTGGATAAACTGTTTCTTGTTTTTAACAACAAAAATAAAACAATGAAGCTTTATTCACATTTTAACTGTATCAAAAAGTAATATGCATTTAGGCTCTTAAATGTATGTTTTCAAGAAAAAGATGATTTTGCTTCATAGTCTTCCTAAAGATCAGCCTTGATCTTTCTACCTATCCCAAGAATAGTCTCAAAATGAATAAGAGTTAAGATTTCTTTGGAATAAAGAGTATAGTATTTAGTTTTGGATATTTAGTTTTAGTGAGCAGGTAACAAAAACTGTATGTCATTGAGTGGATGAGTAAGTAAAAAAGATGCTTTCTAAAAGATTTAAAAGAGATGTTGAAAAAAAATGTCCTTGGGTTTGGAACAGAACTGCTTGCCAATGCATACTGCAAGGACAAGCTATTCTCACAGAGACTCATTCATTTTTCCAGACCAAATAATTGCTATGTCCACCAGGCTTAAATGTGTTCTTGGCTCTATGTTTTAGAGATAATCTATTGAACAGTGACAACAATACAAAAACATGGTTTCTATTTCATGGGTGGTAATTCAATACCTTCTGGTGTTAAAGAATGAAAATACGTAAATAATTATATGAGTAAGCATTCTGATTCAACTCTGACTATGACGACTAAAACAGGACATATGAAAGACTCTAACTAGCAGTGTTTTCAAAGCAGATACAAAGACTCATGACCAAACCTTTGGCAGAGTACAGGGAATCATATGAAAGAAGGGGAGTTAGTATGATGGGGAAA
Organism: Psammomys obesus; assembly: GCF_907164565.1. Classification (NCBI taxonomy): domain Eukaryota; kingdom Metazoa; phylum Chordata; class Mammalia; order Rodentia; family Muridae; genus Psammomys; species Psammomys obesus. The sequence goes on from NW_026596073.1 coordinate 20,275,027, forward strand.
GGATAGAAGCTCCACAAGGACCAAATATATCTGGGCACAGGGTCTTTTCTGAGACTGACATTCAACCAAGGACCATGTATGGATATTACCTAGAACCTCTGCTCAGATGTAGCCTGTGGTAGCTCAGCAACCAATTGGCTTCCCATAGTGAGGGGAACAAGGACTATTTCTAACAGGAACTCAATGGCTGGCTCTTTGACCTCCCCACCCCCCAAGGGAGGAGCAGTCCTGTTAGGCCACAGAGGAGGGCTTTGCAGCCAGTCCTGAAGATATCTGATAAAACAGGATCAGATGAATGGGGAGGAGGTCCCCCCCATCAGTGGACTTGGAAAGGGGCACAGTGGAGATGAGGGAGGGAGGATGGGATTGGGAGGGAATGAGGGAGTGGGATACAGCTGGGATACAGAGTTAATAAAATGTAACTGATAAGAAAAAAATAAAATTAAGAAAAAAAATTTAAAAAAAAGAGTTACATAGAAAAAAAAGAGCCTAGGATAAATTAGCTATTTCAGACTGGAAAGTCATAAGAAATGTTTTGGGAAGTATACAATTCTGTCCTGAGGTATGAGGCAGAATTAGAAGAGTGAGGAACCAGCCCTTGGAAGTTCTGGATACCAGACAGAGATGAGCAAGGATTTCAATCCTGAACCCAGTAGGTGGAGGAGAGTGGATTAGGGGTTGAGTCACAGATGCGAGGAGGGAAATAGCCAACTCTACATGGTTTTGCAAATACTATTTGGAGATTAAACTTATGTGAAGACTAGTAGGAAAAAAGAGTTTTGATGTGGGTTCCCATAGTCCAAGTTCAATTTTTAATAGATAAAGATAAAGTTTCTATTGGTTAAAACTTATAAAAATAACCTATCAAATTTAAGAGAGAAAGGCTTTGTAATTGTCTCCATACTCTATGGTATCATACATAGCCAACCTTGCACAGAACATTCCTGAACATGGAGCTAGTTCTGAGTAAACCCAGTGCCTTCTGTGCAAATCACAAATGTGCTCTTGGATAAGTTACTACATTTAAGCCATATTTAGTTTTCTCATTTGTGAATAAAATGCATCTGATTTGTAGCATTTGAACTAACAGTCCAAGAATCTAATCAGTTTATGTCAGAGATCAATAAATAAAGAGAAAGTACCCCCCATTCCTTCTGGAATAGCAGTTGACTGGAATGAGTGAACTGAACCACTACTAGTCATGCCAGTTTGGACATCAAGCCTAAGAATTCTCCTAGACTATGGCCATGTGATCCAAGGCAAGGCATATCACCTTAACTAGAAGTGTGGACTTGATGGTCCTGTTTGTTCTCTTTTATCTCCAAATAAGAATGGAGAGGAAATAAGTATTAATGCTGCTGTTACTCAGGCACAATTCTTTTTCTGAACTTATGCCTGTGGAAAATGAGAAAGTATGTATAAATCAATCATCAACTTCATGAATAGAATACTCATTTATGCTTATATAGAAAATGAGCTGATCAATTCATTTACCAAATTGACAGCTAGCTAATCCAATTAAGCATAAATTATATATACTTTTAAATTTTGATGTTTGGCAGAGTATTAGAATGAGTAGCTAGAGATAAAGAATAGACAAGAATGTTCCTTCAGTGGATAAAGAAGGCATTATGCTCCTTACTTTCTTTCTCCCTTTTTTTTTTATTCAAGCTCTAAGAAGACACCAGTTCCAAGTAAAGCACCCTGAATACAGAAAGCCTGGTAGAAGCCGATTTATCAAGCCAGCACTCTATGGACATTGCACAGTAGATTCTGATAACAGCCATGACACTGGGATACTTGTTTGCCACATCCTGCCCATATGTATGGCCCATATGCCCTAGTTAGGAACAAGCCATTAAGGAAATGTGCTAGTGATTCAACTGTAAATCCCAGCTTCAATTTAACACAAGGAAAACCAGGTGGCGTGTTCCCAATGCTGAGAACATCTGCAGCTAGAGACATGGACAAAGCATGATTGATGTGAGTTTGCTGAAGGATATAGAGAATTTTAATTGGTACATTAGTAGTGGACGGAGATAGATCATGCCCATCCCAGCGGAGCAATGAAGAAGTCAAGAGATGAATCACAGCCTCTTCAGCAAACTCCCAATCCATTGCCTCCACAATAGATAAAATTTATAAAGAAAAGTATATAGAGGAGTTGAAGAAATAATTAATACAAACAAAATTTACTGATTTCACATTTTTCTGTTGGTTTCTTTTTAATTTTTTTATTATTTGAAAATATTTTTTTGTTTTTATTTTTATTAATTACAGTTTGTTCACTTTGTATCCCCCCTGCACCTCCCTCCCTCTTCTCCCAATCCCACCCTCCCTCTTCCCCACCTATGACCCTCTCCCAGTCCACTGAAAAGGGAGGTCCTCATCCCCTTCCCTTTGATCTGAGTCTATCAGGTCTCATTAGTAGTGGCTGCATTGTCTTCTTCTGTGGCCTCGTAAGGCTGCTCCCCCCTCAGCGGAAGGTGATCAAAGAGCAGGCCAATCAGTTCATGTCAGAGACAGTCCCTGTCTCTGTCACAGTTCCCATTACTATGGAGACCACGTGGATACTGAACTGCCATAGGCTGCCTCTGTGCAGGGGTTCCAGGCCAACTCCATTAGTGGTCCTTGGCTGGAGTATCAGTTTCAGAAAAGACCCCTGTGCCCAGACTTTTAGGATCTGTTGCTGTCCTCGTGGAGCTCCCATCCTCTCCAGATCTTACTATCTTCCACTTCTTTCTTAAGATTCCCTGTACTCTGCCCAAAGTTTGGCTTTGAGTCTCAACATCTGCCTCGATACCCTGCAGGGAAGAACCTTTCAGAGGCCCTCTGTGGTAAGCTCCTGTCCTGTTCTCTGTTTTCTGCCTCCTCTGATATCCATCCTCTTTGCTTTTCTGAATGCTCATGGCTTGGGTAGGATTAACATAATAAAAATGGCCATCTTACCAAAAGCAATCTACAGATTCAATGGAATTCCTATCAAATTACCAACACAATTCTTTACAGACCTTGAAATAAAAATTCTCAACTTCATATGGAATAACAAGAAACCCAGAATTGCTAAAACAATCCTCTACAATAAAAGACCTTCTGGAGGTATCTCCATCCCTGATCTCAAGCTGTACTATAGAACAACAGTAATAAAAATTGCATGGTACTGGCATAGAAACAGAATGGTGGATCAATGGAACCAAATAGAAGACCCAGAAATAAACCCTCACACTTATGGACACCTGATTTTTGACAAAGATGCCAAAACCATACAATGGAAAAAAGATAGCATCCTCAACAAACGGTGCTGGGATGATTGGATGTCTACATGTAGAAAAATGCAAACAGATCCATACTTAGCACCCTGAACAAAACTAAAGTCCAAGCGGATCAAAGACCTCAACATAAAACTATAAACATTAAATCGGTTAGAAGAAAAACTGGGGAAGAGCCTTGACCCCATTGGTACAGGAGACAACTTCCTGAACAGAACACCAACAGCACAGGCTCTTAGAGCAACAGTTGATAAATGGGACCTCTTGCCTCTCTTCATGTTTGAATATTTCACTACTTGTTCTATATATATTCTGCAAATCTATCGGATATTGAGTACTCTTTTTAAAGTTAACATACTCAAACTGTTTCCCCCTCTTGGTCTTCTGTTCCTTGATTAAAAGTAACTCCAAACTCACTCTCAGAAAATTATGCAGATACTTGCTAGCTTCAAAATAAAGAATGGAGAGGTCTTACAATAAAGAAATAGTACCAATAGAAAAGAAAAGCACATTTAAGCTGATTAAAACAATCAATAAATGGGACCTCATGAAACTGAAAAGCTTCTGTAAAGCAAAGGACATTGTCATCAAACCAAACAACTGCCTACAGATTGGGAAAGAATCTTCACCAACCCTCAATCTGACAGAGGGCTAATACCCAGAATATATAAAGAACTCAAGAAGTTAATTTTTTTATTTATCACAATGTATTCCCTTTGTATCCCAGCTGTAGCCCCCTCCCCTGTCCCTCCCCAATCCTGCCCTCCCTCCCTCTTCTCCAATGCCCCTCTCCAAGTCAACTGATAGGGGAGGTCCTCCTCCCCTTCCATCTGACCCTAGCCTATTAGGTCTCATCAGGACTGGCTGTATTGTCTTCCTCTGTTGCCTGATAAGGTTGCCCCCCCCCCATTAGGGGGAGGTGATCAAAGAGCGAGCCACTGAGTTCATGTCAGAGACAGCCCCTGTTCCCCTTAGTAGGAAATCCACTTGGAAACTGAGCTTCCATGGGCTATATCTGTTCAGGGGTTCTAGGTTATCTCCATGAATGGTCCTTGGTTGGAGTATCAGTCTCAGAAAAGACCCCTGTGCCAAGATTTTTTGGTTCTGATGATCTACTTGTGGAAGTCCTGTCCCCTCCAGATATTTCTATCTCCACTTTCTTTCATAAGATTCTCTGCACTTGGAAATATGTTACTTATGAAGTTTATGGTTCATTGAATCATGTTCTACATTTGATGCTCCCAGTGTGCATATACTATATCTGCCATTTATTGTTTCTGACTGGTTAAAGCTAAACATAGTGTCTTGGGTCATGACAGTGTCTGCTTAAAAAGAAGAAAGAAGTGGGCAGAAGGAATTAATAAAGGGAGTATTGTGTAGTAGTTACAGTGCATTTACAACATTGGATCTTGGAGGGACATTTCTTTAAACAGGATGTTTACAGGAAGTTGAAACAACAGGGTGTTCTAAGAAAGTGGGAAATATTACAGGGAAGTTCCTTAAGACGACAGGGAAACAACACAAAACAGCTTTAGGAAGTATCTAAAACTGATGGGATTCACAAGCCACCTCCTACCCCCCACCAAGTCTATAAACAATAAAGATTGCTGATGGTGTTTTTCAAACCAGTAATATTTCTTGGAATAATGAGAGACAGGCTAAATAGCCAAGAAAAAAAGCAGAGACTAGACAAATTGGCTTGAAGAAACAAATACTAAATGAGCTGAATGGAAAAGGTTCAGATAGACTCAACCACCTGTAAAGGACCCTCTGCAACTACTTGAGCTGCCTATACTTTATTGTTCTCAGGTTTTTCCACACCTGTGAGTTGTCACAGTCCTGGGGTGGGCTTTGGTGATGTACTTGTATTGATGTCATTTCTGTCTCTGTAAGTAAACTCACTTACTTACAGAGTAAGTAAGTAAGTCATCCCAGAAAAACTCATAGATTCACTAAGACGAACTTTGGTGGTATCTATACTTTGCTCTGACTTTCACTTCCTGTCTGGGGTGACTTAACATTTTTTTACCTCTCCCCAAGAAAAGTATATCACAAAAGAGGAAGGAAGGAAGGGGGGAAGAGAGAGTCAAGGAGGAAAAAGAAAGAAGAAAACAAAAACAAAGGAAAAGAGGAGATAAAAGGTAAAAATGACAGCAGTTGGGAGGGAATGAAAAAGAAGAGTGAAAAGACGGAGGGGGAATATGAGAGGGGGAGAGGCAATGAAGAAGAGGAGGAATGAAGAGAAAGGAAGGGGGACAGGAGGAGGTAAGAAAAAATTAATCATGCCTTTACACCTAACAACACGCTTCTCCAGAGGGCCATGGAGAGCATTACTAACTCTATTCTGTGGAATTCAGAGAACAGATTCCGTAACTACCACAGGAATGCACAGGTATAAACAGTGAACGGTTTGGCCCCAATCAATTCATACTCCACACCCTTTACTAGACCATGCCATTTCTCTACATCAGAGAGGCTAGTCTGAACTCTTCATTCATTCTTAAATAAAAACTCTTTCTGCTATGAGACACCTGACAGCTGAAAATTCCTTCACAACATATTTTACTATACAAAGTGCTAAATTTTGATAAAGAAAATCTGAGTTTCTCTTTTGAAACACTGATTTCTGTAACCAAGAGAACCAGCCATTTATACTGGAGTTCACCATGAAGGAGAGTCAGAGGACCCAGAGAGAAGAGCACCCTAGTCTGCTGTCTCATCGAATTGACCAATGAAAGGCCAACTGATTGCTGCTTAGATATAGAAAACAGAAAACTGGCAGTACAAAATTCAGAGCTGAAAAATAATACAAAATAAATTACAAAACTTCCCACAACCGCCTACTTTTCTTTTCAAACTATGAAAGAGGAAAAGATGTGAACAAACACGATGGTACATTTGACAGTACTAAGCAGGACCACGGAGGAGTAAGAAGAATAAGTAGCAGCTGCAAACAGAAGAAAATATAATATGGTAGAGTAAATAGCGTATCTGTTCTCTGAGCTGGTGCATCCTCAGCCACTCTGACACTGTCCTTGCACAGAACATAATTTAAACGACAGTCTAGAACAAGCTTCTAAATATGAAACGACAGGTTAAGACTAGCTTGATTTTAAATATTAATAGTATTATCAAATATTAATAATAAAATGAAATTAAATATAGAATGTTGAACTTAACTCTTTCCCTATGAGACTGGTCTGAGTTTCGGGTGGGTCTTGAAATGTCAGCAGCCCTAAGAGCAGGGTTCACACAGTGCTCAGAGCCTATGGGGAGATCCAGCTACACATCTTCACTGGAATGGTGGAGCAGAGCAGTAACTATTCAAACAAAGGTCTATTCAGGAAATCAAAGATTGGGCACAAATGCATTTGAAAAAAAAATGTATATCTGGGCACAGGGTTTTTTTTTCTGAAACTGTTTCTCCAACCAAGGACCATGTATAAATATAACCTAGAACCTTTGCTCGACCGATGCTCGTGGTAGCTCAATAACCAATTGGTTTCCCATAGTAAGGGAAACAGTTACTATCTCTGACAGGAACTCAATGGCAGGCTCTTTGACCTCCCCACCCCCTAAGGGAGGAGCAGTCCACAGAGGAGGACTTTGCAGCCAGTCCTGAAGATACCGGATAAAACAGGGCCAGAAGAAAGGGGAGGAGGTCCTCCCCAATTCATGGACTTAGAAAGGGGCAGGTAGAAGCTGAGGGAAGGAGGGTGGGATTGGGAGGGAATAAGGGAGCCGGATACAGCTGGGATACAGAGTTAATAAAATGTAACTAATAATAATAAATATAATAAAAAAGAAAGAATACAAAAAACAAAAAAGAATAATTCTGTAGGCATAATAAAATATAACTTCCCCAAATACACAATTTGCAGTTATTCAAATCAAAACGAAATGAATTTATTTCATGCTATTTTTACATCAGAGATGACCATCTTAAGCATATTTCATAAATAAATAAATAAATTGAGAACACTGAGAGTTAATTTCATGGCTACAAAATTATAGTTTCTGCTACCTTACAAAACAGCTAGTCACAAATCCAAATTGGAGAAACATATTCAAGAATTCCCAGGGGAATTTTTCTCATTAATGTAGTATGTAAAAGATGAATTCTTAATTCTTAATTTTCATAAGCAGCCAAGAATGTGTTATGAGGAAAAATAGAAGGGTTTTGAGTTTGGGGTCTACACCCACATTATACCTAGTTAAAGATACATCTTTAGCTTTCTGACACTGTTTCTACACCTGTGAAATTAAGTATACACTGTTTTCTTCAGAAAACCATTTCAGTTCTAACAAGACATGCATATAAAACACAAAGACTAAAGCAGGTGCATGAAAAGGATTTTTCTCAATAAGAAGAATAAGCACTTTGAAAACCGCTTATTACATCTGATCAGTTGGGATAAATACATAAATTACATATTTATAACCTAACAGAGTGACATTAGCCTTATGACTGAAAAAGAACTTGAGTTCTTCTACTCATACCCACACTTTCTTCCCAGTGTCCTTGATGACTGGATGAGTCTTTAAGTTTCAAAATAAAACTGCCAGCAGAGGCCCATAAAAGAAAGATAGATATGCAGCACATTCCTAAGATTTAATATAGTTATCCTTGGAGATAGGGAAGTAGAAAGGCTGTGGGAAATGGAGAGGGATGGATGAAACAAATCATATTCTGGAAAGAATGGAGAACACTGCAGGATGAATTGGCATTTCTGTGAGTTAGCTTATAAAAAAGCTGAACTGAGTGTGGTTCTTCTGGATCACCAGTGGACCCAGAAGCAGCAGAACTGGCAATTACTGGGCACAGAACACAAACAAATGCTTAACTCCCATCAAGGGTGCATGCACTGGCTACTGCTCTAAAAAGAGGGTAGGCACTGTTCACAGTGCACTGATAAATGCACACTTCCTATCAAGGAGGCAGACATTGGGTGCGGCACACTGAACAAGGCACAGATTTCTTAGGAAACAGCATTTGTCTTTGCAGATTGAATTTTCATAACTGTTATGATTGGATGGTAGGGAAAGGACCCCAAAGATTCAATGCTCATCCCCCCCCCCAATTCTATTAAAATAGTCCACAGCAGCACAGCCATATTCTGAGGAAAGGCTTAGGGGACGTCATCAAATCATAAGGATTCTTATCTCATCAATAAGTTAAACCACTGAACTGTGAGGAGATGGGAGAAATATACAGATGTTGGGGCCTAATTGAAAGAAGAGACAGTGGGGGTGGCATTGTAGGAAGTGTGCCTTGGCAGGGTCCCCTGTTTTCCAGCCTACACTCCCTCACTTGCTCGTTGCTTCCTGCACATTGTAAGGAGAGCACGCCGCCTCTATCACAGCCTCTCTACCATGAGGTTTTCCCCTTACTGGAGCATCATAAACCAATACATAACTAAGGCCTCAAATCATTGAAATCATGGATCAAAATAAGTATATGCCTTAGGTATTTTCTACAGTGACAGAAAGCTCAGATAGCTAGTTCATGAGCATATCCATAAGCAGTAAGCCTATAAAGAGAAATAATGCACACACTACGCACCCACACACATGTGAACACACCATACATACACTAAGAGGAAAAATACAATTAAGTAAAGACCATAGTAAATAGCAGTGTGATGAGGCAACTTATAAATCTGACAGATATTTTCTGCATGCTAATACATATTTTGAAAGTTTAAAACTTGGATTTTTGTAAGTATGAAATCTTCAAAGAATATAGTTTGGTTAATCTTTGATCTTTCGTTCTATCTACTATAATTTGCCTCCTCATCTATGTTAAAAATTAGCCCTTAACTTCTTCACCTGGAGGAAATGTGAGCCTTCCTTTTCCTCCTTTAGTTCAAAAGATCAGCCATTACCCAAGAATTGTCCATGTAGATACATCCTCACCTCCGAGCCCTACTGTAAGTTGCTATCTTCCTCACTTTAGGTGTCCGGCTTTCACTGGAATCTTAATGTCTATGTCTAGTTCCAAGTGTCACTGGTTATTGCTCATTTAATTCTTGGAAGTCTTTCATGTTACGTCTACAATTTTCCCCACAAATATTTATCAATAGGAAATTGTGATAGAAAGTAAATGGAGGTACCTTTGTCCTAAATATGAGGTTTATGTTACCATGTTCTGACTTAGCAACAAAGATTCACTGTTGACACCAGTGCTGTGAATGTTTCAAACTGCAAGATAGTTCCTTCTTTACAGGTAAACTCACTAAGAAAGTGATGCATATGAAAATCTGCGGTTAAAAAGAGCAAAGTCATAACTCCTCAGCTCACCTTAACTTATGCTTACGTTGAATACACTACAAAGCCACAAAGCCCAGATGTCAAGTTAAGTGTGTGACCAGCGTCTTCAGTTTGCATGACTTTTATTGCAACCTCCAGAAGCAAGTATTGCAGCCTAATTACCCGATTTCATGTTTTATGTTTGTCATAATCAGTTGGGCCGATATGGAATGATAAATCGCTTTTAAATATTAATGGCCTTTCTTGGAATTTTTCCTTTTTGTATTCTCTCTCTCTGTCGTCTCTCTCTCTCTAACAGAACCAGAGAAAGTTGAAAAGAGTTTACAATCACTTCTTCCCCCAACGTACTTAAAGCTCTCTGTTAGGAAACATAACATGGGTACATCAATTTGTTAAGTTATTTTCATTCCATCAAGCCAGAATGATAGAACCCCATCCAGAGTTCAGGAACTTCCAAGACATTATCTAGCCTGAGTAAGTTGAAGTATGTCAACTATGTGTTCTTTGTTCATCCAGTTTATTTGCTGAAGCTAGCTGATTGAGCATGTGAGCTGCTAGGAAGTAAGCCCATTTTTTTTTCTTTCATAAAACGTAAAAATATTTTGACCAAACCTTCATACTTTTTCATTTTTCAAGTGGAATCATTTTTCCTGCCGCCCTGGCCATGGTGTGACATTTAATTATAGTTCCCCCAGAAGCCTTTCCCTGAGGTCTTTTACATCAGAAGTACCTTTTCCAAGAGGACTCCAGTGGTGTTTTTCTTCATGATGGCAGCTCCCTATGGTTTAGCTTGCTATTAAATCCTGACTTAATATAAGCAAATGTCTTCAACTGGCAAGACAAACAGTGTCCCATTCTTTTTTAAGAAAGCATGTACAAGTGCAGGTGTCATAACCAAGATTTTTATCAAGTGAACTTTCTTGTGGGTGGGGGGACTAAAATCTTTTCAGATAGTAGTATTCCTTATCTAATTGATCTTGCAGCTAATAGTAGCACATCTTCAATCAAAACATAGCAGAAACTCTGCGGGACCTGCTGAGGTCAGGTTAAATCTTGTACAGTGTTCTTCCTGGTCCTATAGCAGCATGTCTCTTACAGAACTTTGCAGTAGCGTAGTTGATATTTTCTTTCAAATTCCTTCCAGTCCAGCTTACTACCAGATATGCCAGAATCAGGGTTCATGATGTTCTGATCCTGTCTCCCTCAGCATTTGTTATTAATTTGTCCTTTTAAAAAAACATATTTCATTTGTTGAGAATTTCATATTTGCATAATGTATTTGATCATATTTATTCTTCACTCTAACCTACCTCCATTATCACCCAAATCAACCCCCTACCAATTACATCTATTATTTAATGTTGATAGATTTTAAAAATTTTATTGAAAATAGATTTTTCTCATGCAATATATCCTAATTATATTTTCCTTTTTCTCTACTCCATCTAAAACGTGGTGATTTACACAATGGAGTATTACTCAGCTGTTAAAAATTAGCAAGATAAAATTGCAGGCAAATAGATGGAACTAGAAAAAAAAATCATTATAAATGAGGCAACTCAGACCCAGAAAGATAAACGTGATTTGTATCTTATCCACTCATCTTCAGAGAGGCTTCCTCCAGCTGCAGATAGGAACAGATGCCGAGACCCACAGACAGACATTATGTGAAGAGAGAGTCCAAATGGGAGGTTCCATAAAATTCCTTCCCTCAGGGCAGAGATATTGTAGAAGTGGGGGTGGAATGATTGTAACAGCCAGAGGGAATGCAGCACAACAGGAAAATATGGACCTATGCATCAACTAAGCAAGGCACATATGAGCTCACAGAGACTAAAGCACTAAAGCAACAAGCACAGGACCTATGTTGATTTATGCCAGGTCTCTGTATATATATCAATAGCTATTCATTGAGTATATTTATGGGACTACTGAGCAGGGGAATGAATGGGTCTCTGAATTTTTTGCCTGCCCTTGGGATTCTTTTTCTTCTGTTGGGTTGCTGTGTCCAACTTTAGTATGATAGCTTTTGCTTCATCATATTACTTTTTATTTTGTTATGTTTGGTTGTTATCCTTTAGAAACTTGTTCTTTTCTAATGAGAGACAAGGGTGACAGGAGGTTGTCCTTTTCTTGAATTTCCATCAATATTCTTTTTTTTTCATATTCTTTTTTTCTAACAGTCTGATAAGTTCCTATCCAATCTCAAGGTCTGCATGTACTTCTCGTACAACCTCATTTGTATATATTTGAATTACCTTTCGCCACAATAAAAGTTTCTTTCCTTTGAAACTGCAAGGGATTCCATAATACATGATGCCTTTTATGCCATGTATATTAATTTACCTTATATTATACCTATTATTTTCTTAATACTGAAGTTTTACTTTTTCTAGTAGGAAAAATATCCCTCAGAATAGAAGTTTATTGTATCATACCTGATTTTCTTGCAAGACAGGTAAAATATACCATAAAAAGTTGTTTTTTAAAAAATTATGTTGATAGATATGAAGAAATCTGTTTTAGGCCTGCTTCTACATCTACATCTTTTCAAACCTTCATTATAATTATGGATATCATCCGGACTGTGGAGATACATATTAAAATTTATTTTATTTAGGCTTTATCTTGGCATTTGTTATACACTTGATTTTCATATTTTATGATTTTAGCTGGATCACTAGCATCTTAGTGTGTAGACAATATCAAAGCGTTTACATTTGTATCTTTGGTGAATACTAAATCCCCTGAATGAAAACAAAACAGAACTAAATGAGTTGTTTGTTCACAATCTCTCTTTCAACATGGTTTCTATACATCCTTGGGTTTTGCAAATCCTTGGCCATCAGGAAAAAGCCTATCAAGTCTACTTTGAGATTTTATCTTACATTTGCTAGAATGGCTAAGATCAACAAAACAAGTGACAGCTCATGATGGTGAGGATATGGAGTAAGAGGGACACTCATCTATTGTTGGTGGGAGTGCAAACTCATACAGCCATTATGGAAATCAGTGTGAAGCCTCTTCAGGAGGAGGATAATCACTCTACCTGAAGATCCAGCTATACCATTTGCAGGCATATACCCAAAGGATGCTTCATCCTGCCTCATAGACAATGGCTCAACCATATTCATTGCTGCCTTGTATACAATAGCAAGAAACTGGAAACAACCTAGATGTTTCTCAGTAATAGAATAAATACAGAATATAGGGGCAATTTACACAGGGAAATATTACACAGATTTTTTTTAACATGAACTAATGAAAATCACAGGTATATGAATGGGGAAGAAATTTAAAAAAAAAACTGTCCCAAGTGAGGTATCCCAGACCCAGAAAGACAAATATTGTATAGCATGTACTCACTTAAGTGTAATGATTAGCTGTTAAGTAAAAGATATTCAAGTTACAATCTACAGAACCATAGAGGTTAGGTATAGAGAAAGGGTCTGGCAGATAGAGTGCCCTAGGATAAGGAAATAGACTGAACATTTGTAGGTGGATAGTGGTCTGGAACAGGAGGAACAAGTGGGAGAGGAAAAGGGTGGGAGATATGGGAGGGAATACAGGGAGAGATAGCTAAAATTAAGGGTCATTTATGGAGCAGTATGGAAGACTAATACACTAGAAGCCTTTTTCTTTGGGGGGGGGAGAGATTGATAAATGATTCTTGAAGGTAATGTTCAAAGGCTATCCAAAATCATACAGAAAATGAACAGGTCTAAACACAGATAATTGGAACAGAAATGAAAAGTAAGAAACAAATGTGTACGCACATGGGGAAATTTTGATGAAATTTCCGAGAAGATATTGGGGGGGGGAGATTAATCTCTTCAATATATTGCACTGGATCAACTATATAACTACATACAGAAGAATAAATTTGGGTTCTTCCATCATTACCTAATGAGGCATATAATTACCCAATAGACTTAAAAGATAGATTAGTAAAAAGTAAAACTGTGCATGGTTCCATTTACACTGAGTGTCCTGATCAGCTATATCTAGTTGACACATACTTTAGACACTGGGTTCCTAGAGTCTACGTACAGTGTGGGATTCAGAAGAATCACATGGTGACTATTATTTGCTTCAGGGGCTTTGGGGAATAGTTGATGTGTTCAAAAACTGCCATTTGAAGGCCGAGGAGCTGACTGAGTGGGTAAAAGGGACAGTCACAAACTTGACACCATTAGTTCTTTTCTGAAGATGGACAGGATGACTGAAGCCTGTGAAGGGCCTGTGCATGTGTGTATGCATACACACACATACAAACACACACATACACACACACACACACACACACGTACACACTGTTTTTTTAGTATGTGCTCTTATATAACTATCTGCTTTAAAAAAGCATAGTGTTACAAAGTGAATAAAGTGTAATTAAAAAAATTAAAATAAAAATGGAAAGAAAAAAAGCATATTGCATGATAAGTAGATTTTTCCTTGATAAAATTGTATTTTTAAATGGAAGGTACATACAATAGTGTAGAAAGCATCTTCTTGTCTGAAATAAAACTCATGTGGCACAGACCACCAGTGTTTCTCTAGGTAACAAAACATTTGTAGCCAACTATGAATAGATTCATGAGCTTTTCCACTTTTTATACAGGCTACTAATTCAAATTTATTTTGTTTAGTAATATCACATAGCTGAAAGATTCTCTCTAATAATTAAAAGCTATTCTATAGTAAATAAATGACATAATAAAAGGGGAGGAGGACATTTCCTATCAGTGGACTAGGGGAGGAGCATAGGAGAAGGAGAGGGAGGGAGTATGGGATAGGGAGGAGATCACAACTGAGATACAAATTAAATAAATTGTAATAATATAATAATAATAATAAAGAATATGAACTCAGTGACTGGTGCTCTGATCACCCTCCCCTGAAGGCGGAGCAGCCTTACCAGGTCACAGAAGACAACACAGACAGTCTTTTTTTAATTTTTTATTTAACTTTTATTAATTACACTTTATTTTTTTGTATCCCCCCATAAGCCCCTCCCTACTCCCCTCCAGGTCCCACCCTCCCCCCTTTCTGCATGCATGCCCCTCCCCAAGTCCACTGATAGGGGAGGTCCTCCTCTTCTTCTTTCTGATCTTAGTCTATCAGTCCTCATCAGAAGTGGCTGCATTGTCAGGGTTCTAGGTTATCTCCATGGATAGTCCTTGGTTGGAGTATGAGTCTCTGGGAAGTTCCCTGTGTTCAAATTTTCTTGTTCTGTTGCTCTCCTTGTGGAGTTCCTGTCCTCTCCAGCTCTTAAGATTTCCCACTTCTTACATAAAATTCCATTCACTCTGCCCATCAGTTGGCCATCAGGCTCAGCATCTGCTTTGACAGTCTGCACTGCAGAGGCTTCAGAGGCCCTCTGTGGCAGGTTCCAAGGTTGTTTCCTGTTTTCTTCTTCTGGCTTTCAGAGGCCCTCTGTAGCAGGTTCCTAGGTTGTTTCCTGTTTTCTTTTTCTTCTGATGTCCATCCTCTTTGCCTTTCAGGATGGGGATTGAACATTTTAGTTAGGGTCCTCTCTTTTGCTTAGTTTGTTTAGATGTACAGATTTTAGTCGGTTTATTCTATGTTGTATGTTTATATGAGTGAGTATATACCATGTGTGTCTTTTTGCTTCTGGGAACACTCACTCAGGATGATCCTTTCCAGGTCCCACAATTTACCTGCAAATTTCTTGATTTATTTATTTTTCATTGCTAACACAGACAGTCTTAATGAGACCTGATAGGCTAGGGTCAGATGAAAGGGGAAGAGGACCTCCAGTATCAGTAGACTTAGGGAGGGCATGGGAGGAGATGAGGAAGGGAGGGTGGGATAGCAAAGGGATGAGTGAGGGGGCTACATCTGGTATACAAGGTGAATAAACTGTAATTTATTAAAAATTTTTAAGAAAAAAAGACATAATAAATAGGTCCCCTTATTTACTGCCAGCCTTAACATTTCAGGTAAGTTTTAAAATGAACTAGCTACAGCTTTACTTTTCATTGTTAAACAGGAATGTTGTATAAATATTTATAGTTTGTGTTTTTAATAATCAGAAATCTTAACCAATACTAGGATTACATTAATGGAACATAACATATATTCTTATTTTGTACTATTTACTGTAAATTGATTGTATTAAGGTTTTAAACATTTTATATAGTATAATAATTTTACTACTATCTTTACATACTGTGTAAATCTTTGAATCCCCAAGTAAATATTCATTTTTGTAACTACAGTGCCTCTTTTCTCATACTTTCCTCCAAGCCTTCTTCCTCAAAAAATAAAATATTGTGAAAAGTGGTAAAAAATATTTTATTCAGAAATGGAAACAAAAGTTAAAATGCTTCATCACATCTTATAAACATATCCATATCCCATTCTTTATTATATGTTCTTGTATATTCCTTTGACAGATGAATGTGCAGAGCTGTCTGTAAATTATGCCTCCTTGACTTTGTAATGTACATGCATACACACACACACACACACACACACAGATAGAGATAGACATAGAGAAAGAGGGAGAGAGGAACAGACAGAGAGACAGGGACACAGAGGGGACACTAAATATATTCATATGCTGCTCCAAGTGCCATGATAATTTGTGGAACTGATAGAAGTAAGGGGAGGACCAGAAAAAAAATTCTCCTCAATGCACAGAAATCAATGAGCAATTTCAACATCGTAGGAGAGGTAGGAGCAAAGAGAGAGCAGAAAGAATTGAGGGTCGGTTGAAAGCATTCTCCGTTTCATATATTACACTAAGTAGCCCATGGAAAGCCTAAAAGGTATCAGGGTAAATCCATTTTGACTCTTCAACAGTTCTGCTTTATTATATCTAACCTAGGGCATCGATTTCCTTCATTCTCTGCCTGTCCCTTAAAAATAAGGTCTAACTTTTCTATGCTTCTGCTTGGTGTCCGCCTTGAAAGAAGTTTCTAAGAGTTATTCCAAAAACCAAGCTCATCCTGTAGGAGAGTTTGTGGATAAAAAGATAAAACATATATATTTTTATATCATGATAAAATGACTCACAACACAGTAAAGTGTTTCAAAATGCCACCTGAAATTGAAAAATAATATTTATATAAACGAAGGTATTTTTAAAAGTCATGTGGACGTCACCGTTTCCCTGTGCTGGATGAGTCAACTTTAGCCCTGACAGTGACAAGCCAAACTGGATTGCCAATCTTTAATGTTATTTCAAAATCCTAGAGCAGAAAATTATTATACATCCCTCCTGTGAACAAAAATGAATAACAAAAATAGCAAAATCAAATTTCATCCCCAAAGGGACTCTGTTTCTTCTAGAAACTTATCTGTATGCAGATTTATGACATCAGACCTGGCCTGGTGAGCAATGGACCATTTATCTGACAAGAAGCCTTCAATATAGCACAGTATAAAAAAGTTTAACACACAGCATGAACTGCTAAAGAATTTTAGCCTTTCTTCCAAACAAGCAAAATGGATCTTTTCCATGATATTCTGATTGAGGAACCATGTCATTTTAGTATTTTATGTCACTGTGCAACTTCTGCAGTACATTCAATTGGTCAAAGTTTTGCTTGGAAATGAGAATATGACTCACCAATCCTGAAGTGCATGATCCCTAGGAAGAACAGACATGAAAATAAGTCTTCATGTAAAGCAACAAGAGCAAAATAAGTCCCTACTAGATTGTTGTGATAGTATATGTTAATTGTTAATTTGACATGGTCTAGAATTATCTGAGAGATGGACCTCTGTGCTACCTGTAAAAATTATCTTGATTGCACTAGCTGAGGTTAGAAGACCCACCAACATAGGTATCAGTATCCCATGTCTATGATCCTGGCCTAGTGAGAGGAGAATGGAAGAGAGCAGAAGTGAGCATTATTCACTCTGGTTCGGATTGGGGATGTCATTGGATCAGTTCCTTCGAATGACTGACCCCTTGAGGCTTATGCTCTTGAACCGTGAACCTGTATAAGCCTTTTCTCCTTTGAAGTTCTTTTGTACCTGTATTTTATCAGGAAACAAACAAACAAACAAACAAAACTTAGAGTCCAAATTGTTAGTGTTTGAATGGGGGTTAGTCATCTTGTTTCTGTTTTCAGTAGCAGGAGGAATCTGAAGGAACTATCTTCTCTTTGTGTACCCACACAACCACAAGAACATGGACACAAGAAGAACATTTTGGCATAGCAGCAATTACAGCACCCTTGGATCTCTGTCAGAGCCTTAGAAAATCAGAGCTTTATTTATAACTGACAAATTCTGCAATAAGTTGGATTATTATAAGGAAAAAGGAAATCTCCATAGACAATGATCTGATGTCAATGATAATCATACATATGACGAATGATATGCAATTCTAGAGAGAGGACCATTGTTTCATTACCTCGCCACTGACAAGACTGGTTGGACTGAACAGTTTGAATCAGAGATCTGCAAGAAAGCCTTACAATAACTGTGTTGAAGACATTAACTCTGGCAGAGAAATTCATGCTGAGGAAAAATAGTAGGGAAGAGTTTTTTCTTGGGTGGGAAATATGATTTTCTCTGATTGTTTATTAAAGTGAATTAACTATCCACCTCAGTTGATTATCTGATGTAATTTACAATAGATTTGAAACAGTGCACGTATTACTTTAGAAATATGAAGTAGTTATCATCCTAACTAAAGTCAGAAATGTAACTGCTCAAATAAATCATAGTTTAGGACTTTCACATTATTATACACAGTATTATAATTCTGGAGTTATAAGTATTGTAAAACCAAATGTTATTTACTGAAACCACCAATAAAGAAATTCTCTAAAGAACTATTATTATAATCTTCTTTATATCAACTTCTGTCAGAGTGTGAGACAGACACAGTATTTTTAGATTTAAATAATTAAAAGATAGTAGCAAAGTGTATTTGCTACATCCAAATAGGGGATAGTATTTGATGAGTAGGAAATAAAACATTGTCTGCTGCTAACGTTGGATGCTCATTCACTGGAGTTACTGTATCTAAACAGAAAATGCATAATATTTTAAAAATCCATTTGCTATCCTGTGGAATTTGGCCAAACATGCATCACTTTTGCTGGAATCCAATGTAGAAATGTCATCCACCTACAGAAGAACTCTGTATTTTGGGGACTTCAGAAACAAGTCACTGTTAAGAGACCGCTATTCTAACAAGCATGGAAAAGGAATGATCCAGGCGCAGCATAGTGAACCGGGGCCACCAAAATGCATAGAGGATTCGAGACGAAGTTAGGAACAGCCCTCAATCATGCCTGGGTAAGAGCACGGTTCAAACAATTCTTACTGCAGAACTGCATATAGAAATAGATTGTTCCCACTCCCACCATACAGGTGTTCAGCTTGGATTAAAAATAAAAAGACAGTCAGCCTTCTGCCCATCATCGCAGTGACCAAAAGCTGCTGCATAAAAGCAAGCAATGAGTAGAGAAAGGCGAAGAATTGAGCACAGAGAAAGAAGCTGAGCTGTCGAGCTCAGTGATAATCCCAAAGCCCTTAATAATATTTCCCAGTCCAAAGTAATCAAGTCTACAGGAGCAAAAGGTAAAAACATCATTTCTGAGTACTTAAAATTAAAACAAAACAAACAAACAAACAAACAAACAAACAAAAACAGAAAAACGAAAATACTCTCTTTTAAATGCACTTGAGACTCAAGCACCACCTGCTGGTCCAAACTGGTTCTTGCCACTCAGTACAGGGTTCCAGTTTTATTTGCATTCAGATCAGCAAACAAGACTCTTTATTCCCCACTCACCCCTTTTTAGGACAAAGGCAAGAGTGCAACTGATTTTTAAAAGCAGATAACCTAGTTTTGCTAAAATATATAGCTAGTTTTGTATTCCCAGCTCCATAATTAACAAAAATCCACACTGGTAAAACATTAACAAAGGTTATCATTGAAAAATAATTTGTTACTGTGAGAAACACAATTACTCAGAGGTGTATCATTCAAACTTGTGCTTCCCCAGCAGCACAAGCGCACTCATTAATTTTACCATTGCAAACATTTTCCTCATTTTTGTTATACTTCAATGATAATATTTGAAACTTGCAATGTCTTAATAAAAATAAGCTGTGAAATGCTCTTACCACAGACTGAATTAAACATGTACCAGATACTATTACATGATGTTTGTAAGAACAACTCACTGAGATGTGGCTAGTTAGCTTTCCCAGCACTGCAGCAACCAATGTTACATTATTTGAGAATGCGTCTTAGAATTAGGTCACTGAATCAATTTTGCATTTGTTTTAAAAGCAGGCATTTTTTCTGCCCGTTTCATGAAAATTAAAGTAAAAATATAAACAGCCATTTTCCATATTACTATTCAAGCATACGAGCAATTATTTCATTAATCAAAATGCTCACTCCTCTAAGGTCCTGTGTTAAATTTCTCCAATTTATTAAAGACAACTCTGTGCAGCACTTACAGACATGGCCTCAAAGCTTAACTGGTACCAGCATCTTAGGGCTACATTAACTGTGTATCCTAGGCAACCAAGTCATGGCTAAAGCACCACAGTGTTTGTTTAAAACGTGATGTGGAAAGCAATCAGAAGAGCTTCAATTCCAGGGAAATTCTTTTTCAATGTTAGCTTGAAATTAGAGTGGTGCTATTCGTACCATTATAATTAAGAATGCGTCACCATGTTCATTATTTTCAAGGGTTTGTAACTGAGCTGTAAAAAATTAGTCATAGTAATTAAAAGATAGAAAATGTCTAGTTATGCTAAGATGCATTACTGGGGCTCTTAACATCTAAGAAAAGAGGAGTTTTAAGTAAATTAAGTGATGTAATATTTTATACTAAATAGATTAAAACACTATGGTAATGTTATATTGATAAATAGGAAGTGTAGATAAGAAAGATCATAAATATTTTTATTCTTTTCTTGTAAAACTATATTCTCAGCTATTATAAATTATAATTAATATTTAATGAATTTATTTTGTCACTACACTCATAGTGACTTCAGTGACTTTGATCTCTTGATTAATCTGTTAGCAGTTGTGTTAATCTGAGAATAATGGACAGGTACTACTGCAGGCACACTTTAATGATACAAGAATAAAAACCTGTGCTGTTTTGTGCATCTCTTCTATATTTAAATATGTAGTCTATATATAAATATATAACCACTAAATTATAGACACAGGACATTCACATTGTGATACATTATTTACTTTTTATCTATTATATTTTCTTCAGCAAGAAAAAAAAGTAAGTTTCTTCTGCCATTTTTCAGACTGAATTAAAAAAAAAAACATTTTCTTGAACAGAAAAATAAGCACTATTTGGGGCAAGACAGGATGTGGAAGATTTTAATCGAGGAACAAGGATGCTCTGATCACATCCAAAGACCTTCTAGGTCTGTGTGATCTGGTTGGAATGCAGACATGCCCTTTAGTGCGCACCTTTAATCCCACATAACGAAAATAAAGGTAGTTTGCAGAAGGAAGCACAGGTATTTGAAAGTGATGTCTAATCTGTGCACTCAGGTGGCAGAGGCAGAGTGATCTCTGTGAGTGAGGTCCACACCAACCTGGTCTATAAAGTGAGTCCAGGTCAGCCAGGACTACAAAAGAAGCCCTGTTTTGAAAACAGAAAAACAAATCAAAACAAACAAACAAACAAAAAAAAAACAAAATTAAAAAAAAAGGAAGGAAGGAAGGAAGGAAAGAAGGAAGGAAGGAAGGGAGGGAGGGAGGGAAAGAGAGAGAGAGAGGAAGAAAGAAAGAAAGAAAGAAAGAAAGAAAGAAAGAAAGAAAGAAAGAAAGAAAGAAA
>NW_026596073.1:20296385-20458950 GCF_907164565.1 Psammomys obesus
AAAGAAAGAAAGAAAGAAAGAAAGAAAGAAAGAAAGAAAGAAAGAAAATTTATATGTAACCAAGGGGCAAGCAATGTGACAAATCGGAGAAAGAGTTTGCAGAATGAGTCAGAGACAGAATAAAGCCAACTCTCACAAGAACATTACAGAAAAGAGATTTGATTTAAGAGGGAGGGCTGGAGAGATGGCTCAGCTCTTCTAGAGGTCCTGAGTTCAATTATGAGCAACCACATGGTGGCTCTCAACCATCTATAATGTGATATGATGCCCTCTTCTAGAATACAGGCTTATATTCGGTAAAGCACTTATATACATAAAATAAACAAATCTTTTTAAAAAGAGAGAGAACACAGGGAAAGGCAGTTCAGTTGAGTTCAGTTAGTCATTTCGGAGTTATTTGAGACAGCAGCACAGAGTGAGAGAGGAAGCAGTTTTATAGGAGAGTTTTATAGAGGCAGGTTGAAGAGAGAACAAGCTAGACACAGGTAAAAACAGAACAAGCCAGAGAATGAGAAGGACCAGAAGATTAGAACAGGTTGCCAGAGCTAGCTTGAGGCCAAACAGGGCAATTTAGTGAAAGGCTAAGATAAGCCAGTTTGAATAATTTTGCTTAGAGAAAAGATAGAACTCAGAAGAGTTGAGCTAAACCAGCCAGCCAGAGTTCAGAAATAATTAGAAACGGTGAGCTTATTCAGCAGTAAATCTCAGAGGCTAAAACATTACAAGCCTAGGGTAGCAGGCAGATGCAGTAAGCCTAGAAGACAACAACTACAACAGGCAAATAAAAGTTATTTTTACAACAGAAAATAATATTAATGTTTTCTAAAGCATCTGTTAATGTTTTCTAAAGCACCTGCAGCCTCACCACAAAGAGTGATACATCACATCCTTGTCTTTTACACTTTTCTCAACATCTCTTCAGGGTCCCATTTGTCCCATTTCACAATAACAAAATGACGCTGCATGAAGGTCCAGTGGGACCTGTGTTTCAAAGCCCATACACTCTATACATGTCCAAAGAAAACATGTAAGCAGAACATGGTCCATCTCATATCTTGAAATATTAACAGTAGATTTATGAAGCTGCCCATCTCTGATTGCATTCACAAAGAATCACTGTAATGTTTACCATATGTACAAATTCACCACAAACTAAAACTAAAGCAAAATTTTGAGAAAATTATTTTCCTTCTAAAACCTAATAACAAATGAAATTACGTGTAAAGCAATACCTGTATCTTTTCGGCAAAATAAGAAATTGTCATTTAAGTTCCCAAATAGCTGAATGCAAAAGGAAAACAGCCACAGGCTTTATGGTGACATTACCCTATAGAAGGGCTCCAAGAGAAATACTAACCTCAAGGTTATTGAAGGACATGGATTTCTCAGGAAACATATAGCTTCTTTGACACTATTCCTAAATTCATGTGTGTTTTTCTTCATAGTTACAAACTCAGAAAATATGTTTACTTGTTTCCAAACAGAATCTTGAACAAATAGCAATATTTTGCTTTTTACATCAGTAAAAACACACTTCAGTACATATCTTTGTTCTTTTTATCATGTGCTCCCATTTTCATGGTTTTGACAATTGTGTATTAGTGAAGGAAAAGATGAACATTGAAAGATACTATCCAACACAGACACTGCTAGATATTTGTGACAACTGAACTCATAGAATCAATGCAAAACAATGAAGCAGTTCAATCCTTAGTGTGAAAACAAATGCCTAGCAAAGGTATTTCTAAGCTGTTCTTTACTTTAGCAAGGTTACTCATTTAAAATGATCAGTATATATGTATATATACATACATATGCAAGTAAGAACAATAAGCACAGGATCAGATGAATGGGGAGGAGGTCCCCCCTATCAGTGGACTTGGCAAGGGGCACGGTGGAGATGAGGAAGGGAGGGAGGGACTGGGAGGGAATGAGGGATCGGGACACGGCTGGGATACAGAGTTAATAAAATGTAACTGATAAGAAAAAAATAAAATTTAAAAAAATCAAAAAAAAGAAAAAGAGAGAGGAGAGATAGGAGGATTTGGAGGGAGGAAAGTGAACAGAACATTATGTAATTATATTATAATCTTAAAAAGAAAAGAAATACATTTAAAAAAATGTTCACATCTTTCCAGAATTCATCTTTCATAAACATCATCAACTACAAGGTAAAGATTTGATTCCACCAATGGTATATTGTCGATAAAGGATTATTGGGAATGCTTCAATATTTTGCTAGTTTTTTTCATCATAACTTGAAATATATGAGAGCGTGTGTATGTTAAACTACCTACATAACGTATGTCCTTGGGTAAAATAATTTTGGAGATTTTAAAAATCTTAAGACATCAAACCCAAGAGAATTAGGGATGGCAAATATGAAATGAAGCTTTTGTATCCACCTAAGGCTTAGGCTTGAAGACATCTGTTTAACAGGTTAGGGACCTCCAATCTATTACTGTTTCTGAACCCAACTGTTTTTTAGAAAACTTATGAAGCTTAAAACAGGTTTTCTGGAGTTCCTCTTCAGCCCAAGCAATGACTGGGCCTAGCATAGAAGATATCTATCACCTGGCCTTATTCATGAACCTAGTAATGCTTCCTTCTACAACTCAGCTGGGAATATTGTGCTTATCTGAGTACATTATAGCCCTTCACTACTTTTCCAAGAACAAAACAAGAGAAAAATTCCTTCCTAACAGCATCACAAAATAAACACAGAAATTCTGCTTCTGTTTGGAAAGGCACTTTCAGAAAGGGTTCAAAGAAATAGAAGTCTTTATACCTGGGCTCAGGTAACTTCCTCGAGGGATGATGAAGTGTTGATACATGCTGTGTGGACTGGGTTATCTATGGAACTGTATTGCTGCTTTCATGGAGATGAAGAAGGGAAACGGAATGGACCACATATCACAGTAAAAGCTAAAAATTATCCTTTGCCAAAATGAGTTTCTATTGAAAGAAAATATTCATTTTCAACTGCCTGGTGGGTGGTGAAAGGTAATCTTGGCTCTGTCAATATCAATTCTCAGAGATCAATTGGAGTGCTAGCAGGGCAGGAAACTATGCTAGTTAGACCAGCACAGTGACAGGCAAAACTAGAATGCAATGCCACCAGAAAGAATTGTATTGGAAGATATATATGATAAATGTTTCTCTGTTTTTTAATAACTGCAAACTATATATTGGTCTTCAAAGAAAAATATGTTTCTCCCTAGGGAAGTCAGTGTCATATATAACAGATTTCTAGGGATGGTCAATTAAGCTCACACTTCCCAGTTGCCTGGTCCCATGAAATGCTTGAGGCAATCTGCTGCTCCGTATGGGTAAGTCAGCCATGTCTGGTGAGTCAGTACTCCTCTTTGCTCAAAGCATGGTTATGGGCCTATTGTTGGCAAAAGAGCTGTCCATGAATTCTCAGTTCTCTTCTTAGCTAATACATGATGCCTTATTCTAAAAAGACTTTCTTTCTGCCAGTCTTCCCTTTCTAAACCTTCCTCGGGTGGGGGCGCCGATGCTGGTAAGCTTTTAGATATGTTTTTTTTTTTTCTTTAAGTGAAGAAATGGAATATGAGTTCCTTCTAAAGCAATAAACATAACTTTTATTATCTCTATTCCCTCTAACAGGCTGTCACTAATTTTAAACATTTGTTGCATATTTTAAGGTAATAAAAAGGCAATAATATAGTCCTTTGGTACACAGTATGCCACATTTGTTACTTGTTTCTTTTAAAAAAATCAAACATAGTTTACAAAGGAAGGTAAATCTATATGGTTCCTAAGATGAACAAAACTACTCCCGATACAGATGCACGAACATTTGCATTATTTTTTCACTAAGAATTTGAAAAATTCCTTTGGACAAGATTTGGAAAGAGGCAGAAGATCCTATAGCCCCTCAGTCAGCCAGTGAAAACTCTGAGAATCAGGGTATCCTCCAAATGACAAAGGGAGATGACACCTTGATGTTTAATGCCACTTAATAGCCCAAACAGTTTATTTGCCTCATAGTAAGAGCCCTGTGAGAAGGTCAATGAGAAGTGACTGCCATCATGAATTTAAAAACTGGAAAACTGAGTTCTATGGCCAACTGATTGCTTTGTCACAGCCCCATGACAATAAAAGCATCACATCTTTTCACTCTTAATCTAAGGTTTCCTTTTTCACAATAATGATAAAAGCAAACATTTCAGCCATCCCCATTAATTCCAGTCTATATCTGAAGAAGAATAAAAAAATAAAGAGTTATGAATTTGAGAAAAGGAGGAATGAAGGAGTTGTGTGTCAGAGGGGCTGCAAATGATGTAATTTAAAATAAAATTTACGAATAATGAAATTGTTGGAACTATCAGAAACTAGATAAGCACAGTGTCAAGTCTATTTCCTAAAATATCTGTGGATGGCAAGATATAGTCAATGATTTCGATTGGAAAAATGCAATGCATTCTCAATATTCTTGCTGCTAATTACACTCAAATGGAAAGCTGAAAGGGTTGGAATGTCTAATACCCAAATATATTTATATGGAAATACAAAAAAAATGTTTAGTTTAGATACATTTTCTCCCTTATAGAATTAATTATCAAATAATGTGTTGGTAAAATTTAAAAACATGAACCAGAGTCAAAACACCATCTACTTGTTTATCATTTGATATATTTTCCCTAAGCATGTAATGTGTGTTACCCATTTGTCACATATACAGTCTTCTGATTAGGTCTGACAAGTAATCTTGGATTCTTTGTAAATTTATATTGATTAAACTTTGTTTCTACATCACGTGGTACTGATATCCATTTGAAATAGCAGAGAAAAATAAGTGACCTGGGTCACCCCGATAAACAGAAAAATAAGAATTTTTCAAACACATTGTCATACACACACATGAAAAATGTTTAAAATTTGGATCTTCAGATTCAATAGAAATTAATATCATGAGAGTCACGTCATTTAAAATAAAGATCTTTATGTATCCTTCTATGGATCCTCCTTTTTAATTGTCTTCTTTGGGTCTATACCTTGTAGTGTGTTTATCTTGTACTATATGGCTGAAATCGACTTATAAGTCAGTACATACCATGTGTATCTTTCAGGATCTAGATTACCTCACTGAGGATCATCTTTTCTAGTTCCATCAACTTTCCTGAAAATTTAATCATTTCCTTATTTGTAATGGCTGAGGAGTATTCCATTGTGTAAATGCGCCACAGTTTCTTTATCCATTTTTCAGTTGAGCACATGTGTTGTTTCCAGTTTCTGGTTATAACGAGTAAATTTGCTATGAACATGGTTGAACAAATGTCCTTGCTGTATGATAGACTATCTTTTGAGTATATGCCAAGGAGGAATGAAAACACCAATCCACCCACAAAAATTGTGACCAAAATTGACTCTGCCTACAAATGTGCAGGGTTAAAGATAGCAGATATTGCAGAGATTAAGGGAATGTCCAATCAATGCCTGGCCCAACCAAAGACCCACCTTATGGAAGAATGCCAACTCCTGACACTATGGACAATACTCTGCTAAGATTGCAGAGTTGTTCTCTGAGAGGCTCTATCCAACAACTCCTCAAAAAAAAAAAAAAAAAAAAAAAAAGATGCTGAGACTCATACTCAAACATTGGACGATGTATATGGAGTCTTGTGAAAAATTTGGAGTAAAGAGAAAAGTACCTGAAGGTGACAGAAGCTCCACAAGAACACCGAAAAGAGCCAACCAACCAGGGCCCAGAGGGGCTTGATGAGGCTAAAGCATCAAACAAGGACCATACATTGACCTCCTTCCAAAGATAGAGCCAAAAGGCAGCTTAACCTTCTTGGGGGTCCTCTAATAAGGGAAGTGGAGACTCCGTCTGACATGAATTCTTTTGCCAGCTTTTTGGTCACTTCCTCCTGGCAGATACTTTGACAAGCCACAGGGGAAGAGGATATGATCAGTCATGATATGACTTGATGAGCTTCGGTGGCGGATGGGAATGGGGGCACCCCTTTTTTGAGGAATAGGGGAAAGGGAAAGGGAGGAGAAATGGGGCTACAAACAGTTTGTAACATAACATGAAAAAATTAATTGATTGATTGATTAAAATAAATAAATAAAGACTGATGTTCCCAGCTTTTATTCTCAGCTACTTAAGAGGCTGAGTTAGAAAAATCCCAAGTTCATGTTCAGTGTAGGAAACTTAAAGAGATCCTGTTGTTTCAAGAGGAAATGTGAAAAGGATTCTGGGAGATAGCTTAGGGATACAACTCATCATCAGCCCGTGACAGCACCTGGCTTTAATCCTTGGTAACCCCCACCAAAAGTTTAAAGATTTCTAGAGAAATCAGGAAAAGTGTTTAAGCTGAACAAGAGAGCAGACTATGTTCACTGGCTATTTCCTCCAGACTTCCATCCCAAATCAGCCACACCATCTATTTTTCATGCCTTTATATCCATGCAATCAGGAAAATATATGGTGAGTACAAAGGACCTGCTTCCAAAGCATGCTTGGCATAAGTATGGAAATAGGTCTGAAATACATTGATGGATGCCTATCCCAAGACATCTCCACATCAGTCTCTTTTGCCTTGGGATAAGAGGGATGACAGTATAAAAGTACATCTCACTGTACAATGCCCATTCAGCAGGGGACTGCAGTGTGTGATGTCTTATTAATCCGTGTGAGTTTCTTTCTTTCACTTTTTTTTTTTTCACTTTTAGGATCAAATACATTCTACCTACATATCACCATCTAATAACATTGAATTTTCAGGTGTTTTCATAAAATATTTGGGCATTTTAAAATGAGTTTTTAATCCTTCAACATGATGCTGCTTGTCTTAATAACCATGGAAGCAAACCACATGCCAAACAGGCAAACAAACTGGAAAGAGATGTACATGTTAACCTAATCAAAATATCAGTCGTCTCTATCCAGCAGTGTATGACAGCCGAGGAACACATATATTTATTCTACAAGAGATTTTTATAATTAAAAAGAATATTAGCTATTCATTCTATGCCCACCTTCTTTCTAAGTTGCATATTCAACCTGAAGCATTATCATGCAAATATGAATTATGAAATGGTTTGTGAGGACACTTTCTTTTTAATGAAATAGTAAGCAACAGAAAGTAGAGTCAATTACCTGTGCTGGTGGCATTATTTTGTAAATATTTAATTTATGATTTAGGATACATATATACATAAAATATGCTATTAATTGTAGGTCACAGACTAACAACCTGAAAAGAATTCCTCATGAGCTATTCAAAGTAAGCCAGAATTAGCTCTTTTCATTCCACACCTCCCTTGAATTCTTATTTTAAGTGGATTGACACTCCTATTGGTAAAGGACAACTACCAAGTCTCTATGTTTCTTGTAAAGGAATTAAAGCAACTTAATTTTTAAAAAAAATAATTTTATCTTTTTTATATACCTTTTCAATCATATTAAAGTCTGGCAAAAATAAAAATAAACAAAGTCATTAAAACAAATTCTGTTAACACCTGTGTTCACTCTCAGAATCTACCCAATCCAAAGCTTGCTCACTATCACACCCCAGTGAGTGCCTAGCTTAAGCTCCCTTTATTAGATGTTTCCTTAGTCATCTTCCTTTTTAAAAAATGCAGTTCAAGCCTGGGCTTCAGAATGCATAAAAGCCATTGGCTAAGGCTAGAGTTGCTTTTTTAAAGTAAATGGCAATGAGTACCAGAAAGAAAATCAAATACTAGAATTGAATCCAGGTACTGAGATCAAAGCTGCAGTTTCATTGACTAATGTGTCAAGATAAATGGTCTGAGACAGACACCCACCTTCTTGCAACTGTGCATTCAATGAATTTCAGTTGCTATGACATCTTCGTAAAGATGCATAACGATTATTCACCTTGGAACAGTAAGACATAAATGAGCATAGAAGGGAAAAATGCCAATTAAAAGGCTAACTTATCAAAAGGTAATCTAATCTGTATTATAGTTCACCCTGATTGCAGCTTTCTCTCTCAGACTTAAGGATACATTTGGCTTCCAGCAATACTGAAGCTCATTATAATCATCATTAAAATTACACTTTTCTCAAGCCAGCAGGAGCTGGGTGTCTTGCCCAAGCTGTGCATTCAGCCCGTGGGAAAAAAGAAGTATCAGGCCATCCATCAACTGACCCCTTGGGATAAACCTGAATGGGCTCTGATGAGCTTCAAAGGGCGCAATCCAAAGGTCTTCTTGACACAAGACCCTGCTGTCTCTTGCTTCCTGTATAAAAGTAGTTCTTAAGCTTCTCTAAAGGGCACACTGGTGTTCAAATGAGTCACAGTCTTACAGAGCACACGTATATGTGAAATACAGATAATAGATAAGCTCCAGGTTGAAATGTAGAAACTGCTACGTATAAGGTGTTCGCCTTTCATACATAATCAGCCACATCTGAGTAAAATGGCTTATGTGAACGAAATCAGTGACTCGTTTTTCCTGAAAGCCATAGATTAATTCAAAATTTATAAATGTCCATTATTATTAGTTCTTTTAAACTCTTTTCTAAAAGTAAAAAAAAAAAAAAAAAAAAAAAAAAAAAAAAAACCCTGCTGCCTCTACTAGTTATTTTACACATTATGACAAAAAACAAACTGTAGTAGACTTGCCCAATTTGTTTTGGAAACTCTTCAATTGTTATATTTTAATTGTTTTATAAATACTTTGGATATATAAATGTTTTCATTCCATGACCATTCATAAAATATTTCCCAAAGGAATTATTATATTACCTTTTGCTATTTTGAGTAGATACTTTCTATTTAACAAGAGCTGAAATGCATTAATCTAAATAAAGAAACACATTTTTAAAAGTTTATTTTTTTCTTACCACTATAACATGAAAGCAGAATAAACAGAGCAAAGATTTGATTTTTCTTTTTCATTTCAATTATAAACCAGAGCAGTTTGTAGACAGGTTTATATAGTTCCAAAAATATCTGAAAAGACAGATTTATTTAAGTCATTCAATTTATCTTAGCAAGATAATATGAGGAAACATAACAAGAACTTGTACACACTGTCAAATACAGAGAATTTAACGAGGAAACCACGGTCAAGTTTGCTTGTAGTAAAAGGATTACCAAACCTTCTTCATGATACATAAAAATAGCTTATGGATCTCCTCTCTGCAACGGTTTTTTTTTTTTTTCTGTAATCATGGATACCAAATACTCCCAAGCATTGAAGCTCTTTAGCAAGTGAGATAACTCACTCAAATAAAATCATTTCTCGCCTGTGGAACAAGGGAAACAGAGGAGCACATTGATTTTGCTTATTATTCTCCTGATATCAGAGTCAGTCTTGATAATAAATTTCAAGAGAAAATATTCCACACTGTAAATATGGTATGCAGCATAAAGTGATGCTTATACATGAGCCATCCAATGTATTTCAGTTCTTATCATGCAAAACCAAATCACCGTTGCCTGGTTGGTAAACAGAAAGTCACATGGTAACGGGTATCAAAACCATCTAGCAGATCCCTGCGATGCAGTATAATGAATGGAGGAAACTGCAAGTTCTGCAGACGCCAACTGCACAGGACCATCCAGTTCCCTATATCTAGGCTCTCACACACCGTTAAAAAGCTACAGCCACCGCTTTGCTGGATTTCAGGAAGCCCAACAAAGTGTTCACCACCAATGAACCTTGTCCACTTTCCCAGCTATCCAAAAAGCAAAGGGAGCTCAAGCTTGGGTCTCACAAACATCTATCTTTCAAGCCACTTATTTAAGAAGTACTCAGTGAACATGCTATCAATGGGAAATGTTGGTAAAGATGCTTACATGCACCAGTTCTAAACATTTTCAACTGATCCAACATCACAACATAAAGAATGTGAGTGTTCTCAACAGACACTGCTATAACTAATCATTATAATAAATTTAAAGTTGTAATTTTAATCTGAGAAAGTTAAGGTGCTCAGAAGACAAAGTATTCTAATATCAGAGATTCAAGGCTCAAATCTATTTGTATTAATCTTTGCATTCAAAATTCACTCTCTTTTTTTCGACAATTTAATGTTGCCTTATCTTTCTCCTTTATGAATCCATTGCTAAGCCATCTCTCATGTTCTTATTTTTTTAATTTTTATTTTATTATTATAATTTATTCACTTTATATTCCAGTTGTAGCCTCTCTCTTATCTCCTCCCAGTCCCACCCTCCCTTCTTCTTCCTCCATCCTCCTCCCCTAGTCCTCAGAAAGTGGGATCCCTCCTCCTCTATCATTTTACCCTAGCCTATCAGGTCCCATAAGGTTGTCTGAATCCTTTTCCTCTGTGCCTTGGCAAGGCCACTCCACAAGGGAGGGAGTGATCGAAGAGCAGGCAATAAAGTCCACATCAGAGAAAGCCCCTGCTGCCCTTACTAGGGAACCCACGGGGAGACTGAGTTGCCTATGGGCTACATTTGATCAGGCAGTCTAGGTCATCTTCATGCATGATTCTTGGTTGGTTCATCAGTCTCTGCAGGTACCCCTGGGCCCAGATTTGTCAGCCTTGTTGGTCTCCTTGTGGTGCTCCTGTCCCCTCCAGTTCCTTCTATACCCCTACTCTTCCATAAGCCTTCCTGCACTCTTCCCAATTAAGAAAGAATAAAGCATATGAAGTATAAATTTTTGGAATTGGTCATAAATGTAATCAAGTATTGCTTAAGATTTTATAATATCAA
Source organism: Psammomys obesus (assembly GCF_907164565.1). Lineage (NCBI taxonomy): Eukaryota > Metazoa > Chordata > Mammalia > Rodentia > Muridae > Psammomys > Psammomys obesus. The sequence goes on from NW_026596073.1 coordinate 20,307,074, forward strand.
TGGGGGCATATATAATATGCTTCGTTAAAAATGAGCAAAATCATTTAGGGCCATGTGGAAAACTAATGCAGTGGAAACTTAGTGAAACCTGTGAGGACTCCTAGTAAAAGAAAGCATGGAGTCTGAATTGGCTAGCTTCAATAACCTGGCAAGGCTCCCAGTGGTGGGGCTGGGATATCAACAAAGCCACAAAACTTTCAAACTACGCCTGCCCTGCGTGCAAGATGTACTGTGACAACGGTGGCTCATAGCTTGTGGGAGTGACAAACTTGAGACCCAAGACACAGAGAGGGCACATGCCTGACACTGGTTGGATGGCCAGGAAGCTGAAAGGCTCAGTAATCTAGGATAGAACCAAACATGACTGACGAGAAAAAAATCCAATGAAATGATTTCTAATAATATTCTGCTATACTCTTAGATCTGTGCCTACCCCAATCAACATCCAACAGGCTTCCTGTGGCAGATTATGGGAAAAAATGAAGAGTTCCACACCCAAATATTAAGTAGAGCAAGAAGGGCAAGAAAGGATAATAAGAGTTAGAGGGGTCAAGGACACCAGGACAACAAGGCTCACAGAATCAACTAGGCAGGATTCTTAGGGGCTCACAGAGACTGGAGCAACAATCACAGAGTTGGTATGGATCTTTGCTACCTCCTCTTCTATACAATGTGTTGCTTTAGTTTGGGGTGTTTGTGGGAATCTTCTGGAGATGAGAATGTCTCTGACTCTTTTTCTTTCTTTGAGACCGTTTCCCTCCTACTGGGTTACCTCAGCCAGCCTTGATATGAAGTTTTGTGCCTAGTCTTATTACAAGTTGTTATGCTGTGTTCAGTTGACATAACTAAGAGGCCTCCACTCTTCTGAAGAGAATTGAAGAAGCAGTGCATCTGGATGAGAAAGGATGTGGGTGGAGGTTTGGCAAAAGGGAAGAGTAGAGGGAGGGTAAGTTGTGCTCAGGAGATATTATATGAGATATGAATAAGCAAATAAATAAATGAACTAAATAATTCAACTGTGCACATTAACAGCAACTGCTAGCAGTTAATATTATTTTAGGTGTGGGTATAATGTTGTATTCCAAATACTTTACACCAATTAGCCTGCTTGATTCCCACAAGGAACTTTGTTAACGACAATGTAAAACTTCAGGGTTCCTTCTACAGAAAATCATCCTGACTGAGGTAAACAAGACCCATTAAGACACACGTGGTATGTACTCACTTATAAGCGGATATTAGACATATAGTACAGGATAACCATACTACAATTTACAGACCAAAGGAAATTAAGTAAAAAGGAGGGCCCAAGGGAGAAGTTATGGATCTCACTGAGAAGTGGGAATAGAAAAGGCAGAGGAAGTGCTCAAAGAAAGGAAATAGGGAAGGTGAGAGAGTGCTGAAGGAAATGAGGAAGAGATCAGATATGGGGAGAAGGTAAGGAGAAGGCAGAGTTCTTACAGAGAGAAGAGAAACTGCGGCTTGGGGCATCTCTGAAACAAGCTGGAGATCTGCGACAGGGTAGTCTCCTGGGAGGATATGGGATGACTTTAGTGGAGACCCCTACTAGCGAGATTGAAAAGGCCATTCTCTAACCAGACAAGACTACTAGTACAGGGAGGGGAACACCAAACCACACACAAGAAAAACTTCAACCTAAAATTTACCTTGCCTAAAAGATATGCAGGATAAAGATAGAGACGAGATAGAAGGAATGTCCACCTAATGCCTGGCCACACCATGGGAGAGTCAACCCTTGACACTATTAAAGACACTCTGCTTTGCAGGCAGAAGGAATTCTAGCATAGCTGTCCTTTGAGAAGCTTCACTCAGCAAGGGATCAAACAGCTGCTGAGACTCACAGCCTAACATTAGATGGAGTGCAGGGAGCCTTGTGGAAGGGTGGGAATGGGAAGGGGAAATAGACACAGAGGGAACAGGAGCTTCACAAGTACACCAACATAGCCAACTAACCTGGGCCCACAAGGAACTCATGGAGCCCGAAACATCAACTAAGAACCATGTGTGGACTGGACCTAGGCCCCCTACATATATGTACCTGATGGACAGCTTGGTCTTCATGTGGGTCTACTAGTAAGGGGAGCAGAGGCTGTCTCTGAAAAGGACTCTCTTCTATGCTTTTGATCACTTCCCCCTGGTAGGGCTGCCTTCCCAGACCACGGGACAAGAAGATGCACTCAGTACTGATATGATTTGGTGTGCTGGGATGGGCAGGTAGGAGGTCCCCCTTTTTGAGTGGGAGAAGAAGAAGAATACAGGGAAGAAAGAAAGAGCATGGGATCAGGAGGACTCTACAACTGGGATATAAAATGAATAAAAAAGAAATAAAATGAAAGCCTTTTGTTAAGCAGGAACTGAAAAAATGTAAATCATATTGGTAGCACAATTCATTAATAAATTTGTCAATTATATAACTAAAATTAAACACATTTTAACTATCCCAAGTGTAATATAAGCAAAACCAGTATAAGCATTCTATAAGGGAAAACTGCCAGACTTAAATATTGAAAAAATCTTCAACATGGGTTGAAGGCTAGTATTCTATTTTCTTGGTGAGCCAGAACTTCAGTCATTGGTTAAAATCACCAAATGCTACTCTATCTAACATACTACTTTGTTTTCCACTTAAATGTAAATTAATACAAAATATGATACCAATTTATTTCAGATGAGAACAATGATAAGAACTGTGAAGGTATAATTTAGTCAGAAAATTGAACAAAAATTTATATGATGTTCACTTAATATTTTATACTATGAGAAATAATTAGCCATCATCATAGAGTTTTCACTGGACATTTTCAATGAAGCTATAATAGTTCTAGCTGTAAAGCCTATATAAAGCCTGAAATATCAGCATTAAATTTAAAAAAATAAACTTGTTTCTTCAAAGTCACATAATTATCTAATATCATTCATATAATAAGCCAGGTTATTCTGCCTTCAGGATTGTTCATCTGTGAAGTGTGAATTATTAAAAGTTTAAACACAAGATTTGAGAGTATAAAATTAATATTGCATGTTCAGAGAGATGGCGTTGTTGGGAAAACTGCCTATCACACAAGCATGAAAACCTCAGTTGGGATCTGTGGAACCTGTGTAAAATTCTTTGATGGTAGTATGCATGTCTACAATCCCAGAGCTGTGGATGTGGGGACACTGGCCAGTTAGTACAGTCTAGTTAATGAGCTCCAGGTTTAGTGAGACTCCTGTCTCAGAAGAGAAATGGGGGAAGTGGACAGAGAAAAGAAAAGAAACAGAAAAAATTAAAAATAAATAAATAAAAAGAAATAAAAGGTAGGCATTAATAAAAAATACACACATCAACCTCTGGTCTCAGCACACCAATGCACAGAAGTATACATGAACTAGCAAGCACGTGAGCACACATACATAAATGCATATCTACAACACACACACGTACATGTGCGCACATGCTCAGATGTGCACACACACAGGTAGAGAACTCACATGTAGTTCCATCCTCCTCCTCCTTCCCGTAATTCTTCTGACTAACATTTTGCTTCCCAGGGATAAAAAGGAAAAAAAAAAATCAAAACCAGCTTCTATTTCTCTTTTTAACTTCTTGGTGACTTCATCCCCAGAATATGAAAATAAGGCAATCTGCTACTTACACATGTTATTAGGAAAAGAAATGTAGAAGTAGCAAGCTAGGCATCCCTAGTTCGTATTTTCCTAAATCTTTAACTTCTTTTTACTTTTTTTACTTGGGAGACTGCTCTGAAAAGTAACTGGCATACTGTATTTTGGGGTTTTTTGGATTTTTTGTTGTTGTTGTTTCTCCAGATGCACCTTATTCTTTGTTCTTAGCCATAAGGCATCTAAATTGAGATATCTGCAAAGTTACTAAGTCATTTAAAGCCAAAGCAGGGGGTGGAATGAGACCAACAAATCCAATCAAAATTCAATACTCTCTCTCTGAATATTTTCTGTTTCTTGCTTTAGTTTTTTTATTGCACAATTTCTTTATACACAAAATCTTGAATAAAAAGTAAACATGTATCATAAGCTTATTAGTTCTTAAGTCTGACTCTCATGGCCAAATACCTCTTACTCTTGAGGATAACTGGCTAGATAGAACAAAAGCATTTATAACTAAAATGACTTTTAGGAAAAACAAAAAATAAAAAAAAACAACTGCACATTCAACATACAGTAGTGAACAAGAGTCTCTGTTTGCTATGGACTACCTGGTTTACTCTGTCAAGTAACTAACTCATTCTCATTATGCTCTGAGGTTTAAAAAACCTGAACTGGTTATCGCCAACAGTAGATACTATCTCCAAAATGAATCAGGTAAAAGAGAATTGAATTTTAAAGTATCTTAAGTTAGTAACAATAAAATATACAGCTACAATTAAATTTTTAATTGTTTTAAGATTTCATTAATTTAACCAAACACATACAGATATGGCGCTGTGTCTGTGTTCTGTGGAATACTCACTAGGCATTTCGGAACAGACTTACTAAGTACTCAAGAACCTCATCTTAGGAAACTAAGCATTAAGCAATCGGATTTATTTTCAGTAGGTAGGAACTGGAAATAGTCCCATTATTTTGCACTGAAAACTTAGTGGTGAAATATATCTAAGTGCTGAGAATACAGACTATGCTACACAGTCACTGGCTGCTTGAAGCATGGAGATATTTTTTTTTGTATGTGAGTATGAATATTACAAACAGGAGAATATTAAGTGAAGCATGAATCACAGCGGTCACTTGCGTGCAGAGAACGCTGTGATTAAGTAAAGTATGGAACACCAAGCTGAGTGTGAGGGCTCACACCTATAGACACAGCAGCAGGAAGGCTGAGGCGGGAGCAGTGCTAGGAGGTCCCAACCAGATGGGGCTACAGAGTAAGACCTTACCTCAAAAGCAAGCAAACAAACAAACTACACAACTCTGTGCATTTGTATGTATGTGTTATTTTCTGCTAATGTCCCTATACGTGGAGGTGTGTGCATGAGAAAGCATACATTTGGTGGTCACAGTAGAACTTCATTTTTTTTTTTTAATTTTCAGTTACATTTTATTAACTCTGTATCCCAGCCGTGTCCCGCTCCCTCATTCCCTCCCACTCCCACCCTCCCTCCTTCATCTCCACCCTGCCCCTTTCCAAGTCCACTGATGGGGGGGACCTCCTCCCCATTCATCTGATCCTGTTTTATCAGGTATCTTCAGGACTGGCTGCAAAGATCTCCTCTGTGGCCTAACAGGACTGCTCCTCCCTGGGGGTGTGGGGAGGTCAAAGAGCCAGCCATTGAGTTCCTGTTAGAAACAGTCCTTGTTCCCCTCACTATGGGAAACCAATTGGTTACTGAGCTACCACAGGCTACATCTGAGCAGAGGTTCTAGATTATATCAAAACATGGTCCTTGGTTGAATGTCAGTCTCAGAAAAGACCCCTGTGCCCAGATATATTTGGTCCTTGTGGGGCTCGTATCCTTTCCCCATCAGACTAACTCCCCTTCTTTCCTATGATTCCCTGTACTCTGCCGAAGGTTTGGTCATGAGTCTTTGTATCTGCTTTGAAAACACTGCAAGTTAGAGTCTTTCAGATGCGCTCAGTAGACTCCTGTCATATGTTCAATGCACAGTAGAACTTCTAGTAGTTATTCTCCTTCCACCATTCTCCTTCCAAGGTATTGCTTCCAGGTGCCAGCCTTGGCAGACAAGACCCGGACTCTTACCACAGGAAGTAAACTTTAACATATATGCCATATTAATTCTTTGAGAATTTCACACATTGTATATTTTTACATCTTGACCCACCTCAGCTCCTTCTCCTCACCATCTTCCTATATTTTCATACCCGACTTGAGATTACTTCTATTTCTCCCCCCCCCATTGGGTTCAGAGTTACAAACTATGCACAGTTAGCCTTGGGACTGGGGCCTGCTCTGGGATGTGGCAGCATGCAGGGGTGATGGAGGGTCGTGGTTAATTTAATGGTGGTGTCTCATCAAAAAAAAAAAAAAAAAAAAAAAAAAAAGCCTTTCCTCTCCTAAGAGCCATCATATGCTAAACTACGTGCAGTATTGGCCTTTCCTTTCCTTTATCTGTGTTAGGCTTCAGAATGAATGTTGCATTTCGCACATATATTCAGTCATATATGTAAATGGTCTTCCTATCTAGAACCTACACTAGTGTAGCAGGGCATGAAAACTAAAATTAACTTTACAAAAAAAGTTTCAATATGTGAATATTGTATTAGATCTTTTCTACCTTTGAATTTGTTACATATCTTCAGTTTTTAAAAATATCTCATAAATACTAAACTAAGAAACAAATGCTTAAAATTCACATAGCATCCTCACTTCACCCTCTTAGTTTGGTGCAAGCATTTTTTTCCATTCTTTCCTAGATATATCCATATATACACTATAAAATCAGTTATTAGTTTTGACTCATGAATATTCTCTCTCATTGTCCTTACAAAACCAACGGTCATTATGACTGGCTTTTCTAAGTCATAGATAAGTAAAATTATGTTGTTAGAAATTAGTGAAAGAGACCTAGCGGCTCCTTGGCAAAATGCTGGACCAAGCTGGACAGTGCATCCTTGATGCACAGGGCTGTCATTATACGTATGACTAAATTTGGTATGCTTTCTGTTTACGATGCACAGAACCTAGCATTTACAAATGGTAAACATCAACCATATGTTAAACAGTGTCAAAAAGGGATACAATACAATACAATAGACGTTGTGTTCCATTGTGAACGCTCAACAGGGAAAGCACTTGCTACCAAGTCTAAAGACCTGAGCCATCTCTAGGACCCAGAAGAAATGAACTGACTCTGACAATTTGTCCCACTTGAGTACCATGGTCTCTCTCCCTCTCTCATACACACATACAAGTAAATATTCCATTTAAAAAATAGAGAGCACTAATTTCCTTACCAACACAGAAAAAAAAAAAAACTGCAAAGATATGAAGTTAGCCCCAACTGTGTGAGATGGCTTAAATATCCTGAAGGAGTACATGGCTCCTGAAAGTCCTGCTGTATCAGGCTGGTTGGTGTTAAGGACAGAGCCAGCTCCTATTCCATCTCACAGCTTCAACAAGCCCTTGGAAAAAGGATGTATCACCTGTTGAACTGGTGAAAACACTGCACTCGATCCTAGCTGAGTGGCCAAGAAGATATGAGTGTCATTTTTAAATAAAAACAATGAACTAAAGACATCATTGTCAATAAGTCATTGCCATCTCTGAAATACATTTACGTTCTTCCTGTATGATCTCTGTGGCCACCTAACCAGTGTGGCTCTATACTTTAGAAGACCAAAGGTGTGTCCATCTGCAGTTTACAAGAGCTGCTTAGGCTACTGTCTAGGCGCCCATGTCTGCTATATTAATGACTTTGTGTTTTGTTTTGTTTTTGTTTTTGTCTCACAACACTTTATCAGGAATGTCTGTATGAAGTCCTGTGTGTGAAATTGTGTTTTTTTTCCTTGTTATCTGCATGTTTGATTTACCCTATTCATAGTTAATATTTGGTTTTATATTATTGGTTGTTATTATTATTATTGATGCTTGTTTGTTTTCTAATACAAAAGAGAAAGACAAGGCATGGAGATGGGGGTAGGGGAGGAGGAGAGGAGGATCTTGGAGGAGAACCAATCAGTATATATTGTATGAAAATAAAAGCCATGTCAGAGATAGTCCCTGTTCCCCTTACTAAGACACCCACTTGGAGACTGAGCTGTCATGAGCTAAATCTGTGCCAGGGTTCTAGGTTATCTCCACGAATGGTCCTTGTTTGGAGTATCTGTCTTTTCAAAAACCCTTTTGCCCAGATTTTTTGGTTCTGTTGCTCTCCTTGTGATGCTCCTGTCCTCTCCAGGTCTTTCTAAGTCCCCCTTCTTTCATAAGATTCCTGCACTCTGCTCAAAGTTTGGCTATGAGTCTGAGCATCTACTTTTTTTAAAATTTTTTATTAATTACACTTTATTCATTTTGTATCCCCCCATAAGCCCCTCCCTCCTCCCCTCCCCATCCCACCCTCCCTTCCCTTTCTGCATGCATGCCACTCCCCTGCTGGGTAGAGTCTTTCAGAAGCCCTCTGTGGTAGGCTCCTGTCCTGTTCCCTGTTTTCTCCTTCTAATGTCTATCTCATTTGCCTTTGAATGAGAATTAATTTTCTTACCCAGGGTTCTCCTTCTTGATTAGCTTCTTCACAGATTTTAGTATGTTTATCCAATATTGTATGTCTAATATCCACTTATAAGTGAGTAAATACCATGTGTGTCTTTTGCTTCTGGGATAACTCCCTCTGAGAGGGTGGAGCAGCCTTACCAGGCCACAGAGGAAGACAACGCAGCCAGTCCTGATGAGACCTGATAGGCTAGGGTCAGAGGGAAGGGGAGGAGGACTCCCCCTATCAGTGGACTTGAGGAGAGGCATGAGAGGAGATGAAGGAGGAAGGATGGAATTGGGAGCAGCTGAGGGAGGGGGTTACAGCTGGGATACAAAGTGAATAAACTGTAAGTAATAAAAAAAATTAATTAAAAAAAGAAAATATACATTTTCACTACCATACAGGTTAATTAGAATTATTCATTTATTTACTTACTTACTTACTTACTTACCTATGTACTTACTGTGTGTGTGTGTGTGTGTGTGTGTGTGTGTATGTGTGTCTGTATGTTTCAATACATGTGCTGAGGTCAGAGCAAAACTTCTAAAGGTCAATTTTCTCTTTCTAAAATGTGAGTGCCAGTTATCAAGCTCAGGTTAGACTTGGTGTCAAATGTTTTAACAAGAAGATCTATGTTACTGTCCCGTGGCCTTTAATCTGTTAGTAGTGTGAGCCCAATCCAGAAGTGAGCAGCCCTCACTCCTGATCTGTCTTCTAGCAGGCAGAATGCACTACTGGCACAGATGTTCCCCAAACCGAAGCCTGCCCAGCGTTCAGCTCTGTAGAGGTGGAAGGCACTCCTGACAGAACACATCATGAGGACTTGTCAGAGAGGGCACAGGCTTCCTCACACAATTTCCCTGAGATGAGGTGATGTGGAAAATTAGTCAAGTAACAAGACCTCAGGTGGGACTCCAACATTCCGAAAATTTTTAATGCAAACCAGGCAATGGTCCATAATATATTTAACAGTTTGTTAGCATATTTCATGATTTTTAAATATTTGCGGATGCCTCACAAAGTGTTAGAGATAGGCTACATATGATTAGTTCTCTTGGCCTCAACGTGAAACTGCAATGATCAAAATATAATTTCTTATATAATTGCTATTATAAATCCATTCTGACTGTAAGGAGCTTTACCTGTCACTGCTAATTAAAGTGGTGCTTTGTCACCTGTGATGATCCATTGGCTTCAGCAAAAGCTGTTAATTTTGAACCAATAACAAATTACAAAATGTGATTGCAAGGGCTGTTTTATTTCCAAGGCTAGGTGGTGAAATCGCCTTAATATTCAGCAAAGGTGAGGTAATTTTTGAATGTTACCATATCCCGGTCTCACAGCCCATTGAGTTTACTATTGGCAGCAAGCATGCCATAATTTTTCAGTTTCTTAATTAGATTTAGCCATTAATTTAACTATTCTATCATACAGGAACAGCGAGTGCAATCCTATTGTTAGTTAATTTTTCTTTCAGCTTTTCCTAAACAATTTCTGATGGACACATATGGCCACACATTTGCTTCTGGAGTTCTGCTCTTCTCCAGCTGCTTCTGATGCACATAGCTTCACTTTTTACTGGCATAAAAAAAGGTAGACATGTTAGCTGTAACAATAATTCAAATTCTTACAAATTTATAGAGTAATTAAGAAATAGCTTTCTTACACTTCTTAGTATTTTTATTTTATCGTGTGTTTATTCATGAATATGTGTATAATGCATTTGTAGGTGCCCACAGAGATCAGAAGGCGGGCATAAGATCACCAGGAGCTGAAGATGTACACATTTCTGTGCTGGGAGTGTGAGGGATAAAACTGAACCCCGGCCTGAATGAGCAACAAGCACTCTTAACCACCGAGGCATCTTTCCAGATCCCATCTTTCTTACTCTTTCTTGCCAGAATGTGAAGGGTGCTCCTCTCCCTTTACTTGAATAGGTAAACTAAACTGAGGCCTCAGTCACACAAGTATTACGTGGAAAATTCTTTCACTCCAAGAACTCAAGACTTTTCTAAAACACTGTATTTCTCAAATTGCATGGTTGATGGATAATAGCAATAGAAACTTGCAAACATTCCCTACAGGTTTAGTAACTACCCAAAATCAATAAGTAGCATTAAAACAGAATATCCATGGATCATATATAGGTTAGATATAGCTACTATAATTAAAGGAATTCCTTTTGAATACTGAAGCAAAAACATGCCCCTAAAGAGCCAGTGGATACGTCATCATGAACGCATACCACGCAGAAGCTCCAAGACAAAAGATGTAAGTTCTCACAAGAAGAATGGCAAACAGTCTTCAGTAGGCTGCAGAGAACAGAAATCTTCTTCCAGCATGAATGAAGATAAACTACAAAGTGTTTGGTTGTTGAAACCACATAGAAAAGGGAAATGATCAGCCAGTGACATGACCTATGGCCTGCCTCCAAGGCCAGTGACTTGAATACACTGAGGCCCACATGATGGAAAGGAGAGCCAACTCCTTCATACTGTCTTCACACCTTGATATCCATGGTATGACACATGCGTGCCTTTACAGAGAAAGAAAGGGAGAAAGAGAGAGACAAAGAGAGAAAGAAAGAACTTATAAAGGGTCAGTTATGAGAAATGGCATGGAATCATATATATATATGTGTGTGTGTGTGTGTGTGTGTGTGTGTGTGTGTGTGTGTGTCTATCAATAGCTCTTTTATATCTGCCATTACAAATATGTCAATAATTACAAAAATAACCACGTGTCTACCTAAACCTGTCCCTGTCTGACTTTTATTTTCAGATTGGTCATGACTCTTCACAGATCTGTGATGACTGTGAATACAATGGCCATAAGTCAGAACACCCAAGAGCTATCAGAAAGGAGCAGATCTGAATACCAGGCAGGCAAATCAGAGTATGACAAAGCAAGTAAAACATAGTTAGGAAAACAGGGAATCCTGAATGTGGAAGTGAAAAGATTCTTTTACTTGTAGGAGACAAGGTAAGGTAAAATTTTCTTCTCAGACACCTGGGAGCCAGCAGATCTGCTTAGAAGAATCCTCATTCGGAAGAAAATTAGCAACAATATAAAGTGAGATAGAGAGTAACGTGTATTCTCATTGTGCATGTAATGGGGTAATTTGAAATGAGTCCAAATCTTAATAATATGAATTGTTTAAATTACAATACACCTATTTATCAAATGTGGTAAATTCTCACCTATTAGTGGAACCCCCCATTCTTTTAAATGGACAGAGAAATGACTGAGCAGTAAATGCAACACGTTTGCACTCAAGAGGCTAGTATACAAAGAGGCATACATAGCATACTCTTCCTTTGGAGTCTTGAGACACTCTTGGACTGTCTTTCTATGGAGTCTAGACTGGTCTTAAAGTTAAAATCTTCCTGTCTCAGCTTCCCAAGTGCTGACACTACAGCCATGAACCTCCATACCTGGTTGCCGGAGTCTGCTTGACGATAACATTGTTTTACAGCAAGAATTGGGATAATAATTTTGGTTGCATCGTTTGAGTTTTATGATGTGGATGTTAATTGTAAGGTGTCTTGTAATCACAAGATACTTGCTTAAGTCTCACTGATTTTAGGATGGAATTATCTTAAAGAATTGCAAACACATTGAATTCTTTCCTCTCAGTTATATTTATTCTTCTGAGGACTACCAAGTTCACATTGATATCTATCAAGTCTGCGTGCAGCTTGAATACAAAAGAAAATGTTTTGTGGTGAAGGGCAACAAGTTCCTAGTCTCTCAAACAGCACGAAAATGGTTGAAGGACCACAGCAATTTCATTGTTGAAGTAGGACCAATAGGTGAGATTTCTTCTGATATATAGTCAATTTTCATGTATATGAATGTTTAGTCTACATGTATGTATGTGCACCTTGTGTGTGCCCACAACCCATGGAGGCCAGAAAAGATAGTAGGACAACCTAGATCTGAAGCAGAAATGTTTGTGAACCACCATGTCAGTGTTGGGAAATGAGCCAGGGCTCTCTGCAGGAGTAGCGATTTCTCTAGACTGATGAGCCAACTATCTAGACCTAAGTGATCCTTTCCAAATAAATGTAAATACTTCATCCATTTGAAGACAAAAAAAATCCAATTATTTATCACAAAACTTTATCTCTAGTATCATCTTTCTATATTTTCATATCTTTCTGTGTTTCCTCAATTAATCCTCCAAAAATATTTTCATTAGGTTACTTCTTAGATAGCTATAAGCCTCTCATAAAATTTAAAAGTAGCAACAAGCTTTCTGCTTATCTGGAAGGCATTGCTCAAAATGCGCTCTGCCTACTAAAGCAAAGACATTTACAAGTGCTCCTCTCATTTAGGAGAAAGTATTTGGGAAGAAATATTGAGAAGAAAAAGAAAATGCAGAAAATAAATGTCATAGCACGTTACACGCTTTAAGAACCTCTCACAATGCCCTATCGTCAGAAGCCACACTATCTCCAGCACCGTTTCTCTACAGATCCTGTAACTTCTCATCACATTTTTAAAAGCTTGGCTTTAAGCTTGTCACTACATGTAGGTGACACATTCATGCAGCTCCTATTATTTCAGCTTAAAACATTTCCAAAGAATCTTATCTGAAAAAAAAAAAAAGAACTATCAATTTGTACATGCATATGTCTAAGGTGATCAGTGTCTTTGGGGTAACTAGTGTCTGCTATAGATTTGAGGGAAAATACATGAGAATTTGGATGATAAAAAAAACTCAAGGTAGGGTTAGGAATATAATTCCGTGATTAAAATGGATGCTGCTCAAGCATAAGGATAGGATTTTGAATTTTCTGCACCAGTGAAAAGACTGAGGGGAAGGGACATGTCTTTAGATGCAGGGTTCCCATGGCAGGAGGAGATGAGGATCCCCACAGTCTCATAGGCCAGCTATCCTGGCCTATTCAGTACATAACACTGAATGTAGCCATGAACTGCAGAAAAGGAACCACACTTGAGGCTATTGTCTGACCTCCACACATGTGCTGTGTGAGCCATGTGTGAGCCTACAATCTCATATGAGTAAACGGGGAGGGGGCAGAGGAGGGGGAGGAGAAGAGGAGAGATTATGCAAAGTACTTTCCCATCAAAGAAAATTGTCTGGATTGAAAATCCCCTGATTGCCAACAATTATATGGCAAGCAAGAGGAGCAGACAGAGAGTTGCCCAACTTTGGCCTGAACACACAGTGACTGGCTGATACGAAAATGCATGCAGAGTTAAACATCACGTTCAAAGCAAACGCTTCAACTGACTGCCCTGAACGTGAAGGGACAGTGCCTCAGCAGTGCCTATTAACTCATCAGTAATGTTAGCAACAGCAACTTCCGTACTGTCCAACTATTCAGGTACCAAAATAATACAATTTTTGCCGTAGCTGAAAGTCTAACAGTACTGCGATTAACTCATCCTGTGCTGTAACAGGGGTAATAAGCAACAAAGCTGATAGTCATCAGACAATTCTACCATAAAAGATTTTTCTCAATATATTCCCCAAATTTTCAATGTTTCTGGCAACACCTCTGTCAGATCTCTCTAGTCAAGTCTGTGACTCATCAAATAAACTATCTCTTTCAGAAATAAAACATTGATTTTTTTTTCTGTTGCTATGAGAATTTCTGAAATTTGTTCTTATTTGCTTCAGTGAATACCAAATAGTTTCTAGAAGACTATGAGAAGCAAAGATCATGACATTTGAACAAATCCATACATACAAGACCATGGCTAGCCACCGACTGACCATCTCTTTTATTTTGGTTTTTATGGTGCTCAAGAACAAAACTGAAGTCAAACAGTACCACTGATCTACCTGTGTAGGCCTGCACCATATCTTTAAACAAGAAATTATAATGCCATTTTATATTTAGGGACAATGTCAGATATCAGGACATTGCCAAGACTTATAAAACATTTTCAAGCCACTAACTTGTCCTTATATTTTTCACACAGTCGAATAATTACTCTGTGTATTTGCAAATAAGTGAAGCTCCCGTGCCCGTGACTGTGTGAAAAAAAAATTAAAGGAGGTGAAGACACAATATGTGTGTGTGATTTAAGGGACAGTTCCATCCCAGTCTCTAATTGCTCTCAGGATCTAAATTGGCAAAACCATAAGACATTCAACAAAAGAATCCATGCAGGTAGGCCTATAAAACCTAATTATTTTTCACAAAGCAGACCATTCCATTTAAAATAAAAGAAAGCTGTGAGCAATAAAGACCACACCATTAACAATTAGTCTTCTGCACACATGATTAGACTCAGAGAGATAAAGCAGCCTCTAAATTCAATGACGAATCTTGTATTTCTGGCAGCGTTCAATATTCCATGCTAATTATGTTGAAAGACCTTGTGCTACTTAACAGTACTTATACTGAAAAGTATGACACAATCTCCATGGATTCATGGGTAGCACTTAACACTTAACTCTGAAATCAAAATATACTTGAGAGTATGAATTCAAGAAGAACCTATAGTTTTTTTGTTAGTTCTGAAATCTGTTTTTCTGGAGAAATTACAATACTTACTGACATATATTTCAGCAACCACAAAACTTAAAAACAAAAACCACCTTACTAAGGCAAACAACCTTAATTTTAAGGAGGAACTAAAATGAAACCAATGGTTGAACGAAGAAAGAAAACTGATGTTAGAAAAAAAAGGAGGACAATTTGTCGGTACATTTTACCAACATTTTTTAGAAACAGTTTTTAAAATAATGATACAAAGGAGAACAAAATAAATCTATTAGGATTCAGACTAACCCACATTAGGTTAGATTTTATGAAACTGAATCATCATATTGCTAATTAAAGCGGACTTTTTTTTCTTTCGTGGCTGTATGCAAACTGCCCCTAGCCAGGGTGGAGATGTCACTTCAGTGAATGTTAATTGGGAGTTGTCCATACATCCACAGCTATGGAAAGAGCCAAATCTGTGTCATTGGTAGTGCCTAATGTACAAGGTTTTTTTCTAAATCTCAATCAACATAATGACATTTTTTTATATTAACAACCTCACAGAGGAATACCATCTTTGCCTTTTGAAAAGGGTGGGGCAGGGAGATAATTACTTCATATATGTCCCTAGCCTTTGTGAGAGGAAACAGCATCCTACTGGCACCCAAATGATGATGCTTCAAAAGAAAACCATTTTAATTTTATTTCTGATGTGTGGAATGGAAAAAACAAGTAAACACAGTCTCAAAACCACAGGGAAGCTGAAGAATCTTTTTTTTTGCTCTTAACTGCACAATAGTTAGTGTCTCCATAGAAACTGATGGCATTGGGTGAAGTGTTATCAACAAACCAGGGCTTCTAAAATATACAGAAATTCTTCCAAAGAGAAGAAAAGTCACATACATCCTCCTTAAAATTTGAAAGGTGATGGCTGAGCCTGTGCAAAGTAAGAGCCACAGCTCAAAATCATGATCTTTTCATAAAACTAAGTCCACTTTAGTCATTACTCTATTCAAAGGTCATGTGGAAAACCCGAGAAACTCCTGGCAGCTGGCACTAGATAACTTTGAAGGATTATGTTATTTTGCAATTTATAATCATGCTTGTCTGTGTTTGTCTTTCCAACAGGTTACCAAGGTATCAGGCCTTCCTCATGGGTTCACTGCTGCCTCCCATGAATGGTAATTAACAGATCATGCAAACTCTTGATCATAAGTGGCCGTCCTCTAGCCCTTGCACCTGCTCTGTCATTTGCTTCTACCCTGTTCAGCCATCACATTATTGTAAAGTCCTTCTTCAACTCTGACTTTACACACAACTGTTTCAGATCAAAATTCAGAGGTGGAATGTTGGCAATTGGGGATGAATAATTTAAGAGCCTTGCACAGTTCCATGCCCGGCCTTATTTTTGCCATGCCTAGTTGTATCCTATTCAGTAAGCCCATTTACCTCTTTGTTCTGATTACTCAAAGGGATTATAGAACTCTATCACTAAGATACTCTCCAACTCTGTCAGAAGAAACTAAGAGGTGGCTCAAGGCACTGTCTAATTTAAGCCACAGGGTTCTGTATGACTGATGAGAAAAGTTGGGTTAAGTATTGCCTATTTCTGTCCAATTAACAAATTGCCACAATTTAGTGGATTAGAACATCAGTGATGTATTATCCCTTCGTTCTGAAAACCTGAAATCTAAAATCCACCTCACAGGGACTAAACAGAACATTCAAGATTGCATTCTTTCAGAAAACACCAGAGAAATCAAGTCATTGCTATAAATGGCTTCTAAATGCTACTTATTCTTGCTTAAGTCAGGTTCTGCAGTTTTTAAGTCCTGACCATCACTGACTTCCAGTAGCTTCTCACCTTCCTTGGTTTCTGTCCCCACCTCCTTAGTTTCTATACCTAACCTTTCCTGATTGTGACCGTCTTCACCTCCCTTTAATGGGACCCTTATTATTAAAGTGAGACTATCCAGTTTAATTCCCATACCAAGGCACATAACAACATCTGCAATGACTCTTTACCTATGTAGAGTTAGGGCTCAGATATATTTGGTAAGATAATTGCTTCACCATAGGCTTCCAAAAGCTTTGAATAGATTTCCATAGGATTTCTCCTGCACCATTGTGAATGCTGAACTTTGAGATGTCTGTCATCATGCTAGACAATCATCCTAAGCTACAACCCCAGGCTTCCATTTACTTAGATAAAAGTATCTGTGTGAAGCACATCAGGATATACAATGAATATACATTAGTAAAGGCTATTCATCCAATCCTGAGAGCAACCTTAGCGTCTTGCACTGCTTTCTCTAGCTTCTAAATAGTTACTTTGGCCTTCCAGTTATGACTTTCACCTTTTATAGAAATTTCTTTCATATGTAAAGAATGAATATGACAGAAATTAGACTGTTAGATGTCAAAAATGCAGATAAAGGTTTATTCCTAAAGAGGATACATCTAAAAACGTGCTTAATTACGAATAGATGCTATGCAAAGTCTGAAAAAAAATGACAGAATTTCTGCATTCAATACAAGAAACTCATCATGGTATTGTAAAGCACCAAGGCTCTGATTTTTCCTAGCATCTTAATGATGATGACTTTCTTCCTTTTCTCCAGAGGGCTATAAGGTATGTTATGGTAACATTGGGTTCTTCAAGCATCTTTTCTCACCTTGAGAAAGTTGGTGACCCATGTTTACATAAATAATGAGGTAGACGTAATTAAAGCAGACTGATCTGGCTTTTTTGATTACTTTCAAAACTATATTTTACACAAAATTGGAAGTTATAAAATGTAAGAAAATATGTAATTCTGATAGCTATAATTAACATGAGAGCATTTATAAGATTTTCAGAAGGTATACAATTAACACTAATATGCTAGCATATCTCCCAGGAGTATGTACCTTGTGCACTTGGAGAACAAGATTCATTTTTCTGATTTACCTAATTGTCTATATTTACTCAGTTATTTCCCAAAAGATGAATAATAACTACACAGGATCCTGTCGCTCTTCTGCCGAGAACGTGACTCTGCTCTGTTTGGTGAGAGACTAGCTGTGCTTTACCACAAATTCCCACTTGACAAGTCACCCTCATGGCACTGCATGCCATCATTTTCTGTCACTAGCAGAATTACCTTTTCTGATTCTCTTCCCATGTTCTTCCCGTCTCATAATAGTGGACACTTCTTCCCCACATCCACACTGCATGATTCGCAGAGAAGAGCTCATTACTTGTGAGAGAGTTCACAGTACATCGATCAGTCAGTCCCCAAAGAGGTATCTATAGTTATTCTAGTGCTTTTGTGTTTGTTTCTGCCTCCAAACTGCAGAACCCAAAGTACTGTGCCATGTTAATTGAACACTCTTCCCCAGTGGACTCTTGCAAAGTTAAAGTCGCAGACTGCACAGGGTATACTACAGTAGTATGTGTGGTTTAGGAAGGGGAACTTCAGGAAGAAGGAAAAGGCTCTGTAGAATAAGAACTGCCACATAGGAGGTTGACACCCCAGTACTCTATATAAATGCCAAGTGTGTGTATCATCCCGCTTATAATGTTAACATCCAGGAGAAAGAGGAAGAGGCCCCCAAAGCTGACATGCTATACATACTCATCAAATTGGTGATCTTTTCATTCGGGTGAGAGAGACCTTCATTAAAACATAGGTGGAGATAAATCCAGAAAGACACCTAGTGTCAACCACACATGGGCACACACACACAGGGCAGGGGGATCCAAATGAGACACTTCACAAACATCCATCCTACGGCTACGTTCACTGACAGGAAATTTATTTTGATGATTAATACTGACAACTTCATAAAATATAGAATCACCATGGAAACAAACCTCTGAGAATATGTGAGGAAGAATTAAATTAGGCTAATCGTGGTATACAGACTTACCTTGAGTACGGCAACACCATCCCATGGGCTGTGATCCCAAGATGCATACAATGAAGTAAGATAGTTGAGAGTCAGCATTAATTATTGTCTGCTTCCTGACTGTGGATGCAGTGGGACCAGCTGCCTCAGGTCACTGTCACCATGACGTCCCACCGTCGTGGACTGTACCTCAAACTGTGAGCCAAGATAAATCTCAGCTTCCTTGGGTGGCCTCGGTCAGCCATTTGCCATAGCAACAGGAAAGGCAACTAACACACTGGAGTTTAGATCCAACACAAGAGCAGCACGTGCGTATACAATCCCAGAGAAAGCGACAGAGCATTTCATTGCTGCCCTGAAAAGAAATCAGACATCTGGCTGCCCTCATGACACATTTGGATAAGAATACCAGGGTGAAAATTAAAGTCAGAACAAACCAAGAGAGAAGATTTGACAAGAGTAGGCTAACATATTTAATGTCAAGCAGATTTTAGATTCGGCCTAAAGTTTATAGATGTCCTCTTTAAATTATGTCAGTGACATTTAGTTTAGATTCCTTGATCCTATGTTCATGCTTTGTAAATGATCATGAAATTTAGGCTTGGAAATGAAAAAATCATAAGGAAGATAAAATGAGGCACAAAACTAAAATGGAGGCAGCATCTTTTAAAATGTTTTCATATTAGAAAATTATTGAAAATGTGGTCTATATTTAGAAAACCAAAATCCAAATTTTTAAAAATTACTACATATAATAATTGTGTTATTAAAATATTTTAATATAATGATGCATATAAGAATTTTAAAAATAAATTACACATTTATTTATTTGAGCAAATTGTTTATGTTTAAATATTTTCAATTCTGTGTGTGCATGTGGAGCTGTGTGTGCCTGTGTCTGTGTTTGTGTGTGTGTGCAAATATGGGTACAGGTGCCCTCAGAAAAAGCCAGAAAGAGGGTACCAGATTCTCTAGAGCTGGAATTACAGGCAGTTCTGAGAAACTGAATTTAAGTGATGGGAACAGAACTCAGGTCCTTTGAACAACCTGTAATGCCCCAGATGATATTTGTAAGTGAGGTATATCATTCTTTCTACAATCCATGTTCTTCTTTCAAACACATAGTAATATCCAGGCTATTATCATTGTATTACAAGTAGAAGTATACATTTGTGTACATAAAATGAAATACTATTCAACTCTAAAGAAAATAAAGTTAAAAAAAATTTCGGGATGCCAAGTGTGGTATTGCACACCTTTAATCCCAGCACTAAGGGAGGCAGCTACAGGAGATCACAGAGTTTGATGCCAGCCTGGTCTGCAAAGTGAGTCCAGGACAGCTGGGACTACACAGAGACACCCTGTCTTGAAAACAAAACAAAACAAAAAGCAGGATTTCTGTGATTAATCCGTGTTATATGGTCACATATGAAGGTTTGGAGCTAGGACATCCAGATGTTGAATGTAGATGCCTACTGCTGAAGACACCTCACACCTCATGTGTGGGGCACAGGATTGGAATGATATGAACTGAAACTGACCTGACAGCCTTCTTCCTACTGTCTAACTTTCATAAGACCACAGTACGATGCATGCTGGCCAAGGATGGAAGCAGTCAAGTCCTACCAGAGGTGAGCTCATGAGCCACAACACTGCTCAGCATGGCAATTTTCTCATAGGGTGCAATAGCCCAACCAACAGTTGGGCCTAATGTCTGCTTGAAGAAAGAGAAATTATACTTTGTGCAAGAAACTTAGCTAATTTCCCAGGGGCTGGTGAAATCAAGAATCTTTTTTTTTGGGGGGGGGGTATGTCTCTACCTGTTGAGGAGATTACACACTGATTTGGTAGCAGGTTGCTTTTATAATCTTTTTTTTCCGTTTTAATCTTTAGCTTTTTATTTTTTTATTATACTTTATTCATTTTGTATCCCCCCATAAGCCCCTCCATCCTCCCCTCCCGGTCCCACCCTCCCCCCCTTTCTGCATGCATGCTCCTCCCCAAGTCCACTGATAGGGGAGGTCCTCCTCTCCTTATTTCTGATCTTAGTCTATCAGTTCTCATCAGAAGTGGCTGCATTGTCAGGGTTCTAAGTTATCTCCATGGATAGTCCTTGGTTGGAGTATGAGTCTCTGGGAAGTTCCCTGTGTTCAAATTTTCTTGTTCTGTTGCTCTCCTTGTGGAGTTCCTGTCCTCTCCAGCTCTTAAGATTTCCCACTTCTTACATAAAATTCCATTCACTCTGCCTGTCAGTTGGTCATCAGGCTCAGCATCTGCTTTGACAGTCTGCACTGCAGAGGCCTTCAGAGGCCCTCTGTGGCAGGTTCCTAGGTTGTTTCCTGTTTTCTTTTTCTTCTGATGTCCATCCTCTTTGCCTTTCAGGATGGGGATTGAACATTTTAGTTAGGGTCCTCTCTTTTGCTTAGTTTGTTTAGATGTACAGATTTTAGTCGGTTTATTCTATGTTGTATGTTTATATGAGTGAGTATATACCATGTGTGTCTTTTTGCTTCTGGGACAACTCACTCAGGATGATCCTTTCCAGGTCCCACCATTTACCTGCAAATTTCATGATTTCCTTATTTTTCATTGCTGAGTAATACTCCATTGTATAGATGTACCACAGTTTCTGCATCCATTCTTCAGTTGAGGGGCATCTGGGCTGTTTCCAGCTTCTGGCTATTACAAATAAAGCTGCTACAAACATGGTTGAGCAAATGTCCTTTTTGTGTACTTGAGCCTCTTTTGGGTATATGCCTAGGAGTAGTATGGCTGGATCTTGAGAAAGCACTATTCCTAGTTGTCTGAGAAAGCGCCAGATTGATTTCCAGATTGGTTGTACACGTTTTCATTCCCACCAGCAGTGGAGGCGGGTTCCCCTTTCTCCACAACCTCTCCACCATGTGTTGTCACTTGAGTTTTTGATCTTGGCCATTCTGATGGGTGTAAGGTGAAATCTCAGGGTTGTTTTGATTTGCATTTCCCTAATGGCTAATGAGGTTGAGCATTTCTTTAAGTGCTTCTCTGCCATTCGCTATTCCTCTACAGAGAATTCTCTCTTTAGCTCTGTTCCCCATTTTTTAAGTAGATTACTTGGTTTGCTGCTTTTCAGAATCTTAAAAAAAAAAAAAAAGAAACTACTAATGCCAGTTTACTAAACCAGCATAACTCTAAAAATATCTCTTTTTTATTTTTTATTTTTATAGTTTATTATAAATAAACTAATTATTTATATAAACTATATATAATGTATATAAAACTATAATAAACTAATATAATAATTATATTAATTATAGTTTATTTACTTTGTATCCCAGCTGTAACTCCCTTCCTCATTCCCTCCCAATCCCACTCTCCCTCCCACATCTCCTCCCTGTCCCTCTCTAAGTCAACTGATAGGGGAGGTCCTCCTCCCTTTCCATTGGACTCTTTTTTATCAGGTCTCATCAGGACTATCTTTATATGGCAAACTAATGTAATTCTCACACTGAATCAAACAGAAAATCACAACTGAACATAATTCAGACATGAATGAATCATGAGAAGCCCACCTCTGCCATATACCTTCAAGACAACTCTTGTGCCTAAAACTCAAGAAGCACCCTGGACGAGGGAGCAGAAAGACTGTCAAAGTGCCATCGGACCACGAATACTGCTGTGAGACTGTCTCCTATATAGCTACATAAAGAATATCTGAAAAATGTCAGTATCAATAAACATGTTAATATGAGTGGGCAGTGCCTCACTCAGACCAAAAAAAGAAAAAAAAAAAAAAAGCAACTACTGCTAAGGCAACCTTTTCCCATGGCACAGCTCTCTAGTTGGTTGTGTAAAACATAGTAGTCAGCTCTCAAATCATACACACACACACACACACACACACACACACACACATTTAAAGAAAAAGAGGCCATCAATCTGATATGGGGATGGGAGACGGAGGTTGAAAGGAAGACAGGCAGGGAAGAGCAAATTATGTAATCATATAGTCTAAATAAAATATATTAAATAAAACTCATGAGGGTCTGGAGAAATGAAAGGGCATGGGTTGCTCTCTCAGAGAATCCAGGTTCAATTCAACCAGGTTCAATACCACATGGCAGTTCCTCTCCATCTGTAACACTTTACAGGCACTGGGTGACCCTGGTACATAGATGTAGAGTAAAAACACTATACACATATTTTTTTAAAAAATCTTAGAAAAACTTCATAGACTTAGATTGTATAATGTTAAGTAAGGTCTCACAATATCTAAAAGAAAAAAATACATATAATTTTTCATATGTAGAACAGGGCCAATAATTTGTGTATGCATGTAAACAATTACATATGTGGGTGAAGCATAACATGAAGAAAGAAAGGCTGATAAAAGGGGGATGAGGAAGGGTTGAATACAGAAAACAGATGTGAGCTATGAAAAAGGATATAAATATAGAGGTTTTTATGTTTCTAACTCTCTCCTAGATTTTGTCTAGTTGTTTTGGTGGTAGATGAGTGCATAAAATATATTCGATACTGAAAGTATAAAAGTTAATGTGAAAATATGCATGTTCTCTTTCAAGTATCTCTTCTAACTGTATAGAAATTCATTGAGTAGTATAGGCTTCAGGTCAGTTAATTTGAGGTACATGATGTTTCTATTTATGAAAAGTTATAATAATAATGTTAATTCTAAAATGATTATAAATAAAAGACATAAAAATATAAACACTTATACTACAGGTTACAAGAATGTGATCTTCTGTGACTATTACAAATTCTGTTGTATTGTCAATCTAAATCAGGGGAATTTTATAATTAAGTTTAAATAAAACTTCAATTAATTGATAAGAAAATAACTCATAGTGTTACAAGCTTAGGATACATTGGGTAGCAGAACATGCCCATCATCTTCACATGATAAATCCTTCAGATTTGTTACTCAAAGCTGGATAAGGTCGGCTTTCGCCTTGCCTTTCTTAGTCATATACAACAGAACAATGAAGACATTTTTCTAAGATTTTCTAAGATATACTTTTCTTTGGCAAAGTATAGAGGTATTGTTTAATACATTTTTGATTTGAGAACTGGCTTTTTAGTATTGAAAGGGAGTATAGAGTCCTCCTCTCTTGGTTTTTAAGAATTTAAAGAAGTCCAGTGTATTGGCACATGCTATTGATCTCAACACCCAGGAGACAAACGTGAATGAATCTCTGTGTGTTCAAAGCCAACAAGATCTGCACAGTGAGCTCCAGGCCAGCAGGGACTACATCATGAAACCCTGTCTCAAAACTAAAAACAGAAATTCTCAGTATCTCCTTCAATATACTGGTAGATAGCGTCTTTCAGAGGTCCTCTGTGAATGGCTCATGTCCTGTTCCTTGTCTTCTCCTACTTCCAAAGTCTATCCTGTTTGCCCTTCTTAATGAGGATTAAGCATCTTCCCTAGGGTCCTCCTTGTTATTTAGCTTCTTTAGAGCTATACATCTTATTATGTTTATCCTATATTATATGTCTAATATCCACCTAAAAGCAAGTATATATCATTTCTGTCTTTCTGCTACTGGGATACCTCTTTCAGGATGATCTTTTCTAGTTCCCACCATTTGCCAGCAAATTTCATGATTTCCTTGTTTTTAATTGCTGAGTAGTATTCCATTGTGCCAGAATCTTTATGGAAGAAGAGGGAGATAGAGAGACTTGGAGGGGACAGAAACTCCACAAGGAGATCAACAGAGTCAAAATACCTGGACCCAGGAGAGCTTGCAGAGACCAATACTCCAACTAGGGACCATGCACAGAAAGGACCTAGACCCCCTGTTCAAAGGAAGCCCATTGGCTGTTCAGTTGTCAAGTGGGTTCCTTAGCAAGGGGTACAGGGCCTATCTCTGACATAAACTCAGTGACCAGCTCTTTGATCACCTCACCCTGGGGTATGCAGCCTTGCCACACCACAGAAGAAGAGGATGCATCCGGCCTTGATGAGACCCAATCAGCTAGGGTCACCTAGAAGGGAAGGAAGTCCTCACCTGTCAGGGGACTAGGGAAAGGGTATAGGGGATAAGAGGGAGGGTGGCTGGGACTGGGAGGAGACAATGGAGGATTTTGCAGAGGGGATACAAAGTGAATAAAATCTAATAAATATATAAATCAAATTAAGCAAATAAAACCAAAATTCTCAACAACAAAAAAAAGAATAAATTTTGTTTTGTTTATACAGTGTCCAACGTTTTTCTAAATATCAACACTAATTTCCTCCCAATGCACAGCACAAATAATACTAAGACATAGAAAACCAAGGTGTTCTCTAAATTTCCTCATTTTGGAAAGCACACAAACTAACCAGAATTTCAGATTTATATAAAGGCAAACAAAGCCTAGCAAATGCTGCTGTTTGTTGTCTTATTTCCCTCATATCTTCCACAGGACATAATACAGAATGAGATACATGCTAACAACTTGTTAAATGTGGAAACTGGTAAATTATATTCCATTCTGATACAAGCAAATGAGGTTTTATGCATCAAAAGAATGTTGGCTCACCCTGTCTTTGATGCTGCAGAAATCTGTTTAGGTGGTCAGAGCTATTGAAAGGAATCATTTGAAAGGTCTCTTGCTTCACATCAGTGAAGGAGCAGACATTTGAAAGAACCTCTTCAGGAGCACTGACCATGTTTGCACTTGCAAAGCAAAGTAAACCTCGCATCTGATAACTCAGCACTTAAATGTGAAACCTCTCTTTCTTGCATTTCCATTTCTTGGAGAAAACACGAGCAGTATTATCATCACCTGGCATTTACTGAATGCCTAACAGTTGCATAATAATCTACCGAGTACCACAAATCAGCCATTCTGTGCAACAAATCAGTGACTCTACAGAGGATATATGGCCCTGATAAACGAAATTATGGAAAATGGTTTTCAAGTGAACCTAAAAAAAGGAATCACATAGTAGCACACTCTTCTCAACATTTAAACCTTGTTTTAATGATTTCAAACTACTGGTTGCAATTCAGTTCACAGGCTGTATATTAACATGACACCAATAATTGGAAAATAAAATGTACTCTTTAAAGATGAGTAATTTAAATAACAATTGTAGGAAAGGGTCTTAACCAGTAAAAGAATGGGCTTAAAAATAATGCTGGATTTGAACCAGTCTTCCTTTCTCTCTACAAACACTAGAAATTTTAAATTACCCTCTTATTCTTTTTAAAACACATTATAGAAGTAAACAAAAAGTCCCACACAGTAGTTCATTTACAATCATCTCCATCATCTTCATGAACTTCTAATTTATGCTAAGGATACTAATTTATGTTCCAGAATAAGAACCCTGTGAAAGAAGAACTATCATTGTTTTATTTCTAAATAATGGATAGAGATATTGATCATTGAGAAGAAAAGATATTCGTGTATTTTATAAGGACAAATATCCAGGAAATAAGTTATGAAAATAAACAACATAAATAAAAAACAGAGCCTTACTGAGGGCTGACCCAAGCCCTATGCTGCCAGAACAGTTAGCAGTGTTAACATGCGGCTTTGAAGTGATAAAAATATGAATGGATATGTGGATGAATATGTGATACCATAAAGATGAGAAGTATTTAACACTGTGTAGAATCAAGTGAAAGGGGCATTGATCCATTAACATTTAAAAATGATTTAGAAATGAGCAGGAAAATAATGACTACATTGCTACAGGCAGCAGAATCAGAGCAAAGCACATCTTTCTCTTCATTAACATTATAGTCAGGAAATGGATGTACATGAAGTATATTACTCTGGTCAGATGTTTAATGTGTACTTTTCTACAGAATACCTTTTAAATAAACATGTAAGGTTATAATGTAACCATGGTGATATGCCTAGCTTACAAAAATTCCTATTTTCCACTATAAGACAGCATTTCCTATTTATTAATAATGTATTTTTTCTTTGAGGATGTCATTTGTTGTAATCACACTCATTCCTCTCCCCTAAGCTGTCCCCAAATCTATCTTCCCTTTCCTATGCACACAGCTTGATTTTTTTTTCCTTTTTGTACATCCTGTTGCCCAAATATCTTTGTATGTGTGGCTTTCCACTTGAGCTTGGCCAACTTATCAGGGCTACGCTCTTAGAGAAAAAAAAATTTTCCCTCTCCCAGTAGCTAACAATTTCTTCCTTTTTTAAGTTGAATAACTTATTTATTTACTTTACATCTCCATGGCAGCTTCCCCTCCCTCTGCTCCTCCCAGTTTCTCTCTCTTACCTCATCTCTCCCACTGCAGTAACTTTAGGAGCATCTTCTATTGAGGCTAGAAAAGGAAGCTAATAGAGGAAATGCAACGGAGTCAGAAATATCCCCTACTACCACTGTAGGGGCCCCACATGAGGACCAGCTGCACAACTGCTACACATGTGCAGAGGACCTAGGTCCATATCACTCATGCTCTCTGGTTGGCAGTTCAGTCTCTGTGAGCCACGATGAGCTCAGGTTAGTTGATTCTGTAGTTTTTCTTGCAGTGTGCCTGACCCCTCTGGATCTTTCAATTCTTCCTCTCCCTTTTCCTAACTGTTCTTCCGCCAGTGTTGAGACTTCTAGCCCAACTCCCTTAGGTATGGTGAGATTTTGTCTATTTTGGACTTGCACAGGCCTTGTCTATGTTCTCATACCTTAGTGAGTTCATAACTGCAACTTCCCTGGATCCGAAGGGAGCTGTTTCCTGTAGTTATCCACTACATCTGGGTCTTAGATTTTTATCTTTCTCTTTCTCAGTAATTCCTGAACCTTGAAAGGAGGAGCGCTAGTTATATGTTTTCTCTATGGCTGAATATTTTGTGGTCTTTTATTCTCTGCACTTTAGTCAGTTGTGTGTCTCTGAGTTAATCACCATCTAAGCACCAGAACTTCTATGATAGAATTGAGAGATGCACTGACGTATAGATTTCATGGTGAGTCCTTAGCAGTCTGTATAATACTGTGTGCTTTCAGCAGAATAATAATAGTAGCTTCTACCTAGGCCCTTTGACCTGTCTAGCCATGAGTTCTTAGTCTGGTAACAGTTGCCAGGATGGGTTTCATCTTATGGAGTAGTTCTTAATTCCAATCAGAAAGTAGTTGAGTACTCCTATTATATGTTCTACTGATGTGCCAGTGGGCACGTCTAACCAGGAAAGCCATTGTCATAACTCTCAAGGTTCATAGCAGAGTAAAACTGATGATTACTTTTCTCCTCTTGTAGTATTCATACTACTTTTCAGCACTAGGAAGTGGGCTAGTAGAGATGAAGCTCCCAGGTTAGGGTCAGTTTGATTTTTCCATGTTCAATGACTCAAGTATGTCATGTCTTTAGCAGTAATGTCTTACAATCAAGTTCAAGAGGATAACTAAAAACACTGAATAGGTTGTAAGATTTGGGAGTCTATGGGACCTTACTCGCCAATAACATACCCATGTATTAAATTTCTGAGGAACAAGTTAAACTGTTGCTCCTTTTATTGTGAAAGTGCTAGAGTCTTCAGAGATAGATAAAAATAAAGAGAAAAGAGCATGTAGAAAGGAAAAAAATGAACAATAATGAGCAATACTGAACAAGGATTCTTGCCCATTCCTCATTTCTTGGTGGTTTGTTTGTTTGTTTTGTTTCTAATACCTGACTGAGCCTTTCCATGGGCAAGAAGCACATTTAATTCAGGATGACTCAGTTTAGGGGTCATAGGGAACTGATTCAGAAGGGAACAGATCATCTAAAACTCCCTAGCTAGTGGGTAAAGAAAGGCAGCTCTGCAGGGGTGGGGGTGTAGAGGTGACTTCAGTAGCCATTCTATACAAGAAAAGCCTTGAGCGTTTATTACAGGCTTTCCCCATGCCTCAGGAATAAGTTAGACTGTTGAGCCAAAGAAGTCAAAATACAAGACAAGCACTGAAGGATTATTACCTTAGAGGACCAGTTATTTCTGTCTGACGTCACTGTTATATTTCTCAGTCTTTATTTCTAAAATTGTTTTCTCCAACAGAGTAGAGGGTTTTGATCAATGTGTTTGGGGCTCAGATTATTTCCAAATAAGATGAACCACAAATACGCGACTAACACAGTTGAGCAGGGGCAGAGACAACAGTAAGGAACCTCAAAGAGATGGCCCAGGGCGTGGATATTGCCCTCTGCTCTTCAGCAGTGGAGAGAAGGGCAGTCAGTAAGACAAAATTGCCAAAGCACTAGAGAAAAGGCTGAGTTCTACTTTCAGACAGGATTCTTATAATTGAAGTAGACTACTGAAAGACAAAAGATCAAAAGACATAAAACAAAAATAAAGCCGTACTCCAAACACTACAAAATCTTTAGTTTTGGTATGATAGTATAAACAACGTTGGAAATTTCAAAAGGTTGGAGTATGAGGCCCAGTTCTGCAAGTCAAACTTTATCAATTATCTAGAATAATGAAGGGCAGATTAAAAATTGCAGGAATAAAAGACCCCAGTAGGTGTACTGTTCTTCAAGATGACTTTTGTATGTCAATGGTGAACTAAACTCTATTTCCGGCATGAAAATGGATTTTTTTATTTATAAGATATTGATTAGTAACTGCTTTGAAACTTGGGTGGTTTTGATTGTATTGATAATTTTCAGTTTTAAATAATATTAGAAATAATAAAATGACATTTTGAAAGCAATTCTGGATACAAATGGTGGGTACTCTACTACTTTCTATTATAAGGTAATTTTTCTTGCAATAAAATATCTTGGAATCTTTATTAAGGCTGTAAAACATCTCTTTTAAGAGACTAATTGAAATTTTAACTTGATATGAAGCCTGATATATATCATTAAAAAGTCAAAAATGTTCTGAGGACACACAAAGATAAATGTAGGATACATGAGTGAAATTTGATGTGTCTAAGATTTACAAATTTTTGTCCACTCTGCAGGGGAGAACTGCTTGTTGGATGAACTTATGTTCTCCCCACTTAAAATTCATTAATATTCATAATCTTTTCAGGAACTGGCTCTATGCACATTGCATATGCGTGTCATGACAAAATCACTAAGGGAAATTATACACGTGGACTCCAGGAGAATGCGCTGATATGGTGTGAGCCCCAGCTTTGTCATTTTACCTTTAAATTGACAGCTATACAATCTGTAGGGCAGGCTATAATTTCAGTGGTACCTGCGTTAGGTGTGACATGTTTCCAGTCTTGCTATGAGAAGCTGGGCACTAAGGCTTTTCTTGTGTATCCAGCTGTACACTCGAGTGTACAGCTTGTCCAGCATAAGTTATACTGTACCACAAGACAAGATTATAGTAAAACACATCCTATTACACCGACCAATTATTGACTCACTGCAAACCTGTAGCGCTGTTCCCATCATTATGTCCCTGCGGCATGGGGAACATTATGTAAACCACATCGTCCACAAGCTTTCATCACCTATCTACTCCTAGCAATCTGCAATAGTTTTTTATGTAGACTTGGACAGCCCAGAGTTACCTGGTAAAAGAGTCTCAGTTGAGAAGTTACCTAGCTCAGGTTGGATTGTGGACTTGCAGTGGGGGGTTGTCTTTATTTTTAATTGATATAGGATTTCATGGGCTACTGTGGCCAGTATCTTTTCATGGGCTGGACTCTGAACTTTAGAAAGTTTGTTGAAAGTGGGCAAGCAGGCACATGAGTGCAATCATTGCTCTTTGCCCCTTACTATGATTATCAAATCAGCTGTCACAAGCTCCTGCAGAGTTCTCTGCAGCAACAGACAGTAGCCTGCCATTGTGAACCACATTAATCCCTTCCTCCTCTTATTATTATTGGTCAGAATGTTCTTTATCATAACAGAATCGAAACTAGAAAAGGGGCTCAGATATCCTCAGACAGTTCAACACCTTATATTAGATAATGTTTTATTCAGTGTATATTCCCCTTGTATCTTGTCTTTAGCTGCCCACAATGGATCACGGAGTTAAACATGAAGAAGAAAAAATATAACTTGACAGTTTTTCTCATCAAAATCAGAGAAAAGAGGGGAAAAAACTCTAGTTTTAGTAGCAGCCTAACAAGTATTAGAGTGTACAAGGTCACCAATGGCACTGTCAAGAGTCACTATCCTCAGTGCTGGACTTAAGTTTCTCTTCCTGCTTTCCAAGCCTTGTTTGCTTCCTATTACTTTCCTAGAATATACTTTGATTTCCAGCTATCTTAGCCTTAAGAATCTTCTTGTTATCTAAGCTTACAATAAACTAATAACATTGTATTAATAGTTTTTAGTCACTTTATCTTATTTTACAATACATTATACCTCCAACATTCCTTTTAAAATTACCTGATCTGGAGTGGGGCATGTTAACCATACACCTTTAATCCTACTACTCAGAATGTCAAAACAGGTGGATTTTTGCCAGTTCTAGGCCAGCCAGTGCTGCATGTGAAACTGTTTAAAAATTCAATGCCCCCAATTTCTGTTCCATCCATGCACAACTTGTAGACTGGCCCAACTCAAAACCCACTCTATATGAGAGACCCAACCTCTGACACTATTAATTATACTCTGCTATCCTTGAAGACAGGAACCTAGCATAACTGTCATCTGAGAGGCTTCATCCAGCAGATAATGGAAAAAAATACAGAGACCCATGGCCAAACATTAGGCTGAACCCAGGGAGTCTTGTGGAAGAGTGAGGGGAAGGATTGATGGAGCTGAAAGGCTCAAGGACACCACAAGAAGACCTACATAGCCAACTAACCTGAGACAATGGGAACTAGTAGAAACTGAATCACCAACCAAAGGACATGCATAGACTGGACCTAGGCTCCTAAAATATGAAGCTGATGCACTGCTTGGTCCTCA
Organism: Psammomys obesus; assembly: GCF_907164565.1. Classification (NCBI taxonomy): domain Eukaryota; kingdom Metazoa; phylum Chordata; class Mammalia; order Rodentia; family Muridae; genus Psammomys; species Psammomys obesus. The sequence goes on from NW_026596073.1 coordinate 20,338,422, forward strand.
AGTGTGTCCTCTAACAATTGGAGCAGGGACTGTCTCTGACGTGGACTCTGTTGCTTCCCTCTGGATCACATTTTCCTAGCAGGACTGCCTTGCCTTGCCTCAGTGAAAGAGGTGGCACTCAGTCCTGCTGCAACTTGATGTACCAGGTGGGTTGGTACCCAGAAGGTGAGAATGTGAGGGATATGGAGGAAGTGGCTGGGAAGGTGGGGCTGGAAGGAGAGGAGGGAGTGAGGTTGAGATTGGGGTGTAAAATGAACAGATAAATACATTAATGAAGAAAAAATAAAAACTAATAAAATTAAAAGCCAATGCTAAATGAACAAATAAGTATCTCAGGAAACCAAAATTAACAGAATAAAGCAAAAGACAAAGAAATAAAAAATAAAACTTTGTTGCTTTAATAAACTACCTGTTATCATTTGTTCCCAATATATTTCATATTTTTTCATTATTTTCTGAATCTTCTCACCCAAAAATTATTTGTATTTCATTCCTTTAGACAATATTAGAGAAGAGTATTTGTAAAAATGTTACTAATTTTATCAGAATAAAGGCCAAAATAAATTAAATTTCTAAAAAGCAGACCCAATGTTAGAATATTGATACAATGTTTGGTAAGAAAATTCTTTTAGTGGATCTTGGTAATTTTCAGATCACATCAACTTTTAAGTAACTAATTGTATACAGTTTGGATAAAATGCTTCCATAACATCCATTATTGTTGATTTTTATTCAAACTACATGTTTAAAGTAACTACCAATTGACAATTGGCAAGTTTATTGAGGCTATTTGTGTTTCTGGGTTGATAGGTAAAATTTATTTCAGGTCTTTCTTGAATTTTATGTCTAAAATATTTCCACATTCTAGAATTGACTTCACAGATGGTACATCAGTCATCCAAACCTCTATTTCCAACATTCCAGGCTCCCAGCAATCCCTCTCAGTCTGCGCTATTATGTCAAAATCACTTACTCTGTTATTTTTCCACAAAATTACCATACAAGACTCCTTAGTCAGTTTTCCATAATTAATTCTTATTCTCACCCTTGGTGTACACTTGAAGAAATCATGTATCAAGTCTCTCTAGGACACAATTTTGAACCATGGAAAGTGGCATAGAGATTTGATTTAAATGGTTTCAGCAGTAGAGAGGAAATTCGTGTCAGGTACTTGCTTTTGACACTTCGCAGCACCTCCTCCTTTCCTTCAGGTTCTCCAAGGCATTTAACCCTGTGCATAGAAACCATTTGCAGAGCTGCATTTTGAGGATTAGAGCTAATACAGTTAAAGTCTTCTAAGTATCTTGAAAAAAAATTTAGCTTTTAAGTATGAGGTATTATCACTTTAGTTGATATTAAATTCAAGAAGCTCATCTTTGCCTTCAGGGCCCTGTAGTTTCCTGTGCACGTCCAAATCGCAGCTATCAAACACATTTCTAAAATGCTCAATATAAATGTTAAAGTAGTATGTTGCCCACGATGTTCAACACCCACTGCAGATACTTGATAAGTCCAATCTTTCCTCTGAGTTGCAGGAAAATAGAGTTGAAAGGACACATTTTTTTGCATTGATATAGAATTCTGTACTTCCAATGACATAACTGATCACTTGCCTTATTTTATAGAAATTATATGATAATTAGGGGGCACAAAGATAATTATCAGTTAATTTTCATGCTGTTAATAGAGATCACTGTTTTTTTTTTTTTTATAATTGTGCAGAAACGGACTTTGCCATAAACAGAGGCGTGGCAACTGCCAAATAAATGTTTACTGATTTTTCCTTTAATAGAAAGAAAGAGCAAATGCATCAGTTAGTAGCAGAATAATTTCCTTCTTTAATTGCTACTGAGCTTAACAAAACATTAATTTCAAATGATAATTTTTTATCTCTAATCACTAAATACAGAATAAATCATAATGATGCCATATTTTGATATATGTAGCAATACATTCAATTTCATTCCTAATTATTATATTACATGAAACAATATCTAATTTTTAATATATTGAATCCTCAATATCCAATCGCTTACAAGTACCTACCTGAAATTATTTTTTAATTCCATTCAAAAAAGTTTTGTTGCATTTGACAAGCTTGGTTTTTACATAATGAATTTCAGTCTAGAAATGAGGATTTAAATTATATCTTCAGTCACCACCATAAATCAGTAATTGTCCCAGTACATTTATGATGGCTATCAACAAGAACACAAATGAAACAAATGCTGATAACATGTAGAGAAAGAGGAACCATTATTCACTCTTGGCTGGACTACACACAGGTACAGCTACTATATGTAAGCCTACACAAATCTGTCGACTCAAAAATATGTAGTCTCAAAAAATACTACGAAAACCACATGCAGAAAAATGAAAATAGATCTATATTTATCACCCTGCACAAAACTAAAGTCCAAGTGGATCAAAGACCTCAACATAAAACCAGATACTCTAAATCTGTTAGAAGAAAAAGTGGGGAATAGCCTAGAACTCATTGGCACAGGAGACAACTTCCTGAACAGAACACCAACAGCACAGGCTCTAAGAGCAACAATCAATAAATGGGACCTCATGAAACTGAAAAGCTTCTGTAAAGCAAAGGACACTGTCATCAAAACAAAACGCCTGCCTACAGATTGGGAAAGAATCTTCACTAACGCTTTATCTGACAGAGGACTAATATCAAGTATATACAAAGAACTAAAGAAGCTGAAAAGCAGCAAACCAGGTAATCCACTTAAAAAAAATGGGGAACAGAGCTAAAGAGAGAATTCTCTGTAGAGGAATATCGAATGGAAGAGAAGCACTTAAAGAAATACTCATCCTCATTAGCCATCAGGGAAATGCAAATCAAAACGACCCTGAGATATCACCTTACACCCATCAGAATGGCCAAGATGAAAAACTCAAGGGACAACACATGCTGGAGAGGTTGTGGAGAAAGGGGAACACACCTCCACTGCTGGTGGGAATGTAAACTGGTACAACCACTCTGGAAATCTATCTGGCGCTTTCTAAGACAATTAGGAATAGTGCTTCCTCAAGACCCAGCTATACCACTGCTAGGTATATACCCAAAGTTTGCTCAAGTACACAAAAGGGATATTTGCTCAACCATGTTTATAGCTGCTTTATTTGTAATAGCCAGAACCTGGAAACAACCCAGATGTCCATCAAGGGAGGAATGGGTACAGAAATTGTGGTATTTTTACACAATGGAATACTACTCAGCAATCAAAAAGGAGGAAATCATAAAATTTGCAGGCAAATGGTGGGATCTAGAAAAGATCATCCTGAGTGAAATATCCCAGAAGGAGAAAGACAAACACGGTATATACTCACTTATATAGACCTATAAGATGTGATAAACATAATGAAATCTGTACACCTAAAAAAGATAATCAAGAGAGCGGACATGGGGTAAGATGATCAATTCTCATTTAGAAAGACAGATGGGATGTGCATTGAACGTATGACAGGAGTCTACTGAGAGCATTTGAAAGATTCTAACTAGGAGTGTTTTCAAAGCAAAGACTCATGACCAAACCTTTGGCAGAGTACAGGGAATCATAAGAAAGAAGGGGAGTTAGTCTGATGGGGAAAGGATAGGAGCTCCACAAGGACCAAATATGTCTGGGCACAGGGTCTTTTCTGAGACTGACATTCAACCAAGGACCATGTATAGATATAACCTAGAACCTCTGCTCAGATGTAGCCTGTGGTAGCTCAGTAACCAATTGGTTTCCCATAGTGAGGGGAACAAGGACTATTTCTAACAGGAACTCAATGACTGGCTCTTTGGCCTCCTCACCCCCCAAGGGAGGAGCAGTCCTGTTAGGCCACAGAGGAGAGCTTTGCAGCCAGTCCTGAAGATACCTGATAAAACAGGATCAGATGAATGGGGAGGAGGTCCTCCCCTATCAGTGAACTTGGAAAGGGGCAGGGAGGAGATGAGGGAGGGAGGGACTGGGAGGGAATGAGGGATCGGGACATGGCTGAGATACAGAGTTAATAAAATGTAACTGATAAGAAAAAAATAAAATTCAAAAAAGAAAAAAAAAGCTCTCATATAATGAGTCTTAGGAACTCTATCTAAAAGGCTCAATCTAAAGGACTCTATATCCTACAACAGAGATACTTGCTCATCTGTGTTTATTGCTGTTATACTTAAAAGAGTAATAAAATATAATTAATCTTGATGTAACCCAGTAAAGTTAATAAATAATGAAAACACTGTAGTACATATACACAATACATTTTATTGTCAGAAAGAAAAATAAAAGTATGAAATAGTCAAGAAAATAGATGAAACTAGAAATTATAGTTAAGTGAAAATTCTTAAAAATCTCTAGTAGTGAGCACATTTTAGCCACGGGAAGCATTCTCCGTGGTTTTATAGTGCTTGTTTTTAATGCAGACCATTTACACAGATAACAAGTGTGTGAACATAGCACAGGGCTAAGTGAGAAAACACCATGAGGGCTGTTGTGATGAAAGCTACGAGTGCTGATTTCATAGATGACTTCAACATGAGCCAGATGGAATACACAAAAACAAAACACACAAACTGGTTACAAAGACTGTTTTCACATAGTATCAACAAGAGGCTCTAGACTACTGAACAAGACAATGTTTTTTTTTTTTATACCTTTAAGGAGTTGGCTCGGATGTACAAGAGATTTAAAACAAGTACTAATTTTGTAGTGAAAGCAATAAAAACAAGGGTTATGGGAGAGACAAAAAATAGGGAAAAAACCCACATGAACTGATTAATCAGAAAAGATTCAGAGATAGGGAGACATGAATTAAGGCTTCAAGAAATGGCTAAAGAGAGGCTGGGAGGAAAGGCAAAGAAGCTTCCAGATGGGAGAACAGCATGAGCAGAAGATGAGAGTAGGAGTCTATTCCCCAAATGTTATTTCAAGTTCCCCCTTCTTAGAAGCTGACAATGGCTCCCAATTATCCCTGAATATAATTAAGATTCCTAATCACAGACATCAAAACTTCCATTCCTCCATCCCTAGACTCCTATCTAATACTTGAGTCAAACATTTCAGTCTGATACACTCTACACAGAACTTCCCATCACCATTATACCATGTTTGCAGTTTCCACTGCTTCTTGTAAGATATGTTCCCTAAGGCACCACATCTTGTTCAATCTGCACTTCAAAAAAATGGCTTAAAGTGGAGCCTTTCTTCCTAAGACTCCCTTCACTAAAAGCTGTTGACTGTGGTTCTCACATACAAACTGAAATTAGTCACATATTTGTTTCCTGTAGTCTTTAATCTCTTCTTAAAATCTACACTGGACTGTGCTCAATGCTGCTGTCAACAAAGGCAGAAACTAAACCCTTCATTAACTAGATCAGATAAGGAGGCCCTTCACCCTCAGTGTGATCCAACACCTTTGACTCCCTCCTTAAACACTTCATGTATGCATTCACCAATTATTTCTTGGTAACACTGATCCAAGTCTGCATTTTTAAGACCACAGAAAGTTTCCAATTCAAAGAAAAATCAAACAGTGATTTATATAGTGTGAAAATTGAATGTAATATTACTTCAAAAGCTGTAACCATTTGGAACTAAGGCTACAATCCAGTCAGATTTATGAGTATCTATGCATGGAGAAGTTCAACAATAACTAGTTGTCAGAGGAGATGGCACTGCAAAAGTACAAGGGATAGAGTATAATTGGTGAAAATGGTCCAGAATGCCTCAGTTTTGTTATAGGGAGACTTGATGGATATGATATAGCATATCACATGGACAAAGCTTATAGCTCAGTTATAGATTATTTGTCCAGGTTGCACAAGGCTCTGGCTTTGATCCTTAGACTAAACTAAACTAAAACCTAAAATGATGCACATTATCAAGCACAAGTCACTCTGACCTGCATTCATGATAGAACCATTATTTCACTCATTTTCAAGTGCCATCTGTAACACTCATAGGAATTCTGGAGGCATGCTTCTATTTCTGAATGCTAGTAACTGAAAGATTAGTCACACAAAGAATCTGTTTCTTCAGATACAGACTGAAGATAGGGCCATGTGATATCTTCCAATCTCTCGGTATTTTTTTACATTTACATTTATTCTACTTTTTAAAGAACACTCCATTCAATTTTATTGTATTCATAACAACCCATCCTGTACAAATAGAATATAGGCGCCATGGAATAAAGGATTGTTTCTACCTTTTCTACTATGGTTTCCCCAATGCCTAGTTTACTGAGGAATATGTTTTTATATTATTAAAGTGAAGCTCATTACATTAAAAAAAAAAAACAATTAGTCTAACAAAGCTACTTAATTTAATGGAGCCAGGTAGAATGGAAATTAAGGTAACTTTTTCTTTTTTAGATAGAAAAGTCATACAAGAATATTGTGGTAAGATTCATCATTAGATACAAAAAAATGTATTTTTGTAGCACATGTGAGCATTCAAGCTAAGCCATCATCTTAAGAAATACAAATACCATTCTTTTTGTGCTTTCTTTTGGATAATGCTGGCCATATTTGGTGCTCCAAGCAAGAAAGGCAATCAAGTTAAATTCTCCACATCCCTTTCTGGCTTCAGTAACTACTGGGGAGTGGGGAGATTGAAAAGCCATCTAGTGATGTCAGTCCTGAAGCTTTCTTAAATGCTTTTCAAGAGATAAAAATAATTATCTGGAAAGTTGAAGGTTGGGGCTAATCCTGAGGATGATTACCGTAGAAACCACATTTCCAAAAACAGCTCAATCTTATTCCTGTTGGAGCACAAACAAGGAGAGGGAGATTTCTGGATTTGGTTTTACCATGTTAGAATAGGATCCTGCACAGCCAAAATGTTGAGTTGAGAACATGCACATTTTTCTGACTTCAGTCTACAGTCTGCAAGTGTAGTGGAGAGTATTTCATGGAAACGGTTGGAAGTAATTCAGGGCAGAAAGTAGGGTCATACTTTCGTGAAACCTACACAGACTAACAAAGCCTATAAGAGAATATAACCTCCTCCAGAGTGTCATAAATACATAGATACAGATGCCATTCATAAGTAATTTGTACATATGGCTAGCAAGTTAAGAAACCAAAATGGCAGCAGAATGCTGAAGCAGAAAAAGTAGGTTATAATTGTAAAGTAATGGGCAAACCTTCTCTAATACTCCCTGACATGTTTGTTAAGAGAGGACAAAGACTTAATAAAAAGACATTAGAAAAAGAAACAGGGCATGTGATGTTGAGGAATAATCTTGAATGGTGAGTATAAGGGCTATTTATTTTTATTAATTTCACTAAATTTGGATTCTCAGGTTTTCTAAAAAGCCAGCTAGAGCTTGACCATTTGGTTGGCCTACCATATTTTTAATAACATAATGTCTAGGATATTTTTAGCATTCAATAAACATATTTTAATTTAATTACTGAAACAATTAAAGGTTCTCTTAGCAATTACAATACTTTAATTGCAATTTAGGGCAATTAAAAATAAAACATGCATGACCTTTTAGTCCCTATTGCCAAGCTACACAGAAGACAGAAGAAAATAAGTCTTAAGAAAGTAGCAACAGGAGCCTACCACAGAGGGCCTCTGAAAGACTCTACCCAGCACTGTATCAAAGCAGATGCTGAGACTCATAAACAAACTTTGGGCAGAGTGCAGGGAATCTTATGAAAGAAGAGGGAGATAGTAAGACATGGAGAGGACAGGAACTCCACAAGAAGAGCAACAAAACCAAAAAATCTGGGCACAGGGGTCTTTTCTAAGACTGATACTCCAACCAAGGTACATTCATGGATATAACCTCGAACCCCTGTTCAGATGTAGCTCATGGCAGCTCAGTCTCCAAGTGGGTTTCCTAGTAAGGGGCTGACTCTGACATGAACTCAGTGGCTGGCTCTTTGAGCAACTCACCCTGAGGGAGGAACAGCCTTGCCAGGCCACAGAGGAGGACATTGCAGCCAGTTCTCATGAGACCTGATAAGCTAGGATCCGTTGGAAGGGGAGGAGGAACTCCCCTATCAGTGTACTTGGAGTGGGTCATGGGAGGAGATGAAGGGAGAGAGGGTGAGATTGGAAGGGGATGAGAGAGGGAGCTACAGCTGAGATACAAAGTGAATAAACTGTAATTTATACAAAAATAAAAATTTAATTGAACAAAAAGAAAGCAACAGGATTTTCTAAGTTCACCCCTAAAAGCTGAATTTATCCTTTACCATGTTCATGTTTACTCTACCAAAAACTTCTGGGAAAAAAAAAAAGTAAAATAAAGTTATTTTAATTCTCGCAGAAGCCATTCACACACTCCTATGTCCCTATTTAAAGAAATAGTATGATGACAATCATATTTGGTTAGCACTTTACAAAAGATAATCACATATACCAGCTTTTAGTTTCTTTCAGTGATCATAAAACACCGTGAGAGCAAAAGCATATGAGGGGAGAAAAGGTTCACTTCATCTTACATTTCCAGTTTACATCCATCATGGAGGGAAGTCAGGGTAGGGATGTAAGGCAGAACTTAGAAGGTAGGACTACTTGTGTGTTGCATGCCACCTCAGCTCTCATAGGGGTATTCACTCTGGTAGGGAGCACAGCAGGAGCCTTGAGGAACACCATTTGCTGTGTCCTCACCGACTTGCTCAGAAGCTCATATTTAGCTAGCTCTCTTGTACAAACCAGGAAAATCTGACAGGGGACAGTATCACCTACAATCGACTGGGCTCTCCAGTCTCGATTAATATCAATAAATAATCAAGACAATCCCCCAAGACTTGTCCACAGAAATCCTATTTAGGCAATTACTTAATTGAGACTCTTCTGTTAGATTACTATGCCAAGTTGACAATTAAAGCTAACTAGGAAAACCATGTCACTGTCACAGGAATTACAAGCAGGAAGAATGTGTAATAACATTCAGTATTCCAAAGCTGGTCTGAAAAATGCAAGACATGTAGCCGGAAGTATCGAATGGCTCATTTTTATTCTCTACTTGCCACAATCACATTTGAGAGTCTCAGTGACAGATTGGGAAGATCATCTTAGCCTGTGGGCATATCTGTGGAGAATTGTCTCAATAACTAAGTTACTTGAAGTACAAAGACCTAGCTCATTTGGGCAGCACAAGTCCTGGGTTTGGATATTGGACTGGCAATGAGTGGAGGAAGAGAGTTTAGTATGCACTCAGTTATTCTCTCTCTGCTCTTGACTGTAGGTCTCAGAGCTACCTGGAACTTAGGTTATTGTGATGCACTGTAACCAGCAACTGTGAGCTAAAATCAACCTATGTTCGTCTAAGTTGCTTTTGTAAGGATATTTTATCAAAGGAATAGAAATGAAACTAGGACAGTCTTCTTACACGAATTGAGTATAATCTTGATCCATAGTTTAATCAGTTACACATTTTATATAAAGTACAGAGTGCCTATGATATCAAGCATGTTTGATATAGAACCTACTAGTACTTTCACAACTCTCTGATGATTTCAGGCTTGCACTAGCAGATTGGTACTTAGTAAAATCTAATAATAATTTAATAACCTGGTTGACTAGAACGCTAGAACATTGACAATAACTCTTCAGACATTGTCTTTCCTTCTTTTGTTCTTTCGTTCCTTCCTTTATTTATTTTTTCATTGTTTTTCTTTCATTTTCTTTAAATTATAATTTTTAAAGCATGACTTGCCGGCAGTTATGTATTCAAAGGAAAGTTTTGCAGCATGAAGAATTATCCTGTGCTGCTGAGGAGGAGGCTCTGTGGGTAGAAGTGCTTCCTTTGCAACAAGGATCCTGTCCCCATTACAAATGGTGCTGGTCCAACTGGATGTCTACATGTAGAAAAATGAAAATAGATCCATACTTATCACTCTGCACAAAACTGAAGTCCAAGTGGATCAAAGACCTCAACATAAAACCAGACACATTAAATTGGCTAGAAAAAAAAGTGGGGAAGACCCTAGAACTCATTGGTACAGGAGAAAACTTCCTGAACAGAACACCAACAGCACAGGCTCTAAGAGCAACAATCAATAAATGGGACCTCATGAAATTGAAAAGCTTCTGTAAAGCAAAGGACACCATCATCAAAACAAAGCGACTGCCTACAGATTGGGAAAGAATCATCACCAAACCTTTATCTGACAGAGGACTCATATCCAATATATATAAAGAACTAAACAAGCTGAAAAGCAACAAACCAAGTAATCCACTTAAAAAATGGGGAACAGAGCTAAAGAGAGAATTCTCTGCAGAGGAATATCGAATGGCAGAGAAGCACTTACAGAAATGCTCAACCTCATTAGCCATTAGGGAAATGCAAATCAAAACAACCCTGAGATTTCACCTTACACCCATCAGAATGGCCAAGATGAAAATCTCAAGGGACAACACATGCTGGAGAGGTTGTGGAGAAAGGGGAACCCGCCTCCACTGCTGGTGGGAATGTAAACTGGTACAACCACTCTGGAAATCAATCTGGCGCTTTCTCAGACAACTAGGAATAGCGCTTCCTCAAGATCCAGCCATACCACTCCTAGGCATATACCCAAAAGAGGCGCAAGTACACAAAAAGGACATTTGCTCAACCATGTTTGTAGCAGCTTTATTTGTAATAGCCAGAAGCTGGAAACAACCCAGATGCCCCTCAACTGAAGAATGGATGCAGAAACTGTGGTACATCTATACAATGGAGTATTACTCAGCAATGAAAAATAAGGAAATCATGAAATTTGCAGGTAAATGGTGGGACCTGGAAAGGATCATCCTGAGTGAGTTGTCCCAGAAGCAAAAAGACACTCACGGTATATACTCACTCATATAAACATACAATATAGAATAAACCCACTAAAATCTGTACATCTAAACAAACTAAGCAAAAGAGAGGACCCTAACTAAAATGTCCAATCCCCATCCTGAAAGGCAAAGAGGATGGACATCAGAAGAAAACGAAAATAGGAAACAACCTCGGAACCCGCTACAGAGGGCCTCTGAAAGCCAGAAGAAAACAGGAAACAACCTTGAAACCTGCCACAGAGGGCCTCTGAAAGCTTCTGCAGTATAGACTGTCAAAGCAGATGCTGAGCCTGATGGCCAACTGATGGGCAGAGTGAATGGAATTCTATGTAAGAAGTGGGAAATAGTAAGAGCTGGAGGGGACGGGAACTCCACAAGGAGAGCAACAGAACAAGATAATTTGAACACAGGGAACTTCCCAGAGACTCATACTCCAACCAAGGACTATTCATGGAGATGACCTGGAACCCCTGCACAGATGCAGCCCTTGGCAGTTCAGTGTCCAAGTGGGTTACATAGTAATGGGAAGAGGGACTGCCTCTGACATAATCTGATTGGCCTGCTCGTTGATCACCTCCCCCTGAGGGGGGAGCAGCCTTACCAGGCCACAGTAGAGGACAATGCAGCCACTTTTGATGAGAACTGATAGACTAAGATCAGAAAGAAGAGGAGAACCTCCCCTATCAGTGGACTTGGGGAGTGGCATGCATGCAGAAAGGGGAGGGAGGGTGGGATTGGCAGGGGAGGAGGGAGGGGCTTATAGGGGGATACAAAATGAATAAAGTGTAATTAATAAAAAAAATGAAACTAGAAAAAAAATTAAAAAAAAAAAGCTAGACCTGCAAGGACCATTCATGGATATAACCTAGATAACCTAAAGCCTCTGCTCAGATGTAGCCCATGGCAGCTCAGTCTCCAAGTGGGTTCCCTAGTAAATGGAACAGGGACTGTCTCTGACATGAACTTAGTGGCTGGCTCTTCGATTACCCTCCCCCCCTCCCGAGAAGGGGGAGCAGACTTACCAGACCAAAGAGGAAAATGTCCTGATGAGACCTTATAAGCTAAGGTCAGATGGAAGGGGAAGAGGACCTCCCCTATCAGTGGACTTGGAGAAAGGCATGAAAAGAGATGAGAGAGGGAGGGTGGAACTTGGAGGGAATGAGGGAGGGGACTACAGCTGTGAAACAAAACAAATAAATTGTAATAATATAAAAAAATTAAAATTTAATTTAAAAAAAGCTACACATGGCTACATATACTCAACCATAACTCCACCCTTGACAGACTGACAGGAATTGTGCAAGAACTCACTTGTAACCAGTGTAGCCAAATAAGTGAGCTTAAAATTCAATGAAAGCACCTGTGTCCCGACAGTAGGTAGATAGTGATAAAGGATAACATTTGATACCCTCCTCTGGCGTCCATATGTGTGTACATGAACAGGAACACATACACACAAACACACACACACACACACACACACACACACACACCAAACACACGCAGAAGAAAGAGAAAACGTGTGTGCATCACACTCACGCACACACAGGTAGAGTAAGAAGAGGTATTTTTCTATATTTCACACTGTTCTCAAGCCAATATATGTTAAGTTTGGGGGAGGACTACAAAAACATTTAAGATAATTGCCTAACATTTTTGCATTGCTTACCATAAATATGAGGTATTATTCCATACAACTTTACAAATTTATTCAGTCAGTTGCCACATATAATGTCAGGTGATTAACAACAGACGTGCACCTTATCTTTGAGTACCTAGTTCCACAGTTCTGACCATTAAATTTCAATTTTTCTGTCTCAGTTATTCTATGAGAAAGCATATGCAGATGAGTAGGCTTCTTCATCTATCTCCTAGGGAGGCCGAAGCCATGCATTTTCATAATGAAGTATATTATTGTAAATTATTTTTCCAAATCTCATGAGTGGGTAAGAGAACTTCACTAACCTCATTTTTTGTCAGAAGTGCACTACAAATTGTCTTAGTAAAAGGATTTATTAAATTCTTACACCGTGGACATGTTCTGGAGAAATGATTATGGTTCTACAAATGCATGATTGGGTTCAAAATGTGAGGCAAACATGGTGCTTCTTGGGTTTGTCTGAAAAAACTTAGCATCTACACTTTGTATCCTATTACCATACGTTCCTGGTCTGAATATCCCTGCACAACACACACAAATCAAGTTTCTTTTGAGGCTTTCCAGTACCTACTAACAGGATACAGGAGAGGAGTTATGAATTTCCTGTATATAAACAGGGAAGGCTGGAATAAGTAAAGCCATTCCCATAATTACAATTTGAAAAAATTTGCATCATAGTAAAAGCAAAAAGGACACCCTCTATGAAACCCCTTAGAAAGCATAATTTAAGGAAATCTCAATGAAATTATTATTTCTTTCATTTATTTCCATCAGACTATGTCTCAGAATTTACAATTTCAATTTATCAATTCTGATTTAATGAGGGATGCAATATAATAAAGTTAAATTTCCATTTTGAGTAGAAAAATAAAAATGAGAGAAAGAAAAATAGATAATTTACCCATTAAAACACTAGAGTAGCGGTTCTTAATCTTTGGGTCATAACCCCTTTGGTGGTTATAGATCAGATATTCTGCTTATCAGATACTTACATTATGATTCACAACAGTAGTAAAATTACAGGTATAAAGTAACAATGAGATAATTTTATGTTTGGCGGTCACCACAACATGAACAACTGAATTAAAGCGTTGCAGCATTAGGCAGGTTGAGAACCACTGTTCTCGGAATTATTTAATTTAGGCTTTATGTGTGCTTTTGTTTGTTGGCTTGCTCTTGTAGTCAAATGCTTAGTCTTTGCTTCCTTAGTCTACAAAATTAAGAGAACTCTGATCGAATTCAAGGAGTTCAGATTTTTTAAATTATTAATTACACTTTATTCATTTTGTATCCCCCCATAAGCCCCTCCCTCCTCCCCTCCCGATCCCACCCTCCCTACCCTTTCTGCATGCATGTCACTCCCCAAGTCCACTGATAGGGGAGGTTCTCCTCTCCTTTCTGATCTTAGTCTATCAGTTCTCATCAAAAGTGGCTGCATTGTCCTCTACTGTGGCCTGGTAAGGCTGCTCCCCCCTCAGGGGGAGGTGATCAACGAGCAGGCCAATCAGATTATGTCAGAGGCAGTCCCTCTTCCCATTACTATATAACCTACTGTAAACTTGTACAACCACTCTGGAAATCAATCTGGCGCTTTCTCAGACAACTAGGAATAGCTCTTCCTCAAGATCCAGCCATACCATTCCTAGGCATATATCCAAAAGAGGCTCAAGTACACAAAAAGGACATTTGATCAACCATGTTTGTAGCAGCTTTATTTGTAATAGCCAGAAGCTGGAAACAGCCCAGATGCCCCTCAACTGAAGAATGGATGCAGAAACTGTGGTACATCTATACAATGGAGTATTACTCAGCAATGAAAAATAAGGAAATCATGAAATTTGCAGGTAAATGGTAGGACCTGGAAAGGATCATCATGAGTGAGTTGTCTCAGAAGCAAAAAGACACACATGGTATATACTCACTCATATAAACATACAACATAGAATAAACCCACTAAAATCTGTACATCTAAACAAACTAAGCAAAAGAGAGGACCCTAACTAAAATGTTCAATCCCCATCCTGAAAGGCAAAGAGGATGGACATCAGAAGAAAAAAAAAAATAGGAAACAACCTCGGAACCTGCTACAGAGGGCCTCTGAAAGCCAGAAGAAAACAGGAAACAACCTTGAAACCTGCCACAGAGGGCCTCTGAAAGCTTCTGCAGTATAGACTGTCAAAGCAGATGCTGAGCCTGATGGCCAACTGATGGGCAGAGTGAATGGAATTTTATGTAAGAAGTGGGAAATAGTAAGAGCTGGAGGGGACGGGAACTCCACAAGGAGAGCAACAGGACAAGATAATTTGAACACAGGGAACTTCCCAGAGACTCATACTCCAACCAAGGACTATTCGTGGAGATAACCTAGAACCCCTGCACAGGAGTTCAGATTTTTATACTTCTACAGTTACCTCAGTAGTCTCCTGAATAGTGTTATGAAAATCAATCTGTAGTCTGACAAAAAAAACAAATTATTATCTTAGGATTTAGCTCAGTATATTTGCTTATAACATTGTTTTGCATTTTGCAATAAGCTAATAACTGATAGTCCAGTCCAGAAGTGAGCCTTTTCAAACTGTGAAAATCTGCCCTAAGGAGGCATATTTGGTTTCCTAAGTTCTGATTTCAGCCCTCTCAACCAAGCGTGAGAAATTTTCATTGATTCGTTTATTTGTTTATTTATTCAGGTTTGTGTATATGATCACGGAAGACAGGTAAACGTGTGTGTGTGTGTGTTTGTGTGTATACCAGAAGACAATCTTAGATGCTCTTCCTCAGGAGCCACCCACCTTGTTTAAAATTATTTTTAAAAATATGTATATGTGTGTAAGCCAATATGAGACCAAGTACATGCAGGAGCCCAGAGACTAGAAGAGGGCCTGGGAGAGCCTGCTCCTAGAGTTGTAAACTGCCCTGGAAAGCGGATCCAGGACATATGTAAGACCTGGGAGCATTCTAAACTGCTGAGTCATCTAAGTCATCTGTCCACTGGACTCACTGGTCTACGTGAGACAAGGTCTCTCACTGTTCCAGATACTGCTAGGATGGCTAGTGAGAAAGTGCCAATCATTCTCCCGTCTCTGCTTCTCTAGTGCTGGGTTTCTAAGTGTGTGTCACCCTGGCGAGCTATTTTATTCTCAACTCCTCTGACTGAGCTATCTCTCCAGCACTGTTACTCCTATTTTAGTCATGTCAGCATTGGAGATGGTGGAACAGTACACCATCTGTATGCTTGTATTAACTCTTTCATCTTGCTTACTTTTATCACACACTACACCCAGAGAGCCCCTACACCCACCCACCCCCAGGCACTCAAGGTATTCAATATGAATAATTTTAGGGCTGATTAGCTGAGTTTCCTGGATTTGAGGCATTAGCTGAAACAGCTATCTTCTAAACCTAACAACCTATAACATTCGTCCCCTAGAATCATTCTCTCAAGCCCACTTATGGCCATTGGACCACAAATTTTACTTTTCCTGAGGCACCGTGACTCCATGAACATCCCTGTTCTGTGCTATAGTTGAAGGACAATAGTAGTAACTGTTAAGGCCTCAGGAACTACTCAGCAATATTGTTTGCATGAGAATCTTGGGAGCATTTATATAGTAGTGATCTGGATACTTAAAGTTATTGATGCACTTCTAACATGTTTAACATTTAATTTTCATAAGATATTAGTGATCTCAATTCACACTACTCATAAAACATGGCAATATGCCTTAGCCATACATAAAAGATTATTCAAATCTGTTCTCTCCATGTCCTCTGGGTTTTAAATTATTTTTGTCTCATAATTGGTAATTACCAATAAGCTTCATTTTGCATCCATTGTTATACAGGGAGCAACTTACTGAAATTCATTTTCATCTGAAGCCACCACTTGGTTTCTTGTGACTCTTGTGAATGTCACACAAGCCATATATTATTCAATGAGTTCCCATTATTAAAGAGGTAGGCGGGAGGGTGGGCTAATCATAAAGGCTAACATCATGGTAACAATCATCTGCCTCCATACTGGGAATACATGATTAAAATGGTTTCATAAGGTAAAATAAATCAGCATGGAATCATTCATTAAGTAAAACACAAAAGAACTGAGTTAAAAACAGTAACTTCCAAACTATCCCAGGCAGGTCAAGGTTTATTTACATCTGAAAACTTCTGGAATTATGTTCTTTTGTTCATTTTATAAATGTTAAAAGCACTTATGATTTTAACGGCTGTGGCCAGAAAGCACAAAACTGAGATGCATGTCTAATTAATAAAAACAATGTCAACTTTTAAGTGTTTTAAGCATAAAATATTTCACACAATCTCAAGGTATAATTTTAAAACAAGCAGGAAGCACAGACAGTAAATCACTTTAGTGGCTCACAGTTAGAATAAGGTTTTACTTGAATACCACCTGAACTCGAGATCTAGCTAGAATACAGCAGCCTATCTACAAATTGAGCTCTTTGAGCATCACAACAATATCTTCCCTACGTCTGGTTCTTCAAAGCTCAGAGATGTGGAGAGATAATGGTCTTTGAGTAAATTTGAACAATAAATATCTTTGCATCCATTACCTGCGTGTGCTTCAAAGAACACCCCGTGCAAGTTCTGACTTTCACAGTTGTCTTTGTCAAATGTGAGTTCAAAGTGAAAAGGCATGTAGGGTTACAAGAGTCTTCCCAAAATACATTTTTTTTTCTGGAGAGTTGTTTGGAAACAAAGACTTAAACAAAAGCATCTTAGCTGTACTAGAAAATAAAATATGCTATTCAAGACAATCTTACTACATCTGCCAAAGCACATACTTCTTTTGAAGGGTTATCAGTTGGCCCAAATTATTTTCCATTTTAGCAAGATCACATTTCAATTCACTAAACAGAGTGAGGTGTTCTTGTTATAAGTATAACTAAATGATAATATTTGGTATTTGCACAATAAATGTAAACATTTTCTTGGAATCAGCTGGATCTTGATTTGAATAACCACTTACTAGAATGCAGCCTCAGCCTCAGCTTCTTTAATTCAGGATGGTGGTATGAAATGTTGAAATATTAGGCACATTTGGAAACATCTGACAAGCACAGGATACAAAACTCAAATCCCACCCCAAGCTTCACAGCTTATCTTGTACCTTTACATACACGCTTCTATCTGATTTGTACCAGCCAGGGAAGAAGAATTACTTGTGTGAGAATGGAGTGGGGTACTAAGTTTCTATAATAGCAAATAATTTGCCTATTTTAAGTGATGTACTTGAAATTTAAAAATTAATTTTTGATTACTACAAAAATAAAGCATAAGTAAAATAGGTCAATCATATTTTGAATTGCTAGTTCTCTGATATGAGATCAGTCTTTGGTATAATTTCTGCATCTCAGAACACTTACTCTTCTGTTACTCAGCTATCCTTCAATTTGGAATCATTTCCACATCCTCAATAGCAGCAGGCTGTAGAGGGCGGGATCTAGGGAAACTGAGACTAGCTCTCAGCAAGATACCAGCAGCATTCAGGGAACATGGTACTTTCAACACAGAGTGCAGGAAGCAGCATTCAAGTTATTAGGGGACTGAAAAGCAGACAAAAGAGGTCTTGAGGCTGTGGGAATGTGGTTCTTTCCACTGAGATCACAGGCGGCTGAAAACTGATAGCAAAGCGCAGCAAACCTCTGTATATTAAAAGGAGCAAATCATGACTACTTGTACATCATTTGCAAATACCAGCTACATAGTAATGCTATATGGGAAAGAGCAACATTTGTATTTATATTTATGAAAAACTTAGGCAGAAAATGCATGCTAAGAACAGAAAACCCTACAATGAAAGATGCAGCTTTAATTGGTGTCAGCATTTGCAAGAGAAGAGAACATTATTTAAGACGACAATTTAATAAAAAAATGTCTACAGATTCTCTCACGCTGAAGTCCACTCCTTGACTTGCTTTGGTGGCTTTTTTCAATGACTGTGCTTTCTAAATTCAATACAAACTTTAATTCTCTACATCTTTTACTTTCTACTATATAATCCATTGATGTTTTAGGAGCAAACTAAAAGGCCGAAGTTCCTAGAGAAGGAAAATCGCACCTTATCGATTCATAGCTATTGCTACTACTGTTGGGCAGAAATAAGGTTATTGGGAAACAATTTCAGTAGGACATTTCATCTGAGTATGGTGACTCATACCTATAATTCTAGCAACTTGAGGGGCTGAAGCAAGAGGACTGTAATGGGATTGTGAGATGTTGACTCAAAGAAAACTTTAGAATGTTTACACTAAAACGAGTGGTCATTTCCTTTTTAATTAATTAATATATTTATTACAATGGATTCATTTTGTATCCCCTCTGTAACCTTCTTCCCCTCATTTCCTTCTAGTCTCCCCCACCCTCTCTCTTCTCCTCCTATTCCCTTTCTTTAGTTCCCTGAGAGGGGAGGACCTCCTCCCCTTCTATATGACCCTACCCTATCATTTCTCAAGGTTAGCTGTATCATCTTCTTATCTTCATCATGTTAGCCAGAGTGAAGTAGTGTATTTACACTGTTCTAATTCTTTCAAAATGCCATAAGGTTGGTCTGGTAATATTTTCTTTTTTTTTTTTAAATGAGAAAAAGAAAAACAAAAGTAGTTTAAATAATTTGATTTTTCCCAGTGAATACCAGTAGATAGCATGCCCAGGTACAAGCACTATGTAACATATGCCCAGAACACCTTTCTACTAAAATAGAGTTTGTGCCATCAAATCTAGAGCCTTTCTACAAATATTCAAACGTTTGAAAAATAAGGAAGCTGACTGGGTTTTTTTTTAATGAATTCTCAAAGCATCATATTGAGAAAAAAACGCCAGCACTGAGTGATCAGTTCTTAGCACCATGCTGTGCACTTCCAATGCCTGCACCTTCAACTTTAGAGTGCCCCAGTGAGCTAAGGCACTATCTGTCAAAATCCTTTCGTTTCTTGGTGGAGGAAGCCAATGCAAAAAGCTTGATAACTTGCTTAGTCATGTGCCTAGCTAGTAGTTACTGGCAGTCAGAGTAAACCAAACACTTAATCAGAGTAATAACTGTTTCCTTTCTCAGATACTTTTCCAGAGAAACAGGACAAGAAAGAAGGCAAAGGCCTAACCCTGAGAGGTAGAAAAGACACAGGAGCAAACTCCCAGCACACCAGCCAGGGAGGGTGCAAAAAGCCAAGACCATATTCATCATCATCAAGGCTCTTGAGGCCCAACTGTCACAGAACACCTACTTACAATTACCGACAACAGCTTGAACCGCAGAAATATATTATTTAGAGTGACAGTCAGGCAGTATCGGCACAAATTCATCTTCTCCTTTAGAAAAGTGAGAACAGCTAAGACTCAATTATTATCCATCAAAACATCACTCTTCAGTGTTTCCCTTTCATATCTGTACACTGACCATAAGCTATCCTTTTACCTCTGGTTCCTATTTCCTTACTAAAAATCATCTTCAGAACACAAAACAATGCCTTCTAGATCATGTCACATAGAAGAAAATAAAGTGTTCATTTGAGGCAAGCTAATAAACATACAAATTAACAATAACTCTTGTCTACACACATTGGCAGTCTAACAATTTTAAATAAAGTTGGACATTAGAATTCCTACTGGTAAACAGAATATCTCTTAACATAAAGTAAGGGTATATATCTTTACAGCTGGTTTTTATTCAAATAAGAGGCAGAAGTAAAATCTGCTTCAGTTTATCATGTCATAAATTGTAATTCTAAGTGACCAGATTGCTAAAGTTAGAAATTGTGCATTTATTCCATTCTCTGTACAGAATGCTATTTGACCCAATTTCTATAGACATATAAAATGAATGTAGACATAGTACCGGGTCAAATACTGTCCTGGACAAAGAATGAAATAAGTGTTTTATTCGGTTCTCAGAGCACCTTCATTCTCCACACATGTCCCCTATGACAGAGGTCTCACTGGATTGTCGGCCAATGTCCTCTCCTGCTACTACTTGCTATGAATTCATTTCAAATGCAAACTGAACTGGTGTCTCTGTCCTCAAATGCTGCTCCTGAGCAAACACCGAGATCAGGTGCTTGACACCTGGAGAATTAGAAATGAAAGGAAACCGCTCCTTACGAATTTTAAAATTTGTCACCTTTGTAACATTGTCAGACAACTGAGGACTGACTAAACCTAAAGCCAAGCCAATAATTGCATGGCTCCTTATCATATTTGCAGTTACTTCAACACCTGTCTTTCCTGGCTTTTTCTCTCTTACTCCAGCCACTGACTGGTCCCCTTCCACAGGCTCTCGCTGTGTAGGCTAATTCCTCCTGATTGCTGGGAACACAGCACCTTGTGAAGCACCACTTCCAAGTTACTCTGGAATTTCTGGAATGGTAGTGCTCTTCACCACTAAAGGTGTGTTCATGACAATCCTCTAAAATTATCTCTCCCTTTTAAAATTATCATTTGCTTTAGTTGTATTCTGTTTCTGTGATAGAACATTTTGACCAAAAAGAATCTTGTAGGTAAAAGGTTTTATTTCAGCTTACAGGTAGTGGTCCATTATTGGGGCAAATCAGGGCAAGAATTCAAGCAGTAACTTGAAGCAGAAAGCATGGAGGAACTCTGGGCTCTCCTACATAAGTTTTCAGTCGAGATAATTGCTCACACATGTGTCCACAGATCAACCTCACAAAGCAAGTTGAGATTGTTCTCAGATGAAACTAGGTTGTACCAAGAAGGACAGTCTTTTCACCTTTATACATATTGCTTCATTGTGAGACAATATATAAATAAAATTCCTAAGAAATGTGAAGTGTAGAAATATAAATAGGAGAAGCTCAATGTCTTTGGTTGAATTATTCATAAAGTCCAATAAAAACAACCCCTGCCTTGTTTCCTATAACACTACCACTAATATAATACTTCTCCCAGGAACAGAAAAGAGGAAGAAGAAAGGGAGGAACAGACAGAAATAAAGCACAGCTCCAGAACAGAGTGTATGAAGAACATGTGTAGGACCCCAGAACCCAAACAAAACCAAACACAGAAAATAAAACAAGTCCCTGCTATTCTGTCTTGGTTTCTTTTCCTGATGCGTTGACAAATAACCAGATCAAAGCAAATTAAGGGAGAGGGGTTTCATTGACCCACTACTTCCAGGCTGCAGTCTGAAGGATAGTGGGTTTATATTGGAGAGAGCTCTAGGGAGTTATCACATCATGTCCTGGAGTAAGGAATCTTTGCAGCTGCTCCCTTTCTCCATTTTATACAACCCACAATCCCCAAAGGACTGGTCACACCCACAGCTAAGGAGTCTTCAAGCCTCAGTTAAGACAATCCAGGTAATTCCCAACAGGCATGCAGAGAGGTCCATCTCCCAGGTAACTGTATATATAGCCAAACTGACAACACTGAAATCCCGTTCCATGTAGAACAAAGTCTTGTCAAACCCACACAGAGGGCATTTGGAAATAAAAATCTATGCCTATTTATAAATAAATGTCCTTATTCGTAAAAATGATAAAGAAGTCAAAATCAATTTCTCGCTTTAACAATTTAAATATCACTGGAGGGTTATAAATGACTAGATAATTAGCAAATTAATGGAAATTTAAAAATCAGGGAACAAAACAATCAATGTAAGTAACAAACACATCCTTAAATTCTAGGGGGAAAAGAAGGCAGGAGTGAAAAGATGGTGATAAAGAAATGAGATACAAAAAAATGATAGAAATTTTTCCACAGTCCTAAGTCTCAAGATTACTTAGAAAAGAAACATACAAATAAATAAAAGAACAGAAATGTGACAATATTTGTCATTAGCTCTCATATCCAATGAATTGTCAGCGAAAGTTATTTGTGATATTCCTGATAGATATTTAATTCATATTTCCTGAACGGGATGACAAAATGTTCACAATAAAAAACATTATTTCTTTTCAATATATTGTTCACTATGTGAGGTTCTATGAAAAGTAGCACCAGAGATGCAAAAAAATAGTCTATTCATTTAGTATAACTCTTTAATAATCACAAACAAAATTCTCTTGCACTATAGCATGCTTGTGTGTGTGTGTGTGTGTGTGTGTGTATACATATGTCTGTATTTTAGCAATTGCTGGAAGCACCATGGCCTCTTATGGGCTTGTCACTGATTTTGGATATAACAGGTTGTAACCCTACTACTAGGCTGAATTTGTTCCGAATTTGTTCTGAATTTCGTCTAGTCGCTTTTCTTGTCCACTCCTATAGTTCCACCTGCTAGGCAACTAATACTTCTTGTCTGCCAAAGGCAAAATAACTTCAGTTATGTAGATGTTAAAAAAATAAGAGGTGTAAAGATTTTAGTATGTTTATCTGACACTAGACATATAATATAGAATACACATACTAAAATCTGTACACCTAAAGAAGCTAAGCAAGAAGGAGGACCCCAGATAAGATGATCAATTCTCACTCAGAAAAACAAACGGGATGGACATTGGAAGGAGAAAATAGGAAACAGGACAAGAGCCTACCACAGAGGGCCTCTGAAAGACTCTACCCAGCAGTGTATAAGGGCAGATGCTGAGACTCATAACCAAACTTTGGAAAGAGTGCAGGGCATCTTATGAAAGAAGCGGGGGGGATAGTGAGACATGGAGAGGACAGGAGCTCCACAAGGAGAGCAACAGAACCAAAATATCTGGGCACAGGGGTCTTTTCTGAGACTGATACTCCAACCAAAGACCATTCATGGAGATAACCTAGACCCCTGCTCAGATGTAGCCCATAGTAGATCAGTGTCCAAGTGGGTACGCTAGTAATGGGAACAGGTACTATCCCTGACATGAACTCAGTGGCAGGCTCTTTGATCACCTCCCCCTGAGTGGGGAGCAGCCTTGCCAGGCCACAGAGGAGGACAATGCACCCTTTCCTGATAAGACCTGATAAGCTAGGGTCAGGTGGAAGGGGAGGAGGACCTCCTCTATCAGTGGACTTGGAGAGGGGCATGGGAAGAGATGAGGGAAGGAGGGTGGGATTGGGAGGGAATGAGGCAGGAAGCTACAACTGAGATACAAAGTAAACAAACTGTAATTAATATAAAAATAAAAATTTAATTGGGAGGAAGGGAGGGATTGGGACGTGAGAAGGGAGGGAACCACAGGGGGAATACAAAGTGAATAAAGTGTAATTAATAAAGAAAAAACTTAAATAAAAAATTTATTTTAAAAATAAATAAAAATAAAAAAGAAAATCAGATGGTCCAAAGCTCATGGGCAGTTTCCTTTCCAAAGCCTCCTCTGCTGTTAATTACCATTGTGTTTGTATTTTTTTTATTTGTAGTATCTGTATATTCACATACAGCTGTCAGAGAACATCACAGACAGATTTTATGTGCTCTTTTCCCAGTTTCCTCTGCTGACAGCATCTTATAAAACAATAGGTTTCATTATCCACAAGAAGGATAGCGGCCCTCCTGAACTGAAGTTTATCCAGATCACTCTAGTTTTCATTGTTCCTGTGTGCTAGAGAGTTGAGAACTAGGCATTTTTACCCGACATACAGATCACGTAGCTAAATGACTTGAAATGAGATAAAAATCCATCTGCCTTATCATCACCACCCCTAACAATCGCTAGTCCATTTCCCAGATCTCTAGTTGTTTCAAGAACTTTTATACATGGAATCACAGAGTGTAATCCTTTGAGATTGGGTTTTCCCTTGGTGTAATTCTCTTGAATTTTTTTTTCCAATTTGCTGCTGGTATCAGTAGTTCACTCTTTTTCTTGCTGAGGAGTCTGTCATGGTCCCGTCTTCACAAATTCAGGTAACAGGTGGCTTTTGTGTTATACAAGCATGTATTCAACCTTAAATGATGTGAGCTTGGGAAAGATATTTAATCTTCTTTTCTCGTGGACTTAACATGAAACAGTTTTGGAAAGATTAAGTTTGAGATTTATAAAATACCTAGTATGGGTCCACATGTCTACAGCAGCTAATATATTATTTTCAGCCACCACAAATGAATAACTTATTAAAACTACTAGCTAAAAAAAAACATTATTTTACTTCCAAAGATTTTTTTTCCTCAATTAACTATGGTTTGATATTCATGTGAATTTTGCTATATAAGTACGGACTGTCTTTCTGTTTGTTCTAACAAACTGCTCAGTTTTTATGTACTACTTGACTCTACTAGATTCATTACAGTATCAGTCATGTAAATTAAGTTAGTAAGTCAATCAAAAGTCACACATACATTTAGACACATATAAATTCTGGCATTTTGAAAATCTAATTTGAATAAAAGGGGGAAAACTGCCATTATACCCCATGTAAGGTGTTAAAAAAAAAAAAACACATTGACCATCAAGTAGTAGTTTCCAAAGAGCTACACACAAGTTTCTTATCTATTTATTCTCTTACCTATTTATTCTCTCTCCCTTTATAGTAAAGGCATAATTTCATATTTTACACATATCTATACACAAATGTATGTTCATATGCAGAGGGTGTTTGGATATACATGTAGAGGCCAAGGGAAAAAAATGAGCAACATTCACAGGAAGGCTTCTCACCTCCTTTGAAAGATTTTTTTTTGGGGGGGGGGTCTGAGGATCACAAATTAAATTAGCCTGTTTGGCCATTGAGACCCACAGATCCGCCTGTGTGCCTCAAAATGTAGGAATTACTGTGATATGAGCTACCTTGCCCCTCATTCATACATGGGGTCCGGAGACCGAAGTCGAATCTGATTTTTTCAAGGCAAGTACTCTATCAATTTAATCTAGCTCCCCAGTCCCATAACGTTATATTATTAAAAGGTGAAGAAACACAATTCACTGATGGTATTTTTTAATTAAAAATATAACATACACACGCATATACACACAAACAAAGACATACCACACACACAAAGTTGAAACTATGCAGCTATCAGCAAAATGCCTGGATATCACAGGAATAATGATTCTCCAATGTTAGTTTATATATTTAAAGAAAAACAGAATTTACTTTAAATGAACCGACTAAGGAAAATATTAGATAACTATGCCAAAAAGAGAAGATCTCTTGATACTAGTACTAAAGCTACAGATCCCTGAGGCCGGAAATTCTAGCCTACACTAGGTCATTTTCCCCAAGTTTATGAACCTGTGTTTCAAGCACCTGAGACTACATTTTCTTTTGTCACTTAGAAAAATTAGCTTCAGGGAAAGTCTTCCCACCAGAAATGTTAAGAGCGATTATGACGATTAGTAGGTTCAGTTCCTACTGCCATCCTAATGAACTCCTCATGATGGCCTCCTATCTAGATGCAAAGAATAATATGTCCAGTATTGAGAATAAGGCCTCTATTTCTTTAACAACATTTTCCTACAGCTCTTAATAAGAAGCTCAGAATTTGTCATGAAGTGTTATCCTGTAAGTCTCCCAGTAGGTAGCCCCAGAGATTAAGGAGCAGTACCCCGCACAACTAAAGACGCCACAAGTGTGGACTTCTTTAACATTATCCTTGGAGAAGTGAGTTAAACTTCAAAGCATCAGATGCCTCATCTACACACTGCTAAGATCCACAGCGCACAGTGCCAAGGATTAAGCCAGGATTTTATCATTATTGTTGGTTCAATGGCTAATCACACACACCCGACACAATATCAGGAAAGCTCCTTTGCTCTTGACAGTTCTTATGTTTGCTTTCATCTTTCATGAAGATCTGTCAAAAGTAGTGGGTAACTTTGCTGAGTTTCTACTAAACTCAAAGCATAGGCACCTCCAGACACTAATGGTAATTAGTGACTATGTGTATTTAAAACAAAGGAGTCAACAATGGAAAATAGTGCTCTTCGAAAGTACTTGCATGGTGAGTTCATCTCTATCTGTGCCTATTCATATGACACTATGGAGAAATTTAGCCTCTTCCATGGTCCAGCTTCTTAGTGTGTAGAAAAGGGTATTGACATTGAGATGGTCAGTTATTTTAAGAGCTAAATGCAGTGATGTAGGTAAGATACTTGGCACTAGCCTTGATACTGCCATTCATTCCTGCAAGATTTGCATTTTATTGTCACTGTAATACTCATGGTCAGCAGAAGGAACTTTTTTTTTTAACAGACCAGCCCAGTTTTAAAAGAGTAAAGAAGGTTTTAATCTTTTTTATTTTTTTATTATTATTAATTACACTTTATTCACTTTGTATCCCCTCATAAGCTCCCTCCTTCCTCCCCTCCTGATCCTACCCTCCCTCCCTCTTCTTTACCCATGCCCCTCCCCAAGTCCACTGATAGGGGAGGTCCTCTTCTCCTTCCTTCTGATCTTAGTCTATCAGATCACATCAGGAGTGGCTGCATTGTCATCTTTTGTGGCCTGGTAAGGCTGCTCCCCCCTCAGGAGGAGGTGATCGAAGAGCAGACCAATCAGATTATGTCAGAGGCAGTCCCTCTTCCCATTACTATGTAACCCACTTGGACACTGAACTGTCATGGGCTACATCTGTGCGAAGGTTATAAATCTTAAAAGCCTTATTTCTCAAGGAAACTTGTTGCTTCTATACTACTTTCTATTACAGAGAATGGGAGGTACTTTATCTCTGAATAATAAAATGGCCATCACTACTGAGGAGAAATTTGCTTAGATCAACCACTCCTAGTGCCTAGTTATTGGGGCAGTGATGGCAGATGAATTGTTTTCAAACTATGTTTGTATTTTACTGTTTTCTCACCAAACAAATTTCACAATATCAAGAAAATATCATTCTGGCCTACATAAGTATGTGTAGATATTCTAGATTGTCCACTGAGGTAAAAAAAAAAAAAAGTGTTGATATTAATAAATTAAAAGTTGGAATATAACCATGTAATTCCCTGAAGTTCTCCATTTCCCACACAAAATACATGCTTTTTATGAACATATTGTCATTATATTTAATGTTCTTAACACATCAGTCATCCCTGGCCCCTTTATTCTGAGAGCAATTGGTTATTAGCAAGAACACTTAAACTAGTGTAAATCTAGTGGCTTTTTTCTAGAAGTCATTCTGCTAAAACAGTGTCCTATGTTAAGGTAATACCGACCTCTACTTTTTCAGCCATATGAAGAAAGTAATAGTAGAAATAATTGAAATAAGTATATTGCAATGTATTATTCTTCAATTCCAGGATACTACTATTAAACAATATAAACAAGACAATGAGATAAATAATAAACCTACTTGATTGACAAATCCTACTCTGAAGTGATAGAGAAGTATCTAATGAGGTAGGAAGACAAAAAGGAAGGAAGTCTGTGTTTTCTTGAACGTGTCAAGATTCTCTTAGTCAATTTTTTTTCTCTTTAATTTAATTATCGTGTCAACTCCCCCTGTTACCAATAAGACACAGAGGCCTACAGATGTTTAGTAGCATATCCAAAGATTCTAAGAACCAGAAAGAGTATTTATCTTCAATATTCCAAAAATTTCAGCATGGTTCATATCAGAATAAACATAAATACTGACATAATGCAAATTCTAGAATGTTAAGAACAATCTTCATTTGCCATGACAGTCACAACATACTATCTCATAGATAGATTTTAGGGGCATTTAGAAAAATTCCTTCACTCTCTTTAAAAGGAAGGTACCACAGAAATAACAAGCAGTACTCTACTAAATCCTTAAAAAAACAAATGAAGGATTCTTGTCTTATTAGACCTGTGATTAGGTCAGTCCTTAACCAACATTCAGAATATTATTCTGGAGCTGGGCAAATAATTCAGTCAGTAAAGCCCCTACTGTGAAGCATTGGTCCAGTGTTCAGTACCCAAGCGTCCCAAGAGAAGTTGAGCAGGAAATCAGGAGCTTATAATCTTAGCAGTGGGATATGGAGTCAGGAGGATGCCTGAAGTTTCCTAGCCCGTCAGTCAGTCAGTCTGTCTGTCAAGCCCAGGTTCAATGAGAAACCCTGTTTCAGAATACAATGTGAAGAGCAATAGAGGAAGACATGGGAAGTTGACTTCTGGCCTCCACTTATACTTTCACACACATACACACACACACACACACACACACACACACACGCACGCTTGCACGCGCACACACACATTTAACTACAAAGCTGTGCAGTGACACAATGACATCTTGCAGACTGGATTTGAGTTCCACATCTGTTGACCGTCAGTGTGTGCTTACCCTGGCATCGCACACTGGAGCAAACAGCCTCAGTTTCTTTCACCTGGATTTTTTTTTTATCTCCTCATTCATCCATCATAAGAAGGAGAAACAGAATGTACAAGGAAGCATTGGAAACATGAACAACAAAAAAAATGCCACGAGGTCAGACAAGTTTGCTTCTCGTACAGATGGAGTTATTTCATGTCTCCTTTCTGGTCTAGTTTCCAATGTTAAGGCAAAATAATTCCAGAAGGTTCTTGCTACATCCACCAACTGCAAATAACAATTGATTACAAATATATTAGGGCCATGTATACATTAATGAGTAAATAGAAGATGGATGAATGCATATGCTAATATTCACTGCAGTCAGTAAAAGTCAACACAAATTATCTCATCAACAGTAAAGTGTGGGAATCTACCAGGAAACTGTGTATAGCTGTCTAATAGCTGTTCCATTCTTAAATATTATTTTAAAACAATTTAAGTGCTATCTTAGCAGCATGTTTTCCTTTTGTACTTCTGAATTTACAGTACAATAGTTACTTAAATTTTAGCCTTAATTTATTCTTAGAACTTCTGACATTTTAAATATAAAAATTAGTGAATAACATTTTTGCTTTATGCCAGAAGCTAAAAGTTGGTAGGTCCTTTTCTTTCCTTTACAGTCATATACTCCAGCAGTTACTAATTTTACAACCCAGTACTTGAAGATGACATTTTGATAAATTTGCAAAAATGTTTCTGGACTATTTATTAGTTTAATATATGAAAAGGTACAACTTAAGTAATGACATTTTGTTCCTAAAATATCTTAATACATTTTGTCCACTTTTAAAAATAGAGGAACTTAAGAGAAATTTTGCAAAATCACCAATCATAATTAGCAAATGGCTCAACTCTATTTCTAATTCTATTGCAATTAAAAACATTGCATTTTCATGAGTTATAAATTGTTCTTTCAGCAATATGCATGCTTCAATGCATTTGAATATATATTCCCTAGAGCTTTACAATCCCTCTCTAAATGAATGAGGCACATGCTTCCCACTTTCATCTTTACTCAAAGTTTAAACATGACTGAAGGAGATTAAGGTCCACTCCAAGCAACAAGCAATGGCCACTGATTAGAACAGAAGTGGAATTAATGTGGTAACATTCGTGTGGATCTGAGGTGTAATATCAATAAACATATCAAGGCACCGTGCTCATATTCTGCATATTTACATATTCAAAGTTATGAAAACAGTTTCTAAAATGCACAGAAACTAGGAGCTAGGACTCTAAGTTTTCAGTTCTAATAAAGAGGGTGACTTTTTTATGTATCTTAATTTGTTTACAGGAAAAATCAACCCAAGACACTTTTGAAGAGGACTCATAATTATGCCACCATAATCAATCTTATATTTCCTTTTGTATATTAAATTTAATATATAGATCTATAGTTGTGATATTAATGCTGTTTCAATCATGTCATAAGCAAGACTTTGTATTTTACTCTTAAACTTTGTTTCACTTAACAGTTTTAAGCTGGATTTTCCCAAGTGCACAGCAGGGAATAGACGCTTTGAAAAGCTCCTCACATTTCCTCATTAATTGCATGGGGAATACCTGATTTATTAACACCAAAAAGCAGAGGTAGTTTGTTTTAATATAAAAATTATATTATCCCTGAAAATTAATAAAGACTCACTACAGTGTTGGGGAGTAGTTACAAAGGATCAGCAAGTGCTAGAGTCAGAAAGAAAAACGGAATGCGCTAACTTTTCTCCTTTAAGTCCATATGGAAAAGTCCAAAAACATCTGGAGATTAATTTATTTGGAAACAGGGTTGTTGAAAATATAATTGGTTTACATAGGGCTTATTGGAGTAGGGTAAATCCTTAACTAATAGATTATAAATCCTTGTCAAAAGCAAGATCTCTGGTACACCCACTCTCTTTCTCTTTCTCTCTCTCTTTTCCATTCCTTCCTGTCTCTCACTCACACACATACACACAGAAAGAGAGAAAGAGAAAAATAGACAGGCAGGCAGGCAGACAGACAGATCAGAATTTGGAATAAAGGCTTGAATTTTTCCTTTCCTAGAACCCTCAAAGGATGTTCAGCCCTGATTTGCAGACCACCAGAACTGGGAACAATGAATCTGCATTGCTTTTAAAAACCTTGTTTGTGGTGCACTGATACCACACCTCCCCAAATCAAGCAGAAACGGTACATACAAATGTTTCCACTTTGCCCACTGTATATTCAACAAGCTGAACTCCTTCTAGGAAGCCTCAGTTCTGCTATGATTCCAATTGTTAGCATGTTGTAAAAAAAAAAAACAAAAAAAACAAGAGTGTTGTCTTGTGACTCTCTTGCTTAAAACCCTGCAATGATTTTCCAGTATCTATGTGAAGTGAATTAGCATTCTAACAGCAAAATTCCTGTTTCTTCAACCCCTTTTCTGCATGTAGTCTCAACAACATGTCTTCCTCAACAATTCCTGAGCAAGAACAACAGTAGACCAGACAGACAGATAGATAGATAGATAGATAGATAGATAGATAGATAGATAGATAGATAGATAATTGCCTCTTCAATGATGATAACCTGCTATGGGCTATGTATATAACAACCACTTCTATCATATCCCCATGGAACACTTAATGCAATATTCTTTCTTAAAGATCAAATTTAAAAGAGACAATGAAGTTGTAAGTAATTCATAGGAGCAACCTTGAAGGGTAGCAGAGCCTGGGCCGAGGATATCATACTTGGAGATACACCTAACTGTCAGGTGAAAAAGACATAGTTGCAAGTGCTTCCAGGCACTTTGTTTTTTTTCCATGTCACAACTTCATTTTAGGACAACGTATATTCTGTCCTGCCATTCTCTGCTCTGCTCTGCCAAACACACCCATTTTGAATGACGCCTTTAATTTCACTACATTTTTCTGGCTCAGTAGTTCTACTAACGTTTTTCTCTTTGAAAGTTCAAACTAGAAACCTTCATTTGAGATTTGACAACTATCCTTTGTCCTGTGAAGTCTAGCTACATTGATCCTGTGGGATTAAAAAAAAAAAAAATAGATCACAGCCTTCCTCCCAATATCAAGATAATCCAATAGCAGCACTGAGACAATGACATTATTGACAATTATCTCTGCTCCTGTATCATATGCTTGTTAACAGTAGACTGAATCCTTAATGCCTACAAAAGATGGGAGGCATGGCGGCCTATATGAATTAATAAGATATATAACCCATTACAGAGATAGCAGGTCTTTTTTCACTCCAGGTATTCTAAATCATGCTGAAAATAACATGTGATTAACTAAGGAATAAATCCATATTTTCTCCAGTAGGGAATCTGTAACTTTAAGGAAAGAAGCATTTATTAGCTGTGTAACAGTTGATTAATATATGTGTTAGATATAGGCTTAGAATTCAGCACATTTCTTTGACTACGAAATATTCTTTAGCAGTTAAAAGTAAATGTACAAATAAAAGAATATTGATTATATATATAAAGAAAATCAAGTTAGCTTAGATAAAAAGTATTTAGAAGATATGAATGCAATATAATGATTTATATTAAAATAATGCATATATTAAAACAAATGCTTTCATAAGTATGATGTGATTAAAAATTCATGAAATGGTAAATACAAGCTTCCCCAATATAAATTTGTTAAGGACAGGGGAATTTAAATTTATTCTGTTCTTTTTTCTGTTACTTCTTTTAAAAGAAAACATAATATCAAATGTAAAATAAGAGGTTTAAAGTTAATATGCAAGAGGCTGCCTATTTTACTGTTACGGGTAATGCATAAATAAGTGGGTATTTTTCTTGTCTGTTCTCTAAACATTTCTGCTACTAGAAAACAGAAATTATAGAACTATATTCTATGATTAAAATATAAACAAAAGTTCACAAGAGTGGAAGGAGTATAGAGGCAATGAAGGAAACAGAGAAATTGCCATGACTCATTTATGAGTCTCAGGGTAACGGCCATTGCATCAAAGATATATGTGAGCATGAGAAAAGGGTGGACTGAGGGCAGGAGAAGTGGAGCAGCCTATAGTGCCACGTCTTTCATTACAGTAGTCTATAGTGTACATAAGTCTATGTACTTATTACACAGGTAAAAAAAAAAAAAAAAAAAAAGACAGCAACTTCACGAGTAGAAATGTGGCAGTTACCACCTTCCTTATCAACAGGGAAAACACAGGAATGTCTCCAACTCTCAACATTATGAGTGTGAAAGATATGGCATGATTTTTTTTTCTCATTTCTAGACAAAAATGTAACCACATTTAAGTCAGAAGTAACTGTGTGAGAAACTTGACATGAAGGAATAATGATGATGATGATGATGATGATGATGATGATGATGATGATGATGGTATTCTTTTTATTTTTTTTATTAATTACACTTTATTCATTTTGTATCCCCTATATGCCCCTCCCTCCTCCCCTCCCGATCCCACCCTTCCTCCCCTTTCTGCATGCATGCCACTCCCCAAGTCCACTGATAGGGGAGGTTCTCCTCTCCTTTCTGATCTTAGTCTATCAGTTCTCATCAAAAGTGGCTGCATTGTCCTCTACTGTGGCCTGGTAAGGCTGTTCCCCCACTCAGGGGGAGGTGATCAACGAGCAGGCCAATCAGATTATGTCAGAGGCAGTCCCTCTTCCCATTATTATGTAACCCACTTGGACACTGAACTGCCATGGGCTACATCTGTGCAGGGGTTCTAGGTTATCTCCACGAATAGTCCTTGTTCTTAAAAGCAGGAAAACTCACCAATCCCTAACATCCCCCAAGCTCAGGACTTGAAATCCCATTAATCCACACTCTAGAAATCTCTGCCCTAGAAAACTCCACCCTCTAAGAAATCCTCTATAAAGGCTGTGTCTACTCAGTGTCCTGCTGCCTTCTCTTGGAGCAGAGGCAGCCACTCCTGGATCTGTCCCTTCACTTGCTGGAACATCCAATAAATCTCTTTTATGAGAAAAAAAAATGTCAAAATTATAAAGACAAAGAGCTTCAAAAGGAGTTCAAAAGAGCCAAAAAAAACAAACAAACAAAAACAAAAACAAAAACAAACCAAACAAACAAACAAAAACTGAGCCCTAGGGGCCCTGCAGAGACTAATACCGCAGCAAAGACAATGCATTAAGAGAACCTAAAACCCTGGTTCAAATAAATGTAGCCCATAGATTCAGTCTCCAAGTGGGTTCCCTAATTAGACAAAAAAAAAAAAAAAAAAAAGACTTGTCTGCTTGGAAGATGCCTGCGAAAATAACTACCAAAACTAACATGCCTGGCTACCAGTTATATAGGATCTTAGTACAGAAAGAAAGCATATTATTAAAATTGTCTGGTGAAATTTGATTAGGGTTTGCTATCTGAACAGAGTAACTTAACTTAGTATGTTTCTGTTCCTGATACCTAGTCTTGCTCTGTTATCATCAGGGAAAGGTGGTGGGGATTACTGAGGGAATCTATATACTTGTATCATGTATCTAAAAACATGAAATTAGTTTCAAGTTTTAGTCCCACTAGAATTGTTTTCAGTGTGCTTAATATTCCAAGGTCTTAAAGCTGAATTAGAAATAACAAAAATGTCCAACAAAACATCCAACATCTTGCATCTTCGTAAAAACTCATCCACTTTTGAAGATCATGCTAGCCATTTAGAATTATTGACATTTGTGGATGTCTGCAGTCTATCTGCAAGTTGAAAAGGAAGAATAAAATGGTTTTATTTATTAGTGTACATGCACGTAATTTGTTACCTTGTGCAGTTTAAATTATAAGAGCCTAAGTTTCTGAATATGTTCAAATAAATTGATCTTGATCACTATATAGGAAAAAATGGATTTTATGCGAGTTAGTATACAAGTATTCTTCATGTTGGTCTGTATTTTCAATAGTTTGGGTAGTGTGGTTAGAACTATGTTTTGGTATTGGGTACCATAAACAAACTGTTATAAAACAATATTCTCATCTATATTGTCATTTAATTAGTATTCACTCAAATGACTCTGCGTATTTGTCACTGGAGCAGTGTTCACTCTAAGTAAAGCAAAGAATGTATGACAAATGCAAAAATAACTGAGTTCACATTCCAAGAATGAGTGCATCATCAAGAAAGCCTTGGAGATGACCTATCTGTGAATCATGTATCTGTGCAGTGAGAAAAGATTTTTTATTATCATTTTTTACAACTTATTCAATTTGTATCCCAGTTATGGCTCCCTGCCTCATCTTATTCCAATCCCCCCTCCTTCCCTTTACTTCTCCTATGTCCTTCCTCTAGTCCACTGATTGGGAAGGTCCTCCTCCCCTTCTATTTGACCCTAGCCTTTCAGGTCTCATGGGAATTGGTTGCCACCCCTGTGGCCTGGCAGGGGTGAAAGCAACGGGGGGGGGGGGGGGGGGGGGGGGGGGGGGGAGGTGATCAGAGAGCCAGCCACTGAGTTCAAGCCTGGTCTCTAGTAAGAGGAAAGGTTTTTACTATGTCACCTTCTTAGAACAGAAGTGCAGTGTTCCCAATGATACTATTTGTCCTGAAAGACAATAAATTGTCTTTGCATGCAAGTATCAGGCACACAGTTTCCAACTCACTGCTTAGTTAGCTTTTTCCTCCAATCAAAACAAATGCATATGGTGACATACACTTGAGACCAAAGTATCTGAGCTTTTGCTTCAGTAAAATAAATACATGAATTGCATCTTTTAATAGAAAATGTCTTTATAAAGGAGATGCTTAGGTTTCTATTAACCAGTCTCAACATAACCTCTTTGTCAGAGATGAAAGCAGAACGCGGCATTGTAACACAGCTTTAAATTGTGTTGGTAGACATGTAAATGCACAGAAACACATTTTTACATATATCTTTGACCACATTGAGATATTACTCATTGGGACCTCATATGCATTGGTGTGTACATGTACACGTATACATTTATGTGAATCCACTACATGACATGATTTATCGAACTTTCTAGTATATGAAGATGTAGGAATGGTTTCCAGGTGTTCAGAGACAAGGTCAGTATATCACAACATACATTGGGCAGGATTTCATTTTAGTATGAGTGAAGGGGAGAAGCTGATAATGTGATTCAAAAAACTGGAATAATTATAACAATTGCATACTAAATAAACAAGTTGTCAAATACATTTGCTTCCTGCTGTAAGTTTTTTGGTCTCCTCACATTAAGAACACCCCCACACAGGCAAAATAGGAATGTTTCCATTGAGATATATGCATTCTTAATTTCGGAAATTGCCATAGATAGATACCTCTTCCAAAGCACCCAACCAAAGGTTATTTTGGGTACTGCCATTCAAGTAGACAGAAGTTAGAGACTGTTTACACATAGCGATATTTTCAGTATCAATTATGTAAACCTTGTCACTTCTACATCAATATAACTATGCATTTATGTAATTTCAATCTTCAGAAGATCTAAATGCTGTGGCAGGTATACTATTTTACCACTGTTGTCTGACAAATAGAAGGAGATACATTTCTACTATGGTTTTATTATTGGCATAATTTTAAACAAATATTTATAATAAGCATCAACCACATGCCAGTCAATATAAACAGAGAAGCAGGCAACCTGTCACTCCTAAGCCTGAAAAGCTCATGGACCAGTGGAAATTTAAAGTGCCCTGAGAAGTGTTAAGAGAGAAGCTTACAAGACTGGCAAAATGGCTCAGTGGCTTAAAGGCACATGGTGGCAAGCCAGATGACCTGAGCTCAACACCTGAACCTACATAGAAGGAGAGGAACAACTCCAACAAATTAAATTGTCCTCTGTCCTCCACATGTGTATTTTGGCACGTATACATCTGCATACACACATACAATGAATGAATGAATGAATGGAATTCTTAAAATATTAAATAAGAAACAAAATATCTGAATAATTCTTGCATTGCAATATAACGAAAAGATCATTTATATTATGGCCTTAACAACTGGATTTGAACTCAGAATTCTTACTCACTAGAAGACTAGGTCAGTATTCTCACCAACTACATACACGCTACTGAATTCCACTCACCTACTAGGAGACACTTCAGATTTTTTTTCTGAACATATGTGAAGATATCATAAGAATACTTTACATGTCATTGGTCACTGGGGCACAGAAGCTCTTTCCTTAGGACAAATCTCTCTCTTTCTTTCTTTCTTTCTTTCTTTCTTTCTTTCTTTCTTTCTTTCTTTCTTTCTTTCTTTCTTTCTCAGACAATAACACAGCCAAAGCTTAACTCAATTTCATTATGTCTTCAAGGACGGCCTTGAAATCATGACCTTTCCACCCTGAAAAGGATTGTAGACGTGTACCACTACTCTTAGCTTCATGTTCATTTATTTTTAACACTTTCAATTTTCTCCTCATCCAACTTCCACAGTTCTTGGCAATAAAGAATCATCTGGCTATAGTTATTGCTAAAGAATTTTCATGTACAAAGTGTTTTTATATTTCTAAAATTCATACCCTGGTCCCATTTAGTTGTCCATTTCCAGAGACCTGTCTCAGTAGAATACAAAGTGAATGCAGTCTGCTTTGCATGAATGTGGGCTTTCAGAGAATCATGGATGTTTTTCAAAAGTTCATTTTAGGTATAATTAGGAGAGGAGTTCTTAAAATATACTGATAAAAATTTTAAGCTAGTATTTTGCTCATAAAAATGATGTGAGTTTTTTATTCAGAAAATACCATTCCTTTAGTTAAGATATGTGCATAATACAACGGGCACCCAGTCCAATTGTTTCATTTTGTGGAGAAGTACTTTTTAACAATTCATATTGTTTTGGCACAGAGATAAATTACAGTGCTGAAAGGCTCCGAATAAATATAATGACAGCATACCTCATACTGAACACTCCCCCACCTTCCTAATGGTTTGTTGAAGGGGAAAAACATCCAAGAATTACTTCTTCAGCTTTTTCAAACACTGTACTCCCACTCATCAGACGTGATTCCTTTGGGAAAAGTCTGACCACAGTGGAAAAATAATACATCAATGAGTGTAAAGATTATTTGCATGATTTTTTGGCTTTCAGGGCTCCATAAAGTCAATGCTTTATGTGTGGTCATTTTCTGCAGTCATTGACACTTATGGTGCACGGAAGCTCAGGAAAGATGGATGGTTTAGCAGCACAGAAGGTTGGAAACTGTTTCCAGTTCAGTTATTGGTATCTTTCTAGTCTTCTTCTGCCCAGTGGAATCAACAAATTTTGTAGCTCCTTTCTGATTCATTTGTGGGTGGTTTTAATATCTTCAGGAGCCTCCCTTGTTCAGCACAGCTCTTTACACTCTCTTTCCAATGCTATTTATTATTTTGGCACCAACTTCTTTATATGCAAGTAGTTTCTTTTTTGTAGCATATGAAATTGGTTTTTTCATACATTTTTAAATATAAAAAAAGTTCTTCAGAAGTTGTTTGTCCTATTTTCTCATTTCAAGAGAACTGTATCTCAATATCTTCTCTGTTGTAAAATATTAAATAAGTTCAAGAACTTTGCATAAGGAAAACTTTGATCTTTATAATTTTTCAGTAAATTAGTTAACAAACTCATACTTTCATCAAAACCATCAATATAGCTATTATCATGAGACAGTTTTAAACCGATCCTAGGTATAAGTTCTTAGTATTCTAGTTCAGTTCTTATAACAATAAATATATGACTAAATATCTCTTCTTGACCTCTTGAAACTATTCCATAGACATTGAAAGTAAGCCAGGTAGTGGTGGTGCATTCCTTTAATCCCAGCACTTGGGAAGCAGAGGCAGGTGAATCTCTGTGAGTTTGAGGCCAGCCTGGTGTACAAAGTGATTCCACAACAGCCAGGGCTACACAGAGAGAGAGAGCCTATCTCAGAAGAAAAAAGAAAAAAAGAAGGAAGGAAGGAAGGAAGGAAGGAAGGAAGGAAGGAAGGAAGGAAGGAAGGAAGGAAGGAAGGAAAGGCTAGGGAGATGGCTCAGTGGGTAAGAGCACTGGCTGCTCTTCCAAAGGACCCAGGTTCAAAGGACATTGGAAGAAAGAGAAAACAGGAAACAGGACAGGAGATTGCCATAGAGGGCCTCTGAAAGACTCTACCCAGCACTGTATTAAAGCAGATGCTGGGACTCTAAACCAAACTTTGGGCAGAATGCAGGAAATCCTATGTAAGAAGGGGGAGATAGTGGGACCTGGAAAGGACAGGAGTTCCACAAGGAGAGCAACAGAATCAAAAAAATCTGGGCACAGGGGTCTTTTCTGAGACTGACATTCCAACCAAGGACCATTCATGGATATAATTTTGAACCCCTGCTCAGATGTAGCCCATGGAAGCTCAGGATCCAAGTGAGTACCCTAGTAAGGGAAACAGGGACTGTCTCTGACATAAACTCAGTGGCTGGCTCTTTGACCACCCCCGCCCTGAGGAGAGGAAATCCTTGCCAGTCAACAGAGGAAGACAATGCACCCAGTCGTGATGAGACCTGATAAGCTAGGGTTAGATGGAAGGGAAGGAAGATCTCCCATATCAGTGGACTTGGAGAGAGGCATGGAAGGCGATGAGGGAGGGAGTGTGGGATTTGTAGGGAATGAGGGAGGGGGTACAATTTGTATACAAAGTGAATAAACTAATTAATATAAAAATAAAAATTTAATTTAAAATAAAAAGAAATAGAAAGTAACTATTTACAAATATTATTTGATGCTTGAAACATTCAACATGATGATATGCTTTACAAAGTCTATTTTAAATCATTTCAAGTTTCAACATGATATGGTTTCATCTAAATAAACTTCAAGTGGGGAATATCACAGATTAGGTTGGCCAGATTAGGTTGTTTTGATTATTAATTTACAGGAGAAAGCCCAGCCCTTTATGAGCATGACATCTATAGGCAGATGGTCCTAGGCAATAAAGAAAGCCAACTGAGCATGGACCAGAAGTGACCCAGTATTTTTCAGTGATCTATACCTCAAGATCTTACCTTGAGTTCTTGACCTGACTTTCTTCTCAAAAAGAAAAAAAAAAAAAAAAACGAAAGAAAGAAAAGAAAAGAAAAAATAGATTGCAGCCTAGAAGTTTAAAGTGAAATAAGCCCTTTTCCCCATTTCTTTTGGTCATTGTGTTTATCATATCAAGAGAAAGCGAACTAGGACACCACCCCATATTTGGCCCAAAATTAAGCAACATAGTTCTCTCTCTCTCTCTCTCTTTCTCTCTCTCTCTCTCTCTCCCTCATTGCCACAGGGTAATTTATTGTTGAGCATTTAATGCTTTATAATGTGGAGTGTAAGACGAAATTTCACCCCCACATCACCTGTTAGATACCAATAGTGTTTCCCAATTTTTGATAGTTAAATACATTCTTTGCATTTTTGTCAAATAGCTGAAGTAGAGTTAAAGGATATTAGTGAAATCATACTGTAATGGTGAAGAGAATTTCAGTTTTCCATGGAAAATTAAATATGTTATGTAATAAGAAATAAATTGAGATATGATGGGGTGCAAAAATAGATACTTCAAATCAGTAATAGATGAATAAAGTCTGAGCTACCCAGGTTACTTCAGGAGTGTTAAGATATTTTACACAATTAAGCACAGGTAGATAAGAAGATTTTAGGATTCCATGGCTCAAGCACTTACATTATTCTCTTCTTTTTATGAAACTAAAGTTGAAATTTAAAAAAAAATAATAATCATATAATAAAAGAACTGTGCCTAGAATCAAAGTTCTTATTCCCAGCCCATTATGTCTTATGCATTAAGTTTAAAATTTTATAACTACCCCCGCAAGGGCCCACTTACGAATGGAATGGACAGTTAATGTTTTTCTTTCTCAGATTCTATAATGTTCTTTGTCATGAGTATGTGAGCTGCAAAGCCTTTAGCCAGAAGGACAAAATGCAGATGAAAACTTATTTGTGTGTGTAAGCGAGAGAGTGACATAATTATAAACCTTGCAATGAAAGTAAAATAATTAAGGAATTTACTATGCAAAAGCACTCATGTGACTCTTGTCACATGAGTTCTGCAGGTCAACACCTCAGCAATCACCCCAATGCAACTTAATTAATAAAAAGTGACTGCCATCCTATTAGCCAGAATCCCCAGTGCTGCTGCTACTCTTCTTGTCCTGATATACTCTGTAACCACACACGCAGCATGAATAGAGTGCTGTTTATGTTAAGTGTATTGGTAAAGTTCTCTTTTAATCAATGA
This sequence comes from Psammomys obesus, assembly GCF_907164565.1. Classification (NCBI taxonomy): domain Eukaryota; kingdom Metazoa; phylum Chordata; class Mammalia; order Rodentia; family Muridae; genus Psammomys; species Psammomys obesus. The sequence goes on from NW_026596073.1 coordinate 20,379,213, forward strand.
AATGGCATTCTAATGACTTTCACTAAGTAGCCAAAAATGTTGGGTGATGCTATTTACTTAATGACTCTAGATAATTTATAGTCATCAATGGCTGCTGCATTTAGAGATGCTTAAGACAAAGAATAGTAGCCATTTCACTAAACATACAATAAAAAGATCTCAGAATTAAGAAAATGTAGTTTTAACAACATCAAAGTCAACAGTTTTATAAAGGAAATTCATTTGTTCAAAGGATGGAAGCTAACTTCCTATCCTCATGGCGGACAGCATGCTGTCAACTTTGAATTTGAAGGAAAATGATCTGATAGGTATCTAGTTTGTCAACTTGGTCATCAGCAGGATGCATTCAATCCTGGAATCAACAAGTAACACACTGCTGAAGATATCTGCACCATTATTTCTTGGGATTAATAACTAAGGAGGTGAACACCTTTCCCCAGTGTGCAGCACCCAAGGCTGCAGCCCAAATAGGAAGAGGGCTGAGGGAGAAGGAGTGTTTTTCAGCCTTCCTGCCTTTGTCCTCTGATGTTGTAAGCATTCACTCTATTGCTGTAGCTCTTGTCATCCTTCCCTGACATTGTAACTCAACTTTTCTATCCTATATGGAATTTCAGCAGCATTCCAAGAATACTCCAGGCTGTAGGCACCATACTAAGAGAGCAGAGGCATCCAGCCCAGTAGACTGAGCAGCTACCAGGTCCTAAGCCCTCCCATTTGCTGGCCAGCCATTACTGGACTTAACCTGTAAGTCAAGTAAATACATCTCCTTTAATTTATATTCATTCCATTGCTTTTGTTTCTCTAGAAAACTCGAATGCCAGGCCTGAAGAGACCTGATAAGCTAGGGTCAGATGAAAGGGGAGGCGGTCCTCCCCTATCAGTGGACTTTGAAAGGCGTAGGGAGAAGATGAGTGAGGGAGGGTGGGATTGGGAGGAAATGAGGGAGTGGGATACAGCTGGGATACGAAATCAAAAAACTGTAACTAATATTAAGAAAGTAAAATAAAAAAAACACTTAAAAATATATCTCTCAAGAATCCTCAACTACATTTCTTCTGTGTGAATGCCAGACAAATGGTTTTATGTTTGTTTTTTCTTGTCAACTCAATTACTAAGTTGAGGTTACCTGAGTGTATTTATCTAAGCATTCCTTTAATAAGCTCACACTCCGCCCCAATATCCATTGATAGCCCTGTGAAAAACATGAGGACTGTCTAATTTACTGTTGTGATTCACTACTCCTCAATCAGACTTTTCTGTAATTTCCACATGATGTTTTCACTTTTCAAAAAGAAAAACAAAAGAACTGTCTTGTTTTATAGGTGAAGAAACTGGTACAGTTCATCACCTTGCAGTTATTCAAAGGTTAAGGGATGATCCTGAAAGAATAGATAGATAGATAGATAGATAGATAGATAGATAGATAGATAGATAGATAGATAGATAGATCAAGCCTTTTTCAACATATCGAGGCATCTCCAAGTTTAATGTGAGGAGGTAAAGTTGGGGACACAGAGAGAAAATGTGAAAGTGTATTTTCTCTCAGAGGCTATCAATTGGAGATATCATTATTTTGCTTCTCATGACTCATTTTAGACTAGCTGAAAGATTCGAACATTTTAGCAGTGTCTTATGGATGAAATAACACATCAAAGCCGACTTTGCCCTTTGTAATTGTTTCATTTTTGCCTTTAAGTTATAAAGCTGAGTTAGTATATAAAATATGTTTCAGGAACACTCAAAACGCCATTCTCACATTAATTGACTATAATTCTTTTGATCTTCAATCATCCAGGAAATGTAACAGTTTTAATAATATTTTAGAGGTTGTAATGATGAAAATGTGTTCATAAACTTCTAAAACATTAGAAAGTCGAAGGACAGGAATTTCAATCCAGCTAGGCTGCAGATGGAGTTAGGGCACTCCTGAGTGTGTTTGGGATGGGGAGCTGAATCTCAGAAAGAAAAGCAAATGAAGGTCCACAGTGGTACTCTGCTTTTCTTCGATAATCAGCTTTCCCTTCCCACGAGTGATGATAGTTAAAACAAGGATTCCAAGATGCCCCGTGATGTTAATGAGTCACTGCATGGTGGGAACTTCTCTGCATCTTCTCTACAGCATGGGAGTGAGAAGCTCTCTGTGGCTAGGCGCGGATAGGGGAAACTCACTTCACCTGCCTCCTTTGTCTCTGCCACGGAGGTTTTTACAAAGCAGTAAGAATAAGCAGTCATATTGCTAGGGGTGTAACACAACCTCTCTGTTCTAAGGAGAGGAGACCCACACAAACCAGAGAAACAGGATGCTGAGATACTGCTTCATCTACCAGGTTTGAACATCAATTGCATAAATTCATAAGAAAGCATGCATGAGTTTCAGGCATTAGTCTTCATCAACATGGATGTTAGTGTGGAGGCCAATAATGAAGAAAAGATTCTGACAAAATACATAACCACAACTCTAATTCAAAACAAAACAAAAGCGCAAATAATAAGCAAAGTAGTGATTACTTTCAACCACACACAAAGAATCCCAGACAATCACAAGCTAGTAAAAGGCACACAGTATCTGAAGCTAGTAATTCTTTAACATTTGTGAACCAGGGTTCAAGGCATCACAATGTTGCTTTTCTGTAATAAACCTGATATGTTATCTAGCGAAGGAGACCCTGTGGCCCAAGACTATTTTTTAAACTGCTGCCTTGGAACTTTCTAAGTGCTAAATGATTCTGGACATATTTACTTGCTTCTCAAATGGCTCCCGCATGGTTAATATTTCTGACATAGTGTATATACACTACCAGGTAGACTGTTAGGTCATGCCATGATTGCCAAGTTCCTGGGCACGCATCTTCACTGGAGAATGAGGATGACAGTAACTGCTTACTTGTTTTCACAGAAGAATCAAATAAAGCCACATAGCAGATTCTTCTCTTTGATAGCCTTCATATATTATGGGATGGTTTTCCTAATATTGTGAGGCTGAACTTCTCGCCTGTGTGTCTATAAAATCTATACTGACACAGACGTATACGTACAAATTGGGATTTACATTGACTAGTACAAAACCCTTAAGTTTGGCACAGCAGATCACTTAGAGATTCTGTTAGAGATGACTGTTTTTAATGATGGACACACCACCATGGTATACATATCATATACCATTTATACCATGCTGTCCTTTACCATTCCAGCTCTGTAAGAGCCTGTAGGGATAAGACTGGTCACACATTCATTAGTAAAAAGAGGGAGCTCTTTCCTATCTCCAACTTAATGTCAGCGTATACATAAGGCTTCAATGTGATTAGAAATAAAAGATCCTCTGAAATTCCTTTTTTCAGAGACTTGAAGTTTGTTTTGTGGGTTTTGTTTTGTTTTTATTTTATTATTTTTTTTTTTTTGAACAGGTCTTTCACATGCTTGGTTAGAGTCACACCAAGGTACTTCATGTTATTAGTGGCTATTGTGAAGGATGTTTTTTTCCCTAATTTCTTTCTTGGCCCTTTTGTCTTTGGTATACAGGAGGGCTACTGATGTGTGTATTTTTTTTTGTTTGTTTGTTTTTGTTTTATTTTTTTTTTGAGTTAATTTTGTATCCAGCTTTCTCGGTGCTTTCTAGGTGCTTTCTCGGCTCCCAACCTGGTTTATAGTTCCAGGAATGAGTTCCTTGCCTTTCAGTCTGGAAGCAATTGGTTATCCCTATAGCCCTCTTTGTCAATATTGCACTGCACTGTACATCTCACCTAGCAGGTCGCTATTCTATCTTACAGAGTTACAGCTCCTCTCAGCCTTGCTCAGCCTTCTCATTGCAGAGGGTGGTAGGTAATACTGACTCAGTACTGGCCAAAGTACATACAGTAAGCCAGTGGAGTACTCAGCCCTCCAGAGCTCAGGAATCATCATCAACAAAGAACTGGAAAAAGTGTGAAAAGTGGAAGGCAGAGAGTTATGCTGCAAAAAGCCATCTTCTGGACTGGAAACAGCCGTTGCATTCATGAACTCACTGAAGCTTTGAACCCTTGAACAAGACCTACACAGGGTTGGGTCTCTCAACATTTCATCAAGAAAAGGAAAGGGGATGTTAAAGCCCGTCCTTCACTGAGGCTCCATGAATAGTGGACTTCAGGGAGGGAGTAACATTTTCTTTAGTGGTGTAGTCACTGACAAGTTACTATCATTTTCCAATAAACAACCCCCCCATCCCTAACTAAACTCAGGAGCGTACACACAAATCAGACAGGAAAGCAATAGGGGCTTTCTTAGGAAAAAGAAGTGTTTCTGTGGGAGGGCGGAAGAATGAGAGAGGGTTTGGGGGTTGTGTGGAAAGAACTAGAATTCATTTTATGTGTGTGGGAAGTGTACTCAAAAAGAAAAAAAAAAAAACATTCTGTATTCTAGTTGTCTAGTATAATTGTCCAGACCAGAAGGTGACCTTGTTGGGCCATATCGTCTGACATTCACAAGAAACAGAGAAAAAATAGCCTCAAACCAAGACACATTTGTGTCAAGTGACCTTAGCAAGGTTTCCCTTTGTCTTTATCAAGTGTAGCTTGAAAGATGAGGAACAGCTTCGTCTCTTCCACTAAAGCTCCACAAGAGGACATTGCTCCTGAATAGCTAGGGAATTACCAACTAACTGTTTTTAGGACACTGGACAATGTGAAGAAAAAGTCATTAATATTGATTAGGTTTGACTTCTTCCTCTAATGTGCACACATGTTTACTTTGGTCATGAGAAATTTCAAAACTAAAGTTATTGTTAGACAATATTTAGACACATATGTTTTCATTGTGAAGTTCACTGGCTATGAATTCATATTACATATATGTTTGGACTATTTTTATTTTAATTGTCTTATTATGCATGAATGCTATGAAGCTATCTTAATATCATTTGTAAAATAGGCAGGTTTTAAATTATAAATGTGTGCCCCTTGAGAAATAGAAAGTAAACAAATGAAGCAAAAAGATAAATTCAGCCTGAAGAAGGATAGGGAGCTGAAGGTTGGCAATGTTAGATTTTTTTTTTTCAAAACATAATTCTTTCAGGAACAGTTGGTAAGTTCACCTGTCATATATGCTTCCAAAAATGTAGCCTAGAATGATAACATACTGAGAGAAAAATAAATCTCAGGAATACAAAATTCATTTGTTATAACCAGTTTTGCTTACACTTTCTCAAAATAGCCATCTGTACTCAAGTGTGTACATAACAGAACGGCTTGCTGCAGCACAGGGAGGTTCAGATATTTTTAGGTTTTAGAACTTTCTACAGACTCAAACCCTTTCCAGAAGAACCTTCTGTACCTGCCACAGAAATCCTAGAGACAGGGAGCAGGAGCCGCTCTGAAAACATGGTGGTTGGTTATTAAGATCTGCTACAGTTATACATGTCATATACCGGAACTTCGAAAAGAATAATATAACCCCTTACAATTTAATTCTCTTTAACTTGATGAACTTCTGCATGCTGCTTATTACATGCAGTGGCTTTTCTGTGTGTTTGGATAATATTAGAACATTTACTACTCTCTGCAACCTACTGTTCAGACAGTTGTCCAACCCACAAAAGAATCCAAGATCGGTAGCCATGAAACCATAGCTCAGTATTTGTGATCAGTGTGTCTCTATAGACTCCACTGTCTAAATATTGTAATGTGGGGCTGGACAGATGATTCATACAGAAAGAGCTTACTGCACAACCATGAGGATGTGAGTTTGGAGTCTCAGATTCTACATGAAAAACCTATATGCTGTGACACATTTGCAACCTTGCCCTTCAAGAGACAGGCAAACACAAGAAGATCCTGCAGCTGACCCTCCATGTAGCTTTTGTCATGCAGTGAGCACCGGGTTCAGTGAGAGACCCAATCCCAAAAGATAAAGGAGCAATTGAAGGTGAAACCAACATGAATCTCTGTCCTCCACATCACAGAATATATTCTACCTCAAACACACACACACACAGCAACAGACAGATAAATAGAAGAAAAAGTCAACATTTTCTTGGGTAACAATCAGCAATACTGTCCATTTGTTTCTTCTCTCCTGTGGAAAATTATTTATCTTTATGTCTACATTAGCCACTTAAAAATGCCCAAAAAGCCAAGTATGGTGGCACACTTCTGTAACCTTGCACTCAAGGAGGCAGAGCCAGGTGGATCTCTGTGAGTTTGAGGACAGCCTCATCTACAAAGCGAGTCCAGGACAGCTACACAGCTACACAGCTACACAGCTACACAGGAAAATCCTGTCTCAATAAAACAAAATAGATAGACAGACAGACAGACAGACAGACAGACAGACAGATAGATTCCTAAAGAATCTTCTAGCAGCCATTGGATACCTATACATACTAATTTTCTCTCATAAAAAAGTAAAATGTTTCAAGATATTACACAGTTTATGTTGACATAGCTCATTGATTTGATAATAGGTTTTGGGAGAAGGAGAAATGCAATTGAGAAAAATTAAATATTAAGTGAATAAAACAGACCCCGAGAAAATACTGTAATAATTTCGCCTTTCATTTTTAAAGCCTTCTTATTCTAATGTGGGACAACAAGAACCTAGTGTATAGGTAGATTTTTATTTAAGTAAAGAAAATAAAAGTAATAAGAGTTCTTAACACATGCCTAGTTCAATGGTGTTCAGGACACTGCCAGTAAGCATAGTGTGAGTATGGTAAGATGCTTATTTAAACTGATAAAACTCATTATGTTAAAATGGGAAAGGACAAGAAGATAAAAATATAGACAGTTCCCAATGGCATCTTAATGTATTGAAAAAAGTGAAATCAACTGTTTGAACTCTTCCTATGCAAACATATTAATCAAAACAGCAGTGATCTTTAATGTTGTCTACCTTTTTTCACAAAACTACACCCAGATGAGTGCATTACCAGCATAATTCAGCAGTTCAATACATGAAAATCCTGGGTACCATGCTTGGGCCTGAAGAAGCACTTCTAAATGTACAAGGTCATCTGAATGACTACTTGGCTCAACTCAACCAGGGCCACTGAACAGAAGTCTTGGTCCTTGTCTATGTGGCTCTCTCTGGAGCTGGTTTTGCTTCTGCATAGAGGGTATCGAATCTTTAGAGATTTCAAAAGAACATGTTTATGGGGCGTGAGATAGAGGGAATAGCTTCATTCTCCTGAGAATAGTAGCATTATTTACTGAGGAAGCTGTCTTTTCTCCAAAATATATTTTTTACATCTGTGTAAAATATCAGGAGGCTGTAACCTGTCCTAGTTGTTTTATCACAGAATGCCACTACTCCTACATACCAATAGATATATAAATCACCAGTTTTAATACAGATTCAAAGGAAAGAAAATTAGATGCTGTCTAAATGAAAGGGTAACAAAGAATTTGCAACTATCTCTTACTAACTATATCAATATGTAAGCTGACATTGTGTTTATAAAAATGTCATTTTCATTTTCTTCAGCTAAAAAAGTTGATGCCAAAGTTACATATGAAAATAAAACTGATTACTAGAAAATTATAACAATGGAGTCACATACCTTTCCAGATATAAAAAATCTTCTAGGCAAATAAAACTATAATACTTTCCCACACAACAGCACTGAAGAACAGAAACAACACCAAAAATATATGGAAGTGTGGCTGCCTGGCAAAAGCACTGTCGTGGAAAAGAACACAATGGCTACTTCCATAAATAACATCTCTCATCACAAAAAAAATCCAAAAAATATACATTGAAGAAAAAAAATGATAAACCATGTAGAAAATAGAATGACTCCTTTATAAATTATACATAAGGAAAGTTTTCTTAATTGTAACTAGATATCTAGAATAAATATAACATTAATAACTCCAACTATAAAACAATTTCTGATGCTCTAAAATAAAACACAGGCAAAGACAGAATGCAAATGAAGAGCTGTGAGAAAACACTTGCAATCTATGTCACAAAATATCAGCCTCTCTAGCATAGAAATAGATCTTTAAAAAATCAAGTGAGACAGAGATGAATCATTAGAGAAAAGGTATCAATAGCCAAACATATCAGAGAATATTTGACCTCCATAAAACAGTGATACACATTTAACCTCCCAGTGCCAAATTTCCAAAAAGTTGTCAAATTCTATTCATTCTGAATTTTTTTCTCAAAACCAAACTAATAGAAGTACTCATAAGAGAATTCTCTTCATCAAAAACGTATTTGGATTACAAAATAGTTAAAAGAAATAATTCAAGCCAGGCAGCAGTTGCACGTTTTTATTTCTAGCACTAGGGAGACATAGATAGACAAATCTCTGAGTGTGAGTGCAGCCTTGTCTATATAGAGAGTTCCAGGACAACAATGGCTATACAGAGAAATTTGTCTTAATAAATAGATAAATAGGTAGATGGACAAGGGTATGGATGGATAGATAGATGATAGATAGATAGATGGATAGATAGATAGATAGATAGATAGATAGATAGATAGATAGATAGATAGTAAATGAGTGGAGAAAGCAAAAAAAAATCATTATGGAAGGAAGTAAGTAAGTAATGAAGTATTCAACAGAGGAGACAGCTCAGTGACTAAAGATCCTGTTGCACAGAAATGGGAACCTGAGTTCTATTCCTCAGCACATACATGATAAACCTGCCTGCTGGGACAGTTCTCCTGTAATCCTCCTGCTCAGGAAACAGAGACAGAAGATCCCTGGTTCGAGATGGCTAGCACGACTACCTGAATAAGCAAGGTCTAGGTTCAGCAAGGGACACTCTCCAGTAAATACAATGGAAAGTGATCCATGAAGAAACCTCATATCCACCTTAGACCTCCAAATGCACAGGCACACACATGCTTACACACTACACATGTGAACACACATACATATATGTACACACACTATAATGTAGGCAACTATATTCAAGTAGAGAATGAACCATGTCCAATTCTGAGAGTCCTTTGGACTGCAGCCTAGTCCTTGTTTGATATTTGTGGTCTAGAAGCTCTCTCAAAGTAACAAAGGGGAGAGATGTTGAGACAGTGTTCCCTTCCACTTCATATTACGGCATCCATTGTCCTGAATCCCCATCTTTTCATATCCTGTGCTTGACTAGTTTAGTCTAATTTTGTTCTTTGTGTTTTTCAGGCCAATGATAAAATCTATCTGTGTTACTCCATTTGACCAGAAAAACAAACAAACAAAAATTTCTGAATTAAAAAATGCTTCAACAAAAGTCAACTAGAAGAGCTAACTAAGAAATCATCAAGATATTTAAAATAAAGTTTCATGAAGAGTCATGGGATATATATTTGGACCTGTGGTCCATATAGTCTCTACTCAGTATCATCATGGCTTTTGGGAGACAACAGACACCCTTAAACAACTGAGCATGGTTGGTCAATGAAACATGACATATAGAACTAAGAAAACACTAGGCATGGCTTTTAAAGTCATATACCCTCCTGATCCTGATGGAGACCTTGGTCATCTGGGACCAAATCCAGCATCAATAGACTCAAAAATATATTCATGGTGAAAGTCATCATTCTTTTTTTAAAGATTTATTTATTTATTTTATGTTTATTAGTTCTCTATCTGCATGTACACCTGCGTGCCAGAAGAGGGCATCAGATCCCGGTATAGATAGTTGTGAGCCACCATGTGGTTGCTGAGCATTGAACTCAGGACTTCTGGAAGAACAGACAGTGCTCTGAACTGTTGAGCCATCTCTCCAGCCCCCACAAGTCATTATTCTTAACAGAAGTGAACCAGAGTAGTTTATTTTTGACATGTCCCAATTTCTGCAACGTGAGTTTAAAATGGTTCAAAAATATAAATAGACAAATACTTACATATAATGAAACCTCTATCAAAGTTGAAGTATCATTCTTTTTAGAAGCAGTGAAAACAATCTTCATGGTTATTGAGGAGCACAGAAAAAAAAAAGAAAAGAAAAGAAAAGAAAAGAAAAGAAAAGAAAAGAAAAGAAAAAAAAAACTGTGCATGGGTGGCCAATCAGTTATAATCAAAGAACAATGGTGGAGCTATTACCACAACTGATTTCATGTTGTATCACAGAGCTGTAGTAACAAAAACAGCATGGTACAAGCACAAAAACAGACAAGGCAATCAACGAAACACTACAGAGAATTCAGTTATAAAGCCACACAGCTACAGCCACCTAATTTTAACAAAGATGCCAGAATTACACACTGAAGGAAAAATATCCTCTTAAGTAATGGTGCTAAGAAATTGTATATCAACCGACAGGAGAATGAAACTAGCTCCTGCCCTCCCACACTGCCCTGAATCAACTACAGACAGATCAAAGACATTAATGGAGGACTTGAAGGTCTAAATATGTGTGAGGAAACTATTTCAAGGTACAGGCACAGGCAAGAACTTTCAGAATAAGACTCCAGTTGAGCAGGAAATAATGTCAATTCATAACAATATTTCATGAAATTTAAAAAGTTCTGTTCACTTCAGTGATTTAATCATTTCCTCTCTGAAAGCCACAAACAGAAAGACACACAGGGTGTATACTCACTCAAAAGTAGATGTTAGACATATAATATAGGATAAACATACTAAAATCTGTACTCCTAAAGAAACTAATCAAGAAGAAGGACTCCGGCTAAAATGCTCAGTCCCCATTCAGAAAGGCAAAGAAGATGTACATCAGAAGGAGAAAACAGGGAACAGGACAGGAACCTGCCACAGAGGGCCTCTGAAAGATTGTACCCAGCAGCGTATCAAAGCAGATGCTGAGACTTATGGCCAACCTTTGGGCAGAGTGCAGGAAATCTTATGAAAGAAGTGGGACATAGTAAAACCTGGAGAAGACAGAAGCTCCACAAGGAGAGCAACAGAACCAAAAAATCTGGGCACAGGGGTCTTTTCTGAGACTGCAACTCCAACCAAGGAACATTCATGGAGATAACCTAGAACCCCTGCACAGATGTAGCCCATGGCAGCTCAGTGTCCAAATGGGTTCCCTAGTAATGGGAACAGGAACTGTCTCTGACATGAACTGATTGGCCTGCTCTCTGATCACCTCTCCCTGAGGGGAGAGCAGCCTTACCAGGTCACAGAGGAAGACAAGCAGACACTCCTGATGATACCTGATAGACTACAATCAGAAGGAAGGAGAAGGGGACCTCCCCTATCAGTAGACCTGGATAGGGGCATATGTGGAGAAGAGGGAGGGACAGTGGGAGGGGAAGTGAAAGTGTGATTGGGAGGGGAGGGGGGAGGGAGCTACAAGGGGGATACAAAGTGAATGAAATGTAATTAATAAAAATTAAAATAAAAAAGTTCTGTTCAGCAAAGAAATCAGTTAAATCATGTGACAATCAAGTTGCATCCATTAAAAATGGTATGAAACTTTTATAAGCTACCATCTGATAGAGGAATATTATGTATAATATACAAAAATCTCAGACACTGAACAAAAAGAAAACAACCAAATCAATAAATGAGCTAATAAAATGAAATAATGATGCTCACAGTGAAAAAAAAATGGCCAATAAGCATATGAGCCAGTATGAAACTTCCTCAGCCATAAGAGAAATTCAAATTACATTGATAAATTTTGAAATTCCAAGTCAGTATGGAGATCATTAAGAAAATAAATAGCACTTCTAGTCTCAAAACTCCTTAGTTGCCTGTAGCACTTTGGCTGGGCCTGGAGCCCCATAAGATTTCCCCTTTCACATTAGTGTTTCAGTAGGTGTCGGTATCAATACCAATACCATAGTAATATTATCCAGAAGCAAGTGGTCAGCCCTGAAATCGTAAGTATACAAGTATACAAACTAGGTAGTTATATTTATATATTTAGGAGAAAGAGATTAAAACTATTAAGATAGAGAAAATGAGAATTTTGGAGAGAATAATGCAAATATTTGAAAAGTGGAAAGGGAAGGGGGGAAATGATATAGTTGTATTTTAATTTCAAAAAACATTAATATAAAAGAAAACAAATAACAACAATTTCTGCAAGGATGAAGACAAAATGATACCCTTATTCACTATTGGTGAGAATGTCAACTGGTCAAGTCAGTACAGACCTCAGTTTGGAGGTTTCTAAATAGAAATAGATTCATCAACCAAGCAAGTATGACACTTCTGAGAATTTGCTCAAAGGACATTAGGTCAAAATGTAACAGAGAGAGTTGCACATCAATATTTATAATACTATCCCCAATTGCTAAATTACAGAACCAAACTAGGAGTGCCACATCAGATGAATAGATAATAAAAAGGTAATTCATACATAAAATATAATTTTTCAGCCATTCAGAAGAATGAAGTCATGTCATCTTAAGAAAAATGTGTTAAACTGGAAATAATTATAGACAATATATGAAGCCAGTCTGAAAAAGACCAGTTTCATAGGAGTTTGCTCTTATTCGTGGCTCTTAGATTTCATTCATATGCATAAAATTTCATGTGTGTGGATGATATTAAGTAAAGCTATAGAGGAAGAAAGATACAATGGTGAGAGGAGAGAATGGAGACTAATGTGGTCAATAAACAATAAATATGGTCTGAAATTGTTATTACAGAAGATAATCACATTATATAAATATTCACATATATTATTTTGAGTAAAAAATAAGAAAATATTAACAAGTGGAAATTTTCTTTCAGAAATGTAAAGCATTGGCTTGCTGTGGTGGTACATGTCTTTATGTCTTTATTATTAACACTAGGAATATATAAAAATGCATATATATGGATATATAATTATATGTACATATTTCCATACATATAGATTTTTAATTTTTGAAAGTATTGAAAGTTGAATTCATGGAGGAATGTAAACTTTCCATATAAAATACAAACTTCCTCCTTAAGTAAATAAACAGATAAAAATGGGCATCCATCAATGGTGGACATCACACAGTGCACAGTTTTACGATGGCAAGTTCTTCCATCACCTCTCGATCCAAAGCTTGGACTCTAAACTTTGAATTCATTCAGCTCCTCTTCTGGCATCAGCTTTGTCTTTCTCCAAGACACTTCCAAATCAGTTAGTGGCTCAAGAGACCCACACAGTGAGAACTAAAAACTGCCGAAAGCAAGGTCTACGAAAATAAGATTGAATTAATGTTGTGTTGGCCATCTACTACTGCATTGATAGTCTTCATAACTGATCTGGTAACTGGTTTTCCAAAGTTAGAGACAGTTTTCACTAACTGGGTCCCATGACTATCTCCCAGCTTTAGCCAGGTCTCAAGGGCCCACACAGTCATTCTACATGCCCGAAGGCCAATCTTCTCTCCTTATACTTGCCTGGTAGCTAGTATCAAAACCAAGATCTATTCATTCTAACAGGAACTCAATGACTGGCTCTTTGGCCTCCCCACCCCTCAAGGGAGGAGCAGTCCTGTTAGGTCACAGAGGAGAGTTTTGTAGCCAGTCCTGAAGATACCTGATAAAACAGGATCAGATGAATGGGAAGGAGGTCCCCACTATCAGTGGACTTGGAAAGGGGCACGGTGGAGATGAGGGAGGGAGGGAGGGACTGGGAGGGAATGAGGGATCGGGACACGGCTGGGATACAGAGTTAATAAAATGTAACTGATAAGAAAAAAATAAAATTCAAAAAAAGACCACATTTCTTTTATCTAAATTTCACCGATTTTTGAGAATTTTATACAATATATTTTAATCACGTTCTTTTCCAGCTCCTACGAGATCCACTCCCAATAAATAACCTACTCCAACATTATTTACTCTTTTCTATTCAATAGCCTATCAACTCCAATTCATGCTGTCCATATATTTTTGGTTGCAGGAACCATCCTATAGACAGCAGTCAGCATGACAGGAGACACATTCTTTTTTTTTTTTTTAATTTTATTTTTTTCTTATCAGTTACATTTTATTAACTCTGTATCCCAGCCGTGTCCCAATCCCTCATTCCCTCCCAGTCCCTCCCTCCCTCTAAAGATAACTGATTCAACTTGCCCTAAATGTTACCAACTGTTCATAGCTATTGAATTAGAGGTGGAAGCTCACGAACTCCTTCTCACTCCACACTAGAATGTCAAGTGTCTGATTGTTGGTCCCATTCATATTTAGTGTGAGAAATCAAAATGGTTAAATACAGTTCTAAAGGGGGATTTATTACATCAAGGAGAGAAAGAAGGTCAGCAACATTCTTCTCGTCCCCTTACTTTTCCTTCTCATATTCTTATTTGGCACATTCCAAATGGGCCAGAAATACTATGAATCAACATTACTTTTCAGTTTTCTATTATTATCTTATACTTTCATAAGCATCCCACCTTTATTTATTCAAAAAATTAAATCCTGCAATTAGTACTTAATTTGAATCTTGAGCAAAAGTAAATATGTATATGCTACAATGTAAATGTTTGATTGAATCAAACCCGGAGCTAATATAGAATATTTCTCTTGGCTTTCACATGTTGAGGTTGTAATATTATCGATATGCTTTTAAAATGTGTTCAATGTCACTATCAGTGAGGCAGCAATTCCCTGTATTGCAGGCTCACTACTTGACCTTGAAAATATGAACATATGACAATGTTTCCTCCTCTAAAGTTAATCTGAGTGTTTCTCAAAAGGATTGTACAAGAAAAAAAAAATATTGTATATTCCTGAGATGCTAAAACCGTGTTTTCAATAAAGTGTATTACCCCTCTTGAGGAATGAATCTCAGATAAAAAATAATAATAATAATCCATTATATGAAAAGAATCTTTTTGTCTTATATTTTTTATTTTTATTAATTACACTTTAATCACTTTGTATCCCTCCATAAGCCCCCCGTCCTCCCCTCCTGATCCCACCCTCCCAACCCCTTTTTCACACATGCCCCTCCCCAAGTCCACTAATAGGGGAGGTCCTCCTCTCCTTCCTTCTGATCTTAGACTATCAGTTCTCATCAGAAGTGGCTGCATTATCATCTACTGTGGCCTGGTAAGGCTGATCCCCCCTCAGGGGGAGGTGATCAAAGAGCAGGCCAATCAGATTATGTCAGAGGCAGTCCCTCTTCCCATTACTATGTAACCCACTTGAACACTAAACTGCCATGGGCTACATCTGTGCAGGGGTTCTAGGTTATCGCCATGCATGCTACTTGGATGGAGTATGGGTCTCTGGGAAGACCCCTGTGTTCAAATTTCTGGTTCTGTTACTCTCCTTGTGGAGTTGAAAAGAATCTTAAAGTTAATTTCTTTATATTTCTTATAAAATTATCCATGAATTCTTTTGTGGCAATTATTATCTTCATTTCACAAATGAGAAGTGTAAATCTCAGAGCAATTAAGAGGTCTTATATACAGTGTGGGTGATAGAAAGAACCTGTTGAAAGATGAAAAAAAAAATTCTTCACTTTTATTTTAAAATCTACCGCATGTACTTCTTTTAAATGCCTCTTGTACACTTTCAATTTTTTATTGTGAAATGTGATTTGCATAATAAACCTTTCCTATTAAAAGTTAAAACTAACATCTGTTGACCGAAGTGAGTGAACCATCAACTCATTTTACACCCACTTCCTTTCACAGCTAAAATTACATTTTTAAGCCTGGATCTTCAAAACAGAGTTATGGACAAGCTTTGTCACCTTTCTGACTATAAAATTAATAATCTAAAAATCATACTCTTTTATCTTTCATTGGATAAAATAAAAGAACTGAATTTGTCAAAGAGAAGTGTCAAAAGGCCAGAGATTTGCCCTGGGTGAACAAAAAATTGTGTCACAAGTTTTTAAGCCCAGGGGATGTGCAGAAGGCAGCTGTGTTTGTTACCCTCTAATCCTCACTCAGTCCCATGTACCTTCACTTGCAATGAGTGACTTACCACAAGGCCTTACAGCTTTTTTCTTCTAAGTGGTAAAGGTAAAGAGGGTAAAGAATTAAATACCACTGTCAATTTTTATCTGCGTCTAAAAGTCCAAATTCATAACAAATACGTAGAGAAACACAAATATTCACTTATATTTACGTCATAGGTAATTTTTGATATGCTTTGATGAAGCAGGAAAAGAGGAAACCATCCTCATAGCTCTGCATCATAGAACAGGATGGATCATGTAATTTCTCTGTTGTCATCTCAACCATAACTCGACTTTATGTTTTAAGATACTAGGCAAGTTTTCATATTTTGGGAAACAACTAAGATATACACATTACATCTTGGTTATTTTAGTGGCCTTAAATAAATATTTCCTTATCTGAAGACTTTCTGATTCCTTCTGCCTGGTAGTAAAAATGATCTTTACAAGGTGCTTGCTGAGTGAGGGCTATGCAGTATGAACATTGTTTATATACAGCCATGGAGCTGTTGGCTCACTCTCTTCTTTATACATCACAGTAGCAGAGCAAACAGAAAGGCAGGGCAAGTGTATTCTCAGTATTCTATATTTTATGTCCATCCATAGACATTTCTATGTAAACCCCTACCTAGGTAAAGCTGCCTAGTCACTTTACTTGTAAGAATACTCAAAGCATTCTTAATTATTTTCCTTTGCCTTCAAACTTAATTCTAAAGGGTTTGTCTAGGTTTTTTTTTAGAAGAATGCAGAATGTCACAGATCACCTACAACTCGCTCTTCATCTGAAGCAACACATTTCTAATGACTTTTCTATTTCTTTGTTTTGTTTTGTTTTGTTTTTGTTTTTGAGACAGGGTTTCTCTGTGTAGCCTTGGCTGTCCTGGGCTCATAGACTTCATGCTGCCTCTGCTTCCCTGAGTGCTGGGGTTACAGGTGTGCCCCGGTGTGCCCAGCTCTAATGACTTTTCTTAAATGTCTTTAAATAAATACAAAAAGATAGTTTCCCTAATATAGTTCTGTTTTCACCTTGAGCATTCAAGTCCATTATATCAGACCCAGAGAAATGCAAGTCATTCTATTATTGGTAAGAAAACATTTCATAGTTATCATTGGTCAAATTGGTATTAAATTTGGTAGATTTAAATCAAACCATTTCCCAGCCATCTCCAGAGTGAGCAATATGCTGAAATTCTGGTCCATGAACCTAATTCTCTTGATACGATAATTTTTATTTATATACAACACACGAATGTCTCCATCTTAGTATGGTATAGTATAGGAATGGAGGATGCAGTGTGCTTGATTAAGAGACCAGAATAAAACTAAAAAATAAAGTGGAATGGTGGTGAAAGAAATGTCCAGAACAAGCAATGGGAACATACTTTGCTTCAGAACCTCTGTTCCTAAGCCTGTGCAATACTCGTAGCTTCCGTGAATGAACTGAACCATTTATCAATTTGTTGGTTGCACAGTTGAAAAGTAGTTGACGAGTACACAATTTTTCTGTTTAGTTCCTTTCTCCTTGTTACTAGTAGAAATACCCAAAGAAAATGACCAAAGGGCAGAGCTCTGGGCAAGAATGCAACAGAGGAATCACAGGTATAATAGGCAGTACAGCATTTTCCTCCTTGTACCAAGTTGCATTTTCTTAAACAAGAAATTGAATCAAACATTGTTCTGTGATTATTTTCTTTCAGCTTTTAGTTGAAAGATAAAAGCCAGACTAAACAGCTAAAATCTTCTTCAAGCTGGAAACACAATACCATCACCTCTGTAGGCATCTGTGCACCACTGTTCTGTGCTTCAGGACTAGTGCTAAGGAACACAGTTTTCCTCTATATCTGTTCTTTTGTTTTGTTTTGTTTTGTTTTGTTTTGTTTTTAAACTGGCTCAGCTTAAAATGGAAGCAATATCTGAGCAGGGGGTACAGGTACTCTCCATGCCTGGTCCTTGTTTGGTGCATCAGTATCTGCAGGACCCTGGGCTCAGATTTTTTAGCTTTGTTGGTCTCCTTGTGGAGTGCCTGTCCTCTCCAGATCCTTCTTTCCCCTCCTTCTTCCATAAGACTCCCTGCACTAGAAGAAGAAAGACACATATGGTATATACTCACATATAAGTGGATATTAGAAATATAATATTAGATCATCATACCAAAATCTGTACAGCTAAAGAAGCAAAACAAGAAGGAGGACCCTGGGTAAGATGATTAGTCCTCATTTAGAAAGGCAAACAGGATGGATATTGGAAGAGGGAGAAAACGGAACAGAACAGGAGCCTACCACAGAGGTCTCTGAAAGACTCAACCCAGCAGGGTATCAAAGCAGATGTTGAGACTCATAGCCAAACTTTGAGCAGAGTGCAGGGAATCTTATGACAGAAGGGAGAGAAAGAAAGAGCTCCACAGGGAGAGCAACAGAACCAAATACCTGATCCCAGGGGTCTTTTCTGAAACTGATAATCCAACCAAGGACCATGTATCAAGGTAACATAGAACTCCTGCACAGATGTAGCCCATGGCACCTCAGTGTCCAAGTGGGTTCCCTAGCAAGGGGAACAGGGACTGTCTCTGACCTGAACTCAGTGGAGGGCTCTTTGATCACCTTCCCCTGAGTGGGGAGCAGCCTTGCCAGGCCACAGAGGAAGACAATGCCAACAGTACTGCTGAGACATAGTAGTCTAGGGTAAAATGGACGGGGAGGAGGACCTCCCCTATCAGTGGACTGGGGGAGGGGCATGGGAGGAAATGAGGAAGAAGAAAGGGTGGAATTGGGAGGGGACAAGGGAGAGAGCTACAGCTGGGATACCAAATGAATAAAAAAAATTAGTTAATTGAAGAAAAATAAATTTTTAACAAAATTAAAAAAAAAAAAGACTCCCTGCACTCTGTTCAAAGTTTGACTGTGAGTCTCAGCATCGGGCTCGATCCTCTGTTGGGTAGAGTTTCAGATGATACCTATAATAGTCTCTGGTCATGTCCTGCTCCTTCTCTTCCACCTTTCCTGGTGTCTATCCTGTTTGCCATTCTGAATGAGATTTAAGTGTTCTGCCTAGAGTCTTCCTTGTTTATCTTCTTTAGGTCTATAGATTTGAGTACGGTTATCCTATATTATATGGTTAATATCCTCTGTTATGAACTTGTTTGCCAGCTCTTTGATCACATCCCCCTGGCAATATGGCCTTGTCAGGCCACAGAGGAAGAGGATCTAGGCAGTCCTGATGAGACTAGATAAGCTAGGGTCAGTTGGCAGAAGAGGAGAACTCCTCCATTCAGTGGACTTCGAGAAAGAAATAGGGGTGAAGTGGGAGGGTAGGGGAGAAGTTGGAGGGAGGGTGGGACGAGGAGAAGATGAGGGAGGGGGTTACAAACAGAATATAAAATAAATAAATTATTATTTTTTTTTAATTTTAAAAAGAAAAAATAAAATAAAAGGAAGCAATAGACTAAAATCTGTACACATAAAGAAGCTAAGCAAGAAGGAGGGCCCTGGGTAAGATGATCAATCCTCACTCAGAAAGACAAACGGGATAGACCTTGGAAGAATGAGAAAACAGACAACAGGACAGGAGCCTACCTTTGGGCAGAGTGCAGGGAATCTCATGAAAGTAGGGGAAACTAGAAAGACCTGGAGGGGACAGGAGCTCCACAAGGAGAGCAACAGAGCCAAAATATCTGGACACAAAATATCTGAGACTGATACTCCAACCAAGGACCATTCATGGATATAACCTAGAAACCCTGCTCAGTTTTAGCCCATGGCAGCTCAGAATCAAAGTGGGTACCCTAGTAAGGGGAACAGGTACAGTCTCTGACAGGGACTGTCTCTGACATGAACTCAGTGGCTGGTTCTTTGACCACCACCACCCCTAGGGGGAAGCAGCCTTACCAGGCCACAGAGAAGGACAATGCAGCCAGTCCTGATGAGACCTGTTAAGCTAAGATCAAATGGAAAGGGAGGAGGACCTCCCCTATCAGTGGACATGGAGAATAGAATGGGAGAGATGAGGGAGTGAGGGTGAGTTTGGGAAGAAATGAGGAAAGGGGCTACAGTTGGGATACAAAGTGAATAAACTGTAATTAATATAAAAATTTTAATTTAAAAAAGGAAGCAATAGAATTGTGTGTTTCATTTATTAGACATAAATTTGCACTTTCAAAAATTATTTTTGACTTAAGTATTCACAGACATATTCTCACATAACTATGAAGAAAGAAATATTTTCATTGATGTATACACTGACATTTAATAGATAGTAACACTAAGAAAGTTAATATTTTACAAGGGTAAATCCATCCCATGCACCAAAGGGAAAAAAAAAAATTGAGCTCCTTGAGTTACTTTGTGACCATTTATTTTTTTGGAGCGTGTCTTTGGGAAGCAGGCTTCCTCAAACGTATTGTATGTATTCCCATTATAAATACAGTTAACACATGAGAGATATGTGTAATGGTTTTTCTTTTTGTACAAAGAAAAGATGAGTTTTTATTCAAAACACAATAGAAGAATAATAGTTATTTAGAAACACAAGGCCTACTGGGCTTCTTTGGCCATTATAGTTCATTTCATATTTATTTGAGAGCCAATGAGAATCAAGGCAGCAAATGGGAGCTTCCTTGTCCTTATCTGCAGAGGCAGGTTAATTTCAGAGATAGCTCTATAGAATGAATTACTTAATAGCTCTGAGCCACATGAGTAAAATAAAGCAGAGCTGTTAACATCTGCCTCACGTGGCATTAGAGAAAACTAATAGAGTTTGAATAAGAAGCTGTGAGAAGTATGCACATACAAGAACTTGTATACATTTTTGTATATAAAAATTGAATAGTTTAACTAGCTATGTCTTTAGGCAAAATAAATGTTCGAAGACATAAAAAAAGACAGTTTTATTAAAAATTTTGTTTTTAAGGGTTTTGCATTTTAGAAAAAAATCTAAAATTAACTTATTTACATGACAAAAATAAAATTCCTATGCAGTATAGCTAGCACAATGCTCTACTGTCACCTAGGCATCTTCATGGAAGTGCTGACTGCTAACCCTTTAGACTGTGATTCTCCTATGTGCTCCTCACCCTCACCCCTTGGCCCTCACCTCCTCTCTCCCATTCTCACCTCTCTCCAGCTCACATCTAGACCCCAAGAATAAAATACCTTGTTGCTCTCTCCAAATACAATTTTCATATCTTCTACTGAAAAAGCTATACTGATGCTTAGATCTCATACTAATTATGAGTATTGTCAAAATGAAGCTTTTAATGTGTGTTTTAAATTTCATTTCCAAGATGAGAATGGCCAATTGAATGATAGTCCTTACTTCCTAATACATATGTGCGAATGATCAGCTTTCAAAGACATGAGTTACATTTGAGAGGCTTATTATTTGCTGTTAAGTGAAAGAAACAAATTTGAAAATCATATCAATTATGTCACTTCACTTTGTAAAAAAATAAGGTATACAATTATGTATGTAAGTATGCATTATCTACACTTATTATGTATAAAAATTTATGAAGTATATGAATATAAATTATTGGTGTTCTCATATTCAGATGATAGTGATATATGTATACATAAATGCATATATATAATTATGAATTTGTTTATAGTGATTATGATTTGAAATGGGGCTGAGGAAGCGTGAGAAAAAGTTTTGCTTTATTTATTATCCCTTTTATAAAGATACGATAAATATATTTTTAGGGTTTTTTTGGATTTTGATTATATTTTTTAATGTATACTCTCAATAAATTAGTGATTTTGAAATCAATGTAGACTTCTCAGTTTTTTAATCTTATTTAAAACTAAGAACATGCCTTTCCTTAGTATTTTGAAAAAAAAATAACAGTCCATGTTTTTAATTAAAAATTGGATTTAGGCAAGGTTAACTTTATTGCCTTGAGTGGGTTGTTTTTATTTTAATAGGAAATAGCTATGCAAGTTGTCAATTATCACAGCATCTCAGAATGCTATTAAAATGGATAACAGAACAATGGCTTGTGGTGTTGTGAATATAAGCTTATATAAGTGGATTAGCCCTAAGAGGTTTAACAAGCTAAGGGATCTGCAGCGGAAAGCCTGTCTAGTACATCCTCCTCTGCTGTAAACACTGTGCTGCTCAGTGAGACCAGACCGAGAAGCTAAGAAGAATCAGGAAGCTTGGGGGCTTGGCTGGTGCTAAGAGTCCTATCTTTATGATGGCTTCACTAGAAACCTCTTCTCACAGACACTGTTTCTCCAAGTACCACACACTTCCTACAAGTGGAAAGCATCCTCCTTAACCCTAGAGCCATCTGTGTGGTCATTTTTAACACTGTGGTAAAAGTCTGCAGTAAAACCTCTGAGAGTCTCTTTACACTTGAGCTCAGCTACCAATTTCCTCCTTTTTAAAAGCTTTCTTTTTGCTTTCAGACACGTTATAAACACTCAGGTTGGTGTGAGTGTCACCGGAAGGGCAGCTAGATGTGGACAAGAGCACACAGTGGCAGGCACTGCCCAAGTGTGGGTTCATTTCTAAAAGTCAGTTGAAGTCATTTCAGCAGACGGCAAGAGGAACAGTGGAGTAAAAGCCAAACAGTCTTTAGGAGACAAACATGGAGAAGCTTCTGTGAAGAGCAACTGGATATTGCAATAGTAGAATGCTTAACTGATAAAACCGCAAGATGGCAAAAGAACCAGAATATGATATTAATTGTGGCTACAGCGTTAGGAACAGCTGAAGAAGGCCCAACAAAAGTCAACTTATGAAAATGTGTTTTATATGGTCCCATCCTCTGCTCTTTCCCAATTTGTCAGACTTCAGTCATCCCCAACCCCAATGTCTCCTGTACATGATGAGTATATAATAGTTTTAAAACTGTTTTGAGAGCAAATTACAAATATGTAGACACTGAAATAGCTTTTTTGATTAGACTGCACTACTCTCAGAAAGCTCTGAGAGGATCCCATCCACCTTTCCTTTAGTAGACATTTGCAAAGAGTTGTACTTAAAGCAGTCTTCCCTGAACTCTTTCCTGTGTTTCTAGTGAATACGTAATGGTATTCACTAGAACTACAAGTGTCTAGGTTTTTTTGTTTGTTTGTTTGTTTGTTTGTTTGTTTTTGTTAGCTCACTTATGAAGGAAAGAGTACAAGTCTGGAATATTCAAAATCTGAGAACCTCACTTGTAATCCACTATCTCATGATTGACTGATGATTGAATCCTTAGGACTCCACCTCAAAATAAAGCCAAGGACTGCGGAACTAATAGCAAAACAAATTCATTCTATTATGCTGGCTTTAGTTCATACCCATTCTCTAAGCATGTATATATTGACCATAAACACTGGAATCCTTGCAGAGAAAATAAATCTGCGGTGATTTTAGGCATCTTCTGTGTGGGAATTGGATGCATCATTTTTTTTTAAAGATAAGATGAATAAAACTCTTCATAATTTTTTTCTGAAAACTTTATAACTACTTTTTTAGGGTGGGGAGAATTAAAATACAACTGTTTGTACAGCCCCCAGTAACACAAATCTCTAAGAACAACCAGAAAGACTGTGTGATACACAGTATCCTTTAGCCCATTTCTACTGAGGCTGCCTGTGGCAACAGAAATTCATACACTCTTCTCTTCCCTACAGTGGAAGACACTTCATTCCCTACAATCTGGAACTCTCAAGATAGACATTGCAGATGCATCTGAAAACAGACTTCCATGTTGTCAGCAAATCACAAAGATTGAAGGCTGCCTCCCAACTCTGCTAGATTAAATGTTTCAGCAGCACTTCTATTATAAACATCATTTTCCAAGAATTTATTACCCAGATGTAAAAAGTCTGATTTAGGATCAAATTTTGGAAGTGTGAGAAAGAGGAAAAATACAAAATTTTCTTATGAATTAATAAAGTACACTTGAAATTACAAATTATTATAAGAAATGCTTTTTGAACTTTTTATGACAATTTTAATTTTTATAAATAATACAAAAAATCAGGATCAAAAAATTATGGAGTTGAAATTTATTTACACTTATGCTGAATCTATTTTGGAAAATAACTTTAAGGCAACAACCACATTTTCCAGAATATATTATCTTGCATTCAAATGAATTTTTTCTTATAACCATGATTATAGATTATTATGAATGCCTAAACTTACTGAGTTGTTGAAGGAAGTTAGACTTCAAAAATTACTGTCAGGAAAAACAAAACAAAACAAAAAACTCCATGTACAAAATACAAAGATAGAAGAAGAAATGCTGATCTGAGTGTCCTTCCTTCCTTCCTTCCTTCCTTCCTTCCTTCCTTCCTTCCTTCCTTCCTTCCTTCCTTCCACATGAATATAAATTCATTTGCATTCCTTGACTTTCTTTCCCCTCCAATAAAATACACACACATATACTAACATACACTGAAGCGTATACTCCAGGTAAAAATGCATTTTTCTTCTTAAGGAGTAAAAGGCATGTTAAACTCAGAGAAAAGATGAAGGAAAGAAATTTCGAGTCATAAAGTGAAATTAACTCTACACTAGGAAAGAAGGGCAAAGAGAAATGTGAACAGTTTCCTTGAAAACAAGGACTCCATGTTCTGTACATTGTGGGAAGACTTTCTGTTGGCCAATTAAACACTCCATACTTGAGGGTCATTCACAGGTGATTGGTAAAGGAAGTGATTAAAAGAAGAAAGCTTAAAATAACTACCTTCAGATTACACCCATCTCTCTGTCATTTGAATCTAAAACTATCTGTCCAGCAACTCACAACAACAAAAAATAAATCACTGCAGGAGCTGGAGAGATGACTCAGCAGTTAGGAACACTGGCTGCTCTTCTTCTTCTCTTTTTTTTTTTTTTTTTGGTGGCACACACCTATAATCCCAGCACTCGGGAGGCAGAGGAAAGGCAGATCTCTGTGAGTTTGAGGCCAGCCTGGACTGCAGAGTCCAGGACAGCCAAGGCTACACAGAGAAACCCTGTCTTGAAAGACCAAAAAAAAAAGAACGGCACAATTGAGTTACCCCACCTCCCACCCCCCAAATCACTGAGAACCCTTATGTTTGAAGCAAGTTTGCCCTTTTTGGTTGTGCTGTGTCCATAGCTATCATGGGTCATGCCCAGGCCTTGGGTTCCATATGCTGAACAACTTTGACACAACCAGGAAAGAAACGCCTGCATTACTTGTTCAGTGGCAGATACAAACAAACAAACATCCAGCGTCGGTGAGGATGCAGCGTTCTCTTTGCCCCATGACCAGACAGGAATCAGGCAAAGGAGAACGAAAACTTGTTCTGGCTGACGGTGGCTGGAGTGGGACACGATTCTATCTCAGGCCTGTTTACCACCACAGAGCTGGAGTTGCCAGAGCTGGAAGGGTGAGTGTGGTATAAGGGCCGCCCCGTCCAGATGGGAAGAGTAAGCCGGGAGCCTCCCTGCAGCAACTGCCATGATCATTCTTGGGCCCTTGCTCGCAAGTTCCCATGTCCCTTCAGTCTCCCATCTTAGGGTGTCTCCAAATTTTTATTATTTTACGTTAATTACATTTTATTCGCTTTGCATCCCATCTGTAACCCCATCCCACCCTACCTCCCTCACCTCCCTGCCCCTCTCTAAGTCCACTGCTAGGGGAGGTCCACTTCCTCTTCCATCTGACCCTAGCTTATCAGGATTGGCTGCAATGTCCTCCTCTGTGGCCTAACAAGGATGTCTCTCCCTCAGGGGGAATGGTCAAAGAGCCAGCACTGAGTTCATGTCAACCTACTTTTTTGCTCTTCTAAAGGAACCAAGTGCAGTTCCCAGTGGCCACACGGGTGGCACCTGTAACTCCAACATCTGATGTTCTCTTGTAGCCTTTTCAGACACACACACACACACACACACACACACACACACACACACACACACACACACACACCTTTAAAAGCAATCACTGAGTTGGAAGGAGCTTCACTTCAGTCTTCATTCTTGAGGAGACAACATAATTTAGAGCCCTCATTTAGGCTCTCTGAATCACCCATCTGTTCTAGCTTCCGTCATGTTCTTGTGAGGACTCCAATACCTTATGACCACAATTCTCAGTTTTCAGCTCTTCCACGAGGACCCAACCCAATCCCAGTAACTACCTAATATCTGTATCCAATTCTAATTAGGGTAGAAAAGAGAAGATGTTTCTAACTTAAGAGAAAACATAAGTGGGGTAAATACAAAGAACAGAATTCTACACTAAGGAAACTTGTTAAGGAAGTAACTGTTAGAAAAAAGGAAAAAGAGAAGAAAAAAAAAAAAAGTACCTGAAAGAAATATCATGGCAGAGAGAATAAATCAGGCTAACAAGGATTTGCATTTCTGAGGATATTTGGAAAGACAGTAACATTAAAAATGAATGGTGTTAAAACGAGTTAATGGGGGGGTGAATCTGATTTTAAAAGGACAGTAAGTTTTGCCTGGAAGAACAGTATCAGGCCACATGATTTTCAAGGAGCTGCAGAGCACTGACATACTCTTGCCTTTTAAGAAAGCATTTAGGTTGCTAAACTGTTTGTCCCTCCTAGCTTATGTTCATACTGTTTTGAAATGCCCTTTGGTTTCTGTGTCCATTAGGCTCCTATCACAGATGTACTGCAAAAGTAAAGAAAATCAGATAAGAATGTGACTGGTTCAGTCAAGCAGCACAGGCATTAGCATTCATTGTTTATCAATAAATATTCAGAGGCTGGGGAGGGAGATGTCTCAGCCTGGAAAATTCTTGCTTATGCCTTGCTACCATAAGAGGCTGAATTCCACTCCCAGGTCACACATTAAAATAAAGGCATGGTGGTCCTCACACACAAGCACACACACTCACACACAGGCAGTCATAAACACCTACACATGCACATATGCATAACAATGTAGTTAATTACAAATTTACTATTTACGATGTCATGGAAATCTTTTCTTGGTTGTGTGACTTAAAGTTTTTCTTCCAAAGTAGTTTATCTTCACAATTACATTAGGCAGCTCTGCCTTTGTTCACTCTTTCTAGCATGTCATAAAAGTAACCAGAAAATGCGTTTTATTCTAGAGAGAAGCATTTTCCCTTTTCTTTGGATTATAAAACAGAAAATGTTTTGCAACTTCTGTCTGCTGTGGTCTTCAGCATGTTTCAAGTGTCCTGAATTTTAGTATGCAAAATAATTAATACATTTTGAAGACTTATTTTTTAAATTAAAATTCTATATCCCATTCTGACTGAAATGAGAATTTAACTGTTCAGTGTTTTAGCAAGTCAAGTCTGCTTTTCTTAAAGCAACACTAAAAACATATGTTCGTAGACGGGCAATAGTAAAGAAGCTATCAGGGAGGTGAAGATGAGGGGCATAATTATACAAACATGACTCAAAGGAAAGTTTGATTTTCTTAAAGGTCCTTGTCTGTAGGTCTTCAAATATCAAAACACCCATGATTCACTAGGTATTTTACAATATTTTATTAAAGGTGCAAGTTTCCACATGAATAATGTATCTTTTTAACTTGAAAAGTGTTTGTTAACAACTGCTATTGATTGTTTTGCCATCCTCAAAAGTCTAAGTTACATGAAGTTATAAACCTAATTAGTGTCAGATAAGTTTCTTTTGGAGAACAATAGGCATGTACAAGGAAACAAGATCCCTCTGTCTACAAGGCTTTGTCTGTAAGTCTATCCTAGAAGATGGGGGTGGTCCTTTCACCACTGTGATTAAACTCAGGTGTACTATGTCCTCATTGTAAGCAAACTGAAAAATAAAACAATTAAGTAAAGTTCTCGTAAAATTATGTGGACATTAAACAGGCATTTATTTGTACAGCATAGAAATGTATTAGGCTTAGGCTCCACTGAGATAAGCAATTAAAATATTGTATTTGGCCTCTTAGCATAAAATTCCAAAGTTACAAGATTACAAAGCAATTACTGAATAAAAGAGTTAAAAAATACAACTTGAAGCATCTGTAATACCTTCCCAGTTTTGTTGCATGGTAGCTAGCAGCTTTACATTCACAAATACAGACACAGACACACAGACACACACACACACACACAGAGAGAGAGAGAGAGAGAGAGAGAGAGAAACATAATTTGTAGCATCCTCCAGCAATTCCTATGCAAATTTACATGAAAATCTTCATATTTAGTCTGTCACAAGGTCAGTACACTGCATGGCTCAGATATTCAATGGCTATAGTTAAATGGTAAAAGTTGGAGCAGTTTTACTTGCATTATAAGCAGAAAATGTCAATAACGAAGAATTAGACAAGGTTCTTGTGGCCACTCTCCCTCTCCCAGCTAAGTGATCTCACCCACAGGTTAATGTCAAATGACAGTTTCATGCCTCCAAACAAGAACAGAAAACAGCCTTGACCAAGAAAAGCACAAGAAGGTCATCCTGGAAGTGAGGAATCAGAGTTCTTTCCTGTGACCTCTGGGCTTCCTGAAGCTTTCTTACCAAGCCAGGCGAGTCCCAACACACACGCAAAACAACAACAAAGCAAACAAACAAAAATAACACCTGGATGAGAGTTAACGAATTTGGGCGCTAAGGGTATTACCACGGAAACTACAAATCTCAAATGTTGCTACATAATATGTTCAACTTAAAAAGCATGGCAGAATTCTTTAAAAAATTAAAAATAGAAGTACCATATGATCTAGTGATTCCATATGTACATGCACATACTGAGTAGATGAAGCCACTACCTCACAGACTATAATACAGAGATAGCGGTGTTCTCCTGTTCTTTGCCCACCCACGAGAAATACAGGAATTAATCTAGTTTTTCAATAATGAATGAGTAGATGAGAAAAGAGAGATAAAGAATAAGGGAGGAGGAGAAAGACAAAGAGAGAGGGATATTATGAAATTATGAAGCCTTAAAGTGTAGGAATCCCTGTCAACTACAGCAATTTGGATGAATACAGGTAATTTGTGTTGTGTGAGAAAAGCCAATCCCAGAAAGACAAATGCTGTGTGATGTCAGTTATATACAAGGGTTTTAGAATTCTGTCTCCCAAAAGCAGCAAGTGGAATGTGGTTCCAGGGGCTGGCCAAAATGTACACATTTTCAGTGATACCAAATAAATAAATTCTCACTTACTGAGGACTAGCAGGATGGCTTCAGTTAATATTGTAGTGTGTACTTGAAATTTTGGTAAGCCAGAAGCTGACAAAGCTGAAATGACTTTTCTCTCTCTCATGCATATCCAAAGGTAACTAAAGGAGGTGATGGATAATAATTTATTTTACTGTGATATTCATACTGTAATGCATACAGATATCAGAACATCACATCACTGAAGTCAGGCAGGGAGGCTCATGCCTCTAACCCTAGTATTCAAGTGTCTGGAGCAGGAAGATTATTACAGGCCAAGCCAGACTACATAGTGAGTTTCAAGAGGTCCTGAGCTATAGAGTAAGGCAGCCCTCACTCATATTTTTAAAAGCACCATGCCTATTTCAAGTATAGTGAATGTTTCTTTGTCAACCCAATATTATTGAAGATCATAGCAAATGATGAAACACTAAGAGAGCTCACAACAAATCAGAATAAAGCAAAAATGGCAAGAACATATGTTTACCCATGGGCAGCCTATGAAGACATCTGTTTCCCGGCCAGTAACTTTGGAGAGATCCCAAGAGAAGCCCACCTTTCTCTCTGTGTGGAGTCTATTGACAACAGTTTACAGAACAAAGATTGGGATATGAATCATCCACACAGTCCCAGGAAATTTCTTGAAAAGTCAGCAGTTATAATGATCAATTTAAAATCTCACCAAGCAAAAGCTGTGACAAGTCTGTAAGCACTGAAAACAACTGACAGGACAAAAAAAAAATGCTCAATGGGCCAAGTGTCTAACTACATGTTTAAGAACCTTAGTCGGGACACCTAGAAGCTTCCCAATGCCAGACATGGCAATGTCTATAACCCTAAAAGCTCCAGACTGATGGGAGGCAGAGACAAAAAAGTTCCAGCAAGTTTGAGGGCCAGTAAGCCTCCTTTGAGCAGTGGCGAGCTGTAGAGCCTGTCTCATGAAAACTGGAAGGTGTAGGTCAACTCCTGGGCTTGTCCTCTGACCTTTGTACACATGGCGTGAGAGTCATCATAGCCCCTCCCACATACTCACACAAGTATTTCCCAACAGTGAAATTATTTTCAAGGATGACTAGCAGTTTTATAGATTATTTATGTGGCCCATGATAGATAGTATAAATATCTGAAAGAAATAAATCTCATAGGGGCCTATTCTACAGTTGACTGAAGATATAATAAACCATTTATAGGTACTATATTTAAAATATATATATATAATGGTAATGCTGAGTTTGTATTCACATTTGACAATCCTTAATTATCTTTGTGTTTTTTTCTGGTGCCATGAATATTAATTTCTAGCTGTGTTTTCCTAAATGTTAGCAATTATTTTTAGGGACATATTTGGATTTTCATCCTAGCTTACATTAATAAAAATTAATTGATTGTAGTTTAGCCAGAAGTAAATTTAGTTATAGGTTACTATATTAGCCGCATCTGACACAACACAATTTTAGGACTACAAAAAAAGTTATTGGAGAGCACCATCGGCAGATGATAAACAGAGATGGCAGTGAATAGTTCAACGAATCATGAATTTATAGTAGAAATTCAGTTACCAAAGCCATTTCTCTGGTGAGAAGGAAAATCAATCATACTAAATTTCAAAGATGTTTCTATCACCTTCATCTTATAATAAAGTGCAAGGTCTACTACTAAGATTATTTCAAAGTTGTCCTGAACTCTGCAAACCAGAAAAAAATTATAAAAAGCCAAATGATTTATATTGATAGCCTCCTTGAAAATGATTTGATTACATTAAACAGTCTAGAGTTTCTAGGCAGATTCCAGCAAATTGTTCGAAACTGAATGACTAGTCTTCAGTGATTTTACTGCTTTGTATTTCTCACGTCCTTCTGTTTTGTCAGTAACTCACATACAAATGAGCTGATCCATAAGTGGTTCATAATACGCGTTTCCAAGCAGTGAAATGATTTGCAACTTGAAACAAACATGCTTTCCTGTCTTCTCAGAAACAGAAAGGCAAGGCGCTGCCTTCCTTAGCTGTGCAGACAATGCCTTATGACTGAATTGACTGATAGTGTACTTCTCCCAAATTCATGGCGCCCAGGTATTTGATCTCACACTGTAGTTCAATGAACAAAGTTGGATTTTCTTACTGATAAAATAGTAAATGTGGGTAGACAGGGGAATCCAAAGTTTTTATATGTGTATCAGAATATGGCACACATCTGCTGCATTCTAAAAGCCCTGTGTAAAACATGTCGCCGAAGTCATAGCAAATTCTTACTTTCCCATGCATCTTCACTTCCTTAGCTTCCTTTGCACCACAAGAGCAGCACAGGAAATAGAGTAAGGGATATCCTGATCTCTTCAGGTTTCCTGCAGGCTACTCTGCATGGCAGAGTACACCCTGAAACAGCAGGTTAGCCCCTCACAGAGCTAGGGAAAGGGAAGGGGCAGGCCGAGTGAAGAATGTGGGGCAGGCGCCTTCCTACATTTCTCTGACCTAGCTGGGGAGGGCTGAATGGCTGGCAGTTCGGTGATATTCAAGCTAACTTGCCCTTCTCACAAGCCGTTTATAGACTATCTGGAGCCCTCAGAACCAATATAGATGTAAAGAGAATGAATAAAACATAAAAGTGGGTTATAAACCACATCATCCTCCTATT
The DNA here is from genome assembly GCF_907164565.1 of Psammomys obesus. NCBI lineage: Eukaryota > Metazoa > Chordata > Mammalia > Rodentia > Muridae > Psammomys > Psammomys obesus. Next base: position 20,410,714 of record NW_026596073.1, read on the forward strand.
TAAAAAGAAGCAATAAGGAGGCAGAAAGACGACTATGAGCTATAAATTAGTCTAGGAAATACTAACATTGATTCCTAATGCACTCTACATTTTATTAGGATAAAGTCCATTAATTAAAAGAGCTTCTGCCATCCTTACCACATGCTGTAACTGTCTTGCATGGTTTTAAAACCCTTCACAGTACAGCTAACTAGCTTAATTTTTCTCTGTCAGACCAGACAAAGATATCCCAATATTATGCCATCTCTAATTTATTTAACTGGTTATTCAAAGCCTAGCTGGTATAAATTAGGAAATGCCTCCTTAGTTCATTCCAGGGTATGGAAGCAGGCATTTGCAAAAGTTTACTGTTCTAAAACACAGAAAACAGAAGCATGACAGGAAAACATTGAAGATGGCACTTAGACTGTAAAAAGCAATGAAACAAACTCATGCTACATTAAATCTACGCATAAACTGTAGGCTCTAAAATCATCCTCCTTAGAATTCTTGGCAATTCAGTGAACCAGGCCCAAAAAAATAAAAATAACTGAGACAGACACTAACCTCTTCAGTCACTGCAATTCTTTTCTTCCTCTTAGAGCACGAAAAAAACATGAAATCTGAAAAGTACCCTAGCATTCACATGGCCTGAGCTATCTTTTGACACAAATGACAATCAAGGTTCAGAGTAATACAGTGACTTCATCAAACTCACTCAGCAACTGCCAACTGAGTCAGATAAGGGATCCTGAGATCCAATGATCTTCCTGTAGATGGTCTGTTGACAGGAAGTTCAGTGTCATCTCCCCACTCCCCGACAAGGGACAGTCTCTGCATCGTGCATGAGGCTCCTCAGGTTTACCAACCATTTTTTGACAATTTTTAACAGTTAATAATGTCCTTGTGTACTTGAGCATGTTTTGGATACACACCTAGGAGTGGTATAGCTGGATGTTGAGGTAGCACTATTTCTAATTGTCTGAGAAAACGCCGGATTGATATCCAAAGTTGTACAAGTTTACATTCCTGCCAGCAATGGAGGAGGGTTCCCCTTTCTCCACATCCTCTACAGCATGTGTTGTAACTTGAGTTTTTGATCTTAGCCATTCTGTTGGGTCTAAGATGAAATCTCAGGGTCATTGTGTTATGCATTTCCCTGATTACTAAGAATGTTGAACATGTGCTAAAGTATACAACAAAGACATTTGCTCAACCATGTTTATAACTTCTTTATTCGTAATAGCTAAAACCTAGAAACAATCCATCTCAGGAATGGATACAGAAATTGTGGTACATTTACACAATGGAACACCATTCAGCAATTAAAAAACAAGGAAATCATGAAATGTGCAGGCAAATGGTGGGAACTGGAAAAGACAACCCCAAGTGAGGTATCCCAGAAGCATAAAGACACACGTGGCATATACTCACTTATAAGTGATATTAGACATATAATACAGGATAAACATACTAAAATCTGTGCACCTAAAAAAGTAAGCAAGTAGGAGGTCCCTGGGTAAGATGATCAATCCTTATTCAGAAAGGCAAACAAGATAGACATTGGAAGAAAGAGAAAACAGGGAACAGGACAGGAGCCTACCAGAGAGGGCCTCTGAAAGACTTTACCCAGCAGGGTTTTAAAGCAGATGCTGAGACTCATAGTCAAATTTTGGGCAGAGTGAAGGAAGTCTTAAGAAAGGAGGGGGGATAGAAAGACCTGGAGAGGACAGGAGCTCCACAAAGAGAACAACAGAACCAAACAAACTGGGCACATGGATCTTTTCTGAGAATGATACTCCACCCAAGGACCATTCATGGAGATAACCTAGAACCCCTGGACAGATGTAGCTCAAGGGAGCTCAGTTTTCAAGTGGGTACCCTAGTAATGGGAACAGGAGCTGTCTCCAACATGAACTCAGTGACTGGCTCTTTGACTACATCTCCCTGAGGGAGGGCCTCTGGCCACAGATGAAGACAATACAGACAGATGAGACCTGTTAGCTAAGGTGAGAAGGAAGGGGAGGAGGACTCCCCTTATCAGTGGACTGAGGGAGGGGTATGAGAGGACATGAGGGAGGGAGTACAGAATTATCAGGTCAGGAGGAAGGGAGCTACATATGAGATACAAAGTGAATAAATTTTAGGAAGTAAAAAATAAAATTAAATAAAATTAAAAAAGCTAATGCTCTTATATTCAGTCCTTTGGATCATTAATGGGACTACAAGAAAATGCAAAATGTATAACACCTTAACAATATCTGATCAGCCTTTGTAAGATGTCAATTGCAGAAGCCTTATATTCTAGCCTGGATCTGATCCAGTTCCTACAACACCAACCCAACTCAGTATAACTTCTGGATTCATCTTACTAACTCCACTTTAAACATGGAACTCTCATATATACAAACACTTGCCAGCCCTCCTTTTCTACTAAGTAAAGGTAAAATGCCTACTTACATCAAACAGTCCTATGTGATAGTATAATCAACCACACTCTTTGTGTGTTTCCCAGACTAACACAAAGCACAGGGCAGTCACAACCTTCCTCCTCTATGCACTTCCATATGCTTCCACCATCTGTTTTCTTACTGCTGCACATTTCACTCCTTCCAGACCTATCTGCTAAGTCTGTGTTATTGGGCAGATGAGATGGCTCAGTGTGTAAAACACTTGTAAAATCTGATGACCTAAGGTGAAAAGATCATCCGATTCCAAAAACGGTCTTCTCACCTCCGTGAGCATGTGCTTCCACACAGAAACGGAGAAATGATAAATAAAATAACCTCTAAGTCTGTCTTATTAAAGCTTACATGAACTGCTGTCATTTCTGTCCATCCCTCTAACCTCATTCAAAAATGCGTTCCCAGTCAAATACCACCTCTCTTTCCTGTGAACTCACTATCTGTTTTTAATATTTATACTTTTATGAAAATTACCCCACAAACTTGCATTTTTATGATGAGTATAATTCCAGCTTACTTCCCTACTAGGCTTCCCTTTTGAGAACAGTCATTGAGCCCCTCTGCTCTCACAATCCCTAGCATCCTTAAACTGCACATAATAGATTTTAGGACAGACTAAAAAGAATGGCTTAACCCTCACGGAAACTAACTCTCGCAGCATATTCCCTAGGGATCACCTTACAGACAGGCCAGCATATCATAGTATGTAGAGCATGGACTGCAGAGCATGGACTGAGGAAAAAACACTGCATGATTTTCTATAGGGGTGATGCAGAAAAACAAGACGCTGTGTGTTAGTGCTTTTTAGAACAATCAGAGCCTCCTTCTTCTCTCAGCTGAGGTTCCCTGGGACTCACACTCCCTCGGGTAGCAAATGCATTTAGAAGCTCTATTAACTCTTTCAGCATAATTAGTGCACTGAAGAAATCAATTGTTCAGTGATCTGGAAGGCAGTGTGCAGCTTCCCTAAGGCTTGCATCTGTTATTGGGCAGGAAATATGGTAACTTGTCGTGTTTACTAATTGGGTCAGTTAGTAACTTTGGTCTCTCTCTCTCTTTTTTTTTTTCTTTTTTCAGAAGTGAAGCAACAGATAACTATCCTGGCTGAATCATTATTATGAAAATTGATGACATCTTTTATCATTGATGCTTCAAGGATAATTCTCAATAACTGTATTCCACAGATGTTGTAACCACACTGTGAGACTACACTGTGTTAAATCAACCAATTAAATTAATAGTACAAGAGCATCCACATGGTCACCTAACACATGTAAACTTCAATTCATTTTCTTACAAACTTGGAGTGACTTCAACTTTTCACCGTCCCTTTTACTGACTACTAGGTCTTCCCCTTCTTCCAAAAAGCCAGCAGCAAATTAAGCAATGCATTGATCTCTCTATTCCCCAGATATTTCCAACACTGCTCTCTGCAGTGCTCTATTCCACGTACTACCTTCTCTATTTACCATCTTTCTTTCACGAATATGTGGCTTTTTCATGATTTCTGTGGATGAATCTCAAGGAGCCTGCCACATCCCACTTGTACTTTTCCAGCAAGACTCATGCTGTGATTGCTTTCAAGTTCTTGGAGTCCATTCTACTTCCACGCAAATAAACAGCACTGATGAAAACAGTTAAGTAACTGGAAAAAGAGGCTGAGTTGTGCAATTGGCTTTGCACACATTCCTCAATCGTGGCTTGTCACTGAGAATTATGTTCACAGAGCTTACTGCAGAGGGTGGCCTTTGTAGAAGTAGTATTATGTAGCCGGTTCATTTATTCTTTGGAAATCTAGAGCTTCACAGCTCTGCAACAACAGGAAAAGAAAGCCTATTGCAGAAGCTACATCTTCTGCTCATCACCTCCCTTGGTTAAAAACAAACACGGGATTTCTCACAGCATCTTTTGCTTTGTGTAGATTATTATTCCATTCAAATACACAATAAAAACTAAGTACCTTTCCATACATGATCACATTAGGCTGGAAGACTCATTTACGTAATCAGTTTTGCTAAAAGTTTCATAAACTCTTCAGCCCCTGCCATAGACTGGGAAAGTCAACCAACTAGAGGCACTGCGTTTTCCCTAGTCATTCTGGCTCCAGCCTGTTAGCCATGATAGTGAGGAGGCTTCTTGTTCACCATCCAACCACCTAACCAGCCACTCTACAGCTCTTGTAAATATTGTAAAATACCTCTCGTCCATTATTTTCATTACCACCCTCTGTCATTTTTCATGTAAACCATGGAACCACCACTTCCTACCCAGTGTCCTTTTCTGCAGTCCAGGCTCAACCCTTCCCATTTCTTGCCATCGTCTACTGAACTATAGGTCTCCCTATAGGCCTATGTTTGCTGGACTGAGGTACCCCATAATCTCTTATTGAAAGTTTACCTTCCTTTAATGTTGATCCAAATATTATTCCTCTAAGAAAGTTCTTTGATTTATCCCTAACCTTTTGCATTCAGAAATTGTTATGAAACTCTGTGATTGTTTCTCATGATTGATCTCTGTGGTCTTACAATATGCATGTTTGAATATTTTTATGTTGACTTTATATTAGATTGTAAAGGAGTGAGGGGCAGCCCTTGTGTGTGCTTTGATGCCACTCTTCTGTTCGAGCTGGATTTGTAACTTAGCACCCAACAAGAAGCCAGCCAACCTACTCAGTGTTTCGAAAATATGCATGTTACACTCACTCAATATATTTTTCTTTGAGTTGCTCATGTTCTAGAAAATTATTTTCTTTTGTCTAGTCATTAATACAAATCTGGATAAATTGTGTACCTATCTATTTCTTTTAGTAACTTATATTTCAATATTTGATTTTCGTTTTCTCAAACTGACCATTTGTGGTTTGCTGACTATGCATATCTTTCTGCTCCTTTTCAACCTTGTCCACGCAAAGGTAGATTATAGCAACAGCTCCTTTCTGTCTTTCTGTCAACCCCCGCTGTCATGTTTCTGTTTATGCAACACATTTTATATGTATCCCAAGATCTAGCTTCCAAAGATGAGCCAATGAAACATATATATATATATATATATATTTAAATTTGCATTATTATCAACATAAGAATGACATTTGATTGTTAATCAGTTATGCCTTTCTGTTTGCCTTCTGAAGCTTATCCTTGCTCAATCTTTGACCTATAGTTGTGGTGAGGATGGCATGTCTGCGAGCTGCCTCTTCTCCTCCTGCTGCTTTTCTTCTTCTTCCTGTCACAACTTGGGTTTATGTTAAACCCAAGTCTCTTTTTCTTCCTTTCCTCCTTTCCCTTCTCCTCCTTCTTCCTCTCTCTCTGTCTCTTTGTCTCTTTGTGACTCCCATAGATATCAACCCCAAATGTTTTCCCCTCACCTCTTTTTCTCTTCTCTTTTCTCCTCTCTTTCTCTTTTTTCCTTCTCTTTTTTCACCCCCAACCCTTGCTCTATCTGAGTTGGGTTGTTGTGTAGATGAGGAGATCTGGGAGGCATTGGGAGAGAGAAATCATAATCAGAATCATTATATGAAAAATAGCAACAAAGAAATATAAATTTAAACCTAGGTGTCTTTTCCAAACATTTTTTTCTTGTTCTAATGAAGCCTTGATGAAAGGAAAGCATCAGCAATCATCAGGAGTGACATTCAGTCAGTAGGGCAGGCAGCAGAATTTTCTGGACTCTTACTAGGTTATAAGCTCCCTCAGCTGTCTCCAGCACCTCTTAGGCCCTGAACTTTATCAAGCTGCCAGTACACAGCTTACTCTTTTTTTTTTCAGGTTTTCCCATCAGTTCTACAGCTACTGCTTTGTATGACAATCAAATCTCACATCTCTTCTCTACCCTCTATTGAAACCCATGTTTGCCTAGAATGGTGGTTGTCAGCCTGTGGGTCATGAACCCTTGGAAGTTTACAAATCAGATATCCTGCAATATCAGCTGTTTACAGTATGATTCACAACAATAGCAAAATGACAGATATGAGTAGCAATGATGGAGGGTAACCACAACATGAGGAATTGTACTAAAGAGTCACAGCATTAGGAATGTTGAGATTCACTGATGCAAAGTAACCTTTCTCAAAATTCATTGTAACTAAAACACTTTTCTAGTAAATTCTAATGAATCTCTTAGTCAATTATCACCCTTGAAGGCCATCATTTATACTTTGTCAGGGGGAACATTCGATGGTACTCATTCATTCCTGTAAAGCCTTGACTGAAGTACTTCAGCGAATTTCTATCACAAGAACTACTCCATGTGTCTTTGAGAGGAAAGTCTGGATGATGGCTAGACCTGCAAGATCCCATCTCACCACTTCTCTGATCCCATGCCGTTCTCAAAACTGCAGAGCCCTTTGCTTTGCTTCTAACTACTGGTCTCTCAGTGGAGGGAGTCTTTCTCTTCCTTCATAGCCCATTTCCAGAATGATTACTGTGACAATGGCTTTTCTCATCAGCTTCCATCCCAGTCACAGCTGGCACTCCTCCCTGGGGCAGCATCCTAGCACATATAAACTTTACTTACTTTCCCTCTAAGCACTGCTAACATTTGTCACACTTGGTGGCTAAGGGAGGTCAGGGAAGCTAGACTGTCTGGCTTTGAGCCCTGGTCACTTTGTTTTCCAGCTATTGAGTTATCTGTGCTTTGTATCTCTCCACAATAAGGAAAAAAAATCATAACTATCTCACAAAGTCTTTGTGAGAATGAAATAAGCTCATTAATTAATACTCATATTCAGGCAGATGCCTCCTCTTAATGTGTGTATCCAGTGTTTAGGAATAGACACTCAATAACTTATCAGAAAATGTTCAAATAAAATAATAATAAGGGAGCAAACCTTTTACTTTCCCCAAGTTACAGCAGCATTTCCCTCTGCTGCATGCCTGTGGATGCTAATATACTCCTTAGAGACAAGGGAACAGACACTCCTCTGTGCCTATAAGATGATAATATTAAAACTTTCAACTATAACAGCGTAATCACTTGTGTTTCTGTGCCTACAATTCCCTTCTCATCTAAGGGAACAATGAAAGATTCAAGTAGTCAAAACAGGAAACGAAAGCCGCTGCATAATTGGTAGGGCCAGTGCAAAATAAAAACAAAGAATCCCTTGTTAAAGCCAATATGAATTTCAAGATGATGACTGTGGACTGTTGAGCCGCTATTCTATACTCAGGAACTACACTGATTGCACAGATACTTGGCTCATAAAGCCAGCCCTAAGAGGAATGCACCTTGTTCTCTAACAGTTCTCAATGTACTTCCAGACACACCTTCAGTCCATTACATGGTGAAATCTGCTTTGATTCCATATTAAGAACTCTGAGGACAATGTCCTTACTGTACCTCCCCAACGACAAGTGTCTGGGATTCATTTTTAAACATTAAAACCACTGTCATATTCATTTTCCTCATGGATCTAAGCTTATCACTGCTTAGCAGGTCCTGAATCACTCAAGGTCTTCAATCTCTGCCTAGAGTGTCTGCCTACAATAGAATCTTGTTGACTATGTGCTTCTATTTATTAAGTGAAATTTGACTTTCATGGGGGAGGTTGTTACTAATTATCTAAGAAGATAATGAATAGCACACACAGGTGCCATATACAAATTAATATTGAATGAACCAAAAAAAGGCTTAGTGTGAAAGACTGGCTTCCATCACAGACCATCACATGAGCAATATCATGCCGTACAGAAAGTCCCTTCTGAGATGCCAAGATGGCTTGGCAGGAAAAGACACTTCCCAACAAGTCCATGACCAGATTTTGGTCCTGATAACACTCATGATGGAATGACAAAACCAACTCCCATCCATGACCTTCTGGCATCTACAAGCTGCTCATAGAATGTTGGACTCTCTCTTTCTCTCACAGACACACATAAACACACACATACATACTCACCCGTACTTATGTACACACAATAAAATTCAATGTATTTTATATAGCAAAGTCACTTTATACATTGAGCTAAAGTGTTCTTAGGGCATCTAGAATAGCACTCAGCCCCTGCCTGTATTGCACTCTAAACTAAAATGGCCTGGTGAAATGGCAGCGAGACTAGTCACAGCAAAAGGAGAAAGAAAAAAAAAATAGGAGTAAAGGTATATTTGTCAGGTAATGAACATTAGAATTGATTGAGAGGAAAAAAGAGTAAAATAGCAGGGCAGAAGAGAAAGTAAAGTGTTTAGCCCAGTACAGAAAAATCAGTATGGACAGACTTATTAAAAAAAAATGTATTGTTGCCATACTGTATTGAAATATAAATTCAGAGCAGTGGCAATAGGCTGGCTCTCACATACACAGGCAGAAAGCCAAGAGCCTCTGTTGTTGGCAGCCACTAGGCCCCAAGGGCCCCCACAATGGGAGGCCATGTTTTATGTGTCAGACACTGAGCCACTGAACAATGTTATTTCTTAGTTAAGGACCCTGGAGTTGCCTTTGAAATCTTCTTCATTTGAGAAGCACCATAGCATAAACAAACACTGATCGTAAAGCAGGAAGCACCAAGATTCACTGTATTTGGTAAGGAATGATAGTGTGTATTGCTCAAATAAATGCAGATGCTAGAAAATGAAGGGTCTTTCCACAATGTACACTGTTTTCAATGAACACTTCCTAAATCCCTCCTGGCTGTTGGGTATATAAGAATGAATAGGAAAGTGTTTCATCTGAGGCAAACAGAATAGAGAGAGTAAAACGTAATAAAGGTGATAACCAAGGAGATATAAAAGAAATATGGACAAGAGAACAAAGTTACGCTAATAGCATGATCAGCAGAAGCTGCTTTGGCAAGTCATAAAGGTTTGGCAAGACTCAGAAAGACATGAAAAGAGGTAAAAAGTTTGCACTGTGGTGTAAAGAATATGCAAAGGCCCTGAGGTGGAAACTAGTTTGGCTCTTTCAGTAATCAGAAGACAAGCAAGATAGAAATGCATATAGATGGGGAAATACATAGCAAGAGACTACAAAGATATACAGGAGTCACCACACCAGAGCTTAGAGAAATGGCAAGAAGTAACTCAGTTATTTAAGCGCATCATGAAACCCTCAAAGGAATTAAGGTGAGAAAATTATGATTGATTTCATAGTTTAAATAAAGTTTGGATGAACTGTAGAAGGACATAGTATTGTTATTATGTTCTAAATAGCAAGGAAATAGAATGAGCCGAAGTGATCCTCAACAACTGAAAAGATAATGACAATCTGGCATGCATGTACAATGGAAATTTATTCATCCATAACCAATGAAATTTGCAGGAGGTCATTCAGGATCAGAATGACAAAATCTCTGATTCTTTTTATTTGGGATCTTAGATGCTAATTTTTATATATGTGCATTTAGCTGGAAACGAATGTATGTAAGAGACCAAGAAAGAGAAAAATGGCCCAAAAAAGAGGGTGATAAAGAGGCTTAAACGGACAAGGGTGCAAGACTAATAGGACACATGAGGTATGAAAGTGGAAAGAAAACACTGCAGATGGAAGTGCTTCTTTGGAGATGTAAAGAAGAGAGATGGAAAGAAAGTCAACCAAATCTAAGAGTTTACAAAAAATGCTATAAATAAACCTGCTAATTAAATTTTTAATTGAAAATATCTATTTAAATGTAAAGAAAGACAAATAATTTAAAAAACAGATAAAGGAGTAGTTGTTGATTAATGATGGTGTTAAGGGAAGAAATGATAAAGTCTATTCTTTTTTTCAATTTTAATTTTTTCTTATCAGTTACATTTTATTAACTCTGTATCCCAGCCGTGTCCCGCTCCCTCATTCCCTCCCAATCCCACCCTCCCTCCCTCATCTCCACCCTGCCCCTTTCCAAGTCCACTGATGGGGGGGCACCTCCTCCCCATTTATCCGATCCTGTTTTATCAGGTATCTTCAGGACTGGCTGCAAAGCCTTCTTCTGTGGCCTAACAGGACTGCTCCTCCTTTGGGGGGTGGGGAGGTCAAAGAGCCAATCATTGAGTTCCTGTTAGAAATAGTCCTTGTTCCCCTCACTATGGGAAACCAATTGGTTACTGAGCTACCACAGGCTACATCTGAGCAGAGGTTTTCTAGGTTATATCCATACATGGTCCTTGGTTGAATGTCAGTTTCTGAAAAGACCCTGTGCCCAGATATATTTGGTCCTTGTGGAGCTCCTATCCTTTCCCCATCATACGAACTCCCCTTCTTTCATATGATTCCCTGTACTCTGCCAAAGGTTTGGTCATGAGTCTTTGTATCTGCTTTGAAAACACTGCTAGTTAGAGTCTTTCAGATGCGCTCAGTAGACTCCTGTCATATGTTCAATGCACATCCCATCTGTCTTTCTAAATGAGGATTGATCATCTTACCCCATGTCCCCTCTCTTGATTATCTTTTTTAGGTGTATAGATTTCATTATATTTGTCATATCTTGTAGGTCTATATAAGTGAGTATATACCATGTTTGTCTTTCTCCTTCTGGGATATTTCACTCAGAATGATCTTTTCTAGATCCCACCATTTGCCTGCAAATTTCATGATTTCCTCCTTTCTGATTGCTGAGTAGTATTCCATTGTGTAAAAATACCACAATTTCTTTACCCATTTCTCTGTGGATGTTCTTAAAGGTGAAGGCATAGAAACAAAGTAATGACATTAGGGTACATGACAGTCAGCAGGTATACCTACGGTGACAGTATGCATAGCGTGTATCCAGACCCTGCAGAGTTCCCTCCTTAAGTGAAGTTTGGCCAGTGTAGTTTAAAGTGTATAAACATCTCATTTTTTAATTAAAGTTTTTTTTTTACAGTTAATTACATTTCATTCCCTTTGTATCCCAGCTGTAGCCCCCTCTTTCATTTTCTCCCAATCCCACAGTCCCTCCCTCATCTCCTCCCATGCCCCTCTCTAAGTCCACTGATAGGGGAAGTCCCCTCCCCTTCCATCTGACCCTAGCTTATCTGGTCTTATCAAGACTGGCTGCAATGTCCTCCTCTGTGGCCTGGCAAGGCTGCTCTTCACTCACAGGGGAGTGGTCAAAGAGGCAGCCACTGAGTTCATGTCAGAGACAGTACCTGTTCTCCTTACTAGAGAACTCAATTGGACAATGAACTGCTATGGGCTACATCTGAACAGGGGTTCTAGGTTATATCCATGAATGGACCTTGGTTCGAATATCAGACTCAGAGAAAAACGCTATGCCCAGATATTTTGGTTCGTTTGCTTCTTGTGGAGCCCCTGTCCTCTCCAGGTCCTAGTAACTCTCCCTTCTTTCATATGATTCCCTGCACTCTGCCCAAAGTTTTGTTATGAGTCTTAGCATCTGCTTTGATACACTGCTACATCCCTCAACAGAGGAATGGATACAGATTGTGGTACATTTATACAATGGAATACTATTCAACAATTAAAAACAAGGAAATCATGAAATTTGCAGGCAAATGGTGGGATTTAGAAAACATCATCCTAAGTGAGGTATTCCAGAAGCAGAACGACACACACGGTATATACTCACTTATAAGTGGATACTAGAGTTATAATATAGGATAAACATACTAAAATTTGTACACTTAAAGAAGCTAACAAGAAGGAGGACCCTGGGTAAGATGATCAATCCTCACTTAGAAAGACAAATGGGATGGACATTGGAAGAAGGAGAAAACAAGAATCAGGACAGGAGTCTACCACAGAGGGCCTCCAAAAACAGCTCATGTTTGGAAGACTGTGTCCCCAGCACTCTCAACTATTCAGAATCCAACACTGGAAAATAGTGCATGTAAGCAGAGGGTATTTAGCTGGCTTTTCATGGGTTGCATCCCGTGGAGTTTCTCATTCCCACACATTAGAAAGTTATTGTTTCAGGTGTGGATCAGATTTGCACATCAGAAAGGGTATATAGTCCTGAGAGAGACTGATAAAGAGAGAACACTAAAAGGAAGAAACTTATCAAGAAAAAAGCACGCACACTGGCTGCACCCAGTCATTTAGACACTAATATAAAGTCAACATAGAATAATTGCTTATATGTATACTATAAACATGTATAATTAAGGGAAGGGAGCTTGATTACATGTGTGCTTACATTACAACTAAGGAGAGGAAGCTTGATTACATGTATCCTTATACACATATACAATGAAACAAATGGATCTAGTGAATATTCAAATACTTTAACATGGAATTAGTCAGTAAACTGATCTCACAGAAACCTGCTAGTCTTTTCAAACATGGAGAGTTGGGTTGTCCATACTGTAGCATTCTTGTACTGGGTGATTTTGTGTTGAAATATCAGGGGCTAGGAGAAAGCTCAGTGGTAATGTGGTTGTCTTATAAATGTAGGGATCTGAGTTGGATCCCCAGAACCCAGTTTGAAAAAAAAAATACTATAGTGATATGCACTTGTAATACACTCCTAGGAGTGTGCGGCAGAGACAGGTGGATCACTGGAGTTCACTGGCCAGGCAGCCTAGCCTGCTGGACGAGTACCAGATCAATGAGATACAGTCCAAATGTAAGTGGGGGGTGTCTAATAAAGGGTACCTGAGGTTTACCTATGGACTCATCATACACACGAGCACACACACATATGTATCTATGGATGAAGATACACCAGGATTAATTCTTCATGCACCTATCATGGCCCCTTGCCTCCCTCCCAGTGCTCTTACCTTATGGGTATTAGCTCTCTCTGAGCTTCTACTTCAAGGTGAAGAACATTCTTGTGGGTAGCTGTTGAAAGCTCTTTTATCTAAATGACTTCATGGTCTGCCCAGACATACACATACGTGAAAAAGGCACAGGAGAGCAACAGCTATTAAATTACCTCTGCAAACAACAGCCTACAAACGGTAAAGCAGCAGCTGTGCCATGAGTATCTAAAGTACTCCTGAGCTTCACAGAGATCTCCACAGGCATGGGAAGGGCTGTTCTAAAAACAGAAGGATGGAAAGTTTTAAAGCTCTACCTCTTGGCAGAGCGACTATCGTGGGCTAAGGCAACAGGGTTGACATCATTACAGTTTTGTCTCTGCATGGGGTGTTTTATTCTGATGTGCATATTTTGTGCTCCATACCCATTTAAAGATTTTATTAAAAATTTGTTTACAGGGAATATAACACCAAATATCAGCATCATTACGTTTTATATTTTTTTCTTCTCCAGAGGAGCTGTTCTCCTATCATTTGGTCTCGATATTTTAATACCTATCAGGGTAATTGCTGACATGGGAATCAACACATTTGCTAAGGTCCTTACTGCATTTGTTGATGCATGGTGCAAGAGGACAAAAATACTCCCTGCTCAGCAATAAGACAACCTGCCCTAGTGACTTTCATAACTCTCAATAATGGCAACCCACGACTCCAATATGTTGAACAGTGGTGCACCTTGGCCACAACAGGACCTGGCTAAAAGAAATGGGGCGAAGGAATGAGGTAGGTAATCTAAAATTATGCCCTAAAGCAGAAGGCAATAAATATAGGTTCTCTGACGACTGTCACAATCTCCAATACTTCTTACTATACAGACACTTGCTCATCCTTGTTCATCATTGCTCTATTCATAGTAGCCAGAAATTGAAAACAGCTCAAATGTTCTTTAACTGGTGAACGGTTGATGAAAATGTGATGCATTTATTCAATGGAATATTACTCAGCTATTAAGAAAAGGGAAAATTGTTGGTAGATGAGTAGAGCTAGAAACAATCCTCCTCAGTGAGGTAACTCAGACCCTAAAAAGACAAACGGTATCTGTTTTATTTGTGAACACTAGTTTTTAAGCTTTAGGTGTGTGTGTGTGTGTGTGTGTGTGTGTGTGTGTGTGTGTGTGTGTGTATCAATCCAAATAACTACAGAGGTCAGGTAGTTAGTAAAGAACCAGAGAGGAAGAAGGAAATCTTCCAAAGAAGATGAAATAGAATATAGTAAGAGTAAACTAGAATTGGAGGATTAAAGAGGGAAGGGGGTGGGAGAGAAGGATAAAGAATTGAATATGGAAAGGGACAACTGACATTAAAGGCTTTCTGAAAAGCCATATGTGAACCTAGTACTGTAGAAGCTTCTTAAAATATAGACACACATGCAAGGTGTCTAAATGAAGTCACCATGAAGAGGGTGCAGAAATGTCTCAACCAGAACTCTTGTACCACCAAGTAAGACCATCATTTCCAGGAATGAGCGACATCTTGTTGAGTCACTGGCCGACTGGATTCCCTAGGACGAGTACACACACCAATCATAGGCTACATTGCTAAGGTTATCAGTTACCCTTCACAACTTGATGGTAAGGCCCTATTGCTGAAGACTCAACTTAGTCAAATCATTGAAGATGAAGAAATTGAATTGGTGCCCAAATGGAAGCTGACTCCAATTGATGTAGCTAGAGGGAGGGGAAAAGTAATCATCAATATCATCCAGCTATAAACCCTGTGACCTATAATAGCAACTTGCTCACAAGACAGATTGGCATAGTATTAGCACAAATATTACAGGAGTAACTGATCATTCTCTTATTGTGCTGAAGGCCACTCCATAAAATGTAACCCATACTTCTAACCAAAGTGACAAAAAGCCTGAGAATAGGTAAGTTTTATAACCTGGGAAGAACCTATTACTATTGTTCTGCTAAAGGAACACAGCAGTGAAGCTATTCCTAGTGACAGATCACTAAACCTGCAAATCAGATCATCACTGATCCCTCATGAGAAAAGTTTCTTCTTGAAGCAGATGTTAATTAGCACAGAGACTCACAAATGAATAAAGTGCATAGAGTGAGTAGCTTTGGAACACTCAGTCCTGAATGAGATGTCTTTGTCAAATCCCTCCAAGCAAGTCTTGGGGATCTATGCAGAAGAAGGAATAGGGAAAGTGTAAGAGCCAGAAGTGATAGAAAACAACAGCATTCACTCACAACATTTCACCCAGACAATGACAGCATGCACAAGACCTGCACAAGTTACAATCAGACAAAATACCAGGACTGAGAAGGGGAAATGGACACAAACTCAAATTCCTTGCCAAGAAGTTACTTGTAATATACTTTCTAAGAAAGAAAGATCCGTTTTATCCAATGATGAGGGCCTGGGAAAATTGAGGGAGGGAAAAGAATATGATCAAAATATATTTTATGAAAAAGATAGATTAAAAAATTCTTCAGTGGGAGGGCCCAGGGGAGGATGCTTGAGTCTCATTCAGAAGAGGAAACAAAATAGACATTTGAAGTAGACTGGGAAAGGGGAGGAGTTGTGTGGGAGACAGGATGGAGAGCTTAATGGCCACAGGGATCAGATGTAGGGAGAGGGGTGGAAGAGATGGGGGAAGAAGACCAGGAGAGAGAACGGAAATCACCAGGGGAGTATCTCTGGAACAGGAGAGGCGCCAGAATCTATGCAGTGACCCTAGCTCATTCTTAATAGTGGGGGATATAGAACCTGAAGCCACCACACTCTGTAGCCAAGTAGAACTTCCTATGGAGGGAGGAGGACACCAATCTACACATAAAACCTTCTACCCAAAATTTGTCCTGCTTACAAGAAGTATAGGGATAAAGATGGAACAGATATTGAGGAAATGGCAAAACAATGACTGTCCCAACCTGTGATTCGCTCTGCCCCTATTAATGATACTCTGCTAGACTTTCATACAAGAGCCTAGCATAACTGTCTTTTAAGAGGCTTCATCTAGAAGATGATTGAAACAGATGCAATGACCCACAATCAAACAATAGACAGAGTTCCTGGTAGAGTGAGAGGAAGGATTGGAGAGCTGGAAGGATCAAGGACTCCACAAGAAGACTACAGGGGCTCATAGAGACCAAACTAACAAAGATCATGTACGCCATCTAGACCTAGACTCCTCCTTACACATGTGTGGACTGCTTTGTCTGGCGCCAGTGGAGGAAGATGTGCTTAGTCCTGTTGTTACTTGTGGTGCCAGAATGGGTTAGTACACATTGTGGGCCTCACCTCTGAAAAGGAGAGGGAGCAGGAGGGAGAGGGGCCTGAGGGGGAGGGCTGGAATCAGGCTGTAAAATGTTTAGAAAACAAATCACCAATGAATAACAGCCAGAGACCCCAGAAAATATTGTACAAAGTCCCATCTTTTTCCTCTTATAATGTTCTTTTCAGAAAGACTGCAAATCTCTACAAAATAAAAGCAATATAACAGTCTCATCACTGTTAGATCCAGTTAACAAACAGCATTATACTAAAAAAATTTCATAATCCAAACTTATAATTATTTTATAATTTTTATTGAATAATGAAAATTAATAAATGACTTCCAAACTGTTTAAGTCAAAAAAGACACTACTCTAGTGTCCTGTGAAAACAGAAGAAAGGAAAGGCAGCTTGTCATTGTAGCTAAGCATCTACTCATGTGACAGTATGCTTGCTGATGCCCTGACATTTTCAAAGTGAGGCTGAATGTGGATGCCTTTGATGGTGGGGACTTGAGGGTATATCAGGAAAGAAACAGGCTGGCAGGTGGCCGTCCCAGGTGGAACAGTTCAGAAGTCTTAGGTTCTACAGAGCTTGTAATTAGTCCAATGTGTGAATTTTTCTCAAGGAAGGCTTATATCTGCACCTGAGGTCTGTAAACCTGACCTTCATCTTACTAGGAATGATGGCGAGTCATGGACATGCTGAGAGGAACTTAGCTCCAAGGGAGAAGTTAAAGCTTTGCTTCAGGTGTGCCTCTTTGCAGACATCCCCTGAGGAACAGCGTTGCTCTGGGAGAGAATATAAAAGAATATCCCTAAAGATGTAAGGAAGTAGGATAGGGGCTCTTTTTTAAGAGAAGAGAGGGAGGGGAACTTTCCCTCAGCATAGGACTCTTGACATTGTCTTCTTGACACATGTACTGGAAGAGCTCTGTCTACGGAAGGAAAGGCTCCTACTCCATTCCCAGGCTGAGCCACAGCCAATCATGGTCTCTGTTGGTCAATAGGAAATCTGCATCTGAAAACTGCAATGACTGTTGCAGTGACCCCAGTCCTTCTTGTTGATATTTCTCTTATTATTGTTTCAATATTATTTTTTAACATTCTACGTGATTTAATGAAAATTACAGCCTATAATTAGTTTTCTCTAACACTATCATTACTCACAGGCTACATGAGTAAGATTAGAGTAAACAAAGAAATAGTTCTTAAATTAAAAATTACTTTAAAACCTTTTTCCCATTGTTCAATTGTAATGCAAGGAGCAGAATTCAAAATTAATATCGTTATACTTTCACATTGATAGGATTTAAATTTTGTGAAAACTATGCTTACATATAAGCAATAATCCTAGTAAAATATTTACAATTTGAGAAAAAAAAAGGAAGTCAAAATCATATTAACACATTAAAAACATATGGAGTACTACTTGGTACCCTACCATAATAAAAAGATAGCTTAAAATAAATTAAATTTTAATTTGCACAGGAGCATTCTTTCCTATGCATGAAGTCATGTGACTTTAGAGAAGGCATTTAGTAATCACATTTTTCTTTACCTACATAGTAGACATAATAATACAATTTAATAAATATATACAATTTATTAATATATATAACATGCTGCCCAATAATTATATATATATAACAGTCTACTGAACTATAACTGTTATATATATATATAACAGTCTACTGAATGTTTCCAAAGAATTCAAACCATCTGGATACAGCGACTAAGAAGGCTCAACAATATGGCTACCTAATCAAGACTTGTGTAATGACCACATCAGTTGACATGCCAACATCAACAAGGGAAATTTCATGAGGCCCTACTTCTAGATAATGGCTACTTAATGTTAAGGCAGAGAGAATTGGTTTTCTCCAAAGATGAGCCTCCTTGATTGGTTATCTAATTGAAAGTATTGAATCCTAAACACATGGACATATGAACAGCACTAAATGAACTCAGCATGTATGTATGCACATACAGATAGATAGATAGATAGATAGATAGATAGATAGATAGATAGATAGAATTATGGAAGATGTCATGAATTCAAATTGGAGTGGAGGGGGCACAGGATGAGTAGGAGTGGGGAGAAATAAGGCTGTACATGATATGAATATATTACACTTGTATGAAATACTCTAAAATATTAAAAACATAATTTAGACCATCTGAAACCTCAGACCACTTTTATGTACTGAATTGTCAAAATGTACAGATTACATTACTAAACTAGGTACTTCCAAAAGTAATCATTCTGCAAACACAGTAGTGACAAACATTATTAGTTCAGATGAGTTCATAAGCCTAATATCATGTCCAGTGTAAACAATGATCTTATTAAGAAAGAGCAATTTGAGCATAAAAAGTGGGTCATCGGTTAAGAGCACTTGCTAGTCTTACAGAGGAACCAGGTTCAGTTCCCAGCACATCAGCAGCTCACCTTCATCTATGGTTTTAGTTCCAGAGGGTCTTGTGCTTTCTTCTGGCCTCTGTAGCCCAAGGAACAAATGTGGCACAAAAAACAATGTGAAAGCAAATAATCATGTAACAAAACCAAATCATTAATAGACAGAATTGAACACACATATAGTTACTTGGAGAACACTATATGAAGAGAAATGGAAAAAAGGCCATCTGCATTTCAAAGAAAGGAGCCTAGATCTCAGAATATACTAACTCTCTTGAAATACTGATCTTAAACTTTTAACTTCAAAAACTATGAGGCAAAAAAAATTGTTTAAGCACTACAAGTTGGCACTCAGTTATGCCAACCAGGCAAAGCAATGCAGTGGTGGACTATACAAATATAAATAAGATGAAACCATCTTAGATTCAGATGAACCTAAATGTATTGCTTGGAAACCTTATATAAAGATCATATGAAAAGATCTAAGTGTCTTAAGATTGCAGAGGTAGATTCTGGACTGATGGCTCTTCATGTGACAGGATCACTGTTGGCCATCAGACTTAGAAAGATGTTGGAATATGCCTCTGAGGCCTCTACTGGAAGCAATTTCATTGACTCCTTGATCCAAAAGTTGTCATCTTCAGATTTGTGATGTGGGTTGCTACAGCAGATATAAGCAATGAGTGCAGGGAGTATTACATGAAGAAGTGTGTCCGTTTGTACAGGGTTATGTGAAAATAATGGATGCACAGAAGCAACATGCATGGCCTAAAAAGCAGTTGGTCTCAAAAATGTTGAAAGTACAATAGTGGGTCCCATAATATCTCAGAAGGGAGAGAGAAATGGTGAAAGGTTGACGAAGAGAACCAAGTTACAAGTAAAGAGGAACAAGAAGCTCTGTGTTTTGTCATATGGTGACTACTGCCAATAAGAACATGCTATCTTTCATATAGAAGAAAAGCATATGAGTGTTTCCAATATAAATGATTGATGTTTGATGGTATATATACATACCTACAAAGATACATTAAACACACATGCTTATATATGCATATATTGTGACATAATGAAGACACATGTCATAGCAAACTATCATACCACTAATATCTGTAACTTTTATGTTTTATATATCAATTAAAAATAAATTAACCAAAGCATTGCAACGATAGCTCAGTTGATAATGTGCTTGACATGTCTGTATGAGAAGGTGAGTTTGCTCTCCAGCACCCATACAAAATAGCTGGGCTTACTAGCGCTCACTTGCAATCCCAGTGTAGGGAAGGTGAACATAGGTGTCTTCTTGTAGCTCATTAGACAATCAGTGTAGTCTACTTCGTAATTCTAGGCCAGTGAGAGAGAATGTCTCAAAAAGTAAAATAGACGGTAGAATGAAAAACAGCATTGGAGATCATATCTGACCTTAACACACATGAACACATAGGCACACAGGCACACACATATGTGTGCTCAAAGACCTGAAAATAAAAAGTAAATTTAAAATAAACTCTTAAAAATCTGTTTAGAAATGATGCTTTTGTGATCACACTGCAGTATCAGGCTGCAGTTTCCGCATGGGGACACTTTATGACTGTGTCATAGCCAGTCACTGACGGGGGAGGTGTTAAGTGAGCCCTGTTCATTCCTGCTGAACCCTTAGCTACTGCAGTGCTCTGAAGGAGAGATGATCATTTATTTTCAATCGTGCATCAGCGGTGAACCCAATAGATAGCTTCCAAGTCATGGTCACACAGATGGTCCTGGTTAAAATCAGAGAGTCACAAAACAAAACAAGCAAAACAAAACAAAACAAAAATGACATGAATGTGGGAAAGGGCTCTGTAGGGATGAGAGCAGGAGGACAGGGGTGAAAGGGAAATAAGAGAGGGTGAAGAGTGGCGGAGATAAAATGAACTATCTACGTGCACAAGGCTGTCAAAGAAAAAATAAACAAGTAAAATAAAAAAGAAATAAAAAAGAGTAAGTAAAGAAACTTATTTTGTTTTGGGGGTAATGTTGATCTTCTTGGGTTTTGTTGTTTGTTTTGGTTTTCACTTCTTTCTTTTATTTTTTTTTTTTTGTTGCGAGGCAGAAAGATCCTGAAGTTGGATGGATTGGAGAGGGAAGAAGATCTGGGAGAAAATGAGGGAGAAGAAAGTATGAGCATAATATACTGTATAAAAAAAATTAAATAAAAAAAGAAAAGAGGAAATCGTGCTTCTTTTTGTTTAGAGCTTCAAGTTATGAAGCCTGGAACAGGAGTGTGGTGCTGATAATCAATGCATTTGTAGCTAGTCTTGTCCTCCATTTGTTCAGATGGGAAGAAAGTGAACAAAAAATGTAAAAAAAAAACACTAAGGACAAAGGCACTCACAAAATCAACAGTGGTGGACAGAACAGATGTAAATTAAAACAAAATGAGTTCATAGTGGTGCAGCTCACAATACTGTCTATGAAAATAGCATACCAGGAAGCACGCTGTTCCTGAAATAGAGACAAATGGCAAGCGGCATCTAACGAATTTATTTTGGAGCATAACTCTTTTTTGCTGGTGATATATGTCTTAAATGTTTTGATTTTCAAGCCCAGTTTCAATAAAAATTATTTTTTTTTCCTTTTTTAGAAAATGTGAGTTAGACACCTGCTTCAGGTAACTAGACATGCCTATCAGAAAACAATTGACAATTGACATTATTCTCTGAAGATGCCATGTCAGAATTTCAACTGAGGCCTCTCGGCTTCCGGAGAGCTCATCTGCATCTGCCCATAGCTACTGACTCAAACATGAAATCAAATCTACAGCTCACAGTGGTTTTTCATTAAACTTTGAACAGTGAATGAATCAGGGGTTTTAATTAATTAGATATAGTTTGCAGTAACAAACTGGCTACCAATCTCATTTTCTATTTCATTTATAATCCCCAAAAAGCAAAGGACTGTTGCTGTTACCATAGGTCCATTTCTGTCACTTTGAATCCCTTCATTCTAAAAAGTCACCTCAAAGAAAACATGGCTAGCTGGCTGTGAAAGCATTATGAATCTCTAGCCAAGATATTTGGCCTCTTCTGTTCTCCACTGGGACATCTTCAAAGTGAAGATAAAAAAAATGTCACAGGACTGTGATAATATTAAACATATGAATAAGGCCAAAGCCTATATAACATGGGGAGAAATAGCCAATGTTAGTTCTACTTGCTTTTCCTTGCTATCACATATCAATTAGAGTAGGGAAACATAAGAGAATCAATCCTGCCACTGCTGTTACTCACGCAACTCATGTTAATGTGCCCTCCCTAATACCATGTTAATTTAAATTACATATGTACATTCTTTCCATTGCAACAACCTAAGAACAGTGTTAAATCGACTTTTTTTTTTGCCTATTATGTGCTATTATTTCAGAAATTCTCTAATCTTACTTGAACTTTTTAATCAGTTTTTTTGTACTATATCCAAGTATTCCTTTATTTCATCAATCTTAATCTATAGTTACAAAACTAACTCTGTTTTCAAAACTCTTTAAAATGTGTGGAGTGTAGGGAGAGAAGGAAAGAGAGCTTGGAGAGAAAAGGGAAACGGAGGACAGGGGCATCTCTGACACAAGCTAGAAGCATGCAACAGGGTGGGTAGGCTACAGGAAGAATATAGGATGTCTCTAGCTGAGCCTCCTAGCAGCTGGCGGGATGTGGAGACTGTGGGGGCTACTTTCTACCCAGGCAGGATTTACAGTGTTGGGAGAGAAATACCAATCTACCTACAAAACCCTTGATCCAAAATTTACCCTGCCTACAAGTTGTACAGAGATAAAGATAGAGACTGAGGGAATGCCCAACCAATGCCTGGCCCAGTTTGGCCCACCCCATGGAAGCAAGCCAATGTCTGACACTATTAATTGTACTACACTTTGCTTACAGACAGGAGCCTAGCATAACTGTCCTCTGTGAGGCCCCACCCAATAGCTGATCGAATTTCAAGCTGAGACTCACAGCCAAGCATTTGGTGGAGCACAGGAGTCCTGTTGAAGTTGGGGGCAGGGGTGATGAGGAAGGACAGGAATGCAACAGCCATGCCACAAGAGGACCAACTACTCAAGACCCATGGAGCCTTGCAGAGATGGAAGCACCAACCAAGGAGCATGCATGGACTGGGCATGGGCCCCCTTGGTATGGGTTGGCAGTTTGATTTTCATGTGTGTCTCCTAGTAAGTTGAGCAGGTGTTGTCCATGACATGAACTCTGCTGCCTGCTTTCAATCATTTCCCCCAGGCGGGGCTGCCTTGCCTAGCCTCAGTGGATGGGGATGATCTTAGTCCTAATGTGACCTGATGTGCTGGGGTAGGTTGGTCGGAGGGGGGACACTCCTTTCCTGAGAAGAAGGGGGATAGGGAGAATAGGGTGAAGAGGCTGGGAGGGGAACCCATAGGAGAGGAGGAAAGGGCTACAATCCAGATGTTAAGTGAATATATAAATTAAAAATACATTTTTAAAAAATAAAGAAAAATTTATGTAAGAAGTGGGAAATAGTAGGACTATTCGTGGAGATAACCTAGAACCCCTGCACAGATGTAGCCCATGGCAGTTCAGTGTCCAAGTGGGTTACATAGTAATGGGAAGAGGGACTGCCTCTGACATAATCTGATTGGCCTGCTCTTTGATCACCTCCCCCTGAGTGGGGGAGCAGCCTTACCAGGCCACAGAAGACGACAATGCAGCCACTTTTGATGAGATCTGATAGACTAAGATCAGAAGGAAGGAGAGGAGGACCTCCCCTATCAGTGGACTTGGGGAGTGGCATGCATGCAGAAAGGGGGGGGGAGGGTGGGATCGGGAGGGGAGGAGGGAGGGGCTTATCGGGGGATACAAAATGAATAAAGTGTAATTAATAAAAAATAAAAAAAAAAGAAAAAATACTCCTTAAAACAATCATCTATGCTCAGTCACTCATATCCTCCTTCCACTCTCTTAGTTTGGTGTTCAGATAACGTCACCTCACAGAAATTCATTTGTAGAGTTGATGTCCATACGATGTGTCCGTGTTTGTACATTTCTTAGCTTCAAGGCCAGCAGCAGCAACAAAATATTGATTTGTGCCTTCTTATGGTCTGTGCCTTAAATGCTTCATCACCCTCATCTGTTAAAGGCTTGCTCATCTGTCTGTGGTACTGTGAGAAGGTACTAAATCCTTTAGGAGATGGGGCTTCGCAGAAGGAGGGGCATAGTCATGAGAAAATACTGGCACTGTTTCCCAGCCACCCTGAGGTGTGCAGATTTTCTCTATCACACATCTAGAAGCTGGCAATTGCCACTTTGTGGGTTCCTTTCATTTTTTATCTTCTCCACCCTCATAAGCTCCTAACACTAAATAAGAGGAAAAAAAGAATAGAGAGGAAAGGGGGTGTTATTATCATCAGACTATTTACTACTGATAGGGTTATTGAACTCCTTGGGGTAAGTCTGATCTTGACTGTCAGTTTATCTAATTTCTTTTTGTTGGGTTTCTTTCTTTTTTTGCACATTACTACTTAAAAAATTGCAACCAACAGTATCCAATTACCAGCCAGCAACCCACCTCTTGTGGCTCTAGCACTTATATATCATCTGAAAAGTCCCTAAATTTCCAAACCATAAAATCCAAGAAACTATCTGCAGTGAAAAAAAAAATCAGGGCCCTGCTAGAGCAGGGAGCAAATCATAGCTATCTTCTTTGAAGCAGCCCCATATTCCCATGCCTGGGATTAAAATGAAAATATATTCCCACAATAATACTGTTTTTAAAAGAATCCCAAATCCTAGAATTCTCACTACAACATCTCAATAACGTTCCACTTCACCACAGCCCAGAAGCAGTGGGGCTGAGCAACCATGGATCAAAACCTCTAAAACCATGAAGCAAAATAAATTTTCCCTTAAAAGTGAATATGTGATAATTTGTTATAGCAATGGAAAGTTGACTAACACATCTCCCAACCAGAATGTATTTTTGTCTCAGACTTCTTAATGTTGAAATTTCTCTGTAAATCAGACCTTGGAGTCCTTGTTTCTCCCTCTTCGTTGGCTTCCTCCATCATCTCTACATAATAATTGTAAAATATCTCAGCTTAGACTTTTAAACATGGTTCATAATATTGGTTCAGAATACTGTTCCTTGATGTCTATTCTTGGATGAGTAATGATTACCTCTAATTTATCCTGGCCAAAACCAAACAGAATCTTTCTATTGTGCTATGTCCCAAACAATTCTATATTCTTCTCTTTCCATCTTAATTGATGGCAACTGTATTAGTCTATGATTTAAGATGAGGATTTGATCACAACCCATAAGAAATCAATCAATAAATATGATCTTCAAGAGACAAAGAAACTATAATTTCCATTGTTCTTCCCCTGTTCCAACTGGATAGCGCTTAGGTCTTGGTGGACTATTGTAGTTTCTTTTGCTTTAGGTCTCTAAACTCCCTCACCACCCATTCTCAATATGTCAAGTGTACTTAAAAATTAAACTCAACCAAGGACCATCTATGGATATAACCTAGAACTTCTGCTCGAATGTGGCCCATGGTAGCTCAGTAACCAAGTAGTTTTCCAAAGTAAGGGGAACAAGGACTATTTCTAACAGGATCTCAAGGGCAGGCTCTTTGACACCCCCCCGAAGGGGAGGATCAGTCCTGTTAGGCCACAGAGGAGGACTTTACAGCCAGCCCTGAAGATACCTGATAAAACAGGGTCAAATGAAAGGGGAGGAGGTCCTCCCTATCAGTGGACTTGGAAAGGGGCAGGGAGGAGACCAGAGAGGGAGTGTGGGGTTGGGGAGGGAATGAGGGAGCGGGATACAGCTGGGACACAGAGTTAACAAAATGTAACTAAAAAGAAAAATAAAATTTAAAAAAATAATTATAACTAGAAAGTCAACTTGATGGAGACCTTGGCAATGATTATTTTGGACATCACAGCCTTGTATGGTATTTTGTTTTCTCTGGCCCTCAAGACAGTCTCCAGATTCCTGATCCTCTCCCAGGATGGCCTGTGAGGCTGTAGGTACTCCTGGAGGTACCAGGAGCACCGGGATGCCTGTATAATGAGCCCATTCTTCACAGCTTACCCTTCCTGACGACTGTGAACAATAATAAAAATGTGAGCACAAAAAAAAAAAAAAAAAATTAAACTCAAACATTCCGAATCTCAATGTTTTTCTATGTTACCCCTCCTCTTGTATGTGCACTCCTCCGTGTTCTAGAAACTCACAAGATAGACCCTTAGCTTTAGGTAAAATATTGAAATTCTTGAGCATCTTTTTAAAGACTACCTCTATCCCGCACATCTACAGATATTATCCTCGTTACTCTGCTTATTTTTTTCCCATTAACTCCTTTTAAATGAAAGTAAAACTTTTATAAGGTGATTCCAAAACAAGAAAATATTTTTTTCTTTCTATTAATGATTTCTTTTAACTTAGCACAATAATTCCTACACAGCCAGCAATCAATATGCATTTGTTAAGTAAATTAAACATTTAGAAATATGGAGCCAGAAGGAATATGATTCTGGAATATAATCCTTTACTAAAATCCTGAAGGCATCAGTAGTGATAGTCCCTATGCTAAACAAACAAACAAACAAACAAACAAAAAACAAGCAAATAAACTCTAAAATTGCTGGAAATGTTCTTGAATGAATTATAGATGGCCTCAAGTAAACACTATTAAGCATAGAAAGTCAAATACTTTTGAAAATCGGGAACATGTTTAAGCACTAAGGAATTACATCATAGACATCTATAAAGACGTCTTTGTAATGAAAAGGAGGGGAAATGAAAAAGTGAATTCACAAAATCTCACAACTAGAAATATTATACTTTTGTATTCATCTTGAAAGATCTATGCAAATAACAGTTAACCTCCTGTAAGAGTGAGAGCCTGCATAACCACAGACGCTGGAGCCAATTGATTTGTATGTGGGTTCTCCCTGTGCTTTGTTTATTCTTTTTGGTTTACTTCCTAATATTTGACCACCTCACTTTTGTTAGCAAGTCTCACAAGGCAGAAACCTAGAGAAACACGGGAAATTGAACTGTGTTAAAATTACCCCTTGATAGCTTTCTAGGGGAATATACTGGGGTCTTAGTTGGATCGGTAAGAAACAAAACAAAACAAAAACTGCATAGGATTAAATAATATTAAATGCTGTGAGACAGCAAACAAAACTCAAACAAGTAAATAGATGAAAGAGTGTTATGGGATGAAAGGGATACTGATAAGGAATGGGAGAGAACTGGGAAAGAGAAGTGAGAGAGACCAATATGTGTACTGGTGCATGTATGAAAAGAGTGAAAGAACAAAGTTTAATAATAAAACAACCTCTAGAAAATAACAGCAACAATAAAAACAGCAAAAATGTTAGTAAAATAGACTGTGCAGACCCTTTTGAAAATAAGTTATTTATATGATCAGATTCAATTGAGATAAGGTCTGAATTTGTCAAAAAATATTGTGAATGGATAGAATTTAAAAATTTTGGGGTATGTTTGAATATACAAAAAAAAAAAGGAAAAAAAACATAAAAGAGAGGGAAAAGGTAAAGGAATGTGATTCTCATATAGCGTCATGTGGAAGTGGCTATTTAGTGTGCATGTTTGTGTGTGTGTGCGCATGCGCAAGCTTAGATGCCAGAGGTCAACAGCAATGCTCCTTCTCAATCATCTCATTGTATTGTTTGTTTGTTTGTTTTGTTTTTGAGGAAGGATCTCTCACAGAACCTGGAGTTCAAAGAGTGACTATGCTCACTGGTCAATGAGTTCATGTCCCTTTCTCTGTCTTGCTAGTAATGGGTTTTAGTATCATCATGCCTGACTTTATGGGAGCTTGGAGTCTGAATTTAGATACTGTGTTTGCATTGCTTTACTGACTGAGTCATCTTCAATGAATAAATGGAGCAATTTAACATAGCAGACTCTGTTCTAATAAACCCCACTGGCAAGAACAATGGTCATATGTGCTCCTGCCTTTACTATCAATAGAAATTGAATAAAAAATAGCAAGTTTTTAAAGGTTTCTAAGGTTATTGTAGTAAAATTTTCTCCTATTGTTGTAATTATGAACTAGATAAATTATGACAATCTTTACTCTCCACATTCAAACTCCAGCTTCTGTGTCACTTATGTGTCCAAAGGTTCTGAAGCAGCAGCTCATTTTAACCATTCATTTTTCTTTTCAATTTTTAAATGGAAAGAACTCTGAAACTGTCTAGAAAGCAATTAACATATGGCTAAAACTATCATGGGAAATATAAAAAGATAGATTAAAATGTGCAACCAGGACCTGTTTTAAAACAAAAGGCAGCCCTTTGATGTTTTTTTTTAATGTGTTCTCTAACTTCAAATGCAGAGAAGAGTATTACAAAAGATATTTTAAAAATATAACGTGGCATCTCCTGGAGGGAGAAGTTTTTCTTCCTTTTGTACAGATCAAAGAAAAGAAAATGTGTTGTTCTTTGCAAAGTCATTTGAATGTAAGCTCCCTGAGAAGAGAATTCTTTGCCTCATTTATTACTAACTCACTTGATTACTACATGTTTATAATTGGCAATTAAGAAATAGTTCTGAGTGAATACAGTATGCCCAGACTATAGTGGGTTTAGCACAGGAACAGAATCCATTTTCCTCTGTAAGCGACTGCAGACATTTAAAAGAAAAGAGATAAATAATGACAAACCAAAAATTATCATCTGCACGAAGAACAATGCAACTATTAAACAAGTTTCTGAACCACTGTTTAAGACCCTCTAGAACACTGCATAAGAACTCGTAATCCATGCATAGCATAGTATAGCTTCAATGCATGCATAAATAGTCATAAAAGTGCCAATGATTTCTTAAAACAGGGTAATGTTCTCTTCTCTTTCTCTCTCCCTGATTGTCTTCTTTTCCTATTTTCTGTAGGGTTTTTGTTTGTTTGTTTGTTTGTTTGTTTGTTTGTTTGTTTTGTGGCAGAGTACATTTAGAGCAGGCTAGACTCCAACCTACTGTGCAACTACAAATGGCTTAGACATCTATACTGTCTTGCTCTTCTCTGCCTCCCAAGGACTGGAATGCCAGGAGTTTGTCACACTGTGCAGCTTGATAATTTTCTTGAATTGGCTGACGTAAACCTTTCAATGTAGGGAATCAATACAAAATTCAACGTTTAGAGAAATTTTCCACTACTTCATTCAATAGCCAAATGTAAATGTTAGTTTTTATTCTTATAAAATACTAGTTGTACAGAATATTACACTTAAATTATTAGTTATTCAAACTTAGGGTAATAAACAACTAAAAAACGAGCAGGCCTTCTCTAATTATAAGAAGATATGTTAAGTTCCCAAACAAGAGGATATTTAAATGGGGCTTAATTAGAGCTGCATAAAAGCACAATTAATAGTGGACTCTGTACCACAGTCCGTAGGCATCAGTAGACATTGTCCCAATCTAATTATAAATTAGCTCAAAGGTTGCCAAAGTAAACAGCCCAGCCTACACAACTCTCTGCCAACTCTCTTACAAAGCATGTAGAACCAACAAACTAAGGAATAAAGAAAAATAAATTACTACTGAGCTTCTTTATTTCTCGATGAAGTTCTATGAGCAGAAAGGTCATTTTCTTGCTTGCTATCGTACCCTTTGGTGCCCTTATATTATTCTTTTCTTAATCACACTTAATTTTATGCATTATACTCTATTTATGCATTCTTCAACAGCATCTTTATTTATGACTTTGTGAATCAACAGCTTTGTGATAGGAGGCTAAAGTCACTTAGCTAATTACACATGCTTGATAAGCCGCATAATAATAACCACTGCAGCACTGTACACTAGTTGAAGGCATGTAAATCACTGCTTGCTCTTCTCATTTGAAAATTAAAAAAATAAGACTTTTCTTTAGTTGTTTAAAGGCACAATGTCTCCTTCATATATCTTCTTAAACATACTATGCATTTGACCCAAATTTAAGTTTCAGGGTTTTTTTATAATTTTTTATTTAACTACACTTTATTCATTTTGTATCCCCCTATAAGCCCACCCTCCTCCCCTCCCGGTCCCACCCTCCCTCCCCTTTCTGCATGCATGCCCCTCCCCAAGTCCACTGATAGGGGAGGTCCTCCTCTCCTTCTTTCTGATCTTAGTCTATCAGTTCTCATCAGAAGTGGCTGCATTGTCAGGGTTCTAGGTTAAGTTTTTAAAAATCAAGGCTGAACTCTACTTTATCAACAAATAAGAGAAATAATAATAGTCAACTTAATGCAAATATTTCTGATGAAAAGTTAATAATATTATTACCTTTTCTGATGGAAAGTTAATAATATTAATTCCCATATTTATCAAGAGTGCGAACAATGTTCCGCATATAATGCAATCTCATAAAACACAGCCATTTGGACACCCCTTTCCCCATAAAGATGTCATAACGAAGTCTGACCCATTCCAGCCAGATTAGAAATGCATAGGGAGATGGAATACCCAGCACTGGAATGTCAATATGACTTCCGCAGGAAGATTGAAATTTCTACCAAGTTATGAATAAGGTCAAAATAACACTTAGGAGATTTACTGCCATAGAAGATCATACCCTCCTATGAGTGATTTACTGAATGTGATATAAAGCGGAGTGTGGGTATGCCGCATTCAGATGCGAGCTTGCAGCTGTCAGTGTCTACATTTGCTCAATCCGGCTAGAGGATGATTTGAAGGTTGATTTAATTGTAGCTTCTGAATCACGTTCTTCCCCATGTTTTAAATTGTTTAACATAAATATATAAATGTTGGAGACATTTTAAGACTGTAAATATTTCACATAAAGAATAAAATATTTCATTTCCTTCTAAAAGAGAAACTGAAAATAAAAATGACTCTGGCGAAAAAAAAAAAATCACATTGCCTAATAATAGTAACTGCCCATTACCTGTAGCCGGGTTTAACCTTAGGATCAGAATGTCCATAAGGTGTTCAGGCAAATCTAAGAATACACCAACATAAAGTGAAGGCTTTGATTGGACTGATTCCTCTGAGGAGAGACACACACCTGCACATGTTCAGGAAGAGTTCAGAGACCAAAACTAACCAGCTGTTAAGGCAGCACTGTTTAGGTTCCTTAGGCAACATATACGTAAGGTAGCTTTTTCTCTATAAGCAAAGTCTAGGAAGAAATTACATTCTTTTGGGTCCTGCTTTTAGGCGAAGACAGGTGTCAGCAGTGAGTTTCCCCAGTACTGTTTGCTCTGCCTTGTGCTACCTTGACCCATCACCTAACACTCACTCCCAAGCACCAGCAAGTCATCCTTTGGGAGAGTATCTTATTCTTCCTCTGTAAAGTTTTACATCGTGTCCATTTTCACTTTTATACATACCTCCTTTTCTACATATTTTCTTGCCGGGTTTTCTGGCACATTCCTTGGATATTCTTTTTACTGAAAAATGAATAGAAGACTAGAAAATAACATGGCGCTCCATCACAGACCGCCGGAACATGCAACACCACTATCTAACTTAGTACACTCCTGTTTTTACTGAGTGCGAAAGAGCCCCAATTCGTTGAGCCTGCACATGCAATGAGGGAACGTTGATGCATCTTCTCAGAAGTCATTTGGTAGGAAATGGAAATTAGGAGACCATTTCTACCTAAGTATACGTGCTGTGGAGGAAAGAAAATGAGTAGGCACGGTGAAAAAATAAGAACAGATACACTGACACACAAAAATAAAAAGAGCAGCATGCAAGCATGTAAAATATGTCTACATGCCCACAGGAAAAGCCATGCATACTACCAGTACACATAAATTAATATTGTTAGAACTCAGAACAAGAAATAAATAAACATATCTCCCTGTGTTCCTGCAAGGCACTCACCATCTTCAGTTGGGACATAGATGTTTAAGTATAGGCAGTCTTCACTCTGGTCTTGTACATATGATGAAACCACATCCAAGTTATTAGTGAACCACACAGGAAGCATCACTTCAGGCAATCTGCCATCAATGATATTCTGGGGACATACAGGAGCAAACTGAGTGGCATTCCGGATATCCGACCAGGGAGATGGCGGTTCTGGAGGCTGAAATCGATGTTCACCTGTTGGTGGAGCAGCATATGGAACCCCAAGAAACTGAATGACAGGCCCCAAAATTTCATTATTGAGTTCTTTCTTAATTCCTCTTATCTTGCCAAAGTTAGTAGTAACCAATGGGTCAACATCATCCAGTTTTTGAGAGAGCACATGGACAGTCTGTAGCAAACATCCCAGCAAACAGAGAGTCAATGGGGCACCCAATCCCCTGTGTACCACACAGGCCATCGTGGCTCTCCAAACATAATTTGGCCACATGCATCTGGGAAGCGCCATGGTCCCACATTAGTTGTTTAGTTGTCTGGTACAGTGAGGCAAATATCTGTGTATCCACTTGAGAAAGATGGAAGATGGTAGAATGTGCCCCCAATCTCTCAAATTTGAGCTTGTTAAGGAGAGATCAGAACACTCTTCATGCAGCAAGTAGCTCCCATTGATTTCCCACGGACTGATGCAACATCTTCAGTCACCCCTATTCATCAGACCGTCTCCTATTGACCCTTCTGTTTTCCATAGTAGCAATGTGCCGAGAGTGGCCATTGATGTAGATTTTCCTTGTATAAATCAAATCCAGTTAGCTGTGGGTCTATATCCTAGAGGGAGAAAAATGAAAATAGAACATTAGTAAAAACAAGTCAACAGACAAAGTGAAAACCAGATGTTTAACAAGGTATAGAAATACATCAAGAGTGGATAGAATGAGGTAAGTTGAATGCTACCAACAGAAAATTATGGCCTGATGTAAAACTACAAATGAAATACGTGATTATTACGTTATTGAGCAACTTGCCTGTTGCCTTTGCATGTACTGACTTAGAAGCAAGCTTTGTCAAATACAGTTTTGGAGTATTGCATGCTACAGTTGTATTTTTTCCCCAACACTCCGGTTATATGTGACAATTTCTTCTTTACTGATGAGTTAATAATTTCAAGTAACAGAAAACTGATCAACAAACATCCTCAGAATTAGAATCCCATAAGCAGAAAACCTTTTTAGAAAAGCTTTAGTGGAGTGTCTACTTGTTAAAGTGATTGTATGTAACTTTAAAATGAATAAAAGGAATTTACCAAAACTCATATTTACAATGAATGGAAACAAACATATTTAAATCCCACTTCCTCATGAGTTCAGGTTCTGTGCCATTTCTCAACAGTTCGCAGGGTCTGTCATTTACAGAAACTTACTTTAAACCTGAGGTCAGGGATTTAACAGGAAAAGTGCTATGAGACAGCTCAAGCAAAAGAGAAAGAAATGGGCACTTTTTTTTCATACCAAAGATATTTTCCCATCTAACTATATGTTCCAACACCCAATAAATTTGCAATTTGTAAATGAAATTCTGAGTCAAAGTCAATGTTTTAAATTACAAATTTTGTTCTCACTGTGTGTGAGAGATCAAAGGAGGAATACCAGAAGAAGAAGGAAAAAAAGCATGGCGATTTAAACGAACAATCATAGCTAATCGTGGCATCTTTCGTATTAACACTCATCAAACATTTCATGCTGTTTACTCAGTGCAATTGAAAATGCATCCGAACAAGCCGTGATCAGCGCAACGCAATTCGCAGGGTCATCTTGCACCGTCAGAGAGCATGCAGCTTAGCAAACTGTCTTTTCTTGTTCAAGCCACCTTTTAAAGTGCTTACTTTGGAAATAGTAGTGTTGGTTGGTACTAGAGATGGTTCTACCTGTCATATTATGGGAAGATTCCTGAAGAAGCTCTGGTCCAGCAGTGAGACTTGCCCGACTTTGAGCTATTTTAAAGGAAACTGTAAAACTATATAGGCCAATAGGAGCTTTGGTTCTGGAGCTGATGCTCTTTTAGCTCTGAACAATATATCACTGGAGGAAATAAGAAGATAAATGTCTTTCTTCAAGAGTATTCCAGTCTGTGTTAATTCTCATACTTTGACTGTGAAAGTACATTAACGTACAAAAGGTAAGCTTAGTCCCTTCTGCTACATGTCCCAGAATTCCTGCACTGACAAAAGATTTAGCTACATAAGCTCATGTCTGTAAAGAGTGTATTATGTCCATGGATTCGCTGAATTATGGGAGGCCACAGTGGGGCTGAGTCCTATTTGCCTTTTGGTGTTAAAAGGTACCATTTTGACACCTAAGGTAAAAACCCTGTGGGAGGCCAGGAAAGGCTTAGCCAACCATTTTATTCCGTGTCTCCTTTCCAATTGCAGTGATCTCTAGACATTCTCCTTCATACAATTGGCATCCCATTAATAGTCCAAGACACTTGTTTAGTTATTAACAAAATAACACTCCCCTTTGGACTTACAAGTCTTTTACTTCCTTAATTGTGTTAAGATAAAACAGACTCCTACTTTCCACTAATAGGCTGTTTTGATAGAATATTGGGAGGATCAGAATTCTGCACGACATAGCAAATTTTGTAATTTTCCTGAGTTTTGTCCTTGTTACCAAAATATTCCTTGTTGCACGTGTGTAATAATAGAGAACCATAGTATTGATCCAAAAGTATTTTCTAGACTTCACTATTATAATAATCTTTTAGGTCAGGCAATGAAAAAAAAAACAGTTTGTATTAGTGAGATCTTTGAAAGTAATATACTCTTAAAAGATAAACATCTTGACAGTTTTTCCATTTATTAATATTTCTGAAGTGGATGTCAAGCTTCTGTTTAGTGCATTTACATCTTATTTAGTACAATCCTATGAAAATAGGTTCCACTCACAGGCAATCGGGGTTCCCAGGGTTAAATATGTTGGCCAGTGACTCTCCTCATCAAAAGCAGAGCCAGGGCCCAAGGTAATTTGATTTAAAGGCCATCCTTCTGACCATTTCTACTGTATCATTTTCAACTTCTAGTTGCTTATGAAGACCCTTATCAGGCTAGATAGACGGCATGTAAAGTACATGCCCTGCAAATATTAAGACCCAAGTCTGGAGACCTGGTGCTCTCCCCTCTTGCACAGTGGCATACACCGTGACTCCAGAGATGGAGAAGCAGAGACAAAAGTCCCTGGAGCTCATTGGCTCTCAGGGTCAGTGAGAGACTCTGCATCAAAAATAAAGTGAAGAGTAAAGGAGGAAGGCACCCAACATCAACTTCTATCCTCCATAGGAGCGTATATGCAGGTACTTTGCATCCTCCTTAAAATGTGCACACATGTGAGTGTGCACAAATACACACACACACACAAACGTGTATATATGTATGCACGCACAAAGAAATAAAACTCCATATGATCCTATAGTATTTGAAATTGAATTACAAAGGTGTTTGATAGTGTATTTTCTTGAATATAGGGGTCTAGTAAATACACTAACAACTTTATAGAAACAAATCTTTATTGGTTTAACTTCTTTTTTTTTTGAAAAGGTATAGTTTATTTTGTGTGGCATTCTATTTTTAATCAATTTTGCTTTACATTAAACATGGTGTTACACTTTACCATACTCAATTGTGGTGACCATTTTTTATGAAAACATTCTTACCTTCTAAGAGACTGTTACTGTCTATGTGCCTCACAGCCAAGTTAGTAAAGCACCTTGAGGGAGGTGGATCCTGATATCATGCTGTGTACTCAGTCTGTTCAACCTGCCTCTAAGATATGCAATAAACATCCTTCCTTTCCATAGATTTCCTGTGTAATCAACTTCTACAACCAAGGCTAAAGCATAGTTTTGACCTTGAGTCATACATTTTTCTACGCACCTGATCCAAGGAGCAATGTGTGTGTGTACATACGCATATCTGTTATAGTAATCATTTGGTGAGGATAACGAGCAGGTTGAAAAAGGTCTTATGCAACATATATCTGCCACAAAAGTTTGAAATGATATAAGATATTGTCTAAAATTAGTCAATTTGCAGTAAATACCTTGTAAACTGTTAAATTTTCCTATAAAGTATCTCTTATTTGTTTCCCCTGTGATTTCTATTGTACTGCTCAATAATTCTAAAGCAAAGATCTTTGTTAGAGACAAGACAACCACAGGTAATAAAAACATTTCAGATACATACCACAAATAGGCTACAGACGAGCCAGAAACCACAAAACTACAGACCGATGGAAGACATAATGAAAGAAGTGGAAAAAATCAAAGTGCTGGCTTTTGGAGAAATTAATACAAAAGGAAGTCTTGGATTTTCTTTCCTCAGTGTAATACCAATACAATTTGGTGGCTCTGAGGTTGTCTTTAATGTGCTTTACTGACACACACAATCATGTAAAAATGGTTTCTCCTTGTAGTAGAATTGTGGGAGGCATCCTCCACAGGCTCTTGTTTTTGAATACTTGATTCCCAGTTGGTGGCACTGCCTGGGGGATAGTATGAAGATGTGGACTTCTTGGAGGAAGAACTTAACTGAGGGTGGGCACGGGAGCTTACCGCTTCACACCACTTCTAGCTCAAGCTCTCTGTCTTATTGCTACTCTTGAAGATGTGGTATCTCAGCTTAATGCTTGATCTGCCTGTTGCTGAGTATCCCTTGCCATTATAGATTCACCTTGAAAACTGTGAGCCTTAAATAAACTGTTCTTTTATTACCTGCCTCTGCTCTTAACATTTTGTCACAACAACATACATAACTAATGCGCTTATCCACAACAGTAAGAAACCATTCAAATAATAAAAGGCCAAATGTCCACAAAGGGATACATAGATGAATCATAAGATAATCAGGAATTGAAATTCTACATAACCATGAAAATAAGAGGTCAAAATTGTCATTGTAGACAGATTTCACAGTTTTTAAATTAAATTTCAAATGAATAGGAAAAGTAAACAGTTATTCAAAAAAATTAAAAATGAAAAACAACACCATTTATTATTAAAAATGTCTAAATACATAGTAACAGGTGAGCTGTCAACACTGAATAATAGGGGAAAAGAATGGAATTAATTCAAGGAATTAATTAGCTGAAACCTAAGATGGATAGCCTGTGGTGAGGCTTTAAAAGGCCAACAATTAATTATAGTAAACTTGACAAATTCTTAGTATCTAAGAGTGTTGGCTAATCCTCACATACATGGAAAAGTTTATTATAAATTCTCTATAGTTTTTTTTTTGTTTTGTTTTTTGAACAGTTTTGAATAAGTAGAGTAAAATAATTGAATAAAAATATGTAGGAGACTATGATCAGTGTACAATACACACTTGTATGAAAATGTTCTGATGCAACAAATTATCAAATACAGTACATGTAGACAATGAGCATTTAAAATCAAAATACAACTCTTGTACCAGACAAGTATCATATTACAAGTAGAAGAGTCTATCACTCCAAGAGAGACTAAGTTTCTGCAATTTACTGCTAGGAAGTCCTTGCTCATAAAATTTTCTGTTATTTCTTCCCCTAATTGAAGCATATGTGGTCTCAATAAGACAATATGAAAATAATAAATACTATTCAATAAAGCATTCTAAATGGTAATATAGTATATAACTTTCATTTGTTCAATAAAAAGTTGGTTCCTTCACCAAATTATTTCTTGGTAACCCAAATTAAAAACGAACTAGAATTATTTAAGACCTTAGAGAATAACAATATCGATACAATATTTCATCCACTCAACAAATATTTATTAAGAACTTATAATGAACTGGGGTCTTTTATTATTATTAATTACACTTTATTCATTTTGTATCCCCCTATAAGCCCCTCCCTCCTCCCCTGCCAATCCCACCCTCCCTCCCCTTTCTGCATGCATGCCACTCCCCAAGTCCACTGATAGGGGGAGGTTCTCCTCTTCTTTCTGATCTTAGTCTATCAGTTCTCATCAAAAGTGGCTGCATTGTCCTCTACTGTGGCCTGGTAAGGCTGCTCCCCCCTCAGGGGGAAGTGATCAATGAGCAGGCCAATCAGATTATGTCAGAGGCAGTCCCTCAAAAAAAAAAAAAAAGACCCCAGTTCATTTTCCATCACCCAGGTCAAAGGGGCTTACACGTCTAGCTCCACCAGACCTGATACATTTCCTTATCTTTGTAAGCACCAGTACGTAATCATATACAAATATACACAAAAATTTAAAACATTGACAAAAAAAAAAGAACTTATAATGTGCAAGCTACTGTGCTAAACATTACAGAGAATTTTAAGAAATATCTGCTGGTTGTTTCAAAGTAGACCTTGATATTATAAAGAAATAAATCACAATAAAGAAAAAATTCTGATGCTGGTTACTATGTAATAAATAGACAGATAGATGGTTCCGTGGGTAAAGGTTTTTTGCTGCTGAGCTTGATAATCTAGGTCCAGTCCCAGGGATGTACACATTAGAATTTAACTGACTTTCATAAGTTGTTCGGTGACCCCCACATTCACACAAAATTATGTATTTATATAAAAAAAAATCCTTTGTATATAGGTAAATCTCAGTGGATCTGGATTGTCTGGAAGCTTTACCACTAGTGCCTTACAGGAACTGATGGAAACCTTTAGTCAAGATCATGTCATTCATAGGCGATTCCTTAGTTTTCAGGGCACCTATGTAGCTACAAAATGATGATTACCACTTACTTAATAAACGCAAACACATTGCTCCTATATACATATGTATGTTTAAATGTGTGTGCACATATATATATGTATATATACATATGTGTGCACGTGTATATATATACATATATATTCACACATATATGTATATATACATATGTGTGTGTGCACATGTATATATTCATATGTCACATGAATTTGTGATTATAGTCCTGAGCTCTTGAAACAGTCTATTCTACTTGATTCTATTTCTGTCCACACAAGAACAAAAAGAGGTTTCTAGGTATCAAATTGCTAGGGCCAGTCCAACTGGTGTCAGAACAGCCATTTGAATCCCTTCCAACTCAAAACAGTGCTGCTTGTTCTGAATGCTATGGTCACTTCAGCCTTCACTTTCTTCATCGAGATGAATAAAGAATGTACATCTGAGCTTTGTCTGACTCCTTAAAAACATGCTTATAAACCAGCTCAAACTCCTTACTGCTTTGCTGGTGTCTGTAGAATCACACTGTGACTTTTGCTTTTAGTTTTTCTGAAAAAAAAATGTTTTTGAAAAGGAAATATTAAAACATGGAGAACAGAAAAATTGAGGGTCAATATATTAACCAAATATAAACATTGATTTTTATCTATGAGTAGGTCCAAAACTATCTACCAACCATAAAGAGTAACAGCAAATAACAGTAGTAAATGGCAATCTAAGTAGTGATTTAATTAATAATAAAGTTTTCAGTCAGTGATCAAATCTAACTACACTGCAGGAAGGTCCTTCACTGCGTGTGAAAGCAAAACACCCGCAGACTTTGGCTTCGTGTTTTCCGCTGGTGGTAACCAAGACACAGAAATACTCAATATGAGCCTACAGTGGAAGAACACTGAAACCCTAGCATGAACATCTGAATAATGCATTTCCTTTTCTTGCTTTATATGCTATGATTTTTTGCCTGTAATAGAGGCCGTCAGTGAGCACATCTGAGTCCTTTTGTCAACCAAATACTTAAAAGTTACTAGAAGGCAACAATTCCCATAATAGATATTCCAAGGCAGAATAGTCTAAAAGTTGTTTGGAATGATATAGTCAGTGGATTATAAAAGCTCATGAATTCAGGACACTGAGAATGAGCCCTCAAGAATGAATATAAAAAGAGCCATGGTAGAGAACATATTCCAGTGAAATTGATAATAATTCTTCATGGATGCTATGGGCTCATGCGCAGATTCTCAGGAATGGCAATCTGCAATTCTGAGGGTTAATTCTCACTTGCAAAGCTCCACATAGAAATTAATAGGAAGAATTCATTGGTATTCCCTTACTTCCTAGTAGGACTGTCCTCATGGGGCACCCCAATAAACTTCATGTAGATAATCTCTCTCAAAATCTTGATTTCCCCCACCTCCTCAAAGGAAAAAAAAAAAACCAATGATATGGGACAGAAAGGTAGAAATAGCCTTCCTGTGAGGAGGCGACACTCTAGTTTGGCCAGAACTCAGAGAATGTGGTGGGCAAGGCAAGCTGGAGCTAAAGCGTGTAAGCTCCGCATTGAAAAGCTAAGCTGTTTAGATTTCATCAATGGCTTTTCATTGATAATTCCTATCAGGGGAGGGATATTATCAACTTTACTCACAGAAAATTAAACTAGGATGGCCAAAGTAAGGTGTCCACATCCCACCTCAAGACAATTATACAAGAGAGAGAAAGCGAATGTTTTTGAAACAGAAAACTAAAAGAAAATTAAAGCAAGCTTTACTACTATGCATGTTTGATGTAAGCCCATTATCTCCACAAGGTCTGTGCAACATAAAGCATCAAGTTGTCCATTATTAGTATTGTTTTAGTATTTTCCAGCAAAGCCACTTTATAGTTACTGCTCACTGTCAGCGTGTGCTAATGCATTGGAACTTACATAACTGGATAAAGTTATTTGTCTTTTATCAAGTTATAGTGCAAGTATCCTTTCTTTAAAGGACTGCTGGCTAAGTCTATTACACAAGATAAATAGAGACTTAAGAAAATAACAATAACCACATCATAAATAAAGAACAAGGTCCTTAAATAAAACTTGTCCTTTTACTACAAGATCATTCCCAGCTACATAAAAAGATTAAAATCAGCAAATAACTAGCCAGACATAATAACAAATAGGAAAAAATTTTAAAGATCAGTTATATAACTTTGTAAGGGACTTATATCCATTCCATTGGCTATGCCCTATGCCCTAAGAATCCTTGTATCTTAAAATATTGAGAAGTGGTGCCATTATGGATCTATAAGCCTTTAAAAATGCTGTTTGTCTTTCTTATCTGGTAAATTCAAGTTATTCCAGTCTGGTGATATACACATTTATAGAAAGGAAGATGTACCTATTTTATATATTTGAGGGATTGTGTCTCCAAAATATAAATTTCATCAAAACAAAGGTATGACAACAAACACCCTGAATGAATGGGCTGTAGGAACAAAGGAACAAGTTTCTTTTCATATTATGAACTACCAGCTGGGTCCATCCAGAATTCTGTAAAACTCATAGTGACCGCGACTATGGTAGATCACCCAATGGTAGATCTGAGCCTGGCGCAAATACATATATGTGTCTACCATTTAGGATTCACACAAGATTTATAAACTAAGTATCCTCATTCGAGATGAGTAAAAATGTGGCTTTAATTGACTAGATATCCTGTGCAAACCCAAAAATGCATGAAAAGGCGGATTGAACGTACAAGCACAGGACTGCCCAACCCCAAACATATGTCTAACCGGGTCTGATACAGAGCGCTCAGCTGTGCTCCCCAGTGAGACCAATTCAGTGCGGCCATATGCTCACTGCAGCGCAGTATTTGAGGAGTGTGGAGCATGTGAGACACCAACAGGAAGGAAATAGAAAAATCTGGAGACCTGCATGCTGAGGCTAATTAATAGGCATGATCCTGAGTGGCTACAAACTGTGTGGAACCGGAATCTTACCCAGAAGCAATTCATAGCCAGAGGGAGAAGGAGCGATGAACTGAGAGGTGTGGCCTAGGAATAAGGAAGCTACAAGAATAAGGAGCAAGGACGACAAGTAAGGGTAATCCTCGTGTTGATAGTACCTGCCTCAGAGTGTGGAGGGGCATGGTACCAGGAGGGATTAAGCAAAGAGTATATAAGAGTTCAAAGAAGATATATTCTGAGATGTGAATATCAAAGCTCAAGACACTCATGCATACAAATTCAAGCGATTTGGGGCCAATGTTGCGGCCATATGAAGATGTGGTCACTAGACAGACGTGCGATGTGGGTGATGGTACACTCCTATAACCCCAGCTTTAGGAGATGGAAGTAGAAGCTTCAAGGATTCGAAGTCGATCTCGAGCGTGTAGTGACTGTTAGGATAGTCTGTTCTACTTGAGGCCTCGATTGGGGGCGGATGGCACTGATGTGGGAACCTTCTCCATAACCACCATTAAGCATGGAGCTCAATCTATTATCTCATTTAATTCCCCCTGTGTACTATGAGGTAGAGATCATTGCCATCCCTTCGTAAAATGTCAAATACAAGTCAGAAACAAAGCCATTGGAACTTTCTTCAATAAGCCAAGAGCACAGTGAAAATGAAGCCATAGCAGGAGACACAGTGGAAATGTTAAGGGACTGATAGAAAGACTTTGTTCTCTTAGTTTCACTCAGAGCTTCCTTCCTGGAGGAAGAGTAGACTGGCAGGCTTCACTAATTTTATAATTCATTAATTTTCTCCTTTCTCTGCAGAAAAGCGTATTTGTTTCCTTTTCCCTTGGGCAATCTCTACTCTAAATGTCCCTCTCCAGTGATATAAACAAAACAATGGAGAAAATCAGATGTTAAGAAAAGGCAAAGCAAAAGTTGACAATATCCTAAAAAACAACCAAGAAGATATCTGAAAGACTGACAACAAATTCTGCCTAACTACACAGCAGAGTTTATACCAGGTAGCATGCCTTCTCTGAATAAGCAATGTGAAGGAGGCAGCACAGAGTAGAAGGAATGCCCAGGGGCTTGGATTCAGCTACTCCACAAAGAACTTCCCTGGAGACTCCTCCCTATCAGTGTTTGCCTGGAGGAACCCTGACTAGCAGCCCTTGAAGGTCTGGCTGGCAGGTCAGTTCTCTCTTCCTTCATCTTTCCAGACATAAAACGAACTTCTTCTCCCCAACTGTCAAAGTATTTATCATTCCCTAGAGCTGATCCTATTGTACCCTTTATCACAAAAAAAAGAAAAAAATCAAAACAAAATAAAACAACAACCAAGAACTGCTGTCTTCTCAGTTTCTGTCTTCAGCTTCACATTCAGTAAACACCAAGTGCAGAAGCTAAGGAACTCAGATAAGCTGTGCTTCTCATGGAGGCTGCAGTTTAATGGGAAAGGCAAAACATGATGCACATCAGTTACTCAGACTACTGTTTTAGTCATCAATAATGAGGAGATATTTCAGGGTCTGGAGTAGGAGGAAGGACTTGAACTCTGAAGGATGACTGAAGTGGCAGGTTAAGGTCAAGCGGTAGAATGTCAACATACGCAACTGGACCCGCAAATTCCATGGAGGCTGAGGCTTCCAAAGGGACCAAAGGAATAACAGAAGGGTGTGGTTCAGACTGCAAAGGAGAAGGGAGTTAACAATTTTAAAAAATTTAGGCAATTTTAAGGGCTAAAATATTATCTCAATGCATACGTATGTGCATATACATAAAAACAATTTAAAAATTCTTCTGTTGAGTAAAATAAGAATAATTAAATCATAAAACAGCATAATGATCAGACTAGCCTTAATAATTGAAAATAGAGGTCACGTCTTTTGCCTTTTCAGATTTTAATAACCAGACATGGTCCTGTAGGAATTCAAAAAATATTTCTTGAGTGAAGTACCCCTTGACTCATTCCATAGTTTTTCATCATTTAACACTATCCTTTTTGTTTGTGGGTTTGGAATACCTGATCTATCTAGAAGCTTTAGTTCATAGATTTCAAGCAAGAGGGAATAAAACAGTAGCAGAACTATGTTAAAGGTCAATGAAAATGCCTTCTTATTCAGCAGAGGAGCATGCAGACTTCTATGGAGATGATGAATTACTGCTCAGCAAGATGAGGATGTGAGGAAGCCATGGCAGCTTTTCTGAGAACATGAAGCAAAGGAGATGGAAGCAGCACATTTATATCTTTTGTTATTTCTTATACAGCTGGACACTTCTAGAACAAACACCTTTTCAGCTGCAGGCTGCTGCTGGAGAGTGCCTTGCCATTCTGTTCAGTTTTCTTCTGGGAGTATGAGAAAGGCACTTGTTATTAGCTATGCAAAAGAAGCTTTACTTTCTCTATATTTTGAACAGAGTATGATATAGCATTTCAAATACTCATTTTAAAATCTAGAATTTATTTAGAATCCTGACTTCAAAATGAATAGGAAGGTGAGTGGGGTGAGGGAGCAAGCTTAGATGAGACAGAAGGTTCTTAAAA
The DNA here is from genome assembly GCF_907164565.1 of Psammomys obesus. Classification (NCBI taxonomy): domain Eukaryota; kingdom Metazoa; phylum Chordata; class Mammalia; order Rodentia; family Muridae; genus Psammomys; species Psammomys obesus. The sequence goes on from NW_026596073.1 coordinate 20,454,510, forward strand.
AGTCAGGGGCAACAGATTTGATGCATATGTAAAATACTGCAGGACATGTTTTTCAAACCAATGGGTGACCCTGTGATCTCCCAGAAGAAAATGAATACCCACACAGGAGCTCAGAAGAGACAGCAGGTAGAGCTGATTGCTTCCCATGATATTAAATTGATTCTCTTGTCTGATCAGGCCACCTGTGTCAGGCACAGGTCACAAGTCATCGCTTGTAGAAGCAACTTAATTATGCTTGCCAGTACCTTATAGAGAAGCTAGCAAGACCAAAGCAGTGTGGCATTTCTCTTTTTCTATGTAAGCTTCTTATTTTGGGTTGTAGTGAGTGGAGTTCCTAGGAAGAATGGACAAATAACCCTTCCTGGTGCCCTGTTTAATTAACATTCCTTAAAAAAAAAATTCCTGTTGCCAGAGAATGGCCACCACTTTGGCAGAGGGGATGTGATGCTAAGTTGCTGTTGTGGCTCTGTGCCAGTCATGCCAACCTTGACCCCTCAGAGGATGATAAGCAGAGAGAGCACAGCTAAGCTTCTGTGCCCATTCAGTCTCCATCTTCTGCTGGAGTTGGCAAAGACTATAGTGACTATTGTTTAAGAACAACTGTCTATGGAGTTGGACTAAGACCAACCAGCTTCTTTTATTCAAAATACCAAACACCAACAATGGCTTCCTGCAACTAATGACCTTGCACAGAGTTTGAACAGTGCATCAAAGGACCAAAATATTATGCTAGCAATCTTTTTCATATGCAGACATGTTTTCTTCTATATTACATTTGAATTCCTCACAATTACAAGCCTTGAACTAACATTCTGTTCATTTGTGTAGCATATTAATAAATCAAATATAAATAACAATTGAATATACACAGAGCATAAAGAATAATAATGTGCCTATCAATAAACTACAGGAATGGAAATAATTCTACTGAATTAGTAATTCTTAATTAATCCTTAAAATTAAATAACCTAAAGGTGATTATCATTAAAACTTTATTAGTTATCTATTTTTATTAAAATTTAGAATTATTAAATAATTCTTTCTATTTGGGGGATATTGTACATTACTTTAAAATTTTGTAAATTCCAATAACAACTAATTTCATGCTTAAAAAAAAACAAAAGTAAAAAGACTAGGTATAAGTTAAGTAGGACACAACCCTCCATGCCAAAGTACCAGTTAAACTGATCAATTCATGGGGGAGGAAATAAGTATCTCCAGTTCTATATCCACCAATGAACACACCAGGCTCCAATGGATGCTTCTAATCTAATGGACAAACAGATGGCCCTGTTTAAACTAAATGGGTCATAAAACAAAAACAAAAGTCATAAGCCTGGGAAAGTGTTTGGTAGGGATGGGGTTATTGACAGAGATGAAAAGGAAATGAGAGAATGTGGGAGGGGATAGAGTAACTTAAATGCATTATGTTTACATATGAAATTGTCAAAACATTAGATTTAATATGTTTCAAAAGACTACCTCTTAATTACTAAAATTAGAAATAGTTTATCACTAAAAAATTAAACAATGCCATTTTTAAAAAACCTCCCTGGCCTGCTCTAAAATAAAACTTTATATATATATATATATATATATATATATATATATATATATATCTCCACCAATAAAGCAACTCAACATAAAGCAAGCTGGGACATCTAGTAAGTGAAGTGGCCTAATCAATGGAAATGTATGGAGATTGGAATAATGTTAAAAATAAATTGAGCTAAATCCAGTACTTTTAACAGGCCATTCAGGGTGGTCTTCTTGGCCTCCAACAGGATAAGGGAATAACAAACAACTTACGAAATAAGCTAGTGCATGAAATCACAGTATATCATAGGAGTATATGCATTAAATTGTTTTAAAAAACTATAAACTTTATTTTAAAAATACCCTCTACTTTAGTTGACAGCTTTACGTGCTGGGGAAAAGCCCAAACCCTTGTCATCGTGAAGGGTGTAGGCATTGATATTGTGGAGGAACTTGAATATGTGAAGGAGTTTCAGCCTGGGATGTTATTATTAAAGACTACAGCTTTAAACTTTAGAGAACTTTGGCATCTTCAGAACATGTGCATTAGCACACTTGGCACAATTGAAGAAGTCATGAAGCTGGTGATGTTTTTACCCATAAGAAAAGGATAGATAACATTGTCACTTGTGTGTAAAGTTTTGGACAGCTGTGTAATACAGATTTAAATCAAAAATGACAGATGCACTGACTTGAAACATAATGGCTGCTGAAGTGAACCTGTATGCCTTTTTTAGGTTAACTATTGAGAGGCTTAAGTATTGCTTTCAGGTGCAGAGAGCATGTCAAGCTGTTGGTCAATAGCATAAGCAGGAAACAGTGTTTAATACTCAGTCCTCTCAGAGGATGATTTGTTTTCCAAAGGTGAAATCTTAGGCTACCGATGATCACAACTCGACTTTTATTAAGTTGATATTCCATTTTTAAATTTGCAAACATACCGAATATTCCATAAGCTAGTGTAATTAGCTATTATTTTGTAAAAGAAAAGTAATTTACCTTTAAGTTGTAAATGAAAATAAATTAAAAAAAAATAAAAGATATGAATGGTGTCAGGTTTGGGCACCAAATGAAGGGGGAAAAGAGAGAATTAAAAGAAAAGGAAAAGGAACATGACAGAGCATGGGTTTAGCACAAAATGGAGAAAGAAAGAAAGAAAGAAAGAAAGAAAGAAAGAAAGAAAGAAAGAAAGAAAGAAAGAAAGAAAGAAAGAAAAGGAAAGGACAGACTGGCAGACTGGTCCTGGGTTTCTTCACCAAATGAATGAAAAAAAAAAAGAGAGAGAGAGAGATTTTAAAAAAGGAAAAAACAAAAACAAAAAAAGACTGCTTCTGGATTTCAGCACCAAATGAATTAAAAGATAAAACAAACAAAGAGCAAAAGAAAAGAAAACATGACTCCCAGATATGGTGGTGTAGGAGATTTACTGTAGATATGTGGGAGAGCATGCCCAGACTCCAGGAGAGTCCAGAATGGTCATGACCAGATAGAGCTGTGACATGTCCAGAGTGGGAGGAGGAAAAGAGAGATGGGAGAGAGAGGAGCCAGGAGGCCCAAAAGTACTGAGGGAGGGTAGGTGGGCACCAAAACAGTTGGATTCTATAGGCAGACACAGCCCAGCCCCCTGAGGGTATGCCAGCCAGGAGGACCCTGTAACAGGAAAGGGTTAAGGGACTGGTGGAAAACCCTGGTGGCCAGGTCTACTATGATATGCTAAATAGGCACCTCAGCCATTTGTCACAGGTTTGAACCCTAACAAGTTGTATGCTTAATATTTTTCCTAAAAATATATTAAATGTTTCAAAAACTGGGATTGCCAATATTGTATTTAATTAATGGTGTGTATTTACATGAAAGACAAATCATTGTAGCACTTGAGTGTTTTCAAAAGTAGCTAATGAAGAGTGCTGACTGACTTCTAGAGTGAATCTCTTCTTTAGGTAAGAACAAATGTTAGAAATTTACATTAAAAGAAATAGTTAGGAGGACCTCCCCTATTAATGGACTTGGAGAGGATCATGGGAGGAGATGAGGTTGGGAGGGTGGGACTGGGAGGGAGTAAGGGAGGGGGGTTACAGCTGGGATACAAAGAGAATAAAATGTAATAAATGTAAAAAAATTAATTAAAAAAAGAAATAGTTGCCCAAAATTCTATATACTCTAAAACCTTTGTCTCCTGTCCATACACCTATCTCCACCAAATAAATCTACATAAATAAAAAAATAAAATATAAATAAGCGAACAAATGATTAACCTATTTGTTTTTTTAAGCCAAGCAAAAATAAATGATTTATAGGAGCAGATGAGTGGATAGGTATACAGGTCATTGTGAGCACCACCTTACAACACCTCCAAAAAGAAGGCATGAATATGAATGTAATTGGTGGCATTTTCATCATTAGAGAAGTTTAGTCCAGAAAAAGAAACAAACAAACAAAAGAAAAACAAACAAACAAACAAACAAAAACAAAACATTGTGTAGCTTTTCAGAAAGAAATCAGTACCCAAACAAAACAAAACAATCAGAAAAGCATGAAGAAAGTCATGGAGCTTGTTTATGTATGCCAACAGCTCCTTAGCACAGCGCTTGCCTTGAGTGGGCTGGGTTTCAGAGGACTTTGAGCAGAGGAGCAGATATGATAAAAATATATTGCAGAAAAAATCTTTTAAAAATCAATACGGACCAAGATGAAGAGGAGGAGGAGAAGGAGAAGGGGGGAGAAGGATGAAGAAGGGGGAGGAGGAGGAAGGACAAGAGGAAGAAGGAGGAAGAGGAGGAGGAGGTGGAGGAGAAAAACATTAATGTGCAAAACGTTTGGCTGATGCCAAGTTGAAATACTGAGTAATATTGCCATACAAACCAAAAAAAAAAAAAAAAAAAAAAAAAAAAAAAAAAAAAAAAAA
>NW_026596073.1:20459050-20471799 GCF_907164565.1 Psammomys obesus
TAAACAAAACAGTATATATTTCACAAGTTCCATAAAAGCTTCAGGACTCAAGGTAAGTCTTACTATGCCAACTTCATTTGGCTGTTCAGGTCTCACCTGAAACTTTATTTGCTGTGGTAGAGCACTGTGTTTTTTGTTTTGTTTTGTTTTGTGGGTTATTATTTTTATGTCTGTAGCACTAACTGAACTCATGCTTGTCCGAAATGAATTTCATGCTTAATTTGTTTTTCTTAATTAAACTTATTTTAGCATTTTCTAATATGTGTATTATTAAAACTGATTAGACTCTTTCACACTCGCCTGTCATGTGTGGCTGTACATCCATATATTGAAGCGTTTCATTATATATATATATATATATATATATATATAATTTAATTTTCTTCATATATATATATATATGAAGAAAATTAAATAATAAATACGGAGAATTGAATGTTTTATGAGTGTCAGGATGAGAGAGTCCCTGCAAGGCCCATAAGTTTTCACACAAGAGGCATTTTTACTGAGTCTCACGTGCGGACACATCCCTGATCTATAAACTCTGCAGTAATGGCAGCAGTAAAGCACCCTTCCATTGAGTAGAATTTCTCTCTTACATGCAATGGAAATAGGCACAGAAGAGATTATATTGACTTCTATAAAAAGAATTCATATAAAATCCCCCAAAGTTTAATGTCTAATAATTTCAAATGCCTGGAGTGATTTATTAGTTTTCTGACTTCAGTTAAGCTTTCACTTGGCAGTCTTTTTTCCCCTAACAGATATGCTACCAAAAGAGAACATGAGTCCAATTTTTCTTTACTTTTCTTCCTTTTTTGAGAGGGAACAAAGATAACCCACATTCTTTTATGCCAGCATAGCAATAACTGATACTAGTCAACACACTTTCATTACCATCAGACTAAGAACTCCTAAAACAATGTCTTGCTATTCAAGAATCATTCCTGGAGATAGATAGGAAGGTTGCTGGCTAGAGGCCATAAAGATTGGCTACCCCAAGAAATTATGAATTATCATATAAGAAGAAATGAAAAGCATATCTAGATTTGTTGAGGGCATTCATTAATTCCACCTTTATTTTTCTGGACTTTGCAAACTTTAAGGATTAAACATTGATATTTCAAATTCATAGAAAGGTAGACTTTTTATTGCAGGTCCCAGCAAAGCACAGCTGAGAAGTTCGGTACTACAGAGGGTGCCTGCTGAATTTCAATAACACAGAAAAGTAAAATTTTCCTCTTACATGGTGCAGGTAGACTTTCAATAAATAAATAAATAGATAGATAGATAAATAAATGGGCAATGAGACCAAATGAAGTCAATCATCTCAAAATCATGAGAGTCATGGCCACTCTGATAGGAATTTTTGGATTTTATACCAGTTAGACAACACAGAAGATAGTAATATCCAGGGGAACGCAATCTCAATTACCCCACATCAACAGCTTTGGAGAATTCAGTGCTATATCTTTTGAACTTAACATTTGCAATTTTCAGCACTAATTGTAAACTTTTAACCTTTTAGTCCAAATTATACATTTTGTGACAATCTGTTTATAAAATAAAAAGAACCAAGCAAGGATCTCCTGTGATCCTTTGAACAACCATCACAATGTGTGTGCTGGCAAGGGTGGAACAAAATGTAGTTAATTTACCAAGTGAACGTGGCAGATGACTCATGGGTTCTGTACGTAGTCCACTCTCTTTGTCAAATTGCGTTGATCGTGTGTTCATTAACTACTTTAGCTATGAATTTTGAAGTGTGGTGTTTGGTTCTCTAGAGGATATTTCCCTTGCGATTGGCCACCCAACATGGATGTACTGCCCATAAGGTTTCTCAGAACTTTGTGTAAAGAGTTACTGTAGAAACACCACCAACCCACCAAGCAGATGACACAAAGAAATGGTCAAAGTTGCCCCCTTTTGTTTTTCACCACTCAAAGAGAACATAATGAAGCCTTAAAAATATCAGCTACTCTTGACAGAAAAATATTTCCCAACTACTATAAAGTTGTGTTAGCTTGCCCACCACCGCCATCAGCAGTCTGAGACTCTCAGTCACCACTAGTTCACTGCTTTCAGAATATGCAAATTAATCTTTAAAAGGAGCTCCATGTTATATTTTGAATTTCTAGTAACTTTTATGTCAATAATTGTATTCTCAAGTAGCCTAAAGAGAAATGTTAACCAACCTATCATTCAGCATGCTTTATTTGTATTACCCCCTAAAATTAATTGTATTAATTTAATAAGATGTTAAATATTCTTGGACTGTGTGGCTAGGAGCAGTGGCTAGAATGTACCAACACACAGAACACCCATTCTTTTCCATCCAAAGCACACAAACCACGTGACAGAGAGGCATGGAAAGGAGGAGCAGAAAACGAATGTGCTTGTAGAAACTATCTCTTCCTAGTGAACCTACTATTTTAGAAAGGGTTGACCAAAGCCCACCAAAACAAGAAACAGTCAAGTTTCTGCATTAAAATTCCTGGAACTCAAAAGTTTTCAACTGGGCAATCGTGTCTTAAAAATATAAATTTCATACACTACCTTCAGAATTCAGTTTAAAGTCACACAGGCAAACCCAGGGGAAAGTTTGTAAGGCTCTTCTCAGAGCCAGGATGAATGAAGTATTTAAAGCTTGTCAAATAAGTATCAGAGAGGATGAGCTCAGGTGACATTGAAGAGTGGTCTCTGATGAGTCCAGACTCAAGAGAGAGTCTTTCATGTTAAAACTCTACAGGGATGTGCACACATTTCACAATCTACCAACACAAATTGTGGGAAAATAGCTAATGTTTTCTTTGGGGTCTAAAGTACACCAAATTCAGCATTTTATGTGATGACAATTACCTATCCTCATTTTATTTCAGTGCATTTGAGAGCTTGCTAGTTTAAAAGTGAATGTCTGGCCTTAAATAGAAAAAGGCCAACTAAAACACACTGAATTGTGAAGGGATGTGAGGGAGTCTCATCAGTCTAAGCCATCTATAGACACTTCTACACAATTCACGAACACTTACATGTTACTTATGTAAATGTATAACATTTATGTAAATATAATTGTACTGGAGCTATGAGGACAGCAAACTTAGGTGAGAATAATGTCCTTTACCAGATTCCAAAGTAACTTTTACTTTCCTAAATCAATTAATATTTACACATTTGGGAGATTAATTTTAATTACTGCTGGCGAAATCGATTTCCTTCTGTGAGCACAAAGGAGTTTTTTTTTCTATTTTTTTTTTCTCGAGAGCTACAAAATTTCTTTAACTGAAAAAAAAATAATAATAATAACCTAAATTCAGCTGCAAGAAAATCTCCAGAAACTCAAGAGCTCACAGATCACTGGGAAAGAAAAAGCTAGGAGTCAGGAGCAGGGCAAGGCAGGCTAGAATCACGAATGCAGCTGGGTGCTTGGTGCACTCACCAGCCTTGGGCCCTGGGCACAAACGCTGCAAAGAGGCTCACTCACTCAAGAAAGTTAATTCGGACTGTATTATGCAAAGTCCGACAAGGCTGTCACAAGATAACCTGTGTGGCAGAACCCTACTTCTTTCTCTTGGATCAGATGCAGCGACTATAACCCTTTAATGTCCGACCTCAAGAAGGTGGTGGTGCGGAAGGGCAGGAAGAAACAGAGGGAGGGAATGCCGGAGCTTATGAATAAGGCCACTCTCCTACCGACTTGCCTCCACAGCGAAATTCCCCAGGAAGCTTAGACAGCCTGGGAAACTGGGCCTAGGAAGCCCGACGTGGCCCTGAGCTCTCCCTCCCGCCCCCCAAGGAGGATTTCAAAAGCGCTGCCTGTCTCTTCTCCTTAAAGTGTCGCTAAGAGAAAAATCACCGGGTCCAAGAGGAATCTCCCTGCTGAGAGATTTTTTTTTTTTTTTCCCAAGGCAAAGTTGAGAGGCAGGAGGCTGCCTGGCTTCCCCCACGAGACCCAGGCTTTGGAGCCTGGTGCGGGCGGCGCGGTCGCGGAGCCCAGGAGCTGCGCGAGGTGGGCGTCCAGCCTGCTCGCCCCATTTCTCAGGCGCTGCGTCCGCATCCCCTTTCCGCACGCGGATACCCGAACCCGCAGCCCTTTCCCCTAGGAAGGAGCCACAAACTTACCCCCGGCGAGACGCGTCCACGGAGGGAGCCCCCTCATCTTCCCCCAGTCCTCTTTCAATTATTCAAGGAGACAGGTTTTTTGTTTTGTTTTTTTTTTTTCCACCAACACTTCGCTGTCAAATTCAAGCCGAAATGGTCAAAGTATTTACCAGTTTGTAGATGCTTTCTTTCCAAGCCCTGGAAGTCGGTAATTCTTGTTTCAGAATTCAAGATGCTTCCTTTATTATTATTATTATTTTTTTCCTTTAAGCAGCCGCAACCCCGGTTACACCTCCCCCCCCCTCTTTATTCACCCACGGACACTTCCTAAACGTGTGGATTGATGCTTTTTTTCTCTCCAGATGCTGCCACGATTCAGAATCCCGGCGAACCAAAGCCGCATCCGTGTAATTCCGACCATCAGGCAAGAAATACAAACGATCAAACAGCGTTACTTCTTTGAGCTGCGATCAGATAATCCTACTAATCCAATAGATTTATCTCGATTGGAAATTGACCTCAAAAAAAATGAATTCCCAGTGCTGGTGTCCAGTAGAACGATTCTGTAGCTGTATCCGGGTTACCAAAGAACTGTGCTTTCTTTCTTTCCTTTTCTCTCTTTCTTTCTTCTTCTTCCTTTTTGTAAAAATCTTTTTGGATTCTGGGTGCACTGCTCGCAAAAAAAGAAAAAAAAAAAAAAATGCCGAGGACCCTGGTTTTCCCCTAATACAGGTTTCTACTCCAAATCGGTGCAGAATGAAAAATGATACAAAGGTACCCCTAGTGGCTCGAGGCGATATTGCAGGGATTTCACTTTTTTTTTCCTCCATCCCCTCTTCACCTTTTCCAACCCCCAGCCCCCACCCCTACACCCTCCCTGTTCCCCTGGCTTCTGGGGAGTTGTTTTAGGAACTAGGGGGTTGAATCCCGATTAATTCTAGTAAAATACAACTGCCTAAACATATAGGATGGCTTTTGCCTTACACTGCAAGACTGAAAAATCTGTTTCTGACCCCTCAGAGGCATTTAAATGAACCCCCTCCCCGCCAAAAAAAAAAAAAAAAAAAAAGAATTTAATAGCTAAAATGTCAACTTGGGGAAGCACTGTGATTTTAAAGAAACGTATATTTTCTAAATACTCATAGTTAGTAGTTAGTACACACACACACACACACACACGCACACGCGCGCACACACACACACACACACACAGACAGGAGCGCGCATGCATACACACATACACTCTCCCCCAAAGCCCTAAACTTCCTGAAACACGTTTTCATAAAGCATTTAATATTGTTTTTCCTTTGAATAAATAAAGAATATGAATTATTTCATTCATATGTTTTACAATTTTGGACTTTAAAATTCTTTTCATTAAATTTATTTATCTGTATGCGCATGTGCAAGCACACATCCAGAGCGGTTCATGGAAGCTAGAGTAAAACTCTTAGGAGCCAGTTCCCTTTGCCGTGTGGACCCTGGGCATCCAAATCAGGCGTTCAGAGTTGGTGTCAAGCTATCATGCCAGCTCTTATTTCGGACTATTTTTTAGATTTTTTTTTTGTGTTACTAAGTTAGGCACATGTACATATGTGTGCGTGGGCTCATGTGTATGCCACATGTGTGTATAGATGCCCGAAGAGGGCAGGAGAAGTTGTTGTAGGCTAGGAGTCACGTGCTTTCGTGAGCCATCCAGCCTGGGTGCTGAAGAGTGAACTTGGGTTCTCTGTGAAAGCAGTAGGCACCCTCGGTTGAGAAGCCCTTCCTACAACCCCTCACTCTACCACCTCTCATTCTCATTGATGTCTGTTTAGAAAAGCAGGTATAACGTCTCTGGGTGTTCAGGGAAAGGACGGTGCCTACCTAGGCCTCCAGGATGCTTGATGGGAACCTTTAGAGATCAGTGGCCTCTTAGTCAGCACCAGGAGTTCTGACAGGTTTCAAAGAAAGGGATCAATGCAGTGAATTTCAGGCCTCCCTTGCGAAGCAGCACTCCACATAGTCTCACAAACAGGGTCTATCAATAAGCCAGCAAGCTTTTTAAAATGAAGATTCTAGGTCTTTAGGGCTGAGATTCTCCAATTTTAACAAGCCCTCTGAGAACACTTTGATTATCAAGGGCCTGGTAAAATACAGAAGTTGAATTCTCTTTCATGCTGATGGGTTCTGTAGCTGCAAAAAACTGGAAAATTTTTCTTAACTGTCTAAATAATTAAGCCTTTAAGTGTATGAACTGTTAAAGAGTCAGGAGACACTTCTACCACTGGCTCTGCTGTTAATTGGCTATATGTGACTTTGAGTAGTAGCTTTTTGCCTATGGTTAATTCATCTATTAAAACTCAAGACAAATCAACAAATGCACATGTTCCTAAATGGAACATTTAATATCATAAATTAATCTATAATACAAATGTAATTATTATTAAGATATCATTACAGTTTTTTTTTCACAGACCCTGAAAAGATAGTCCTAAAATACAAATACAAAAGCAAAGAGGAAAACAAAAACTGATTAAAAAAATAAAAACCTAAGGAACAAATTTCATGAAGTTAAGTCTTAATCCAGAATGGCTGCAGTTAAGTTTCAGTCATAGAAACTAGCTCATAGGAAGAGATAAGAATTCCCAGAAAAATATTCATACATTTAATAGAAACTGGGTAAATATCAGGTGGCTTTAGAAAGCAATGAAGGCATGTGAAAACTATTTTGATGCTTCATCATGCATATGACAATATACTAGTTTTTTTTTTTTAACATCTCATCATACCTGAGTTTGTTTTTAAGGTAGCCTAAAGGACAAAAACAAAAAACAAACAAACAAAAAAAAAACTAGAAAGTACTTATATAGTTCTCATAAACATATTTTCAACACTCAAAATAAACTGTGAAGATGAGGAATAACTTGACTGAAGAGAAGTCTCACTGTCCAATAAGGGCCTGAAAGGGGCACTCGGAGATCGCTAGTCATTAGAGAAATTCACAGCAAGATGATAAGATGATACTTCACAGCCATGAAATTGGCTAAAATCACAAATCTAGTAGCACTGCATAATGATGATGTGAAGAAACTGTGGAGATTAGAATGGGTGAAAGTTCAGAGGGTCCAGAAAGCAGCTAAAAAAAATCATTGAATAATCTCACAACCTACAAATTCCTCTTTCCATTCTTAGCAATAGTCATTGCAGGATTGCTGAAAAGAACTAAAAATACAAAGTCTAACTACTTCTGAGTCTATAGAATATTAATGTGCTGTAATAGGAGAAGTATCACAGAGAAAAATGAAAGTCCCTTAGATACTTGAGTTGCCATGGATAAATCACAAAAATAATATCTAGATAAAAATATTGGCTATTGCCTAAGATATGTAATGATATTAATTCCTAAGTACATATAAAATTTAAACACGTTACTGAAGAGATGACTCATTGATTAGCACCATTTGCTGCTCCTCCAGAAAAACTGAGTTTAATTCTCAAATCTCACACAGTAGCTCACAACCATTAGTAATTCCAGGTTCAGAATCTGATTTTTTTTTTCTGGACTCCATGGTCACCAGTAATGTATGTGGTGTATATACATACATACATACATATATACAATGCATACATACGTGCAGACAAACACTCATACACATAACCAAAAGCACTTAAAAATAATGGGATCTATTAATTTGGTGACTATGTATATGTAGCCCCAGATTATCACCTGAGGAAGATAATAAGCAAAATTCAGTGCCAAAGTTACCTCTGAAAAAGATTGGGTTAATGAATGTGGCCCCAGCATCCTCAGTACCTACACCTGAATCCATAGTATCTTATTTCCCAGCACTGTATCTTGAACTACTTTTGTATAAATTAATTCTATACCTGAAATATCTCATTAATATAAAATACTTAGACTAGATGATTTCTGTGAACCCTTATAACATTATAATTTTTTTAATTATAAGTGAAATTTTTCAGAGGAAAATAGCTTAATGATTCTGAGTGCAAAGGAAGGAAATAATTTCCATTTATTTAAAAAAACAACAATGACAGGGGCATAAAATATATGTCAATGTAGATATAAAAAAAGTGTAAGAACTCAGATTTTTTTTTTTTTTTTACTGAAATTAGATCCTTCATACAATTCTCTTACAATAAATCCCAACCACACTTTCTCCTCCCTCCATGCCTCCTGCCTCCTGGCTCTCCACACCTGTCCTCTCTGCCAGATCTACACCCCCCTCCATTGTTCCCTCTTCAGAAAAAAAGATGGCCTCAAAGAGACAACAACCACAACAGAACAAAAGAAGATACAATAAGACATGGTAAAAGCCCTCAGATAGAGGCTGGACAAGGAACTCAGTAAGAGGCAAAAGATCACGCAAAAGAATCAGAAACAAACCTGCTACGACTGTTAGGAGTCCCACAAAAACACCAAGCTACCAGCCATAACATGGACACACAGGACCGGGCACAGACAGATGCAGGCCTCATAGTGCCACTTCAGTGTCTGTGAACCCATGTAAGCTTTGATTAGTTGACTCAGTGGGCCTTATTCTCCTTATGTCCTCCATCCCTGACTCTGGAAATCTTTCCTCAGCCTCTTCCAGGGTTCCCTGATCTCCCAGGGGAGGGCTCTGATGGAGACCTCCAGATTACACTATCTCTTTGTCCAGTGTCTGGTGGTAGGTCTCACTGCTCCTGTCTGCTGCCTGAGGAAGCCTATCTGATTATGACTTGATAATGCATTGATCTATGAGTATAGGAGAATATCATTAGAAATCATTTTATTATCTATCTATCTATCTCTCTATCACCTATCTGTCCATCTATATATCATTTCATTTATTTATTTTGCTCATCATGTTTGGTTCGACCCTAGGTTTCTGGGTCATCCAGTCTCTGGTTCCAGTTCCTCATCATTCAGTTGTACTCCATTCTTGTGGGTGGGCTTCATGTTAAACAAAACATTGGTCTTCTTCCCTCTGGGAATTCCCAAGCTCGGCCTGATGCTTTGCTGTGAGTCTCAGCATCTTATTCAATCAGCTGCTGGGGGTGCTCCTCAGAGAAAGTTAAACTAGGCTCCTGTATGTAAATGTAGCTGAGTATCTTCAATGTTGTCAGGGGTTGACTCTCTCCCATGGGGAGGGTCTCAGGTTGGGCATTGGTTGGTTATTCTATTTGTCTCCACTCTATTCTTTATCTCTGTACATCTTGCAGGCAGGGTAAATATCGGTTTGAAGGTTTTGCAGGTGGATTAGTGTTCCCCTCCTACCACTGTAGTTCCTGCCTGGCTAGAAGGTAGCCTCCTCAAGTCTCCTGTCTCATACTGCTAGGAGGCTCAGCTACAGACATCCCAACATCCTCTCCATAGCCTACCCTGTCACAGGTCTCCAGGTTGTCTCAGGGATGCCCCCACCTTTGGTTTCTCTTTTCTCTCCAGGCCCTCAAACCTTCCCTCCCCACATATGTTTCCCCCTAATGCCCTCCAAACTCATTTCTCTCCCCACAACCAAAAAAGTCAGCTAACCTAGACCCACAGTGGCTTTTAGAGGCAGAAGAGCCAACCAAGGAACACACATGATTGGACCTGGATCCTATATATGGGTGTAACTGATGGGTGGTTTGAACATCATGAGGTTCCCTAGTAAGTTGAGCAGGTGCTGTCTAAGACATGGAACCTGTTGCCTGCTTTTCAACACTTTTCCTTAGCCAGGCTGCCTTGCCTGGCCATAGTGGATAAATAGAAGCTCAATTCTGAGTTAGTTGATGTGCTCAGGTGGGTTGGTGGGTAGGGCCATTTTCTGAGGACAAAGGGAGGGGAGATATGGTGAAGAGGGTGGGAGGGTAGGACTAGGAAGAGAGGAGGGAGGGGACCATAATTTATATGTAAAGTAAATATATAAATTAACAATAAATTAAAAATAAACAAACATTTGTTGCCTACTCCCACAAGATCTGTGCCATCATTACTCCAGTACATATTTTTTTTAATTTTTATTTTATTATATTTTACAATTTAATCACTTTTAATCCCAATACTAGCCCTCATCCTCATTTCCTCCCAGTCACATCCTCCCATCCTTTCTTGTCCACCCCTGTCCCTTAGTTCACTAAAAAGGGGAAGTCCTCCTTCCCTACTATCTGACCCTAGCTCATCAAGTCTCATCAGCAATGCCTGGATCCTCTTCCTCTGTGGCCTGGTAAGGCCATCCTGCCAGGGGCAAGTGATCAAAGAGAAGGCAATAGAGTTCATGTTAGAGACTGCCCCTGCTCCCCTTATTAGAGGACCCTCTTGGTGACTGAACTTCCACAGGTTACATCTGAACAGGGGGTCTAGGTTATCTCCATTCATGGTCCTTAGTTGATGCATCACTCTCTGCAGGCTCCCCTGTCCCCAGATTTTTTGGCTTTCTTAGTCTCCTTATGGAGCCCCTGTTCCCTCTGAGTCCTTTATCCTCCCCCGACTCCTTTCTTCCATAAGACTTCTTGCTCCGACCAAAGTTTGGCTGTGAGTCTGTGTCCATCTCCTGCTGGATGGTCTTTCAGAGGACATCTGTGGTAGGCTCCCACCCAGGTTTCTCTTTCTATAGCCTGTAGAGTACCTTCTCTTGCCAAAAAGACTAGACTGTAGGGCTGAAAACTATGCAGGCACCAGCTTCACTTCTCAGCATTTAATGAGCTGTGCTGATGTTGTCATTAGCAACGGGGCCCCTCTGTCAGTTTTCAGGAATGTCCTTCTGTTCTTCCATCAGCTAGGCTTGTTTATACATCTTCCTATCACCTTCTCAGCCAACAACTCAACCAAATGTAACACAATCCCACCACTGGAAGCCTTGTCTGGCTACAAAAGATGGCCAGTTCAGACTCCATATCCTTTGTTACTAATTGTCCTCACTCAGGGTCACTCTCAAAGATTCCAGAAAGTTTCCACTGCTCTAGGTTTCCAAGCTGTTGCCTAAATGCTCCTGATTTCCAGCTGTATCTCCCCGAATGCTCTCCCTCCATTTTCCACATACCTCCTGCTCCCCTCCCCACACACCCAGTCTACCTGCAGGATCTATTCTCTTTCCCCTTTCCAGCTAGAACGTTCCTCTTAAACTAACCTCTATGGCTCTGTGGATTGTTGCTTGATATCATTCACTTAACAGCTAATATCTACTTGTAAGTGAATACATACCATATTTGTCTCTCTGGGTCTGGGTCTGGATTATCTCACACTGGATGATCTTTTTTTCTTTTTTTTTTCCCTAGTTGCATCTTTTTGCCTGAAAAGTTCATGTCACTTTTTAAACAGCTAAGTAATGTTCTATTGTGTAAATGTATCACATTTTCTTTATCCATTCTTCAGTTGAGGGGCATCTAGTTTATTTCCAATTCCTGGTTATTATAAATAAAGCCATAATGAACACTGTTCACTATGAACTGTGGTAGGATGGAGCATCGTTTGGGTATGGAGCACAAAGCACTCCTTTGTGCCAGGAGTGGTATGGCTAAGTCTTGGGATAGATCAGCCAATTTTCTGAGAGATCGCCATATTGATTTCCAAAGTAGCTGTACAAGTTTGCAGTTCCACCAGTAATGGAGGAGTGTTCCCCTTTCTCCACAATTTCATCAGCATGAGCTGTTACTTGTGTTTTTCTTGGCTATTCTGACATGGAATTTTAAGTTGGTTTGAATTTGCATTTCTCTGATGGCTAAGGATGTTGAACATTTCTTTAGTGTTTTTGAGCTATTTGAGATTTCTCTTTTATCAATTCTCTGTTTAAATCTGTACTCCATTTTTAAGTTGGATTATTTGGGTTTTTTAGTATCTAGTTTCTTGAGATATTTACAATTTTTTAGGTATTATACCTCTATCAGAAAATGGAGTTGATGAAAATATTTTCCCATTCTGTAAGCTGCCTCTTTGTCCTTTTGACAGTGTTCTTTGCCTTGGAAAGGTCTTTCAGTTTCATGAGGTCCCATTTATAAATTGTTGATATTATTGTCTGCGCTATCAGTGTTTTGTTCCAAAACTTGTCCTCTGGGCCAGTGTGTTCAAGTCTGTTTCCCACATTATCTTTTATCTGTCTGGTTTTATGTTGAGGATTTTGGTTTACTTGTACTTGATTTTTGTACAGGGTCATAAATTTGAGTTATTTGCATTCTCCTACATGCAGACATCCAGTTTGGTGCACCATTTGTTAAAAAAAATAATTTCATTTTTTTTCAAGTGTGTGCTTCTGGCTTCTTTATAAAAAAGCAGATGTCCGTAGGTATGTGATTTTATATGTAGATCTTCATTTTGACTCCATTGATCAATATTTTGGTTTTATGCCAATACCACATAATTTTTATAACTGTACTATAGTATAACTTGAAGTAGATTCAGAGTCATTTTCTTCTATAATGAGTAACGGAATATTCAGATGTCAAGCAAAGCCACTCTAAATGAGGAGGAAATGTGGTTGACATGGGGGGGGGGGTGTCATGTGACACTTAAAAATCCTCCTTCATTTCCCTTTGTTCTCATAAATAGAAACTGGGCCTCTGAAGCAGTGTGATAGATGATCAATTGATTATGTTTTGTCTCAACTGTTAATGAAGATTTACCAAAACCAGATAATCTATAAGCAAAACTACAGCACAAAAAAAAAAAAAAAAAAAAAAAAAAAAAAAAA
>NW_026596073.1:20471899-20495891 GCF_907164565.1 Psammomys obesus
AAAAAAAAAAAAAAAAAAAAAAAAAAAAAAAAAAAAAAATTCTTCCAGAACATTTCAAATTGTAAGTGGATTCAAACAGAATGTTTATCCATACGATGAATAAGAAATGAAAATTTCATTTCAAAGTCATTTGGCATTATATTATATGTTCCCCAAGAGAAGACACTAAATGTTGGGCAGCAGTTTATAAAAGCTAGCTTGGCAGGTGTAATGAGCAGTGTGAGAGGCATGCCATCAGCTCCGGCTAGGCTTGAGAAAGATGCTTGAGTTAATTGTGAAGCAATCAACTTCCAGTATTCAGAGTTGCTTGGAAATACCTAAAGCATTTTGTGATGATGAAACAGTGAGGTGACAATTTAATATCAACAGAGTAGACAAGGAGGAGGTAGGATAGGCAATGTTTATAAAACCTGAAGAGGCTGACATATTTTTGGAGGAAGAGCTTCTCATACCCCCTTGCACATGTAGAGAGCAGTCACTACGAGAAGGCCGCCACTAGAAATCCTCATTGACCACTGAATTCTTGACTGTAAGTACATAGCAGAATTATTTTGAGCAACACTATGGCATCCATGCCAAACAAGTGTTAGATATCGATAGGGGACTGAAGGCTTATTTACCTTTAAATCAGCCAGTGCCAGAAGATGGGTGAAGGGAGGAGAGGAAGGCTGCTGCAGGGCACAGGAAAGAAGGCTAGCTAAGGAAGGGTACCAACCCGGCCTCTACAGAGAAGGAAATATGCTTGATTTAGTATTCTCTATGAAACAAACGATTATTGAATAAATGAATTCATAGATCAAACAAGGATGCCAATTGATATATAAAATGTAATTATTTTCTACGTTGGATGGATTTGCTAATCCCTTCAGAAAGTGAAAGTAATAGAGGAAGAAAGCAGAGAATCATGGTGACTTCAAGTGGGGAATGAAAGGCATCATGAGCAAACCTGAGTGCTGTGGCAACTCTAATTTGACTACACCATGAAAATGTCAGCCATGGGAAAAATCTGTGGTAAAATGACACATCCAACTTTCATTTCTCTACCTAATAAAAAAGTCATTGCTGATCGATTAATGTCAAATGGGTCATGTGAGGAAAAGAATAGCAAGATATTACTAAAAAAAGATGACAAGAGTTTGCTATTGTTTGTAATATAAAGCAGTTATACTAAAAAGAATTGTAGTGGATATTTTGTAAATAAGCAAAACTGACATTTAGTTTTGAAAATTTCCATACGATATATTTTGATCCTATTTTTCCCCTCCTTCCCAAGTTCTGAGAGACCCTCAGTCTTTTATGATGAACTCAGATGGCTTAGGTTCTACTACCAAACATTCCAGGATAGTGTTCTCACTGTAAGAAAGGAAACTAGCATTTACATGGAAAAACAGATTTCTCAAGTAGGCTAGAAAACATTCCACCGACTCTCTTCAGAAATTCCCCTGTTGGACACTCCTACCAAGCCTTCAACACTTGAATCTAAATGAATGGCATTCAGGGATTCTAAAAGGTATAAAATGAAAACTAGTGCAACATTACCTCTGCAGCAGAGGTGGCTGCTTCCGAAGTCTCTGCTTGTATCTGTGCATAGCACAGGAGTCTGCTTAATTAGAAAACACTACTTAAAACACTTGACTGACGCAAAATATTTCAGGTATGTACTAAGAGAACACACCTGCTTGGGTGCTAAATTTACCTCATGTATCTTTAAGGTTCACCATTGAAGACTGCTAATGCGAACCAAGGCATAATGTTTCTGAAGCCTAAATATTTTTAAGATGAGACCCGCTACATTGAGAAAGCGAACTTCATCAAGGTTGTTTAAGAGGGCAGGATGTGCGTGTTGTCTGTGTGTGTGTGTGTGTGTGTGTGTGTGTGTGTGCGTGCGTGCGTGCGTGTGTGTGTGTGCGTGTGCGTGTGTGCGTGTGCGTGTGCGTGTGCGTGTGCGTGTGTGTGTGTGTGTGTGTGTGTGTGTGTGTGTTTGTTGCTGCTGCTGCTGCTGCTATTCTCTGAGGCAGCATCTCATCCTGCAATAAAGTGTGCATACAAATGTGTGTCTGCTCACATAAGGGTGAACATGCATGAAGATGTAAGAACACAACCCTAGGAGTCAACCCTCAGGAATGCCATCTATCTTATTTTGAGACAGTCTCTCACAGACCTAGAGTTTCCCAAGTAAAGTAGGTTAGACGATGAACCTCAGATTGCATGCATGGCCTCTCTCTCTCTCTCTCTCTCTCTCTCTCTCTCTCTTTCTATCTGTTCAGCCTGATCTTGATATTTTTTCCTTTTTAATTATTATTATTTATTACTGTTTATTTTCTTTGTATCCAGCTGTAGCCCCTTAGTCATTTTTTCCCAATCCCATCCACCTTCCCTCTTCCCTCTCCCTCTCCCCCCATTCTCCACCAGTCCACTGTTAGGGGAGGTCTTCCTCCCCTTCTGTCAGAACCTAGCCTATCAGGTCTCTTCAGAACTGTCTGGATCCTCTTTCTCTGTGGTCTGGCAAGGCACCTCACCAGGTGGAGATTATCAAAGAACAGGCAACATAGTTCATGCCAGAGCCTGCTCCTGCTCCCCTTACTAGGGAGCCCACATGGAGACTGAGCTGTCCATGGGCTACATCTGAAGAGGAAGTCTAGGTCCTTTTCATGCATGGTCCTTGGTTCATTCATTAGTCTCTACAGGACTCCCTGAACCCAGATATTTTTGGCTCTGTTGGTCTCCTGTGGAGCTCCTATTCCCTCCAGGATTTTCTATTTTCCCCTTCTTTCATAAGATTTCCTACACTTTGCTCAAAGTTTGGCTATGAATCTCAGCATCTGCTTTGATACCCTGCTGGGTAAAGTCTTTCATAGGCCCCTTGTAGTAGGCTCCTGTCCTTTTCCTGTCTTCTCCTACTTCAGATGTCAACAAATCAAGTAATCAAATTAAAAATGGGGTACAGAGCTAAACAGAAAATTCGCTACTGAGGAATATTGCATGGCAGAGGAAAAAAAACACTTAAGGAAACACTACTTACTAATCAGGGAAATGCGAAACAAAACAACCCTGAGATTCCACCTTATACCCGTCAGAATGACTAATGTCAAAAACTCAAGTGAGAACACATGCTGGAGATCTTGTGGAGAAAGGGGAACCCTCCTCAATTGCTGGTGAGAATGTAATCTTGTACAACCACTTTGGAAATCAATCTGGCACTTTCCCAGACAATTAGGAATAGTGCTACCTCAGGATTCATCTATTCCACTCCTAGGCATATACCCTAAAGATGCTCTACCATTCAACAAGGACATTTGCTCAACTCTGCTCATAGCAGCTTTATTTGTAATAGCCAGAATCTGGAAACAATCTTAAAATCCCTCAATCAAGAAATGGATACAGAAATTGTGGTACATTTACATGATGAAATACTACTCAGCATTTAAAAACAAGGAAATAACGAAATTTGCAGGCAAATGGATGGAACTAGAAAAGATCATCCTGAATACCATAACCCAGAAACAGAAAGACACACATGTTATATACTCACTTATAAGTGGACATTAGTGATAGAATATGGAATAAACATACTAAAATCTATAGTCCCAAGGAAGCTATACAAGAAGGAGGACCCTAGAGAAAATGCTTGATCTCGATATTTTTAACTCCATCATAACATGATAGACCTAAATTATTGTTTTATAATCTAGAATAAGTTACATTATATAAAACTATTTAAAACACGACTTTAGATTAATGCCAGAACTCAGAGAGGCATAGGCAGGTGGATTGCTGTGAGTTCGAGGCCATCCTGGTCAACAAAATGTGTCCAGAGCAGCCAAGACTACACAGAGAAATTCCCTCGTGAAAACGAACAGACAAAGCATTATTTTAGAAAGTCATCCTGTCAAATTTCACACATTAGAGTGTTCATACAATATTAACATATATATGTTTACAATATTACCAAAAGTTTGGTGGATTTTGAACTATGTGCAAGCTCTTTGAGAATTAACTTCTGTATTAAGCCAGAAATAAAAGTCAAGATGTATCTCAGGAGCAATACTGTCTGTGTTACTACCCACAAGGAATGGGTAGTCTTCCTCTTCTGCTGATTAAAATAGAATTTTCTGCTAACTAAAAATGAACACTACTCTAGATCCTCGTTCCCACTCAATGCGCGATTTAATAAGCACTGTCTATCTGTCTTGAAATATTTATTTCCACAATTTCCTGAAATATACATAACAGAAGGCTATAAAGGGCAGATCTCTACTTCTCAATGTCCTTATTTTTGTATTTCTGCCTGTCTCTGAATATACAACTATCAGATAGATGATAATTTTTTTTTTATTATTTGCAACAGATTGCAGAACATCAACAATGTTTCAAAGGGATAGATTTTCTTACAACCTTTTCAATTTGAGTTTAATGTCAGACTTTTGTGTATATGTGAATAAAATTGTATCTAATGACTTGGAAACAAACAGTAAAATAATGCCATGAAATAGAATTGCAAAATCATATGACATTTAGTGCAGACAAAGTTCAATCTTTGAACTGTCCATCCTAAAGTTTATGCTCTTTAGACTAAATAGTCTGAGTGTTGTTGATTTTTTTTCCATAAATATATCCCAAAATTCCTGCAGGGTTCCTCAAGCTAAGAAACTGTGTTTTGATATTAAAGCTGTCATCCCAGCTCCTTATGTCTGAATTGTGCCGAGAGGAATGGATAAAGGGAAGAGGCAACAGCACATTTTAAAGGATTTCCTGATGTGCATTATGTAAAAGAAAAAATCGTCATCTCAATGAGACTTATGGGCAACCTTTGGGCAGAGTGCAGGGAATATTAGGAAGGAAGTGGGAAACAGTAACTCCAGGAGGACAGGGGAGAGGACAGGAACTCCATAAGGAGAGCAACAAAACCAAAAAATCTGAGCACAGGGGTCTTTCCTGAGACTGATACTCCAACCAAGGACTATGCATGGAGATAACCTAAGAACCCTGCACAGATGTAGCCCATGGCAGTTCAGTGTCCAAGTGGGTTCCATAGTAATGTGAACAGGGACTGCCTCTGACATAAACGGATTGGCCTGCTCTTTAATTACCTCCCCCTGAGGGGGAAGCAGCATTACCAGGCCACAGAAGAGGACAAGGCAGCCACTCCTGATGAGACCTAATTGACTAGGATCAGAAGGAAGGAAAAGAAGTCCTCCCCTATCAGTGGACTTGGGGAGGGGCATGCATGAAGAGGGTAGAGGAAGGAAGGGATTGGAATGGGAGGAGGGAGGGAACCACGGGGGGGGGATACAAAGTGAATAAAGTGTAATTAATAAAGAAAAATAAAATAAAATAATCAAAAAATAGAATAAAGCTGTTAAAGCTCCCCCCCAAAAAAAGATTAGTTATAAATTAGCAATGTTGACAGAATACTAAAACATGTAATTACATGTTACTAAAAAGTATGATGGTGTGAAACAACCACTCCTGGTTTATTGCTCTTCACTATCCATATCTTCATCACACCTAAATCTAGGGAGACCCCAAGAAGACAGTACAGAGCAGCAATTCATCTCCCCAAAGCTCACACAAGTCATTAAACACTCACAGTATGTTTCAATGGCAGCTCAATGAGGAGAAACTCTGGGATGCTGCCTTACGTCCACAGATTTCCATTTACCACATAGGAAAAGCCCAAGAACAGAGCTTAAAACTTAGGTCAGCATGACATCAGTGTCATTGACGAAAGAAGTTGTTGTATCATGCTGCTCCTGACTTTTGCCTTTTTCTTTGTCTCTTGCTATTATTAAAGTTACATTGTTATTAACATATTTGATCATAACTAAGATTTAAATCATAAACCACAAGCAAGAATAAAGTAAAAATGTTAAATATGTGTAATATGAAACTTGTAACCATCCATGCACCTTTGGCAATGCCTAGATCTCAACCTCTTACGGATGTTACTCTGCACAGCAAAGTACTTTGTGGACATGATTTAATGAGGGGTCTTAAGAGAAGGAGATTCGGGCTGGAGAGATGGCTCAGAGGTTAAGAGCACTGACTGCTCTTCCGAAGGTCCTGAGTTCAATTCCCAGTCAACCACATGGTGGCTCACAACCATCTATAATGAGTTCTGGTGCATAATAACATCTGGTATATACATAATAAATAAATAAATAAAATCTTTAAAAAAAAAAGAGAGAAGAAGATTCTTCTCAATTTTCTGGTTGAGTCCAGTATAATCACAAAAGTTTGTATTAGAGGAACACAGAGAGACCAGTTTTAGAATGTGACAACAGAATCAAGAAAAAGACAGTCCCTCGTGCCTGTTCCTTGAGGTGATGCAGAAAGAAGACACAGCCAATGCAAATAGGCATCCTCTGAAAATCTGGGGAGGCCTTAAAAGAAACATGCCTTGAGCAGCCTTTTTCAGACTTATGATTTCCTAAACCATAAGATAATTAATTTAGAGGAGGGGCAGAGGAGGAGAAGAGGGAGGGAAGGAGGAAGGGATTGGGAGGAGATGAGGGAGGGGTCACCGCCCAGATACAAAGTGAATAAATTGTAATAAATAATAAATAAAAAAATGTTCGGCTATTTTCTTCACTAGGAACTGGAAACTAATGTACTTAATTAAAATATTAAAATTATTGTGGAAATACAGGGCTGGAGAAATGGCTAGGTGCTTAAGAGCCCTGACTGTTCTTCCAGAGGACCTAGGCTCCATTCTCAGAACCACTAAGGAATCAAACAACCATCTGTGAGTCCAGTTTCAACGGATCTGATGCCTTCTTCTGACCTCCACCAGTACGAGCCATTCTAGGAATACAGAGACATACATTCAGGCAAAATACCCTTCAAAAAAGACACCCAATTGTGGATATAAGCAGTGCTTCCCACAAAAATGCCATGTGAGCTTCAGGTTCATCTGTAATTTTTCCAGAACAATAGCTATTTTGTGATTCAAAAACAAAAAGATATAAGTCAAGTAAAATACAATGATATATTTCATTGAACTAAATATATTTCATTTAGTTCAATATATCAATTTTCAGGATGCTACCAGAACCAAACAATATTACTATTTTGAAACATTTGCACACAGTTTCTTCAACAATAATACATATAATTCTCTTATATCTTAATTTGGACTAGTTCCATTTCAAGGACTCAAATAGTCACATGGATATAGTAACTACTGTACTTGATAGTGAATCTTTAATGGTAAGAAAAAAGTTAAAAGATTTCATACATTATTGCATAGGTAACGTAATG
Organism: Psammomys obesus; assembly: GCF_907164565.1. NCBI lineage: Eukaryota > Metazoa > Chordata > Mammalia > Rodentia > Muridae > Psammomys > Psammomys obesus. Next base: position 20,479,160 of record NW_026596073.1, read on the forward strand.
TATTGAAATATAGATTAAAAAAATAAAATACATCTAGAGAAATCACGATGACTGTAGATGCAATTCTTTAATAACTTGGTCTTTGAAATTATGTTCTTAAATAACCAGAAATGTAAAATATTAAAAAATGTATGAGAATCAGTACTTAAAGATACTGAATTGGCGATTGTTGCTGAAGATGCTGATAAAAATAAAATTTTTGATGGTATTGTCTGAACCCAAAAGATAGCCAAGTAGCCAAGGGAAGAATAAGAATAAAAATGCCTGAGGTCAACTACATAACATGAACAAATGACTGAGAGAAAAGAAAAACGATTAAACTCTATCCTGCAGTTTCTCCATACAGAAGAGTGATGTTTCAACCAGAAAGAAAGAGGGTAGTGAGAAAATGATGATAAAGCCGGAAGGGGATTTAAATTAGTTTTATGATTCCAGGTCTAAGTCTGTTAACCTAATTTAGTACACTAAAAAGACTTGGAGATAGGTTCTGGGAACTAATATCGATTATGTGTTAGGTACTGTGGGAAAATGTCATGGAAATTCTTACTGGTTCTGGCTTTCATACAAGATTCTAGAGTCTAAAGTTTACTAACCTTGACATTAACTAAGCTCCTGGAACTGGTTCTCACAGGTGTCCAGAGTAAATAGCAAGTCAGGAAAATTGTGAGAATTCTGAGAGCAGGAGACCAAACATTTCATTCGCATTCCTTCCCCCACTGCGTGGACCCTTTGTGAAGGCCACTTACCTCTCTTTCCCAGTGGACAGAACTGACCGGGGCTGCATGGTACTGCAGCTGACCAGAGCTTCCTAATTCTGAACAAGTCCCCTGTTAGATGCACTGAATGCTCTGTGACCTTCTGTCCTTCTCACTTTTCTGAGAGAGTAAAGTTTCCGAAGAAATTTGGTTTAAGAATGAGTATTTCAATGAAGCCAATTACCTAATAACATAAATGAGAAACACCGGTAAGAGCCCACCTTAGATTCCAAGCTTTAGAAAAGACCGTTTAAACCTTCATCTGTTTTAGGAAATATTATTTCCAATGACATTTCTCAATCTGCTTATGAGTATGGACTCTCCTCAAGTTCACTAAACAGCTAGTTTATCCCTATTTTCAACTACTGTAGAAAAATTAAGGTCTCCTTACACTTAGTTTAATCTGCTATATAAATTGATTTAATTAAGCAACCACGTTTTATTATAAAAATATTTCTTATGATAATCTTTAATCAAATTACAAGAATCTTGAATTATAGAGTATGTTTAATAAAAGCTACAAATTAACTAAACATAAAATAATTAAACTTCAGTCTTAATTTCAGCTCATGCATTTCAAATGAATTTTTATGTTATAATGTTGAGATTCTTTTGTCTTTGTTGACTTCTAATACTGGTACATTAGGATGTCTTTCCCCTCTCTTTCCAAATCCATGAAAAAAAAATGAAAACAAAAAAAAAACCCAGGAAGCAAATGGAATGGACAAGAGTGATACTAAAAACAACATTGAAAAATAATGAGTTTCAAGGGTAATCTGCCTTGCCTTTGTTCTTAATCCTCAACCTTCTGTCCTCTGTTGCATCGCTATAAATATATATGTATATATGATTATACTATATGTTATTATGCAGTGAAGAGGTTTAAATTAAATAATTGAGGCCATATTATCTACTGAAAAGTCTAAAATATTTATATACATATTTATACAATGATGAAAGCAAAAATATGTCAGTTTTTGTTGAATTCATGTGTTTAATTATTTGTATTACTATTTATGTATATATATTTAAGTTATTATACATAAAAATCTTTCAAGCATGAAAAGTATATATATTTTTTCATTTTGGTTAGTCAGAAAACTGAAGCTGACTAGTAATATTATAAGCTGATGCCCTTAACAGCAGATCAAACTAAGTGGATTTAGTCTCAAGCCCCTATACTTCTTTCTTCACCATGAATGATGAAAACCTCATGAAAAGGACAGTGGGATGACTACAAAAACAAGATTACCGCACAGCAGTGAGAGGGCATAAAGAATCACAGGACTCGGGTTAACTCTAGCCATCCCACTCCCCACAGGCCCTGGGTTGCTTTTTCTGCAAATAACCAAAGGTGAGACTATGCTTTTGTGGAGACATACAGCTATTCCATCTGCAGATGCACCTGGTCAGTATACTGAGAGAAAGAACTATACAAGGAAGTCAAATGGCGAGCATGCATCTTGGAAATAACAAATTCCTCTTGAGATGAATTAGCCTGTAAATGACTACACCAAGACTGCTGAGGGAAGACTCCCAGTTCCCAACAGAGAAGGTTTTCACTTCGTTACTTGGGAATGAGGCTTGAAACCCTACACAGGACCAACACGGAGAGGTGCAGATCAGTACACCATGGGTGCGTGTTCTGATGGCATGATGCTGTAGACTGAGTGCTAGTGACTAGGAACTGCAGTGCAGACTTGTGTGGCTTCCTGTCTCTGGGGCATTCCAACCTGCTTGCTGGTCTCTGCTTTCCACGTAGGGCTATACTCCAAACTATCTTTTTTACTGACAGCAAAACAGCTTTTAGTAACAAAAATCTGGTGAAATCTTGTTTTTTTGTTTATTCCTGGAAGTGGTGGTCCTCAGCACAGCTGCACTTTGAAATCACTAAGAGGTGAAGGAAATTGTAGTATTGTCCCACATTTTCCCACATGCACAACAAAATCAGAATTTCTGGAGTAGGAACCAGGTCACCAGTATGCTCCAAATATATCCAGATAATTCCTATCTGTGTCTGGGTAAAGAGCTCAGTCCTGGGAGGTGTAATTCAGACTCTGCAAGATGGTATGAAGTGGTTCTTGGGCATGGGCATGTCATCAGAGAGACATATTTTTATTTCATTGGCTCAGGTGACTATCAGATTATGTCTTCTGAATATATTCTCTTTTTGTTCTGTAGGAAAATGTTTATGATACTGGAAGAATATTGTTTTATTTTCTCATTTCCTTCTCTCCTCAACTAAACCTGAAAAATATCTCTTAACTGATTACATGTCTGTATTTTCTTCTTGAGAATGATCAGCATTAGCAAGAGAAGGAGTATTTTCATAAATCTTTTATTAAAATACCACCTTTCTCAGACTGGTGCTACAGGCCTATAATCCCAGCTACTCAAGAACCTGAGGCATGAAGATCTCACATTCAAGGCCAGACCAGACAAGTTAATGAGACCATGTCTCAAACTCAAAAGCAGAAGGTAGGCTGGAAATACATTTGTGTGGTAGAATACATGTTTAGCATATGTGAGGCCCTGGGTTCTGAGTGTACCACCAAATGAAAAGAATAAAATAGCAATATCAACAATTAAACTTGTGTTCTAAGCCAGTTCTCTGGTGTCCTGATAGGAAGCCACTATGAACAGAAGCAGATGTCATCCTAATGTCAACACCTTTGCCCAGACCCTTTAAAAACCCACAAAATCCCTGTTGCCACCAGGACCAACAATGTGAAATCTTAAAAATACCAGACCCATTTTGACAAACCTGGAGAAAATTGTCTCTTATAGAGAATTTTGTCTTATTTTAAAGATGGAAAATTTGAGTCAAGATATATTCAAGATAAAATTGTAAAACTTCTCTCTCTTACATTAGTAGATCCTTCATGACATTGACATTTTTCCTTGGGTGCATATACAATGTCTTCCTAAGAGGCAACAATTAACTTATACAATTCTTTAAAAAGCTCACTAAGTACATCACTTTACTTAATTTTGCTACTTTCTCTTTTTACATTAGTTGTTTTACATTGTTTGATAAAGATTGTGAAGGGAGAAGGGCAAAACAAGCAAACAAACAAACAAACACCAGTAACATTGACTAAGGGAAATATTCTTATAGTAACATGAAGATCTGTGAACTACAGAAATCAGACCTCAGATGCCCTGGTCACTCTCAGGTTAGAGTAATTTATTTTACTTAAATTGGTATGAGATACAGAGAAAATTAAGGTAACTTAATTTTGTAACTATTAAAATATATCTTATGTAGTCAATTTTTTCAAGCAACCACATGAAATTGTAGCAGATAATTTGAGTAATAGAAGTACTAAGTAAACAGGAAGAAGTCAGGGAACCAAGGATTCTGTGCACAGAGCTTCTCTTTCCCATCTGTGGCATCTTAGTGCTACTGTTTAAGGGTTACTCAGTCTATGCAAAGATGGAAGAAAATGAATGATTTGATCCATCTTAAGCAGTCCTAAACTCTCAGATTCCTCCATTCCCAATCTGGTCTTTCTGTGGCTGTAATAGCCTCAGGCTCTGCTTCCTTGCTGGTCACCTGTTCTCCTTACCAGCCTCACCCCCTGTTTTTTTTTTTGTTTGTTTGTTTGTTTGTTTGTTTTGTTTTGTTTTGTTTTCCTCCTGCAAGAACTTCCCCAAGCACAGGAATATATGTGTGATGCTGGGACTTTACCATGCCCTTTCTTTTTTTTTTTTCTTCTTCTTCTTTTATTTTTCTTTATTAATTACACTTTATTCACTTTGTATCCCCCACCCCTGTGGTTCCCTCCCTCCTCCTGTCCCAATCCCTCCCTTCCTCCACCCTCTGCATGCATGCCCCTCCCCAAGTCCACTGATAGGGGAGGACTTCTTTTCCTTCCTTCTGATCCTAGTCAATTAGGTCTCATCAGGAGTGGCTGCCTTGTCCTCTTCTGTGGCCTGGTAATGCTGCTTCCCCCTCAGGGGGAGGTAAATAAAGAGCAGGCAAATCAGTTCATGTCAGAGACAGTCCCTGTTCCTATTACAATGGAACCCACTTGGATACTGAACTGCCATGGGCTACATCTGTGCAGGGTTCTTAGGTTATCTTCATGCATAGTCCTTGGTTGGAATAGCAGTCTCAGGAAGGACCTCTGAAAAGCTCTGCCCTGCAGACTATCAACATAGATGCTGAGACTTATGGGCAACCTTTGGGCAGAGTGCAGGGAATCTTAGGAAAGAAGTGGGAGACAGTAAGATCTGGAGAGGACAGGAACTCCACAAGGAAAGCAACAGAATCAAAAAACCATGCCCTTTCTTAAGCAGTATCCCTTTGCACAGTTGACAATCTGTCTAGTAAACCTCCTCTTGGGCGTCTTCCTCCCCAGCAACACAGCTTCTTATCTGCGGCAGCTCTGTCAGCTCTCACCATACTATGTGATGACTCCGGTGACACTATATACCTTACCTTGACCCTCATTAGTGCTCCCACTCCCAGACCAGGTCAGAGATTAGTTAATCAACCTTTATACCATATTTTTTTCACATGCAGGTAATACTAGAAGCCCATTGAAGGGGAGAGCCTCACTTCTTTTTTCTGCCTCTTTGAACCTGCTTAGTTGCCTGAGTAAAAACTTTAAAGAAATGCAAGAATGACTAAAAAACTGATACTTAAAAGTAAATGTTATTGTGTAAAGGTAGGACAGGGTAATACACCTCCAGAGGAATGTGCCTCAGTTGTACCTCCTGTATCTATTGCATCATGTTGCCAAAGAACAGGATGTCTACCACACTCAGGAGCACCTAATTCTTGATTCTAAAGACTTCTGTCTTAATCATCCATGAACTGTGTCAAGTCATTCATTGTCAGTTTAATTCAGCTGAAGAAATTTGATGCTCAACACCAGACCCTGCTCCTAAGGAACCAGTCCCCTTTCCTCCTAGGTATTTACTGTGCTAAGTCCAGCTCAGCAACTTTCCATTTCACTACAGTCTGATCCAAGGAAACTCCTAAAGAAAGAAATCCGTGTGTAAGAAGATCCTACTTTCAATAATTTATAATGGTAAAATTAAGAATAATAAAAAGTCATCTAAGACTACTTTTTAATTTTTTATTATTATCTTTATTACAATGTATTCAATTTGTATCTCAATTTGTGGCCCTCTCCCTTCCCTCTTCTCTCCCTATGCCCCTCCCCTAGTCCACTGATAGAGGAAGTCCTCCTCCACTTCTGTTTGACCCTAGCCTATCAGGTCTCATCAGGGTTAGTTGCATTGTCTTCTTCTCTGGCCTGGCAAGGTTGCATCCCCCAGGAGGAGGTGATCAGAGAGCCTGCCACTGAGTTCATGCTAGAGAAAGTCCTTGCTCCATTACTAGGGACCCCACTTGGAGACTGAATCTATGGGCTACATCTGAGCTGGGGTTTTAAGTTCTCTCCATGCATTGTCCTTGGTTAGGGTATCATTCTCTTCAGGGGCCCTGGGGTGCAGTTTTTATGGCTCTGTTGGTATCCTTTTGGAGCTCTTGTCCCTTTCGGGTCTTTCTATCTCCCACTTATTTCATAAGATTCCCTACACTCTGCCCAAAATTTGGCTATGAGTCTCAGCCTCTGCAACGATATCTTGATCAGTACAGTCATTGAGAGGCTCCTGTCCTGTATTTTTTTCATGATTTCCTTGTTTTTATTTATTTATTATTTTATTTTATTTTTCTTATTAATTACATTTTGTTAACTCTGTATCACAGCTGTATCCTGCTCCCTCATTCCCTCCCCAACCCCACCTTCCCTTCCTCATCTCCTCCCTGCCCCTTTTCAAGTCCTTTGATCGGGGAGGACCTCCTTCCCTTTCATATGACTCTGTTTTGTCAGGTATCTTCAGGACTGGCTGCAAAGTCCCCGTTTGTGGCCTAACTGTACTGCTCCTCCCTTGAGAGGTGGGGAGGTCAAAGAGCCTGCCATTGAGTTCCTGTTAGAAATAGTCCTTGTTCCTCTTACTATAGGAAACCAATTGGTTACTGAACTATCACAGGTAGCATCTGAGCAGAGGTTCTAGGTTATATCCACTCATGGTCTTTGGTTGAGTGTCCATCTCAGAAAAGACCCTGTTCCCAGATATGTTTGGTCCTTGTGGAGCTCCTATCCTTTCCACATCAAACTCCCCTTCTTTCATATGATTCCCTGTACTCTGCCGAAGGTTTGGTTATGAGTCTTAGTATCTACTTTGAAACACTGCTAGGTAGTGTCTTTCAGATGCCTTCTGCCATAAACTCCTGTCATACATTCAATGCGTATCCTATTTGTCTTTCTAAATGAGGATTGATCATCTTACCCCGTGCCCGCTTTCTTGTTTATCTTCTTTAGGTGTATAGATTTCATTATGTTTGTCATATCTTGTAGGTCTATATAAGTGAGTATATTCCATGTTTGTCTTTCTCCTTCTGAGATACTTCACTCAGAATGATCTTTTCTAGCCATTATGGAAATGAAAATCAAAACGACCCTAAGATTTCACCTTACACCCATCAGAATGGCCAAGATGAAAAACTCAAGTGACAACATATGCTGGAGAGGTTGTGGAGAAAGGGGAATCCTTCTCCACTGCTGGTGGGAATGAAAACTGTTATAACCACTTTGGAAGTCAATCTGGCGCTTTCTCAGACAACTAGGAATAGTGCTTCCTCAAGACTCAGCTATACCACAGGTAGGTATATACCCAAAATTTGCTCAAGTACACAACAAGGACATTTGCTCAACCGTGTTTGTAGCAGCTTTATTTGTAATAGCCAGAACCTGGAAACAAAGCGGATGTCCCTCAAGGGAGGAATGGATACAGAAATTGTGGTATTTTTACACAATGGAATACTACTCAGCAATCAAAAAAGAGGAAATCATGAAATTTTCAGGCAAATGGTGGGATCTAGAAAAGATCATCCTGTCCTGTATTTTAATGAAACTAGTAAAAGCTTAAAAAGCGAAAACTAAGACAATTTTCTATATTCTCCACCCTTATATCAACATTATTTAAGTTAGGTACTAATGTCCATTTCTGATTAATAATCAAGTACAAACATGGCTCTGAAATAAAAAAGAGGTAGTTGAGCTTTTGAATCTGCTATCTACAGTTTATTTTTTAGAAGGTGACCATCTTCTAATTTTTCATAGGCAATTTTTCATACACAGTTTTCAGAATCTATTTACGTAACTATTCAGTCTTTGACTACTGAAGTTAAAGCAAAAAGGAAAAACAGATGTTGTAAGAGGAGTGGATATTACTCATTCTTTAATTAACAAATTTAATAGGATAAGTGAGGTTCCGTGGGGGAATGTAATTGGATTCATTTCCAACCCTTTGTTCTGTATTAGTGTCACTTCATGGCACCGTGTCATAAGAGAGCCATCCCTTACACGTTAAACTAATAAAGGATGAACCTATTTTGTATGTTTTCAAAATACACTAAAACTAAGGTTTTGTTCTTTGCATTTAATTTGTTCCTCCCATTATTTCTCTATAAGACTTTGAAAACACTATGTATAAAGTCAGTCCACTCTGTGCAAGAAGAAACGCTGAAGTACATTGCATATGTCATAGAGTACACAAAGGATTTGCAGGCCACAAATGGCAAGATGTGATGACTTCTGAGACAGAAATGCTGATGTGTTGCAGACAGGGGTGGCCCACTATCTCATAGAATTAAACAATCTGTATGATGCTGTTGATATTAAGGTTCATGAAGTTCAAGAACCAGGAGGACCAGCTAAAGCTAAAGGGATAAGCTGGACCCACCCAGGTCAGTCTCCATCCCAAAAGCCTGTCTCCATCAGCACAACGATGCATGAAATCTGTGGCTCACTTAGCCCACTTACTCAACTGATAGTAGATGGATACACTCAAGTTCTTTTCAGAGCTATTCAAAATTATGAAGTAATAGTGTGTAATAACAACCTAATATCAGGCCATGAGTTAATAACAAGCTTCCATCTTTCTATTATAGCTTACCCACTATATGACATTTTTTTAATATAATCCCTCCATTTCCATTATATTTCTCTAATAAATTCTGTTTGCTTTGAGTTTGAAAAGCGGGAGGGGGTGAGGATACTGAGGGATTAAATCCCTATTCACAATTAATGGGAAAATTGGCTTAATTCACTGAATTCTAGTATGCTTAAAACAGCTTTAATTAGTATTATTTTCTTTCATTCAAAGGGAATGCACCTCAATACCTACATCTACGGTCTTAGCAGAATCCTCATTGTAACATCTGCTTCATCTCCATTCCAATTAATTCTGCTCAATTTGAAACTGTCAGGACTGTCAGAACATGTCAAGCACCTTGGGGGTAGTATAAATCAATTCATTTTTCAGTGGGAATGCCTCTACTCAGGAGTTTGAAGACCGAGGTCTGAACTGCCACTTCCTTTTTGTAACAGGCATCTTAAAATATGTCTCCTATTTTTCTGAGCAAAATAATAAACTTGGATCCTTTGATAGAATGTCTATGTATTAATTTCGTCTTTTAATCTCTATCCTTCACTCATCATAATTATGCAAAGTAAGCATCTAGCTCCCAGACCTTTTGCATTGCTGTTGCTAAGGCCATACAGAGCCTTAAAGTTATGAGGCACATGCCAGTGAGCTAGCTCTTTGAATGTACTATAGCTCTTTCTAATCTTTCCTGAAGCAGAACAAGTGAGAATTGAGGAGACCATATCATTTAGCAGGACTGTGTCATTGTCATTTTGCAGATTGGCTTCATTGCTCCAGTGTTTCTGTTCTGTGTGTTGCCTCCCTCCCCTGGTTCTCAAGTCCACCATTGCCAGGTAGTTGCTCTTGGCTCTACATTCATTCTTCCTCACTTACTTTGTTCGAACTACTCAGTTGATCTAGGGCTTATCATCTATGATTCTCAGAAGGTCAGAGGACTCAGTGAGTGACATGCTGGCTTGGCAGCCCCACAGTGCATGTTAACCAGCCTGGTGTATTTTCTGTTTTGCCCTGTACTGAGTGCGTCTCATTCTGTCGCCAGTCAATGACTCTTCTTTGGGGCAGGATGACAATTTCTAACCCCAATTCTTTGTGCTGAATACTTGACCTTATAATTTCTAGATTGTATAAATGGTAAATTTTGCTTACTAGTATTTTCTCAGCCTCTAATAAATCAAACAAGGTAAGATTATTTATGTAGCTCTAGCTGTCCTTGAACTTGCTATTTAGAAATGGCTATATCCTTCTTCTATTTCCAGACTTCTGGGATTAAAGCACATTATTAGGTATGTCTTGGGATAGTTAGATTAGTCACTGATTGAAGAAATATAGTTTCTTGTGAGTGTGAGCTTATTGATCTCCTCAAAGACTATATCTTCACACAGCAGAGAAAGAAGAAAAAGAACAAATTGTTCAATCTAGGTTAGGTTCCTTTAAGTAATAACACAATTTAAATCTATGTCACTTAGGACATTTAATATTTTCATCCATGTCTACACCTAAAAGATGCCTAACATTAGCAAGTATCAATTCTGGTCCTCAGGGTCTCAGAGGAATGGAGGTTGAACAATGTTGGGAGACAGCAATCACCTCCTTGTGAGTTCTGAATCCTGACAGGAAAAGCCACACAACACAATTAGAGTATCTGTTAACCTTATCTCAATCACATTCAAGTTTTAAGATGACCATGGGAGAGCAGCCTTCATGACCCTCAATGTATAAGAGAACCGGAAATATGGATAAAAACTGGTAATTTTGTTTATAATTAGTAATAAATTCTGATATAAATGGTATCATCAGACAAGGAAGCTTATATCAGATATATAACTTATATCGGGTATAGCAGATAAACTACATTAGCACTGGTCAATTTTAGTATGCTATAAATTATATTTTAATTTTAGCATTTTTTAGAAATTTGAAAGGTGTTTAGTTTCATTAAAATACAGGAACTGCTGTATGTTAAATGAGAAAAACCTCAGTAATTAAAACCTAACTGAAAACACCACCACCCTGCTCACTGCTAACTCACATCCACATCTTTCCTGTTTCTGCAGAACAATGGTACTATATAGCACTGACGGGTTGACAGGGTTTCTCCATCTGCTATCTGACCCAATGCCACTAGCCTTCCTCCCCTTATAAACTGCCTTTCCTTGCTTTCCTATGGGAAGCGACTGTTCCTTCCTCCATTAGCAGATGGGAGATAACAGAATACCTTTTCCAAGATAAAGGAGAGGAAAGGAATGAGTCTCCACGCTCATACCACCACCTATCACTCAGCCTCACTTACTCTCAATCCTCAACACCACCAAAGGGCTAGAAATTGAGGCGATAGGATAGCACACTGATACAAAATCATTCTTTGGCTAGGGAACCTGTTGCTGCTGTCTCAAAGTACTCCTAAACCTCCCAGAGGTTTTAGCTGGGGTGTGTCACAGGTCTAGATCTACTTTTAGGAAGACCAAGTTAGAAAAATTAAAGAAAAAAGAAGCAAAGAGGACATGATGGAACATGCTTATTATAATCCCAGCATTTGGGAGGCAGAAGCAAGCAGATCAGATAAACTAATGTAGCTTATGTGATATACTACAGGAAAGGAAAAAAGAAGAGGAAGGGCCCAGCCCTGTCTCCAGAGTGAGTTCCAGAACTACACAGAGAAACCCTTGCCAATGCAGAAAAACAAAACAAAACACAGAAATGAAAACAAAACAGAATTCTAGCACTTTTAGCCAGAGGTCCTTCAGCCTCTGCATTTGCACGAGCACAAGCACAAGAAAGTGAGGTGGTATCAGACATGCAATGTCTTTCTTTGCCATTTTAGGGACCTAAGCTATTACCGTGGGAAATGTTTTTTTTAAGTTTTTAAGCAAACAGAGTCATGGAATAATAAATTTCATTTTGTGAAGACTTAACTTGAGGACTAATATCCAAAATATATACAGAACTCAAAAAACTGAATATTACACAAACGAGTAACTCATTTCAAAAGTAAGATACAGATCTAAACAGAATTCTCAATAGAGGAATCTCAAATGGCTGAGAAACACTAAAAATGTTCAGTGTCCTTAGTCATCAGGGAAATAAAAGCTACTTTGAGATTTTTTTAATTCTTTTTTTATTAACTATATTATTAATTAATTATTAATAATAATTATTTCTATAATAACTTTATAATAATATAATTATTACTATAATAATTATAATTAATTATTAATTAATAATATTAAATATATTATTATTAAAATTATTCATTTTGTATCCCCCCATAAGCCCCTCCCTCCTCCCCTGCCGATCCCACCCTCCCTCCCCTTTCTGCATGCATACCACTCCCCAAGTCCACTGATAGGGGAGGTTCTCCTCTCCTTTCTGATCTTAGTCTATCAGTTCTCATCAAAAGTGGCTGCATTGTCCTCTTCTGTGGCCTGGTAAGGCTGCTCCCCCACTCAGGGGGAGGTGATCAAAGAGCAGGCCAATCAGATTATGTCAGAGGCAGTCCCTCTTCCCATTACTATGTAACCCACTTGGACACTGAACTGCCATGGGCTGCATCTGTGCAGGGGTTCTGGGTTATCTCCACGAATAGTCCTTGGTTGGAGTATGAGTCTCTGGGAAGTTCCCTGTGTTCAAATTATCTTGTTCTGTTGCTCTCTTTGTGGAGTTTCTGTCCCCTCCAGCTCTTACTATTTCCCACTTCTTACATAAAATTCCATTCACTCTGCCCATCAGTTGGCCATCAGGCTCAGCATCTGCTTTGACAGTCTATACTGCAGAAGCTTTCAGAGGCCCTCTGTGGCAGGTTGCAAGGTTGTTTCCTGTTTTCTTCTGGCTTTCAGAGGCCCTCTGTAGCAGGTTCCGAGGTTGTTTCCTATTTTTTTTCTTCTGATGTCCATCCTCTTTGCCTTTCAGGATGGGGATTGAACATTTTAGTTAGGGTCCTCTCTTTTGCTTAGTTTGTTTAGATGTACAGATTTTAGTGGGTTTATTCTATGTTGTATGTTTATATGAGTGAGTATATACCATGCGTGTCTTTTTGCTCTGGGACAACTCACTCAGGATGATCCTTTCCAGGTCCCACCATTTACCTGCAAATTTCATGATTTCCTTATTTTTCATTGCTGAGTAATACTCCATTGTATAGATGTACCACAGTTTCTGCATCCATTCTTCAGTTGAGGGGCATCTGGGTTGTTTCCAGCTTCTGGCTATTACAAATAAAGCTGCTACAAACATGGTTGAGCAAATGTCCTTTTTGTGTACTTGCGCCTCTTTTGGGTATATGCCTAGGAGTGGTATGGCTGGATCTTGAGGAAGCACTATTCCTAGTTGTCTGAGAAAGTGCCAGATTGATTTCCAGAGTGGTTGTACCAGTTTACATTCCCACCAGCAGTGAAAGTTCCCCTTTCTCCGCAACCTCTCCAGCATGTGTTGTCCCTTGAGTTTTTCATCTTGGCCATTCTGATGGGTGTAAGGTGAAATCTCAGGGTTGTTTTGATTTGCATTTCCCTAATGGCTAATGAGGTTGAGCATTTCTTTAAGTGCTTCTCTGCCATTCGATATTCCTCTACAGAGAATTCTCTCTTTAGCTCTGTTCCCCATTTTTTAAGTGGATTACTTGGTTTGTTGCTTTTCAGCTTGTTTAGTTCTATATATATATTGGATATAAGTCCTCTGTCAGATAAAGGGTTGGTGATGATTCTTTCCCAATCTGTAGGCAGTCGCTTTGTTTTGATGACGGTGTCCTTTGCTTTACAGAAGCTTTTCAATTTCATGAGGTCCCATTTATTGATTGTTGCTCTTAGAGCCTGTGCTGTTGGTGTTCTGTTCAGGATAGCCATGATCTGTTTGGTTTTATCTTCCTCTAATTCTTTACGTATTTTATTTGTTTCCTCTATTATCCTCTTCGTCAGCATAGATATAAGGTCATCTTCTTGACTTTCTATTATGCTGCATTGTCCAGGGCTGTTCGCCCCTGGATGGCTGGGTTCTGGAGATGCCATATTGCTCTGTCTTTTGTTGGTTGAGATTTTGCACTGACCTCTACCCATTGGGCTGATTTAGGTGTTGGCTGTTAGTTTCTGTGCTTCCTGGAGTCCTGAGGTATGGAGAATCCTCTTGGCTGGAAGATGATTTTTCGTGAAGGAGTCCTTCTCTGCTTTTTGGTTATGGTCACTGTATGGCCAGTGTTTCTCAGGAGTTGCCACTGCTCACCTCAGGTTTATAGCCCTGAGTAGTAGCTGTAGTCTTTGTTAGGCAGGGGGGATCTCCTCTTACCCATAGAAGTTCTCAAGACAGCTGCCCCACTGCTGGGTTTCTTGTTATAAATTTAGTGTGCTGCTGCTCACTAAATTTCCAGGTACAGTCCTCTTGAAGAACCTGCTGATTCCCTAGCTGTGGGGTTTTCTCTCAACAGGGAAACTCAGTCTGTTATCCTGGGGCACACAGTTCTGTCTGGGAAAGTGAGAGGTGCACTCAGCAAGTCTCTGGGCTGGAGGCTGAGTTCTCCGCTCTGGGCCTGGAGGATGTGCACCTAAGTTGAGTTGGCGCCTGGGGCGCTGCTCTGGTCTGGAGGCTGGGTGCCTCACTCTGGACCAGAAGCTGTGTGTCCCTGTCTGTGATGGCGGCTGCAGGCAATGCTCTGGTCCAGATGCTGTGGGTGCAGCCCTCTTGAAGGATCAGGGATTCCCATAGTTTTGACAGTCTAGCTAGGGATAACTGGTTGATCCTTGGCACAGTATCTGAGGGCTGTTGTAATGGCTCTCTGGTTTTTGTAGGTCTGAGAATGCAGCTTTGTGTCCCAGTGCCCTAGGGGAACTCAATAATGGCGGCTGAGCACAGCGCTCTTGCCTGCATTAGAGCCTAGAATGTGCGTGAATGCAGGGAGTCTTTTGGTGCTGGGTGTCCTAAGCGTTAGAGCTGATGATCCCCTCCGCTGGGGCTTTCCTTATGCCAGAGACACCCAGTCTTTGCTTTGGGGACTGCTGTTTTGTCTGGGGTGGCGAGTAGAACCCACAGGCACAGATGCCCATTTGTGGCTCCGCCTTTCTGGCTGTTGGGAGCCTTGGCTGCTGCCTAAAGTGGGTAATTTTCCCTAGACCGTTTCGGGGTGGGGGTGTCAGTGAGTGCTCTGAGAACAGACCAGCCGTTTCCCTCCCTGTGGGTTAGCACCCAACAGTGAAACGAAGAATCTGGTGCCTGGTGCCCACAGTTCTATCTGAGGTGGTGATCAGGCGCGCAAGCAGGGCTCCGTGCAGGCGCCTGGGTCCCTGCTCTGGGTCCGGGCTGGCTCTTGGGGCACCCGCGGAACCCGAGTCTTTTCCAGGGGATCTCTGGGTGACCTGAGGTCGGTCCCAATTGTTTCCTGCTCCGTGGGGTTATCTCTCGACTGGGAAATCCAGTCTATGGTGTTGTGGTGCCCACAGTTCAGTCTGAGACAGTGACCAGATCACACTGGCATGTAGCTCTGGGCTGGCGACCAAGTGCCTGGCGGAACCGGGATCTCTTCCGCAGTTTAGCCGGGTGAGTTAAAGCTGATTGAATCCCCCACCGTGGGGTATCCTCTCACCTGTGAAACACAATCACTTGTGTTTTATGGCCGCGAGTTCTGATTGCTGGTCACTGTGCCAATCCTGCTGTGCTGCTCCTCAGAATGAGAGTCCTCCCAGCTTTGCCATCTTGCCCCGCCTACTTTGAGATTTTTATCTTCCACCTGTCATAATGGCTAACATCAATAAGACAAGTGACGGCTCATACTAGCAAGGATGTGGAGTAAGGGGAACACTCATTCACAGCTGATGGGTATGCAAACTTGTAAATCCACTAAGGAAGTCAATGTGCCAGTCCCACATGAAGATGGGACCCAATCTACCTCTATATCCCGCTATACCACTCTTAGGCATATACTCAAAGGACTTTCTATACTACCACACAGACATTTGCTCAACCATGTTCATTGTTACTCTGTTCTTGATAGCCAGAATGTGTTGATAGCTTAGATGTCCCTTAACAGCTGAATGAATAAAGACAATGTCTTATAGTTACACAATTGTATATTGCTTAGCTGTTAAAAAAGTAACATCATGAAATTTGCAGGTAAATGGAATGAACTAGAAAATAAACAATCGGATTAAGATGGAAAAAATTAAATATGGTCTGTCACTTTTATGTGAGTATTAGCTGTTAAGTCAATGAGAACCAAACTATAATCCATAAAACCACAAAGGTTAGATAAATAGCAAAGGGCCGGGGGAAATAGAATTCTCTAGGAAAGGCAAATTAGATACTTTATAGATATGGTAGGGATACAGCTAAAAATTAAAGG
The DNA here is from genome assembly GCF_907164565.1 of Psammomys obesus. Lineage (NCBI taxonomy): Eukaryota > Metazoa > Chordata > Mammalia > Rodentia > Muridae > Psammomys > Psammomys obesus. Next base: position 20,495,198 of record NW_026596073.1, read on the forward strand.
CCATTTGAGAGGTAGTATGAAAATCTAATACAGTAAAAACTTCATAAAATATGTGCATAGATGAAGATAATCTTATTGAAGTCACCAAATGATTTGAGACAGAGCCCCAAATGGACATCTCTTGTCACCAAATAAAGCTTCCAGTACCAGGACTGGGTTACATCTAATTGAGTTTTGGCCAAGGAAGTTCTATGAGAACCCTCCAAAAACCGAGACTGTTGCCAGGACAGGTTGATCTCTACAAACTGACAGCAAAGCCTCATTGTTAACCCTTACACAGCTCCTAACACAGAGAAGCTTAGCCTGTGCCCACATAAACCTTCACCTGTAAATGCTAGAGTTTTGGTACAGGAAGGTTCTCTACATGCTACTAGAGGACCAACATAAACATCAAGTCTACCACCTCCACATATCTACAACAGAGTCCTACCTTCAATATATGCTCGTGCTATGGTAGCAAAAAGCTTGTGGGAGTAACAACCAATTGCCTTAAATTATTTGATTTAAGGCCCCCTCCACTGGATAGAACTAATAACTACAGCTGCTAAGGTGACAAGAACACCGAGATTAAATAGCTTGTGGAACTAGGATGGAACCAAATACTTGTTAGAAAAGAAAGAAAGTAAGGAAGAAAGGAAGAAAAAAAGAGAAAGAAAGAAAGAAAGAAAGAAAGAAAGAAAGAAAGAAAGAAAGA
>NW_026596073.1:20495901-20498307 GCF_907164565.1 Psammomys obesus
AGAAAGAAAGAAAGAAAGAAAGAAAGAAAGAAAGAAAGAAAGAAAGAGAACACAAGAAGGAAGGAAGGGATGAAGAAAGGAAGGAAAGAAGGAAGGAAGTGACTTCTAATGACATTCTGCTATGATCATAGATCATTCCTTGCTCAACTATCATCTGAGAAGCTTCTTCTTATAGCCTGTGAGAGTAAAAACAGACATAGACAGCAAGACATTAAGCAAACAATGAGAAGCGTTGGCATACTCAGCCTTACACAGAATGTCTGAATCAAATTCCCCTCCCTCAAGAACCAGGGAAACACTAGGAAGAGGAGACAGAAAGAGTGGAAGAGTAGGAGGAGATGGAGGATACACACAAACAAACAAGACCCTCTAAATCAACAGGCTCAATGATGTATGAAATGATAAAGACTAGGGTAGCACGCACGGAGACCCAACACATGAGTCTACACTAGATAGGGTCTTAGAACTGCAATTTGTTACCACATATCTCTGTTTCTAACTCAGAATCTGTTTTTAATCAAAAACCATTTGCAACTGAAAAATTAGTGTTCTCCAAAAGAGTCGCACTAGAAAACAAACACACAAACAAACAAAAAATCCAAACAAAAAACTAAAACCCTACTCTTAAAAGTGCTGGTGGGAATGTAAACTTGTACAACCACTTTGGAAATCAACCTGGCACTTTCTCAGACAATTAGGAATAGTGCTACCTCAATATCCATGTATAACACTCCTAGGCATACATCCAAAAGACGCTCAAGTATACAACAAGAACATTTACTCAACCATGTTCATAGCAGCTCTATTTGTAATAGCCAGAACCTGGAAACAACCTAGATGTCCCTCAGTTGAGGAATGGATACAGAAGTTGTGGTACATTCACACAATAGAATACTACTCAGCAATTAAAAACAAAGAAATTCTGTTTTCTTCCTCCTCTGATGTCCTTCCTCTTTGCCTTTCGGGATGGGAATTGAGCATTTTAGTCAGGATCCTCTGTCTTGATTAGTTTCTTTAGATGTACAGTTTTCAGTAGGTTCATCCTATATTACATGTCTATATGAGTATATACTGTGTGTGTCTTTCTGCTTCTGGAACAGCTCACTAAGGATGATCCTTCCCAGGTCCCACCATTTACCTGCAAATTTCATGATTTCCTTATTTTTCATTGCTGAGTAACCTGCCACAGAGGGCTTCTGAAAGGCTCTGTCTTGCAGACTATCAAAGCAGACGCTGAGACGTTATGGCCAACTGTTGGGCAGAATGCATGGAATCTTATGTAAGAAGTGGGAAATAGTAAGATCTGGAGAGGTCAGGAACTCTACAAGGAGAGCAACAGAACCAGAAATTTGAACACAGAGGTCTTCCCAGAGACTCATACTCCAACCAAGTACCATGCATGGAGATAACCTAGAACCCCTGCACAGATGTAGGCCATGGCAGTTTAGTGTCCAAGTGGGATACATAGTAATGGAAAGAGGGACTGCCTCTGACATAATCTGATTGGCCTGCTCTTTGATCACCTCCCCCTGAGGGGGGAGCAGCCTTACCAGGCCACAAAAGAGGACAATGCAGCCACTTTTGATGAGAACTGATAGACTAAGATCAGAAAGGAGAGGAGGACCTCCCCTATCAGTGGACTTGGGGAGTGACATGCATGCAGAAAGTGGAGGGATGGTGGGATAGGGAGGGGAAGAGGGAGGGGCATATGGGGGGATACAAAATGAATAAAGTGTAATTAATAAAAAATTAAAAAAGTGAAAAACTGTAATTAATTAAAATAAAATGAAAAATTTTCAAAGATCAGGCCAATCAGTTCATGTAAGAGGCAGTCTATCTTCCCATTACTATGTAACCCACTTGGACACCAAACTGCCATGGACTACATCTGTGCAGGGGTTCTAGGTTATCTCCATGCATGGTACTTGGTTGAACAGAAGATGACAATGCAGCCACTCTTGATGTGATCTGATAGACTAAGATCAGAAGGAAGGAGAGGAGGACCTCCCCTATCAGTGGACTTGGGGAGGGGCATGTGTGAAGAAGGGCATGGGAGGGTGGGATCGGGAGGGGAGGAGGGAGGGGTTTATGGAGGGATACAAAGTGAATAAAGTGTAATTAATAAAAATATAAAAGATAAACCTTAAGATGATGTCCTTCTTGAGGAATACTACCCACATGTCACTAGAATAAAATACGACTAAAAATCTAAAAAAAATTAAAAAAAGGTAAGTTTCACTCCCAGCACTGAATGGTCAACAGAAAATAAACACAATAGTATCATTGGAGGCACCTGTCTTGTAATGTTGTGACACATCTGCTTTCTCTTCTTTACCTCTATTCTTTCTTTCTTTCTTTCTTTCTTTCTTTCTTTCTTTCTTTCTTTCTTTCTTTCTTTCTTTCTTT
>NW_026596073.1:20498317-20508126 GCF_907164565.1 Psammomys obesus
TTTCTTTCTTTCTTTCTTTCTTTCTTTCTTTCTTTCTTTCTTTCTTTTCTTTCTCCCTTCCTTCCTTCCTTCCTTCCTTCCTTCCTTCCTTCCTTCCTTCCTTCCTTTCTCTTTCTTTCATCTTTCTTTAATTTTATCTTCTTTACCTTTTTGTTTTTATTTTATTCTCTCTCTTTCCCCCAAAGGTCCACAGGCCCTTTGTATATATACTATGACTTCCAGTTTAGTGTTTTTATGGGATTCCTGGGTGTGCAATTAACTGAGCCTCTGCATGTATATCTGTTTTACATGTCTTTTCTTTGACCCTTTCCTTCTGTTTGTCTTTTACTATTCTACTATATTAGTTGTTTTATCTTACTATATTATTTACTATAGGAAACAGCGAAACAGAAAGGGAAAACTCAAGAGAAGCCCAGTGCAGAAATCCAAATGATGAATGTTGGAGCACAAGTGGAGCAAAAGTCACACTGATGAGAAGAAATACAGAGTTGTATGTGCAAGACAGATTTCATATTTTCTTGTTACTTCAAAGCAGTTTCTTTCTGGTATGAAGTTATAAGAAAAGAAAGGACTCAAGGTGGACTCGAAATTCTATAATATTGTATCAGGACATTCTTACATATTCTAAGATGTTGATAAAATGTAAAGAGAACACAGATAATTGAATCTGGTGCCCGAGAAATACTGGAATTGTCCAGTGAGATAACATTTTTGACTTCTGTTCATCAACCAATCCAGATTGGCTTCTTGTCTTTGTAGTGGATACACTCAGTTTTTTTTTTTTCCCCTTTGGATCTTGGGCAGATTTATTGCTATTTAATTTCCCTCAGGTTTTTAAAACAGATATCTGTGTCTATTCCAATTTTCTAATGGAGTAGTTTGTCAAGAGGATAAGATATCTCTGAAAAGTATTACCAATCTTTATCAACTAGAAAGCTCATTCACATACAGAAATTGTGAATTAATCAAGAAATGAGGTTTCTGCTATTGGGTCAAGCAATACCTCCTCTAGCACTGGGTACTGTGAACTGCAAGGTGCTGTATTACTGGTGCCTTTACAGGTTGAAGTAAGCCCAGAATTCTTCCAGAATTCTCCATGGCCAAGACACACATACACAGTCTCTGTCCCCTGTTTTCTTGTGGAGAGTATTTCTGGCTAGATCCCACCTCACCACATTCCCTGTGACTGAAAGACAGCTGTACCTGCCTTTCTTTATTTGGGCATCCCTACCATTCTCTCTCCCTTATTTTCCAGTGTGCTCTCTTCTAAGTGTGGACAATATGAACATATGCCCTCATTCTCTGAAGAAACACACTTGGAAAAGAGGTAGCATTTTCTATAGTTGCGGAGCCACTGATGAGCTGACGAGGCCCCTGCAAAGATCTCCTACCAAGGAAAATGCAAGTAACTCTAAATAAACTTAGTGGACAGAAAAGAAAGAAAACATTAAAAGAAAAACAACAACCAGAAACCCACTTATTCTGTTTCACCATGGTCTAATTTCTCTAGCACTGTGTCAAATATTTAAAAGCAAATAAAATCATACCATTACAACATTCTTTCTTCAGTGTTCCATAACTTTGGTAGATAATATCCTGCCTCTACTCATTAATGTGGGTGTTTTATCTATTCAACTAGATAATAAATATTTTACAGATAGAGATAATATCTTTGGAATACTTGTATTTGTCATTGCATTGTACTTAATACTGTTTTTAAAGGTAATGGTAAAATTTAAAAATTCAGTTGGTTAAATGAGCAACAAACACATTTTATTTTGATAAGGGCTTCCTTACTTTATACAGAAATGCCTTCACCTAGTATTTACATAATTATACAATATTTGGTCCCAGAAGAAAACACTTGTCTTGCAGTTCTTGAGTATTGTGAACTAGATTGAATATAGTCTAGAATTCTTTTTGATATAAGATTAAGAGAAAAGTAAAAAATCAAACTAAATTTTGCTGATAGTACTGATACGCAGTTTAAACATCAGTACAACTAAATGTTCAGTCCTAATTAATATACCATAGTGTGTTGTTCAATCTATTTCATCCACAGCCAAATAACATGATGAAGACTTGGGAATTTTTGTGCTTGTGAAAAAAGAAAAACAGTCTAAAATATTTCTTAGAAGTAAAAATAAATATATTTAAGATTCTGTAATTGCAATATCAATATTCTTGAGTCATTTCACTACTTGCAGTTTTTGTCCATTTTAGCCAATGAGTGCATTCAAGTCACTAAAGCTTGCTGCAATTTTACAATTTCAGTATAAACCAAAATGTAAATGCCTACAAAAAACTACAACTAACCTAAATTTAATGGGCATTTGAAGGTAGAACAATTTTTTTAAATTACACCAAAATGTTGCTAAGTGCTTTAAATCTACATGTGTAAATATTCAATTAAATCTCCATTGTGTTCCTGAGCGATTTATCCCTGGTACCCTTTTCACTCATTTTTTTTCCATTTTTTTTTAACTTTTATGAATTACACTTTATTCATTTTGTATCCCCACATAAGCCCCTTCCTCTTCCCCTCCTGGTCCCATCCTCCCCCCCCTTTCTGCATGCATGCCCCTCCCCAAGTCGACTGATAGGGGAGGTCCTCCTCTCCTTCTTTCTGATCTCATTTTTTTATCCTTCTTTCTCCTCACTTCTCCTTTCTCTCCCTGACTCATTTTAAACTTCTTACTAAATTTTCTTGTTTACAGGCATTTCTTGTTTCTAGGCATTTCTATGCCTAGAATAGTAATAATACTCAGATTTACCTGGATAGCCCCAAGGAAACAGCATCTTCTATATGCAGCAGGGCTGATGAACTCACAGAGACTGTTACAGGGTGTAAAAGACATGCACAATGCAGACAGGGTCCCAGAAGGAGAAACAGAAGGAGAAACAGATACAAAGTCCCACCCATAACTAAGAATCTATTTGCTATTTATACCTGCTGGCAAAGGGAAGATCAGTGGCATGTGACACTGGGTATTCCACCCAAATTCTAGGGCAGGGCATCACAAAACAGACTCCATGTTCTTTCCTTGTTTTGTTTATTTTGTTTTGTTGTTTTGTTTTGATTTGATTTGATGGTGAGAGAGAAAGGAACACGAAGTTTGGTGGGTAAGGAGAAGGAGAGTATCTGGGAGGGACTGTGGATGGAAAAAGATGATCAAAACATACTGCATTACAAGTTTAAAAATTTTTTAATTAAAAAAGAAATAAAGTGATGTCATCACTAAAATCAAATAGGAATCTATGCTATTTCCTATAATAATCAATTTCTTCATGAGAGTATATAAAATGTCATGGTATTCAGTGCAATTAATGAAGCAGAGAGCGGGCAGTCTCAATGAGCCATATTCTCGAAAAATGCCAAGAATTAGCTCTTGAGCCATGAGTGTAGCACTTGTGTAGTCTGAATTTAGTGTTTAATCTGGGTGTGGGCACAGAATACTGGGTTTACGGAAGACCGAGGTACTTTACAGGAACAAGGGTAAAGAGGCACACAGCACTGCAGGCAGGTTGTTTTTAGGTGTATCTGAAAAACACTTACATATTAACAAGGGGGATGTTGTCCTGATTTTTTTTTTCAGAATTCAGCAGGGAAATAGAGGCTAGAATTAAAAAAACAAAACAAACAAACAAACAAACAAAAAAACACAGTGCAGTGTATATTAAAAATCTTTTTACATACATGAAAAATACAAAAAAAAAAAATAGGTGTGGCCGTATTGAAAGGAATTCAGCCAGTTAACAGATCCACAAGTGATCCATGCCATCCTCATCAACAACAGCTATTGTAATCCTTGAACATTTTAGAGAAATGGGTGCAAGGTTGTAGGGATGAAGTGTGCTGGAAGAAAATTAGAAACAAACAAACAAAAAAACCAAAGTATAAAATCAGTTTACTAGTTGCACTGTAAGGAATAGCCTCAAAGGAAAATCAGTAAATGCAGAGAGAGAACAATAGACATTTTTGAACTGAAGCAAAATAGATGATTGTGATTGATAGATGATAGATAGATAGATAGATAGATAGATAGATAGATAGATAGATAGATAGAAGACATAGACAAAGAGATAGATTATAGAGCTAAGCATAGTAGATAGGTAATATATACATAGATAATAGAAATATGAATAACTTTATGATGGTTAGATGATAAATAAATATATAATAGAAAAATTAGCAAATATATAATCTATGTTTGGTAGTTAAATAGTAGCTAGATTACAGATAGGTATGTCAGGTGATAAATAGCAGAGAGATGACTAGATAAATGTTAGATCGATAGTGATAGTAGGTGTATGACAGACAAATTAAATGATGGCAGATATATAGATAGTAATTCATAAAGCTGATATATGTAGATAGATAACAAATATATGTTGTGCAGATATACAGATCATTTATTGATAAATAAATTGATGAGAGGGAAAAGGCAAAGAGCCTGTCCTGTATGATGATGGCATGAAAGCACCTGGAAAAGCTACACAGAGGCCAGTGTGGAAACAAGTGAGGAAATGAGCAAATGCTTTGCAATTTAAAGGAATGCATCCAGCTATAGAAGGCAATAATATCTGAAAAACATCACACTTAAGCATATAATAGCTGAAGTGGTGAAAACCAATAATAAGTGAAGGAAAAGTGGCAATTGAGTAAGGAAAATAACTAAGACATTACAGAAGCAATGGAAGCCAGGTGACAGTTAAAGTATATTTCTCAGTGTTAGGAAAAGAAAATGGAATACCCATTAGTCCCAAATCCTATATTCTGGCCAAACAATCCTAACTTAAAAAAAAAAGTCATGCTTATATAAACAAATATTAAAGTAATTTGGTATTAGCAAGTACAGGTTGCAGAGTGCCTAATTCCTTGAGGAAGAACTGGTGACAGAAGTTGAAACCTCCAGTAACCGAATGGGCTAAACCACCATTGACCACAGCAGTCACAGCAAAGTCTCCTGGGTTTGTTACATACATGAGGGACATAACACAACATGAAAATAAGGTGGTCTGGCATTATATAAGAAGAGACAAAGTATTAATCCAAGATAGAGTAAGACAAATTAAGAACTCATACTGTAGTTTCTACAGCAATAAAGCTTAATTCCCAAGCACGTAGATGAGGACAACTAAAAAGTTAATAGAATATGTAAAGCAGAAGGCTAAGATAATAAAACTGTTTTGAAGGCTGCAGAAAAAGATTAGCAGAATAAAAAAATTCACCCAGGAAAAAGACAAAACATATTCAACATAATCCTATAAATATTCATATTAAATGCAAGGAGACTAAATAGTTCGAAGACTAGATTACAAAATGATCTGAAAGGCGAGATGAATTATATAATGCATGCAACAAATTCCGTAAATAGAAACATATAAATTAAAAAAAAAAACAAAACAGACGCACATGAACAAATTAAATGATGTCCGAAGGGAGAAGACGTAGGTCTGATAATACTTGAAGGATAGAATTCAGGACAAAAAGTTTTAGCAGAGTTAAGAGTATCATTTCATAAAAATAGAAAGATCTATTCATGAATAAGACACAAGTGAAAATGGATTACCAAATGAAATGAGCGTCAGGACTTGCATTCAGTCATGGCTGCTGAATTGACATCATTCTCAATAACTGATAGAGTAAGTATAAAACAGACAAATGCAATATCTATCAAAAATTAAACAAACCTATTAAATTTATGAATATTTAATGAATATTTATAAAGATTCTAGTTAAAAACTCTAGGTACAGGAAATTATCTAATTTCTTTGTTGGGAACAAAGCCCTGGGACCCTCGCTAAGGGCCTGACCTGCCAGATAAGTACCAGATGCCAGCAGGCCATAGTTTCTTATGACCCATTGTTCCCGAAACTGTTTGCTTTAGGGCACATCCATGACCGACCAGACCACGATGTTATCTTCGGGCCTTGTAACTCTTTAACCCACCTTCTTAGCCTTGGGAACTTCCCACCAAGGGCCTTGGTATTTTTCCACTACTACTACCCCTTTCTCGCCCCTCTCCCCCGCCCTGCCAGAACCACGTTTTAAAAGAAACACCAAAGTTCAATAAAGCTGACACTTGACCGGCAACCGTCTGCTTGTGTCCTTTCTCTTTCTCCCCCATCTTTTTCAGGATTGACCCCCTTTGCCCCCACGAATAACTAAGTCCCGCGGGGTGGGACATTTCTTAAATAAAAGTAATTTCTAGTTGTATTCTAAGTATTGGTCCTTATACCCAGAAATAAGTATAACTTTCAACCCTCATCAGGAAGCTTTTTAGAGACAGGTGACTACAGATTTTTCATGTTGTGTTATATTCCTCACTTATGTAACAAACCCCACAGGACTTTGCTATCACTGCTTTAGTTAATGACATGTAGGGGTTAGTTGTACAAGTTTCCACCCTAGATGAAGGACTGTGGACAATTAGTGGCTAACTGAGACAGAGAGAAAGGAAAAGAGAGAAAAAGAGATAGAGATAGAGAGAGAGAGAGAGGGAAAGAGAGAGAGAGAAAAAAAAATCTGTTTTATCCAAGATGAGGCCTCTGATAGGTTTTCCAATCCCGAGTAGTTAGCCTTAAACAGATGTCCATATGAACAACACTAAATATGTTCAGTAGATTTTTTTGTGTGTAACAATATTAATTATTAAGTAATAGGCATAAACATAAGAAAGAGTGGAGGGACACAGAAATTTCAGGAGGAGAGGAGGGGTGAAAAAAGCATACATATACTTATCCATGAAAGTCTCAGAAAAATGAAAATTAAATAAAAAATTAAAACCATTGGAGGTAGAGGTGAAACATTTACCAAGACACAAAATAAGTTTCAAAATATTAAATAGGGACTCAAAGATTTTTTGATTAAAAATATTTAACTTAGAAGTCAAGATCAAAATATTACTTAAACTCCATAAGTTAGAAAATTAAACTGTTCTTCAAAAAATTGTTGCCCAAAAAGAAATAATGCAAGAATATTGAAGCTAGTTTAATAAAATGATAATAAAAGTATAAAATGTGAAAATTTATTAGATTCTTTTAAAACTGGACTTCAAGAGAAACTCGTAGCTATTGATCAATAACTTAAAAGATAAGAAGAAAAAAGTGAATTGCATCAAATTTAGAGAAAGAAAACAACAACAAAAAAATGAAGTAAAGAGAAGGGAAACTATAAAACCCAAGGGAAGAGTAGGCAAGGAAAAAAGGCAGCAATTAGTTAGCCATTCTGTGAATAAAATAAAAAAGAACAATAAACTAAAGATAATAAAAGGAAATACATGATCATTATGAATAAATGTAGGAGCTATTTGAATAAACCAGAAAATCTCAGTTTGCAAAATATGTTAAATAATAATTCTTCTGAAGGCAAACAGCACAGCTTATTGCAATATTATCAGATATATGATGCTGTACATGTGAAATATACTTAATTGATAAAGATTATCAGATTAAAAAGCCTCAAGCTTAACTTTAAAAATAATTTAATATAAATAGTTGAACAGTAATATCAAAGAAGCAGCTCAATTGATATAGGAAAATGTCTCACAATCATATGCATTTTGGTGATTTTTAAAATATATCTCAGCAAAGAAATGATATCCAGTCATTTTATCAATACTTTACACTCAGAATATAACAGCAAATATATGTGTACACAGAGAGATATGTGCATTTTAAAAAATAACAGTTTCTAAAACTTTCATCATACTACAGGTAGCCAAGGAAACAGATACCCAACTACTCCTTGGCACTGACAAAAGATAATTTACATTTTTATTTACATTTTATTCCTTTAAATCAGAAAACTGAAAGGTCAATTGTCCACCCTCGCGGGAATTGATACATTGCAAAATACTGTTTATCAATGGAAAAGAATCATCTGCTTTTTAAACAGAACCAGTTACACGTTTCAGACATGAGAAAGCAAATGCAGTTCGCTAGCATTGATACTCAAGAACAAGCCAGACCCCATTAAGTGCAATGTGCATCAGAATGGATTCCTGGGTTGCACTGGTGAGAGAGGCCACTGATTCGGGAAGGCATAGTCAGAACTCTGCTCCGGTGAGTACTGGAAATGGCCAGTCTAGAAGTGATGTAAGTATGGGAAGCCAAGTGTATCCCCATGTGCTGGGCCCTCCACTGTTGTTCTCCATCCAAACAATGGCCATTTCATCTCCATTTCTGATTCAGCATGAAAACACAGACCCTCTAACCTTCCCAAACAAATCCGCATCACGGTGTGCAGGCCCAGCACCCCAGGTACAGAGACAGGAGGATAAAGAAATCCAATGTTTCTTCTAACTATGGTTGTCAGCCTGAGCTACATGAGACTGTCTCAAAAAACAAAACATATAGGTGCGATCTTGCGGGTTCAGAAGAGCATGTGTGTGCTGGCACACACATACCCGTACATATACCCGCCCACACCTGATACAGAAACAGTACAAGATACCACAGCGTTGCATCTGTTTCTTGAATATTCCCCCATTTTCAGCTTAGGAAACTAACAACAGCTGTTTGTACTGTTTAGAACCATTATCAGACTCAGGCTAAAGCATAGTTATTGAGAACAGGTTGATTTATTTTTAATTTAAGAATAAAGAACCTGGAAACAACCCAGATGTTTCAACAGAGGAATGGGTACAGAAATTGTGGTATTTTTACACAATGGAAGACTACTCCGCAATCAAAAAAGAGGAAATCATGAAATTTGCAGGCAAATGGGGGGATCTAGAAAAGATCATTCTGAGTGAAGTATCCCAGAAGGAGAAAGTCAAACATGGTATATCCTCGCTTATATAGACCTACAAGATAAACACATGATAAACACAATGAAGTCTATACACCTAAAGGAGATAAACAAGAAAGCAGACATGAGGTAAGATGATCAATCCTCACTTAGAAAGACAAATGAGATGTGCATAGGACATATGACAGGAGTCTACCACAGAAGGCATCTGAAATACCCTACCAAGCAACGTTTCAAAACAGATACTAAGACTCATAACCAAACCTTCAGCAGAAGGGGAGTTAGTATGACAGGGAAAGGATAGGAGCCCCACAAGGACCAAACATATCTGGGCACAGGGTATTTTTCTGAAACTGTTTCTCCAACCAAGGACCATGTATGGTTATAACCTAGAACCTTTACTTGGACGAAGCTCGTGGTACCTCAATAACCAATTGGTTTCCCATAGTAAGGGGGAACAGGGACTATCTCTGACAGGAACTCAATGGCAGGCTATTTGACTCCCCATCCCCCAAGGGAGGAGCAGTTCTGCTAGACCACAGAGGAGGACTTCGCAGCCAGCCCTGAAGATACTTGATAAAACAGGGTCAGAGGAAAGGGGAGGAGGTCCTCCTCAAGCAGTGGACTTGGAAAGGGTCAGGGAGGAGATGAGGGAAGGAAGGTGGGATTGGGAGAGAATAAGGGAGCGGGATACAGCTGGGATACAGAGTTAATAAAATGTAACTAATAATAATAAATAAACAAACAAACAAAACCCAAAGTGAGTAAATTGTAAAAAAATAAAATAAAAAAAAATAAAGTTATCCGTCATTGCCCAAAGAGCAGCGACTACAATCCCTACTACAAAGATGAACCAAAATGAATTTCGGAAATGCTAGCAAACAGCGGCTCCAGAGCCATCCCAATCCACTCACCCTGAACTTTCCAAGCACCTATCTCTCTTAGGCTCGCGGGAACATCAGCCCAGGTGCAATTCCAGTCTTTCTGTCACTTCTGAGGAAAATAATAATAATAATAATAATAATAATAATAATAATAATAATAATAATAATAA
>NW_026596073.1:20508136-20599976 GCF_907164565.1 Psammomys obesus
AATAATAATAATAATAATAATAATAATAATAATAATAATAATAATAACAAAAGTCAGTGCCTGGGGGACTATCAGCCAGCAGAGGGTTCTAAATCCTAAGGAAAGAACTCAGAACACCTCCCAGAGCTTGTTTGGCTAAACAGACAATTTGTCACATAAATCCACATAGGCTGGTTATTCCTAGGGTTAAACTCAAGCACTGCTCAATGCTCATCAAGCTGGCTCTGCTTCCACGTGTCATGCAGACCTATTTTTTTTAGTATTTTATTATTATTATTATTATTATTATTATTATTATTATTTATAAAAATTAATTCACTTTGTATCATGGCTGTACCCACTCCCTCACCTCCTCCATGTCCCACCCTCCCTCTTTCTCCCCCCCCCCATGTCCCTTCCCTAGTCCACTGATAGGGGAGGTCTTCCTCCCTTAATATTTGACACTAGTCTATCAGGTCTCATCAGGACTGTCTGGATCCTCTTTTTCTGTGGCCTAATTAGGCCACTTCTCCTGGAGTGATCAAAGAGCAGGCCACTGAGTCCATGTCAGAGACAGCCCCTGCTCTCCTTACTAGAGAACCCACAGGGAGACTGAGCAGTCCATGGGCTACCTCTGAGCAGGGGTTCTAGGTCCTCTCCATACATGGTCCTTGTATGATTCATCAATCTTTTCAGGACCCCCTGAACTAAGACTTCTTTGGCTCTGCTGGTCTCCTTGTGCAGCTTCTGTCCTCTCCAGGTCTTTCTATCTCTCCTTCTTCCATAAGATTTCCTGCACTCTTCCCAAAGTTTGGCTCTGAGTCTCAGCATCTGCTTAGATACCCTGCTGGTGAGAGTCTTTCAGAGGCCCTCTGTGGTAGGCTCCTGTCCTGTTCCCTGTCTTCTCCTACATCCCATGTCTATACTGTTTGCCCTTCTGAATGAGGATTAAGCCTCTTCTCCAGGGTCCTCCTTGTTGTTTAACCTCTTTTGGACTATATATTTTACTATGTTTATCCTAAATTATATGTCTAATAATTACTTATAAGTGAGTATATACCATATGTGTCTTTGTGCTTCTGGGTTACCTCACTCAGGATGATCTTTTCTAGTTCCACCCATTTGCCTAAAAATTTCATGATTTCCTTGTACCATAATTTCTGTATTCATTCTTCAGTTGAGGGATATCTAGGTTGTTTCCCAATTCGGTCTATTAAAAATAAAGTTGCTATGAACATTTTGAGCAAATGTTCCTGTTGTATGGTTGAACATCTTTCGGGTATATATGCCCAGGAGTGGCATAGTTGGATCATGAGGTAGCACTACTACTAATTTTCTGAGAAAGCCCCAGATTGATTTCCAATGTGGTTGTACAAGTTTACATTCCCATCTGCAACAGATGAGGGTTCCCCTTTCTCCACATCCTCTCCAGCATGTGTTGTCCCTTGATTTTTGGATCTTAGCCATTCTGATAGGTATAAGGTGAAATCTCAGGGTCATTTTGATTTCCATTTCACGGATGACTAAGGACATTGAACACTTTTTAAAGAGTTTCTCTGCCTATTAAAAGGCATTTGTTAGTTGGAGTGGGCAGCCTTTAAGGTCCTTTCTCTAAGGTCTGTGAGTTCAAACGACTTCTTTTTGAAAAGCATTCAAAATGGTCCTGAGAGATAAATGGATCAGCTGGCTTGTGGAAGGAAGAAGATTGGGTAAAGTTTGTGAGGAAATGCTGAACATTCATCCACCACTCAACTGTCTGCTATAAAAGTTTTCTTCCCGTAAATCCACTTCTTGTGTTCCACTGACTCTAGTCCTATATATTATTTTTACCTTGGGTAGACAGCCCTGAGTGCATTTAAACTTTTTTTTTGCCATGGCTTAGGATCTATGCTTCAGTAAACAGTGTAATTTTCTTTTCATGTATATCCTTGATTAGTTTCTTCTTCTCTAGATTTATCTCTTAATGGACTAGCTAAGTGTGGTGGCCCTGTTCCTTTAGAATTTTGATGTGCAAAGACAATCAGCTATACATCACAAACTCAGAGACTTAAGGATTCCCCAAACAAGAAACACATCTAGGATCTAAACTAATGCCCCCCAAATTTAATGCATGCTGAATTACCTGGAAATCTTTTTCAAAGGCAGTACCTGACTCAATATTTCTGTGGCAACAACTGAGAATCTGCATTTTGTGATTGTCTTTGTGACTGGCCCAGGGGTCACATTTCTAGGAATATACTGCTAGTGGAATTGCTAACACAAATTAAATTCCAAGCATAATAATATTTCTAGACACTATTGTTTTTATATAAACATATAAATAAGGCAATAGATTAACATGTGAATATAAACAATTGATGCCATTAATGTCATTGTAGGAAATCTTTGAGATGTTTACAGAAGCTCCTCATTACTAACAGTTATTATCAAATCCATAGGTGCTTTACACTAGAAAAATTACTCTCTTCAGTTATTCTGATTTACTTAGAACAGATAATTTCTCAGAAAACCTTTGCTATAATTAAAGCTACTGTAACTTCTTTTGACCTCATACCTATTAATTTGAAATGTGATTTCCATAAGCTGACTTTCTCCTCCCTAGTGGCAAGCTTTCACTATCCCCATCAAGAAAACCTTGGCATATTTCTATGAGGGTGAAAATGAATTCTTTCTCAGGGAATTGGACACACACACTGTGAAAAGGTTCTCCTGTTTACAGTTTTTGACTTCTACCATGAGTCCCTTTAATACATAAGAAGTAATTTTCTCTTTACTGAGGAAAGAGCCAACCATTTTTTAACAGTTGCCACCTCGTGCCGGGCTTCCTGAGAGTATTCTCCATCACTGTGGGCATATACCAAGCACTGTGCTTAATTATTTACTGCTTACTAATATATGGCTATGAAGTGTTCAAGAACAACAAAGCAGTAAGAATAGACAGTGCTGTTATATGCGAATTCTGGTCTTGTTCACATAAAATTCTAAAAAAAATGGATTATAACTGCTGCTGTGATATAGGTGTTAAAATGGACATTAATAGATATTTTACAGTTAAGGGTTGTGTGTAAGGCCAGGTGGAGGCCTACAGAATCTAAGACCAAGATCACAGTGCAGACTTGACTGTCTTTGAGAATAGATTCACAAGCAGTAGAAAAGAGGGAACTGGATGGGAGCGTACCACAGATGTCCTCTAAAAGACTCCAATCAGCAGGGGAATGAAGCAGATGCAGAGACTCACAGCCATGTTTTGGACAGAGGGCAGAGAGTCTTATAGAAGAAGGGGGGATATAAAAGTGTCCGGAGGAGACAGGAGCCACAAAAGGAGACGAACAAAGCCAAAAATGCTAGACCCAGGAGGGACTGCAGATACAGATGCATCAACCAAAGGCCATGCATAGAGAAGACCTATACCCCTTGCTCAAATGTAGTTCATAGAACCAGGGTTCCCTAGTAAGGGAGAAAGAGTCAGTGTCTGACATAAACTCAGTTGCTGGGTACTTGATCACTTCTCCCTGGTGGGGTGACCTAGCCAGCCCACAGAGGAAGAGGATCCAGACAGTCCTGATGGGACCTGATAGGCTAGGATCAGACAGTAGAGAAGGAGGACTTCTCCTATCAGTGGACAAGGGAAGCGGGATAGGGAAGGGAGAGGGAGGGTGGAACCAGGAGGAGATGAGGGAAGGGGCTACAACATGGATACAAAGTGAATAAATTGCAAAAGATAATAATAATTTTAAAAAAGCATCACAGAATAAAATTGCAATTACTAGATTCTAGAAAAATAAAATACAATAATTGGTTAAAGAGCAAAGATATGGAATGTGTCTAGAGTTCTAATATGCAATATGATAACTATAGTAAGTGATTTATATTTGCTAAGACAAGCAAAGAGCTGAGAAACATGAATCTACAATCCAGACCTTAGCAAGGCAAAAGACCTATGAATCCAATGTAAGTTAGTGATGGGGCCAAGATTGGTTGGTTATTTTCCAAAACATAATGCTCTTAATTTTTAGTCTCTTCTTGGTTTTGCTTATTTAAGAGGGATATTTACTTAAACTCTGAAAATTACATAATTTATCAACATCATTCCTCTGATTTCAGTAGAAACATCTGTCACCCCATTTCTGCTACTATTTTGCTGAATCATCTGAGACCGGAAGCTGAGACAGATTAAGTGAGAGTCAGATAACAGGGGGAGTTGAGAAGGGAAAATCTTTGCAGACAAGATAGTAACCCAGGCCAGGGAGAATTTGATTAGAGTTAAAAAATATGTAAGATGAGAAAACACAAATTGCCTTACACGTAAAGAGAAAATTTGAAATGACAATTTAAATTTAAAAATGATTCTTTCTGTGACATATTGACAAGCCACTAAATAATGAGTCAGATGTCTGAGATGTTTAGAGTAATATCCAAATTTATTTAACCCTTCAAGTCAACTGCTCTATCACTGTCTATGTTAGTGAAGTTGGTTTCACTAAAGTACTTGTATAATGGTCTCTGAAGACATCACATTTCACAGCACTCCTTCCCACCTTCCAGCTGTTAGCTTCTTTGTGACCTCTATTTCTGATTGTTCCTGAACCTTCTTGAGGGTGCTATGGAACTCCCATTTAGAGATGAGTATTCACTTATTTATTCTAGGAATTTTCTCCACTTGTGTCTCTGCATTTAACCAGTGTAACACAATAAAATAAAATAAAGCTTCTCTGACCAACATTGAGAGTTGAAAGGAGAAAGAGGGGCAGATATGGTCATGATGAATTTTTTGTGTATTAGATTATCTAAGAATAAATAAGAATATTCTTAAAAGACATTTCAGCTTACAAATGTGGGTTCATAAGCCACAATAGTTTTCAGTCCTGAATCAGTGTTGTGTTTTCTGTACTTTTAGGTCATATGTTTAAAACCAAAAAGACATCCGTTGTCTTTTGAGACAGTGACAAGTTTTGTGGTATTTGTGTATATTTCAGGGAAAAGTGATATAAACATCTAACATTAAGTCTTTAGTTTCTTTCTGTGAAAAGCAATGAAAAATGTAATAAGATTGGAGGATTCTTCCTTGATGCTATGCATGCCTGCTGAGGCACATTAAAGCACACCTTCTAAAGGGTCTCATAGAAGAGAGTCTGTAGCTGATTTTTGTTCTAAATCTTTGCATTTGTTTAAAACAATTTTTCCATCTTAGCTATCAAAATACAATTTGCTTCTACAGTTCATGTGGGAAAATCCTACGAGATTACTAAAGAAAAATTACAACAAACCTCTATCCTGGCAGCTCAGAGCAGTTCAGCTGAGACATTAAAAGTCTTTCTCTTTCACAGCCTAAGTCAGTTGATGCAGACCTTTATGATCTACCACCATTTTATATATATATATATATATATTTTTTTTTTTTTAAACTACCATCTACTAGTACACTCTGGAATTCATCACAGAAGTGGAAGATAAGGTTATGTCACCAACAATGTCCCAGTGGAAAAGGTGAGCGTTTAGGAGACAGTCAGTGACTCACTTCTGTAAAAGACTGAGTAAGGCTGATGACTTCCAGGAAGGAGAAATCCGCACCAGCGTACACAGGACTGGATTGCCCTCCATGCCCTAAGCATTTGTGTTGTCCGCCAACTAAATCTGCTTTAGAAATACACATGATTTTCTTCCACTAGTAATGTATGCACATAAAGAATCAGTTAGAACCATTAGCCACAGATTTTACCTGATTTAGCATCCCTTTTATAAATAAATTAATATAATAAAAGAGAGGAAGTATTATTTTTACTAAAAAAAGAGATGATTTTTAGTGTAAAATGAAAGATTACTTTCTTTTATTGGCACAGCAATATTGTTCAATAAACAAGAAAAAATCTGTATGCCAGGAGTAGATGCATATTAAAGTCGATCTACAAGGTGAAATACATATGCACGTATTTAGTTAGTCAATGTTTGAAATGTTTTCTTCTGTTTATTTTGCTAAAGAATATGTATAAGTCTTAAGTATGTTATGGTAATGCTCCAGCAAATAGTCTTTCCTTTATTTGGACATTAGATAAGAATGCTTGAAGGGAAATTTTTCAATATCATTTTTAAAACACAGTTTTATCTGGATTTGCCCTCTAGTTCCACAAAGGAGGAACAGTTACCGAGAATTTCAATCCATAATGATAGTAAATGTATTTGCAGCTTCACTCATAAAATGTGTTGTTTTTCATGTGAAAGAAAGTCAGAGTTAGTAGTTTAAAAATGTCTCCAGTAAAAAACATGCCTTATGATCAAATCTGTAAGAGCTCCGCATAGGGAAAGACATAATATAGGAATGCATGTTAAACTTGTCACTGAATCACACAAATTGATATATTTCAAATTGCAGTGTATGCACGGTTCTTTGCATGTGAAGCAAATGGTGTGTGAACAGTTATTGTTTAATAACAGAATATAGAAGAAAGGAAAATTGAATATGTTGTAGTGCATTGCACATGGTGAAACAAGACTTGTATAACAATATCTGTTTCATCTCACATGAGAAAGTACACATATACACACCCATACAACACACCCATTCACAAACACACCTGCATGCCTGTGTATCCAGAATCCTGATATAAAATTCATATATTTCTTCTGTGAGCCTTGGTGCAAAAATACTAAACTTGTTTTGCTAATATCACTAACAAATCCTAGTCTTTATCATCACACTGAAATACTGTACTGTGTGTTCCCTTAGAAAACTGTCTTAAATCTCATGAACTCTCTTCTATCTTACTAGTAGATGGATTACTTTGCTTAGAAAGAAAAGTTTAGGAGCTGGCCTTGTGTAGCAGGTCTTGTTCCCAAGCAGCTTCCTCTAGCGTTCTCACATTTTCTCTTTCACTTTTGTGTGTGGGTACAAATTATAGGCACACATCTATAGATGTACAAGTGTAAGTGTATGTATTTGGGTACACAATACATATACACGTGGAGGCCAGGGTATGGCATTCATTCTTCAATGACTCTCGAACATATCCTTTGAGACAGGAACTGCTGCCGAAGCTCAACCTTACCTATTAGTTCCAAGGTTCACACACAATGCTGTCCCATTCCCCACTGTGAAGTTATAGATATGCATGTACACACCCATGGCCTTTTACGTGGGTTCTGAGAATCCAACCATAAGTCTTCATACTTGTAAAGCATGCCCTTCAACAATGGAGACATCTCTTCTGCTCACTAAGTTTTATTATATTAAGCCATGCACACTTCAAAAGATCAGCTAATAAGTAAAATGCATTGCAGAGTTTTCTTACATATATTTTATTGTAGTTTATATAGTTAACTTTCTCAAAGGGTCAGTTTTACAAAGGCGACAGAGATTTACAACATTCATTTAAAAGGCAGTAAATTAAGGGACTGGAGAGATGAATCAACATTTAAAAGTGAGTATTGTGTTTGCAGAGAACCTGAATTTGGCCCAAGCTCTAAGTTGATCAGTTCCCAGCTGCCAGTGACATCAGCTCCATGCCTCCAGCCTTTACAGGCTCCTGCACCCACAAGCACAAACATACAAACAATTTTTAAAATAATAATAAATGTATTTGAAAAGCAGTAAGCTAAATATTTGGTCCGGTGCCTCCATCTTGAGTCAGGAGACAAAGGAATTTTGATTTTGATTTTGATGCACTTAAATTTGAGGGAAGGAAAAAAAAAGACTGGAGTTCAATGAGTTTTACAAGTCCTTCAATGTTGGGAGAAGTGGAGAATGAATAAATAAACTGAAAATATTACAGTGGAAGAAATAAACAAATTAGAAACAAGCAAGGGGACAGCTCAACATCGCTTGGGGATAACACTTCGAGGAAAATTCTCAGGGTCTTTTTAAAAAAGAAATCAGAGGATAGCAAGACTTTAATTTTGGTCTGTGCAATGGCAATCAACCCTCTTCCTGTTGGGCGGGAGCCGTAGTAAGACCACCTTCTATTTATATAGACCCCAAGAGAGAACTAGCAACTTGAAATTTCTCAGTGCCTGGGAAAGTGTCAAATATGAATCCATTGTCTGTAAGTACTTTATCCTCATGCCAATGTCATAAAGAATAGAATTCTCTAAAAGCTGACACATACATACTTCCTTCCATGTGGAGTACTTATCTTTAGTAGCAACCTGAGGAAAAATAAGTGCACAAAACCAACAAGGAAGCATCAGTGTGCTTCACTGAAGATCAGGCAGTAGGAATTTTAACCTAAGATAGGATAAATTGATAATATAAAGGTAATCATGGATCAAAAGTTATAACAGCATTTTTTGTATCATAGAGACTGTTTGGGGAAACCCTGACTAAGAAGTAAGTCCATCTGTCAAAGGAGTAATGACCCAGAAACATTCTTTCAGAGAATGAAATAATCTAGAAACTGTTTCCTTTTTAAAAGACAGGAACCTGTGCAACTAATTAGGCCAAAGTACCTCTTTAAAAATGTGGACAGTAATACTACAGAGTGAATTAAACACGTTCAAAATTGTAGGTCAGAGTGAGAGAAAACCCAAATGACATTTAAGGGTGGCCTGTGCTATAAAAGCCGTAGTACTGAAGGAGATACTGAGACTCATAGCCAAGCTTTGGACAGAGTGCCAGAATCCTTATGGAAGAAGAGGAAGAAAGAAAGACCTGAAGGGTACAGGAACTCCATAAGAAGAAAAACAGAGCCCAAATACGTGGGTCCACGGGGGCCTGAAGAGACCAATACTCCAACTAAGGACCATGCCTGGAGAAGACCTAGAACCCCTGTTCAAAGGAAGCCCATTGGCTTCTCAGTTTCCAAGTGGGTTCCCTAGTAAGGGGAGCAAAGGCTGTCTTTGACATGTACTCAGTGGCATGCTTTCTGATCACCTCCCCATGGGGGGGGCATGCAGCCTTGCCAGGCTACAGAGGAAGATGATGCAGCCATCCTTGATGAGACCTGATAAGCTAAGGTCAGATAGAAGGGGAGGAGGTCCTCCCCTATCATGGGTCTAGGGAAAAGGCATAGGTGGAGAAGAGGGAGGATGGGTGGGGCTGGGAGGAGACAAGGGAGGGGACTTCAGAGGGGATACAAAGTGAATAAATTGTAATAAATAAATATAAAATTAAATTAAATTTTAAAAAAAGTAGTGGTATCTATGGTTATTTAGATTAAGAGTCATCAGGATCCCATTCAGTTTTTGTTACTATTGCTCTGTAGTATAGCTTGAAGTCAGGGATGGAGATACCTCCAGAAGTTCTTTTATTGTACAGGATTGTTTTAAGCTTTCTGGGTTTTTTGCTTTTCCATATGAAGTTGAGAATTGTTCTTTCAAAGTCTTAAAGAACTTATTGGTATTGCATTTATCCAGTACCCAGAAGGGCCTGTGGAGACTGAAGCACCAATCAAGGACCATGCATGGACTGGACTGAGGACCCATACGAAGATGTAGTAGATGAAAAGCTTAGGCTCTACATGGGTTCCCTAGTAAGGGAAATGGAGACTGCATTGGACAAAGACTCACTTGAAGGCGTTTGATCACTTCCCCCTTGCAGGAATGTCTTGACAGGCCACAGGGGAAGAAGACATGCTCAGTCCTGATGCAACTTGATGAGCTGGGGTGGATGGGAAAGGGAGCTCCCCTTTTTTCAGGAATAGGTGAGGGTGGAAAGGGACAGAAGAAGGGTGGTGCTGGGAGGAGAAGTGGGATGGGGCTACAAACAGGATGTAAAATAAATAAGAAATAATTTAAAAAACAGACAGATTCATCAGGATGAGCAAAAGAGAAAACAAGAATTATATCCAAGGAAATTTAAATAATGGAAGTCATTCTGGGCTGATATTTAACAAGCAAGAACCTCAAAGCAGTGAAGCTTCTATAAATCATATGTCTCACAGACCCAGAGAACATTTCTGATAAGATAGTTTCCTCTAGAATATAAATGAATGGTTTATGGAAACATTACTTGTTTTTATTTTAGACTTTAAGTTTTACACTTACTGTACTGAGTGAGGTAGTGATGGACACACATGTCATGAGGTCAGAAATAGTTCTTTTCTACTATGTGGCTCCTAAAGACAAAACTCAGGTCATTGGGCTTGGTGGAAAGTGCTTTACCCATTGGGCAATCTCGGTTGTTCCATTTTATACCTTTTAATTAAAAAAAATTAAGGTATAATTTAATTTATACCTTGCTCTCTTTGCATGTATTATATTTTCTCATTTCACATAGCATTTTCAACAAAAGGATATTGCTCATTAATTAGGGATGTAACATAATTTGTTATTTTATTCCGTGTTCAAGATATAGAACATTTGTAGACTCTGGTCAACTTTAAGTACCGAAGGAAAAGTAGTACAAAGAAATGAGATTGGCAGTTTTCTCAAAATTTCATTGTCAGTTGAAAAATAATGCAGAGATTGGGGAAATAGCAAACCAATGATTGGCCTGACCTGAGACCCACTCCATGGGAGAGAGCTAACCCCTGGCACTATTAATGACACTCTGCTTTGCTTGCAGATAAGAGCATAGCATAACTGTCTTCTGAGAGACTTCATCCAGCAGCTGATGGAAACAGATGCAGAGACCATGACCAAACAATAGGCTGAGCCTAGACAATTCTGTGGAAGTGTGGTAGGAAGGATTGAGGGAGCAGGAAGGGTCAAGAGCACCACAAGATGACCTAAATAGTAAACTAATCTGGGCCCATGTGGCATACAGAGACTGAACCACCAACTAAAGAGTAAGCATGGGTGGGACCAAGACCCCCTACGCATACGTATCATGTGTTCCGCTTGATGAACATAGAGGTCCCCTAATCTGTTGCCTGCCTGTGGATACCTTCTCCCTAGCTGGGCTGCCTTCTGAGGCTCCAATGGGAGAGAATGTGGGTTGATACCCCAGGGGTCTCCCTTTTCTCTGACAAAAGAGAAGAGGGGGAATTGGGAAGGGTGTGAGTGTGAGACTGGGAGGAGAAGAGGGAGGAGGCTGGGATCAAACTGTAATAGAAAAAGGACAAATAAAAAAAATTGTTGGAAGAAACACAATGCATAAATTTAATGACACAGTTCAAAAAGCTTATCACACTTTCAGCAGAGAGGAAGAGATAAGGTGGGTCCTTGAAGGAATCATGAATCCTAGCAATTTCATGGAACACAGCTTAAGTGATTTTTTTTATTGTAATTCATGCCATAAAAATCTCAGCTTTTGTACAAATTAGTCCATCCTCAGTTTTTCTTAATTTATAGTCTCCTCTGAAAAGACTGCAGGTAATGTCAGTGCTCACAAGCTTCTGTTCCAAACGAAACACCTGATTCTATCTCTGAACTGACCGTGTGCTTCCGGTGTCAAGTGTGATGATCCACACTTTGCGGAATCATCAGTGACCTTCTTGTAAATAAATCTCATAAGCATGTGCTCTAACCACATCCTGCTCATCAGATCCTTTACATTCTTGATTGCATTCAACTTCCCTCTTACAGAGCTGTCTTACTTTTTCCAGAATATTTCATTCTGTTGCTTCTTTTATGTCAGGGTCTGCGCACTTCTCAGGTTTGAGTGCCTCCCCCTCTTCCTCTTCTTCTTCTTTTTTTCCTTGACCTGTTCCCTTTTGTCCTACACTTTCTTACTGAATTATGTCATAGGCTATGTGGCTTCTTTTTCTACTTAAATGCAAAAACATTTCAAATCTATATATCTAGGACAAATATTTTTAAATGCATTTTCTTACCTCCCACTGAATATTTCTATTTGAATGATCCTTGGTTACTTCAGATTCAATATATCTCAAATGTGTTCAGGAGATTTTCTTTTTCAAATGAATCTTTTTTGTTATGTTTTGTATTCCCCCTTGTTATTCAGTGACACAGACACATATGGGGCTCCATTTAGAATTATGATTTCTGAGTATCTTTCTTTACTCATTATGTGAAATCAATTAACAAATTGTGCCACCTTTTCTGTGTCTTCATTGGCAGTGTGTAATATTGTACAGACATAAATGCATTCCTCTTAAAAATCTTCCTCAGTAGATTCTCTATAAACCACTGTTCATACATCAGCCAAAATTTATTTCCCATCTCTTCTCTCTCTGTTTAACAAACACACACAGAGAGAGAAGTTAGAAGCTTTCTCTCTAAAACACACACACACACACACACACACACACACAGAGAAAGAGAGAGAGAGAGAGAGCTTCCAACCTCCTAATTGTTTGAGAAATCTTGTTACTTAGAATAAAGGAAATTAGTTTATTACAAGTTCATACATTATTATCTCTTACTAACTTATTCTAACATTATCTCAAAGTTTATATTTTACCAATCATTTGGAATGTCATTCTTGCTCAATCATATCATGTTCCCATGTATAGTTCAGAATGTTCTATGAGCTTTTAGAAAAAAAATACATTTTGTTCCATTAAATGCCTGTATAAATATATAGTCCTCTCCTCTTCTTTGCCTCCTTCTTCCCTCTTCTTTCTCCCTTTCCTCCTCCTCATCTTCCTTCTTTCTCCTTTACTCTAGCTCCCTCTCCCAGTGGTGTCTTCTATCACTGAGTGAAATGCCCAGCCCCACAGAGACCACGTCTCACTCACGTTTCAGTTCAGACATTGTGTTCTGATGTTTACACATCCATCAACTGTTTGCTTGCTACCACTCATCTATGTTCCCATGGAAACTGTTCTTACTTCTGCTTACCTCTTCTTATACTTAGACCTTTATTGTCTCTTATCTTCCTAAGAATTATAGTTTTATTTTTCCATGGCTTTATTTCTATAAATAGTTCTATAATCTCTAATGTGAATATCGCAGATTTAACGTTCTATTAATATTGACATTGTGTATACAAATGAAAGACTACTCATCAAGTTTTACTCTAAGAAACCCCTGGCTATTCTGTTATGAAAACCTGACTAACAACACCTGACTGTATTCCATATCTTCTAGCGATGCCTGAGAATATAAGATTGTGCTAGCAGTCTTACTCTCTTCCGATGAGCCTTTTCCCCCAGGAGGTACAGCATAGTCATCGCAGATTTTCAAGTCATTTACTCAAAGTTTGTTTCACCCCAATAGACACACTCATCATACACACTAGAGTTTCGCATACCACTTTGAAAAGTCAGAACAGTGCTGGAATGAGTCATTATCCTGAAAATGCTAGAAGTTGTTAGTGGGTTGTGCCAGGGAACCCCTGCTTCCAAATGACAGATGTTATTAGCAGCACATCCGTTTTGCTATCTTTGTGGGACATTGTTGAGTGCTATGCTATTAGACAAAAGTAGAAAATCAGAACATATGTCATTAAATTAGCTGGGAGCTATAATAGCAAGTTTCTTTTTTCTTTTTTACTGAAAGAAGATTTTGGTTTCAAAGACATAACTTTTTGACATTTAATATGAAAGAATACCACTCAAATCCATGATCCTACCATGGAAAAGATTCAGGTAGGTCTTGCATTCATCTCGGCAGAGAATAGGGGAGCTAAAACCCTCAGCAGTAAGCCTTGAGGTTTATTCAGTGCCATCTGGTGTGCTACATCATGTGAACTAAGAGAGGAAGGCACGTCATGTCACTTGGATCAGACTGGTGGAAATTTTAGAAGAAATATTCAGAATATACTAGTAATACACTAGTTACAATACTTAGATGAAAACATAGATTTTATTGTCACTGAAAATGTAAGATTTAATTAACATGGAACCAGAAAAAAATACAGTAATAATAGACACAAATAGGAACATAATTTAAAAAGGGATAATTGTTTATGAATAGTTTCAGCTAGGAAATGAGTTGAAAGGAGACCAAATGAAAAGTCTTTAAATCAAATCCTTATCCAGCAACACAACTCAACACTCCTGCCATGCTAAGCCAAACAAAACGGTTCTCCTCTCAGATATTAAGGGACAGTTCATCCTGGGGCATGTATGGTCTTTGATAAAAGGACCATACATATGTGAAAATAAATGATTGTGTCCAGAACTACAGAGCTTGCCATTTCCTATTTTTTTAATAAATCACCTTATTGCAATTAACTCACAATCAAAAACATCACACAGGTAGTTTAAGAAAGCCATTCAAAACTTTTCCAGTGTGTGTGTTTTGTGTGTGTGTGTCTTTGCTAACACTACTGTTGCTCGTTGAGATGTATAGAATTTGGGACTGGGACTTCCTGCATTTCTAATTATAAAAGTAATCAGTGATTTAATTGAATTTTAATGAATTGAAATTCTAGGAGAACTATATTAGAGACATAGTAAAACATAAGCAAGTAAAAAAATTTAAAAAATAACTTCAAAGACATTAAGAGAAAATTAAAATTAACAAGACTTTTAAAATGTTTCTGCCTACCTTAAACAATAGCATTTAAAATAAATATTCATTAAAATGAAAATCAAATTAAGAAAATTTTCCAAGAAAAAAAGAGCCCAAATATGCTAAAAAGACAAACTAAATAAAGAAAATGTTTAGTACAGTGGTTCAACATGGAGATCTAACAACCATTAACCACAATCAAATAATAATAGAAAAAGAGGAGAATATCTAATGGAATTAGGGGAATGGTTTTAAAAAGCATTTATGGCTGCAGGAAACATGGCTCAGGGATTAAGAACAGCCGAGGTTGATTTCCCAGCACATGGCATCTCACAATCTTTTGTGCCTCCATTCCAATCCTCTTCTGATCTCCATAGGCCCATATACAGTGCAAATACAAACAGGCAAGTACACACACATATATAAACAAACAAGTTAAACAAACATTTCTTGGATATGTCCAAGAAAATGAACAATTACCTGGGTAGAAACCTGTTTGCAAGTTTCTTGTTTTAAAAGGACAGATCACATATTCACCAAAAATAGTAACAACAAAATAAAACAACAAAACCTCCACATACGTATACACTCCGGAAAGTTAACAACATCAGATTCAAGGATGAGGTCACAAACTCTTAAAGGAGAATAAACATTTCAGCAATGTAATCATGTTTACTGCCAGTACATTGCACGTATTAAATCACATGGTCAAAACTCTTCCCCATAATGGACTATATTGCAGAAAACTTTTCCAAATAAAATGAAGCTGCCAGTTGACTGTGGCGGCAGAATAAAGACAAGTTTAGAAGACAAAGCTGGAACAGCTCTACCTCAAGACTCAGCTATACCAATCCTGGGCATATACCAAAAAGATGTACTACCATATAATAAGAACATTTGCTCAACTATGTTCAAAGTAGCTTTATTCCTAATAGACAGAAACTAGAAACAATCCAGATGTCTCTCAACCAAAGAATGGATAAAGAAATTGTGGTACATCTACACAATAAAGTACTACTCAGCTATGAAAAACAAGGACATCAAGAAATTTTCAGGCATATGGATGGACCTGAAAAAGATCATTGTTACTGAGGTAACCCAGACCCAGAAAGTCAGGCATGGTATATAACTCACTTATAAGTAGATATTAGTCATACATTACAGGATTACCATATTACAATCTACAAACCCAAAGAAGCTAAGTAGCAAAGAGGACCCTAGGGAGGGTGCTTAATTCTCATTCAGAAGGGCAAATAGAATAGACACCAAAAGTGGTTGAAGAGAGGAATAAGGAAGGTAGCCTTCCATAGATGTCTTCTGAAAAACTCCACACAGCAGGGGATATAAGCATATGCTGAGACTCACTGCCAAACTTTGGACAAAATGCAGGGAGTCTTATGGAGGAATGGGGGATAGAAGGACCCAGAGGGGACAGAAGTTCTACATGAAGACCAATAGAGTCAACAAATCTGGGCCCAGGGGGACTACAGAGACTTATGCACCAACTAAGAACCATGCAAGGAAAGGACCCAGAACGCCTGCTCAGATGTAGCCAATAGGCAGCACCTAGGAAGGCTACCAGGGGTTGTCTGTGACATGAACTCTGTTGCCTGCTCATCCCTCAGGAGAGGCGTCCTTGCCAGGCCACAGAGGATGAGGATGTAGGCAGTCATGAGGAGACTTGATAGTCTGGGGTAAGTTGATAAAGGTTTCCCCTTTCTGAGGACTAGGAGACAGGGACAAATGTGAAGAGGGAGAGAGGCAAGACCAAGAGGATACAAGGGAGAGAGTTACTATTAGGGAATAAAATGGATAAATTAATTTTAAAAACATGAAAACAGTAAAGCAAGCATAGCTGCATGCTTCTTCAGGTTTGTCTCTCCACTTTCATGTAATTAAATTACCGTGCTCAGGCCTCCGTAGGCATAGCAATCCTTTCAAACATTGTTGGCTAAATATTCCCTTCAAATGTCATGAAGCACAGACCATATGGATTAACCATTATTCTGCCAAAATAGAAAGCATGTTAATAACCACAGATTTCTTTGTTCTCATCTGTGCTATATTCAAACTTTTCTATGTTTACATTTATATTTATGTAGGCCACCTCTGAATTTTCAAATGCTGTAAACAATGATTATTACAATGATGATGGAAATAGAGGTTGTCATAACCTTCAAATCAAACATAAGGATAATATTTCACCCCCTTATAAATCTAATATCCCCTGTGCTCCTATAAGAGAAAAACACTTCAATGTCAATTTAGAAAGAACGGTATGCTTTATCCCTTAGCAAATACCTTTCCCGTGGACTCAATTTTGTTTTCTTCCTAAAAAAAGTCTTTGTATGTTAGGTTCCTGGTGTTTTTTCTGTAGTCTTCCTTCCAGAGTCCCGTTCTCATGCTCTCCATGGTGCAATTGCCTTGTACTCACATGTTTGTTATTCCTAGAACAGACCTTTCAAAAAAGCATGAATTCATCTTCAGTTAGTTCCCTATGAAAATAAGATTGTAGGAAAGTGGATCCAATGTATGAAACAAAGAAAAAATTCGTTGTAGGAATTTACTAAGTCTTTTAATTTCATACAAGGGAGTCAATGTGTGTAGTTTCAAACAACAGAGCTATCAACATATTTTAAAATATGCACAAAAGGGCTAAAACTAGAAAACTTATCCTTAGGTGAGTGTAGAGGCTGGCACTGATTAGCACAAACATCAATCCTCCATGTTGTTCACCAGATAGTCCCAGCTCTCTGATCCTTGGGATAAAGGAAATAGTGTCCATCTTAACCCTGTTTGAAGCTCTTTCCATCGGTAAAACTAGTCACTGTCAAACCATAAGTGGTAAAGAGAAGCCAGTGTTATGTCCATGTGAGACTTTCAAAAATTGTGCTCTCCTCTTTTACAAGCACAGTTGAGGCACAGTATCTCATGGAGCATTTCCTATTTAGGAGACAGAATATTCTTTATTTTTGCTCTGTTACTTTCTGTGAGTCCCCAAAAGGTGCCAGTTTTGAGAAGGGCAGAAAATAGGAAAAGGACTGCTCGTCAAGGCAGCAGCGCAAGGTTCTTTACAGTTAGGCCATGTGATCTCATAGAGCCAGTAGTATTTGAAATGGCAATGACAGAGGAGCATCCTGTTTGAGCTTTCGGTTGACCCTGCTGTACATTACAGCATCGCATCTTGAGAACTGAGTTCTAAGCCATGCCACCTCTGCAGAAAACTGCTACCCTTTTGAAAAAAAAAAAAAAAAAGAATCCATATTAACCTATCCCTGAGCCTTAGAGAAATAATACTTAAGCAAGATTTTCCAAAATAGGATGCAATGCACGCTCCCTATTGGTTCTGATTTTTGAAGAACAAATCACAGAAGTTCAGCTAGTCATTCTTCAATATTGTCATACCAGAACAAAGCATCTGACAGGGTAAATAAGAATTACTTTTTTGCTTTGTTAGTTGATACATGGGCATTTGTTCTCAAGTCTGGAATAGGAGTCATAGATTTTATTTTAGGATTTTAAAAAAATTGATTCTGTATTGCAGGCATGCATGACACACAGGTAGAGGTCATTCCTTTACCACATGGTTTTAAGGCATCAAATTCAGGCAATCAGGTTTGTGAGGGAGTCTCTTTATCTACTCAACCCTCTCAGCAGTCCAAATTAATATTTTTAATAGCGAAGATACTCTGATATGGGTAATTCTGAACTTATACAATGCTGCCATATGTTTACTATTAATACGTTAAGGTTCAAGAGATCATTATTAACTCATGCCTTCCAATATTTAAAAGTGTTAGCTCTCACCGAATAAAGGAAATTAACATGGAAGCTGGGTTGAAGTCAGATAAAATCTCAAATCACAATAAAAATAAATTTAAATCCTGATAATTGGTGATGATTGAACAATCATCTAAGAACTCATCTTTCTTTGAGCTCCAGTGTGAAAGGCTTGTGTGGTAACCTTTCAGAAAGCAGCATACACATGCGTAGGCAGATCCACAACCCTCCAGATGCCAGCAGGCCAGGTGAGATGGTTTCCTAAAATCTCTCTCATGCAGAAGTTTAACTTGTGTTTCCAACCCAAAGAAGGACTACTTCCTGATTGTACTTGGCCACAATACTTTACTGCATTAAAGTTCTGAGAGCAGGGCTAAGCCTTCAGTTGGTCATATAAGTCTGAAAGCACATTAGTCATTCTCGGACCAAATAAGATGATCTGATAATAGCACATACATATTCCATTCTGTCAAAGCATACTTGTGGTTGTTTAAATTATATGTCCTACTTCAAAAAAGGGTACTCTTTAACCACTGGGCCATCTATTTTCCTATTTATTTTGACAATCGAAAAAGCAAAGGTTTATCATAGTTACTGGATAAATGATATTGAAATGTAAGCATGTAGTGAAGTTATATGAAACTATATTGGGAGCAAGTCTCACTCTAACTAAAAGGAAGTGAGGGTCACCTTGTTTTGACCAATGTATCCAAGGTTGGGTAGCTGATGAACTTAGAAAACTCACAACAACTATGCTTCTTTGGGTGTTAGCTCTTTGTCTCAAAGCTTGCTGACACTGAAAGAAGACTCGACCTGCCAACTGAAGTTTGATGTCCAGATGTGCTGGGGGAACATGATGGATGCTTGAATGAGAAACGGGATGCACACTGCTTAATAAGTGAGTTCTGTTGTACTGCTCTCTTACAACCAAAGCACTTACTAAGTACCCTTAGGAAAGTGAGGAATTTGATGTATACTGCTTTTCTCCACTCTAAGAAGTTCCAGATGTGTTAACAAACTTTTCTTGTGCTTATAGTCTTTTCTATTAGAGGAAAGCTACATTTCAAAACACGTATTTCTACTGTACTTTAGTGTAAGCATTGGCATCAAATCTGAAGCCTCTTCCTACTCACTACTTAGGTCTATTTGAACCTTGTCCTTGTAAGTAACCATATTCCTGTGCTATCTCCTTTGCTTGTCTCATTGTTTTGCTTACAATTTTCTTTATTGCAGTTTGCTGTACTTTATAAAGCCACCTAAACACATAGTTTAACTTAAAAGCATAAAAACACAGATACATTAGTAAATAAATATATCCACAATATAGATAGGTCAAGCCTTCCAAAAAAGCTCAAGGTTGTGATATAATGGCTGAGAGGTGACCTCAAGCCCAAGCAACTGAATCCATGGTAGCCTGCTTCATAACTGGCAAGACACACAGCCATTTAGTTCTTTTGTGAATAACAGAAGTTGTTCATGAATAAAAGTATGTTGCTTAATACGATTTGACAAATGGTAGACCATTCACAAATTAATTAAATTCTTGACTCTAGACATTGTGATGAGTGCCTCAAATAAAGAGTTGTGAAAGAGATTTGCAGAGTGTGGACAGTAAATATAAACAATGATTCAGAACACAAATATGAGACAGAAGCCAGCTCATACTTTGAATCCTGGGTCTGCATTTTCCTGTATGAGTATAGTAAGGCCATGGATACTTAAGAGAAGTCTTTCACATGTTCACCCATAAACAAGAAAACGCTGGGCCTGCATTTTGTATCTTTCAGAGATTTTCCCATCCATTATATTTGATTCTGAGAATGGTTGTTGTCCCAAAAAACCTATGATTTTGATAGTCATAGTAATGTACATGTGGCTATACGTCAAGGGCATATGTAGCAAATATCACAGCGAAAGTGTCATCGGTAAAATGTTAAGAAGAGAGGGAAACAGACAGAGAAATGAACAATTTTAAAATGAAGAATGGAGAGAGTCAACCAAAGCCTCTGACTATGAAGACTGAGAGCTCATATTAAAGGCATATGAAGATTCAGTGAAGAGGGCCCACTAGAACAGGGTGGAATGGCTAAATGCTGAGCCGAAAGCTAAAAAGAACTAACTAATAGCAAAGTCACTTTTCGAAAGAAAAGAGTAATGTGAGCGGGGCAAGAAGCTACAGGGCAGTTCTTCCATTATAGTCAGCTTTGATGTGCAAATAATGTGTGAGACGTCAGCTAGACACATGGCAATCCGAAATGCTAAGGTTTACCCCATTTCTCAGGGCAGAGGAAAAGGCTGAGCATCGTTAAATGTTTTCTTTAAAGTTATGTAAGAAACACCAGCATGGAGATGCTTCTACATCACAAAAATCCATCCTCTAGAGCCTACAATCCCTTACTAAAATTATTGCAATCACCTTTGACTTAATAATTGCACCTTAAAGAATCTTTCATGATGTTAGGGTTAAAAACATGATTTAAATACTGTCACAGTAAGTTGGTCCTTTATTTCTGATTACATGACCATCATCTGAGACAGTCATAAATGAATTTGAGAAAATATAATAACAGGCTTCACTTTGCAGGAGAGGTGACCTTAATACCAGCGGTGGCTCAGAAAAAAGGGTAGTTGCCACCACGCTCATGAGCCCTGTGTTCTTCTGGTGATTACAGCTCCTAATCGTGTTAATTGCTATGAAGTCTATGCTAAATGGGAATATCATCTCTGTAGTCAACAGAATGATACAAAATTCAAAGAAAAGAAGAAAAAAGAATGATCTGCAAGGAGAAAGAATGACTAACATTTCAATGTTTGCTCTCCTAGGCTCTAGAACAAACAATCGAGTGGTAACAGTTATGTGTGGCTTGCTCATCATAACTAAGATTTAATCAGAAATGGGAAAATGATGCAAAGGAGTTACACAGATCAAACTATCTTTTAAAATCATTATTGTATTATATTACAAAATTATTGTATTAAAAATACTATAAATTGCATTTCTTTTTTTAATTTATTTATTTTTATTAATTACAGTTTATTCACATTCTATCCCCCCATAAGGACCTTCCTCCTCCTCTCCCAGTCCTATCCTCCCTCCCCCTTCTTCACTCATGCCCCTCCCCAAGTCCACTGATAGGGGAGGTCTTCTTCTCCTTCCTTTTGATCTTAGTCTATCAGATATCATCAGGAGTGGCTGCATTGTCATCTTCTGTGGCCTGGTAAGGCTGCTCCCCCCTCAGGGGGAGGTGATCAAAGAGCAGGCCAATCAGATTATGTCAGAGGCAGTCCCTCTTCCCATTACTATGTAACCCACTTGGACACTAAGGTGCCATGGACTACATGTGTACAGGGGTTCTGGGTTATCTCCATGAATAGTCCTTGGTTGGAGTATGAGTCTCTGGGAAGATCCTTATGTTCAAATTTTCTGGTTCTGTTGCTCTCCTTGTGGGGTTCCTGCCCTCTCCAGATCTTACTATTTCCCATTCCTTTCATAAGATTCCATGCACTCTGCCCAACAGTTGGCCATAAGTCTCAGCATCTGCTTTGACTGTCTGCAGGGCAGAGGCTTTCAGAGGCCCTCTGTGGCAGGTTTCTAGGTTGTTTCCTGTTTTCTTCTTCTTCTGATGTCCATCTTCTTTGCCTTTCGGGATGGGGATTGAGCGTTTTAGTCAGGGTCCTCTCTCTTGATTAGTTTCTTTAGATGTACAGATTTCAGTAGGTTTATCCTATGTTACACGTGTATATGAGTGAGTATATATAGTATGTGTGTCTTTCTGCTTCTGGGACAGCTCACTCAGGATGATCCTTTCCATATAAATTGCATTTCTAAGGATTGAAATACAGGTAAACAGACAACAAAGGTCATTTATATTAAAAAAAAATACTATAATCAGAGAACAATCAGAAAAAATCTGTAGGAAACCCTGTGAGAGTCATCGGTAACACTGTAGTGACCTTCTGCTTTTCTTGGCTCCTCCCTCTGTTTCTGCACTGGTACTCCTGAATAATGTTGTTGTGTTGACTATTCTGGCTGAATCTAGGAGTGGACATATGAAATGAGTTACTCCACACTTCAGCTTCTCATAGTCAGAGTAAAATTATCTGAATTCCTGGCCTACTCCAAGATGATGTTTTCTTCTTTATCAACTGAAGTCTTAGATTGAAGAGATAAGGAGCAAAATGATCAGACAGTAAGTATGAAACATAAAGAAGAGTTAATCTTCTGTGTCTATCTATCCCTAGAATTGCAGCATAACTTATACCAACCATCATGGCCCATTAATAATGAGGTGTCAGCTATCTATGTGATCTTAAATTTCTTAACAGCCATACTTAAAAACACAGAACGAGAGGCTATGAAGAGATCTCAGTGAATAAAGCACTTGCCATGGAAGTATGAGAAATAAAGTTTGGAAACCCCAGAACTCATTTAAAGGCTGCACAAGTCTGGTAGTCACTTGTAGTCCTTAAATGCTGAAGGCAAGACAAACTGGCTCATTGGAACAGCCAAGTTGGTGAGTTCTAGGTTCAGGGAGAGTGAGAAATCCTGCCTCAATTAATAAAGAGCCATCAGAGAAGACCCAGAAAGTCAACTTCAGACCTCCAAATGCAGCCTCACACATTATGCTCACTCAATCCCACATACATGTGCAAACACCCATGGTGCATTCAGCCCCTCCCACATACACAAACACAGGAAGAAACACATAGAAATAACAGTGTTTCAAGTGCTTAATAGTCATAGGTAGCTAGTAATTACTCTGTCAGATTATGTATAATTTATTATGGTGAATGGGCAATTCACAAAATTCATTTAATCACATTACTTAAAATCATTGGTATATTCAGCAAGAAAAATGGCTGAGAATGAAAAAAATGGTAATTTCTGGCTTGCTGTTAGATGGAAATGGATTATGATAGCAGATACATGCTTAAAGCACTAGGAAAAACATGAAATAACACCAGCATGGGATACGATACATATGTAGTTATACTTCTCAATTTTCCAGTCTTTAAAGACAGGCATGCGTAGAACCTGAAATATCTACAACTGAGTCTCAAGAAACCAAATTGCACAAGTTTTTTTTTTTTTTTTTTAATTTAAAGAATGTATCTCAAGAGGCTAGTAAGCCATGTCTACTCTATTATGCTAGGATCTGTGAACTAGGAAGAATGTAGCAGAAATGCAGACAGGATTTTTAATATGTCTACAGTCATTCAGAGTGAAAGCAAGACTAGATCAGAACAAAGAGCTTTGGGATTTAGTCAGAATACTTATTAGTGACATCTGCAAATGCAGCTTTGGTGAGTTCATGAGTTAAGGGACCAAATTAAAGGAAATTCAAAGGGAATCTAGTGAAGAGAAAATTGAAGCCATGAGGTAAGTGAAAGGGAATCATGAAAGAAAAGTAGAAAGCACTTCTATAAGCTGGAACTTCCTTTCAGTGAGGGTGCCAGGAAAGTCAACAGAGGAAACATCCATTTGTGGCCACTGAGGAAGTGAAACTCTCAGGATTTGAGTGGCATAGGGCAGACAGTGACTGAGGACATAGACAGGGATCCAGTGCCCGCTCTGGAGTCTTAAAGGAAGAACACTGAAGATGCAGTCAAAGGTAAAATATTTTCATAGAAATGAGTGAGGAATAAATAAATAAAATTTTAGAGGAAAAAACAAACAAAAATACATTAAATTCAAGTTCAGAGGGTAAACTAGAAATAGTCTTTAAAAGAAAGGAATATTTAATATCATCAACTAAAACAGTTTTAAAAATAATTTTAATCTAAGTAACTGATAAAGAAAATGAAATAAATATTAAGATGATTATAAAAGTAATGTAGGATATATTTTCTGATAAAAAAGAGAAAAAACATTGGCTTAGTGTCAAAATAGATTACCTGAGGTCAAAGTTCAGTGATTGAACCAGTTGACTAATTCCTTGAATGACTGCTCAGTAATTTTTTTTTCTGGTAACAGGATAGTGCCAGTGGCTATAGATAGTATTAATAAAGACTATGGAAATGTAAAATTCATTTTGCTGGTAAAATAGCTAAGTAACTAAACTTGGCTTGTTTCAAGGAATTACTCTCACAAATAACTTCTCTGTGTGAGGTCAATACTTAGAGATTTTACACGTATTTCTTCCTCATAGGATTAGCTTCTCTTCCATTCATTTTCTGACTCACTTCCTTTAATGTGCAGGATGATAGTACATTCAACTCAGCACTGTGTTCAATTCCTTCCCCTCTCTGAAGAGGTAATAACAGAGTGCAGGTGCAAACCTATAATCCCGTCTAACTATGCCCGAGGCAGGAATAGCGTAAGTTCAAGGGCAGCCTCGGTAAATTAGTATGACCATTTGCCAAAACAAAAACTGAAAAGGAGCGGAGGAAATAGTTGAGCGGTAAGTGCTGGTCTAGCACTTGGAAGTCGCCACATTAAATCCTGGTGCTCCAAAGTAAATGAATAAACAAACAAAACTCCATGTGGATAGATAGGTGGTTCAGATTAAGAAAGGTACCCCAGGCACGGCGGTAACTTTGGAATAGAGCTCCAAGCTGTTTAATATCCACAAGGCTTTGTTAATTCACAAAATAAACACGATACTCCCCTACTTCTGAGCCACAGTGAAAATCATAGATAAAAAAAAAAAGGTTATAAAGCACTTAGTAGATTTTGCCACAGACGAAGTTGCCATGGATTTAACTAAGATTTAAGTCCAAATTCAGCACTGACTTAGAAGCCGAAGCGTTGTGACTCTGCACTGCAGCCAGGGTGAGTTTATCAGCAGTAAGTGCTGTAAAGAAAGACCTGGAGGGGACAGGAGCTCCAAAGGGAGACCAACATAGCCAAAAAAAAAAAAAAAAAAAAAAAAAAAAAGGCCCTGTAGAGACTGATACCTGAACCAAGGACCATGCATGGAGAGGACCTAAAACTCCTGTTCAGATGTAGCCCATAGACTCAGTCTCCAAGTGGGTTCCCTAGTAAAGGGAGCAGGGATTGTCCCTGCAATGAACTCAGTGGCTAGCTTTTTAATCACCTCCCCCAGGGGTGGGTGCAGCCTTACCAGACCCCAGAGGAAGATGATGCAGCCAGCCCTGAGGAGACCTGATAGGCTAGGGTCAGATAGAAGGAAAGGAGGTCTTCCCTTATCAGTGGACTAGGCAAGGGGCATAAGGGGAGAAGAGGGTAGTATGATGGGATTAGGAGGATATGAAGGAGAGGACCATAGCTGGGATACAAAGTGAATAAATTATAATAAATAATAAATAAAAACTTAAAAAAGAATAAAAACTGGTATACAAATTCTATAAAAAAAAATCACCATTGTTATTATTAAAAGTATCTGAATTTGAAGCAATCTAGGAAGTTCTGAAAACCTCAGAATTAATGGAAAAGAAGTCAACTATTCTATGGAGGCAGAGGCAGGCAAAACTAAAAGGTGGGAAAAGGAGGCCCAGTATTCATAAGAAATACAGTGAGTGAATGTAAAAAAGCAAAGGCACAAACAAGTGTTCACTCAAGGCAGGAGTTATAAAATCAGCTTCTTGTGTGTCTGCAAGATTTG
Organism: Psammomys obesus; assembly: GCF_907164565.1. Classification (NCBI taxonomy): domain Eukaryota; kingdom Metazoa; phylum Chordata; class Mammalia; order Rodentia; family Muridae; genus Psammomys; species Psammomys obesus. The sequence goes on from NW_026596073.1 coordinate 20,533,753, forward strand.
AGCTTACATGTTGTTTTTGAGAAATGGTGTCATATAGATGCAGCTTGCCAGAATGAGTCAAGTTCTCAAGGCAGTTCTCTATGTTACAGTAACAAAGTCCCACAGTAGCATATCTGAACAGTGACTGACCTCATGAGGCATTACTGAGGTTTTTTTTGGTTTGTTTCTTTGGTTTTGTTTTTGTTTGTTTGTTTTTTCTGGTGTGCTTTTTTTTTTTTCTATACTTTGATTGTACTCTAGTACCAAACAGAAAGGATTTTTCTCATAGGATTGTTTTTTTAAAAATCTCTTACAAAAGAGGATGCCACAGACCTACTACCCTTTATTCCTTTCTTTTCATAGATTTATCAGTGCATCTTAGTCATTTTAACACTCTTGTTCCCTTCTCAACATATCTTTCAAACTTCAAATCCTCTTTCTTTTTCTTCTAATTTTTGATAAGCCACGGAGTCCAATCAGTGTCAGTTCCTAATTCAAACTTTGTCATTTACCAGTTTTGTGGTTTGGGAAAATTGCAAAGTAAGTACGAGCCTTCACTTCTACTATGCTTCTCTCTCAAGGCTACTGGGAAGTTTAGAGACAGCACACACACATGCCTTCTGCCCTTGTTGACATTTTTTGTCAGCTTCACTACAGTTTTCCAGGGAGAACATCAACTGAGAAATGCCTTTACCAGATTTGCCAGTAAACAACTTTATTTACCACTTTCTTAATTGCTAACAGAGATAATAATTGTTTTGGGGTTTCCTTCTTCTTTATAGTTCTATCTTTGTTATTGTTGTTATAGTATTATTATTATTTACAATCTATTCATTTTGTATCCCAGTTGTAGCACCCTCCCTCATCTCCTCCCAGTTCTACTCTCCCTCCCCCTTCCTCCTAGATCCCTCTTCCCTAGTCCACTGATAGAGGAAATTCTCCTGTACTGTGTGACCCGAGCCTATCAGGTCCCATCAGGACTGCCTGGAGGAGGGTCCTGCTCAATGGGAGACCCATGCCTTGAGAGGTGGCTCCATGTGGATTACTAAAGGTACCTGAACAAGCCTTAAGAAGTAGCACAGCAAGTGGCAATCCTCCATGGTGTCAGCTTCAGCCTCCAAATTTCCGCCTTTGAGTTTCCTCTTAGGGCATGGAGCTTTACTTCTCTCTGTGATGTTTTATTAACAGTGAGCTGAAATAAGTCCTTGGTGTCCTTCACAGCAGTAGAAATCCGCACTAAGACACCTTCAAACATTCTACTCTAGTTAAATAATGGCTACAACATTTCCTATCAGAACGCCCTTGCATATCTTACAACCTCTTTCAACATAAGCTAGTGTCAGAGAGAAGGGGAGGAGGACCTCCCCTATCAGTGTACATTGGAGGAGAAGAGGGAGGGAGGCTGGAATAGGGAGGTATAGGATAAACTGTAATTAATCTCAATTAATTAATTAAAAATTCCAGTTTCAGGTTAATTTGTATAACTTACAACTAATATAAATTTCTTTCTAAACTCAAGATCCATGTGTTGCAGAGGCTTTTGCTATTTCTGGAAAAACAACTCACTTGATTTTCTTTAGGGGCTATGAGACTTCTGAAAATTTATCTCCAAATAAGAATGAACTGTCTTTCACTCTGGGTCACATCGTCAGACTGTTCAAAAGCCCCCACCACCTCCACCACCTCTGGCATACACCAACTTCTCATATCCCCTGTCATATTTGCTCCCGTTGTACCAACTCAAAAGCAAACAAAGAAAAATTTGGAGGCATTAAACTAGCAAGTGAAAAATTTATTTCAAAGTACTAAAAGAAGTTTCAAAGGGAAGAAAAAAAATCCATGAGCAATGCCAGAAAAGAAGAGATAAATGTGTATACTTATAATATATCCAGCAGGTACACACAAAAACACATATAGGCTCTCATATATACACTTTTGCAATCTACAAGTATATATGTTTATAACTAGAGTTTCATATGTACATACCTACAAGGCATTATAATGACAGTAAAGATAATTTTATATATATGTATATATATATATATATATTTCATATAAATAGAAATAAATATATCAATCATATTTATTTGGAGATAAATCTTCAGAAGTCTAATAGCCCCAAAAGAAAATCAAGTGAGTTGTTTTTCCAGAAATAGCAAAAGCCTCTGCAACACATGGATCTTGAGTTTAGAAAGAAATTTATATTAGTTGTAAGTTATACAAATTAACCTGAAACTGGAATTTTAATTAATTAATTGAGATTAATTATAGTTTATCCTATACCTCCCTATTCCAGCCTCCCTCCCTCTTCTCCTCCAATGTACACTGATAGGGGAGGTCCTCCTCCCCTTCTCTCTGACACTAGCCTATCATATCTCATCAGGACTGGCTGTATTGTCTTCCTCTGGATTGGTAAGGCTGATCCCCCATCAGGAGGAGGTGATCAAAGGGCCAGGCACTGAGTTCATGTCAGAGACAGTCCCTGTTACCACTACTAGGAAACTCACTTGGATACTGAGCTGCCATGGGCTACATCTGTGCAGGGGTTCTAGGTTATCTCCATGCACGGTCCTTGGTTGGAGTATCAGTCTCTAAAACCGGAATTTTTAAATATCAATTTGTTGCAATACAACCTTTCTTGGTTGCTTAGCATTGCTATCATTGCCAAGAAAAATGAATGAATACCTCTCTGGCAAGACTTTAAGTAACCAAGACTCAGATCAGGTCAGTGCAGGAGGACTCTCAATATTAAAATTTTCCTTTCTCCCACCTAACAGAATTGTGTTCATTTGTTTACCCATGTACAAAAGGATGTTTATAAAAGTAGTCCTTTATTGCAGAAAATTATACGATAGCATGAGCTAAACAAAATGTGATTCTGCCATATAATGAAATCATACAAAAGTGTAAAAGACTCAAGAAGCAATTGAATGTGGTGAGTAGATGGATGATATATGTGTAGATTATAGATCTATCAATGATTGATATATGATAAAATTACATATGATAGATTGATAATATATAGATGCTTGATTCGTGACAGAGAAATGATGCATCTATAGATGATAAAAAGATAAATGGATATATAGATGATAGGTAGATAGATAGATGCAGACATAGATACACTGATATATAGATAACAGATGGATACCTAGACTGCAGATAGATAAGAGAGAGATATTAGATGGTTGATATAAAAATCAAAGAAAACAACACTAAGGTGTGAGGTATGTTGCTAACTGTAAAATACATTAAACAAATATATACAAATAAATCTATGTGTTAGTATCAGTCATTCATTCATGTGTTTGGGTAAATAAAAACAGAAGGATTAAAGGTCCCTTTGCCTAGCACAGAAACTAAAGACATTTCCTACAGTAGATTCTCTTTTTCCCACTGAAATAGCCAAAATCTTACAGGGTGTAACTACAGATAAAATAAGTCTTTCTCAATCACATTGTTTGCAGTCTGCAGAGTTCTTATTCCCCAACTAAGAAAAAGGACTTAGTTACCTATTGCATGACATTCCTTAAATGGAATCTCAGGAATGTTGCCCCAACAAGGGAAGACTAAGGCCTATGCTCTCAAGAAGCATGTGATCTAAAGGAGTAGGTAAACAGCCAGGCTAATGGAACAGTGTAAAAGTCTCATAACACAATGTGCCACCAGAATGGGGGATCCTGTAAAAGAGGTCCCATACACACAGTTTGTACCTATAAAATAAAAAGTAAATGAGTTAGGATGGGTGAGAAGAATGAGTTCCATTGAACGAAAACAGTATGACCATACACTTAAAGGAAACTCCATTGCCCTTTCCTGAAAGAAGTGTGAAGTCTACTGTCATCCACCCTGACCACAGCCAATTCCATCTGAAAGAAGTTCAAAGTCACTGAAATATCAACATGCGCTTTTGAGAAGTTTTGATAACAGTTGACTATTTGAAAACAGAGCAGGAAGAGAAAAATAAACTAGGAACTAATGGCAGAAATTCAGCACCAACCTTACACCTATCAGAATTGCTAAGATCAGGAACTCAAGTGATAAAACATACTGGAGAGGATGTGGAGAAAGGGGAACCCTCCTCCATTGCTGATGGGAATGTAAACTTGTATAACCAGTTTGGAAATCAATTTGGCACTTTCTCAGACAATTAGGAATAGTGCTACCTCAAGATCCAGCTATATAACCACTAGGTATATATCCAAAAGATGTTCAACTATAAAACAAGGACATTTGTTCAACTATGTTCATAGCAGCTTTATCCTAATGGCCAGGATCTGGAAATAACCCAGATCTCCCTCAATTGAGAAGTGCATACAGAAATTATGGTACATTTACACAATGGAATACTACTCAGCAATTAAAAACAAGGAAATAATGAAATTTGCAGGCAAATGGTGGGAACTAGAAAAAATCATTCTGAATTAGCTGTCACAGAAGCAGAGAGACACACATGGTATATACTCACTTAGAAGTGGATATTAGACATAATATAGGATAATCATACTAAAATCTTTAGACTTAAACAAGCTAAGCAAGGAGAACCCTGGGTTAGATGCTCAATCTTCATTCAGAAAGACAAATGGGATAGACATTGGAAGAGGATGAAAATAAGGAACAAGACAGGAGCCTACCACAGAGGGCCTCTGAAAGACTCCACCCAACTGGGTATTCAAGTGGATGCTGAGACTCATAGCCAAACTTTGGGCAGAGTGCAGAGAATCTTATGAAAGAAGGCAGAGATAGAAAGACCTGGAAGTGTCTGGAGACCCACAAGGAAAACAACAGAACCAAAATATCTGGGCCCAGGGGTCATTTCTGAGACTGATAATCCAACCAAGGACCATTCATGGAGAGAAGCTGGACCCCTGCACAGAGGTAGCCATTGGCAGCTCAGTCTCCTAATAGGCTCCCTAATAAGGGAAGCAGGGGATGTCTCTGATATGAACACAGTGGTTAGCTCTTTGAACACCTCCCCCTGAATGGGGAATAGCCTGACCAAGCCATAGAGGAAGACTATGAAAGATAGCCCTAGTGAGACCTGATAGGTTAGGATCAGATGGAAGGAGAGGAGGTCCTCCCCTATCAGTGGACTGGGGAAGGGACACAGGAAAAGATGAGGGAGGGAGGGCAGGATAGGGAGGGAACGAGATTGGGGCTATAGCTGGGATACAAAGTGAATAAATTGTAATAAATTAAAAATTATATTAAAAATGTTAAAGATGAATCAAAGGATTCAAAGACCTTAGAGAGTCTGAGTAAATGATATTTTTGTTACTAATTTGATTTTGGGCATGGGGACTGTGAAGAGTTAAGAATGATTACCAGTGTCTTCATTAGAGCAGCATGGCATGGTAATGTCTCTGGTGGAGCAACATGGTCTAAGAAGGTCTTCATAGAGAAGCATAAAATAGCATTATCTGTTGGTGCAGTTTGGTATGGTAAGGTTTTCTAATGGCAGCAGTGGTGTCAAGAGCTGAGACAGAACTAGTCTTTGGATTTGCATTCTATGTATTGAGTCCAGGATATCTAAAATCTACCCCTGAAGAACTGTCCAATAAGTGCTCCGATAAGACTGGTCTACAGTTCATAAAAGGAGATATATGCAAAAGGTATAGGCACGGGAGTCATAATACTAAAAGTTAAAACTCAAACCATGGAAAATGGTTGTGATTGCTCTAGGAAGGTACACAGAGGGAAAAAAAGAAGCTTAATGAAATGTCATAAAAGCATCTGTGATTTATGAAGTAAGAAAGGAGAAAATGTTGGAAAAAGAAAAATATAAAAAGGAAAATCACAAGATAAATTTTGTATGTGTCTCCAATGTATTTGAAGAATATATAAGATAAACTCTGAAAATTAATCCATTTTATTAGCTCCAAGCAACTTCATCAAGAGGCAATGTGAGCAGAATTGATACATATGTGGTTAAGAAGTACATATAACGGGAATTAAAAAACAGGAAATGAGAAAAATCTTTTGCTTTTCTGAAAATAGGAGAAAAGATGGCTGCCAATAGCCATGAATAAACTTCTTTTCTCCCAAGTAAAACTCTATAATTCTTTTTAATTTTAACATTCTCTTCTCACTGTGTTACCTAAAGACCACAGTACACCTCGTAGAGGATGAGTTAAGTCACTCAACAGTCAACAAACCAATACATAGAGACCCTCTCACATTAACATTCTACATGCTATAAATTAAATTAATAGAAATAACTAGAGCATATTACTAGCACATAAAAGTCACTGCTAGGCATAATTACTTCAGTAAATTCACTGATTGCCAAGTGGCAGTATTACTACTGAAAAGTATCCGGATAAAGTAAAGGTGCACTAAATGGAAAGACAGTGTGTGTGTCCATAAAAAACATCTTAAGTACTAAAAAATCTTGTGAGGTGAATGAGTTTGTACATCCCATAGTGGCCGAAGTATTTGAAATAAGTTTTGAATCAGTTCTTTGTAAATTTAAAAATTTTGATTTTGTGCCAGTAATCAGCTTCCCACAGGCTCCAGTGTCAAGACATATGTTATAGAAAGTGCCATTGAATCACTGTATATGTAAACACAAAGTTGAGCAGGGAAGCAGATTTCTAGGCATGGGGGAGAGGTGAAATTAAAGATGGAATTGTGTGTTTCGGGAGGAGGGAATCAACATAGATATAATGAGGTGTACATTATTTAAGGATGGCTCTTGATTTCTATGGCAATGATGGATCTGAAACTTAATGGAACAATTGAAAGGCATTTTCCAGTGAGTGAGAATTTAAGAAGGGAAGTATATTAATTAATTTCCTGTCACTAACTACATAATACCAAGTATGAAATAGGTTTTAAAGAAAAGTTTATTTTGACTCGTGTTTTGGGTACATTTTTGGAGCTTCATTTGGATACATTTTAGGTGATGACTTTTAGTGGCAGTTTGAGAACACAGAACATAGCAATAAACAGGGTATGAATATATTTATGTATGTATGCATGCATGTATCTTTAATCTCCCTTCTTTCGTTCCATCTCAAGATATATTACAGAAACATAAGAATAAAAACAATATGGTACCGACATGAAAATGAACATGTAGACCAATGGAACAAAATTGAAGAACTGAATATGAGTATGCATAACCACAGTCATCTGATACTCAACAAAGAAACTGAAAACAGAAACTGCAAAACAGAAAGCATCTTCAACAAATAGTTCTGGGAAAACTGGGGGCTCACACATAGAAGAATGAAATTATACATATATCTTTCATCTTGTAAAAAAACTAGTTCTAAATAGATGAATGGCCTAAATTTGAATCCTGAAAGTGCTAGAGGAAAATGTAGGTAGTGCCCTGAAGGATTTGGATGTAATAAAGGACTCTCTGAAGAGGATTCCATTTGCCCAGGAATTGAGAGGAACAATTGATATGTGGAACCTCAAAAATTTAAAAAGTGTCTACACAGCTAAAGAAATCACCAATTCAGTAGAGAAAGCCCACAGAATGGCAGAGGGATCTTTTGCAGCTATATGTATGACAGAATAAATATCAGTATTATATGGGGAACTGAAAAAAAATTCGGTTTAAGATCTGAACAGAAAAAGTAAAAAAGGACAATGGGGTGGGAGCAATAAAGAAGGTAATAGCAGGGTACAAGTTATTTAAAGAGGAGAATGCAAAAATGGAGGGCTTTATATATATATATATATATATATATATATAGAGAGAGAGAGAGAGAGAGAGAGAGAGAGAGAGAAAGAGAGAGAGAGAGAACTACAGAAAATGGAAGTGGAAAATAAAATAGTGGTAAAGGTGTTTGAAAATGTCATAAGGAATCATCTTATTTTTACTTACTGAACTGCCACTTTAATGCACTAGTCTAATCCATAACTACATTATAAATATTTATCCTTATATCTACAGATAAATGTAGTTTTTGCCTTCACCCTTATTAAAGAAACTTTTCTTTGCAACTGATACTATTATATAAAACTACAACTGGTTAAACTATATAAAACAAGAAATAATGTGTTGCCCAGTGCCAGCTAATAAATCCAGAATACAATTTCTGCATAAACATACAACAATTACAGACAGCTAAGGATTACTAAAAGATGAAAAAAAAAATCTTCCCCAGAGAAGAGCCCTCAAATTGGTTATCCAATATCAAGTGGTCATTATGACTGAACAAATCATATTAATATATTCAGGTGTGTGTGTGAGTGTGTGTGTGTGTGTGTGTGTGTGTGTGTGTGTGTATGTGTGTGATATAGAGAGAACATATACATATATATCACATCAATTATACGGGCATGAATTTGAGAGAGAGAGAGCGCGATTACATAGGAAGGATTGGAAAACAGAAAAGAAAAAGTATAAGTGATTTAATTATAATTTTAAAAGTAAAAAATAGTATAAGAAAGCAAACAAGATAGTAAATTCATAACACAAGTGTACTTATTCTATTTGGTAAAGGCATATGTAAGAAAGCTTCAACCAATACTATACCTCGTGATGAGAAACTAAGTTTTCTGTTAATATCAAGGCAAAAATTCAGGGACTTTTTTATACCTCTTTTGAATATTGCACTGTATATATTTCCTAATAGAGCAATGCAAGAAGAAATCCACAAGTGAGCAAAGAATATATACCACATCATCTACAGATTTTATACTTATTGTAGAAAATCTGAAAAAAGCAACAATACTCACAAAAGCCCATTCAATAATTAACACTGCATGCTTACAAGAAAGAATATTATTATAAAAGAGTCAATCTTGTTTTAATTTGATTTTTTTTGTTTTTTTCCATTTATTGAAGAATTAATTTTACTAGCAATCCCATAGATGTCTCTAAGTACAATCTGATTATTCTCTCTTTCAGCCTTCTCTTATTTTCCTCCCATCCCTATCAACCCCCCTCCTCCCTACAAGTCCCTTTCCGCTATTCATACCTTTTGGGTTGATTGCATATTCATTTACTTTAGCCAGGGCCATCTGTGCTACCAGTTGATTGGGACTACCAATTAGAATTCCAGTGGAGAAATAAAATGCCCTTCATAGCCAAGCCAATTTTAAAGAAAATAACAAGTTTGAGTATTCCCATTACTGGACTTCAAATTTACTATGAAGCCACAGGGGAAGTATGAGCATGATGATGGTGTAATACAGAAAAAAAATGTGCATATATATGACAAAGGAGCAAAGAGCACAGAAATAGATCCACATAGATAGTCTTAACTGAACCTTATCTAAGTAATAAAGTCACAACTAAGGTGTGAACATTCCTTGCACGAGTAGTTCTGGAGACATTGTACATCTGTGTTCAAAACACTACAGATGAATCTTGACCCAAAGCATATATTCTTCACAAAATATTTATGCCAAATGGGCCAGAGACCTAAACACAAATAAGAAACATTTAAATCCGTAAAAGGTAACATAGGAAAAAAAAAATTCAGGCATTCCTAATATAAGATGTATCACCAAAGATCTAACTCATGAGGGGATGACTGATTATATTTCCTTTATTAAATTGAACCTGCACTGAGAAAGCCACTATCAAGAGTAAAGACTACAAGGCACAGCATATAGTTGGGAAAGAACGGTTTGCAAAGTAATAAAAGTATAGAAATGGCTTCAAATTTAATAACTATAAAAGGGTCAAGCCAATTAAAATTTAGGCTAATAACTATAGAGTGAGAGAAATTGTCTTCCCCAGAGAAGAGCATACCAAATGGTTATCTAATGGTCAGCCACAAAAAAAAAAAAAAGCATTCAGTTAACATTATACAGACTGAGCAGGTTGCACATAAGGTTACTTTTGAACATACACTACGTATACTCACATAAGAACAGTCAGTGACAAAAGAGGACATTAATTTGAAAGAGAGCAAGGAGGAGTATATGTGAAGCTTTGGAGGGAGATAAAGGAAGAAGGAAATGTTACAATTATATTCTAATCTCAAAAATAAAAAGATGATGAGCCAACTATAAATAGAAAAATAAGCAGATAACTGAAACCCACAAGGAAAAGTGTCTAGCAGCAATGGCATATTTCATCTAGAAAAGTTGCTGCTGTACACCTCTGAGAATAGCCTAGACTCAAAACCACAGATATAAAGCAGTGATGCTAATGTGAAGCAATATAAATCACATTCATTGCTGACAGAAATGCAAAAGATACCCGTAAGAAAACAGTTTTGCAGTTTGTCAGAAAACAAAACATATACATTGTATAATATCAACCTTCCTTGGTAAGCACCCAAAGGGACAAAAGTTTATATTTTCATAAAAATCTGTATGTAGATATTATAGCAATCTAATCCTAATGGCCCAAACTCGTGATCAACTAAGATATCTGTAAGCATTTAAATAGACAAATACACTCAGGTACATGTAATCAGTGGAGTATTTATTCAGCAAGAAGAAGAAATTAATTCCAGGCATAAAAACATGGAGGAAACTTAAGCATATATTTCTAAGTGAAAGATGCCAATAATGGATGGGCTCGGCCTGGCTTAACTACAAGAATACGGCATGCTACAAAGACTAAACTATGGAAACAGCATAGAGATCAGTGGTCGCTGACTCAGGTTTGGGAAGTGATGAGTAGTCGGGGTTCTGAAGATGTCTGAGATACTGAGACTATTCTGATATTGCGAGGATGGAGATATACCTGTTCAGGAGCATACAATAGAGACTACCGTCAGTGTACGCTAATGGATTCATACTGGTGATGTGGTCATCAGTTGGAAAAAATGTCCTGCTATAGCTCAGGATGCCTACTGAAGTGGCAAGATTGTGGGTGGGGATATGCAAGAAGAAGGTCTCTTCAGTCCCTTCTTCACTTGAAGGGACTATGAAACTAGAACTGGTTTACAGGATAAATTAATAACAAAAATTCAACAAAAACTGATACTTTTCTTTTATCTTTTATTATTGTGTATGTGTGGTGTGTGTGCATGAGAGAGTGTGCACATGCAAGCATGCATTCACACACTCACACACACACGTGCACTTCTGTTCCACAGCAAATGTGAATGTCAGAAGACAACTTCATAAGTCAATTCTTCTCTTCTGCCATGAGATCCAGGTATTAATTCAGGTTGTGGCACCTAGTTGGTAAGAGCTTTTACCCTTTGAGCCACCTTAGGAACCCAGCACTTCTTTTTCTTCTCTCCTGCATTTTTTTTTTAAATTTCTGGTTTTCAGGGCTGCAACTGTTTCTCAGGGTCTTGTGCACACTATGTAAACATTACACACTGGAGCTACAGCCTTAGCCCTTTCATACATCCATTTATTAGAAACAATGTTTTTAAGAGATAACCTGAGGCTATCCTCTTCAATGTACAGTGATAAGCCTCAAAGGCAAGTATCTCCATGAATCTCTTATAAACTAACACAATAATCATGAAAATGCTGATACTATCTTAGCTACATTAAGAAAGTTAAGCTTCCCTTTTCCTTTGAAAGGACGTAAAAAAGTACATTTCTCCATGCTGGGATTGGTTTCTGGATTTAAAATAATTTACTATGGGTAAAAGCAAAGTTCAGTGCTGCAAATGTGTGGCAATCCATCACATACCAAGAGGTAACAATGAAAATATTATGCCCAGTCCTGGGTTCTTTCCACATTAATTTCCAGACAGGACCCACAGCACACATCCTACACATGATTTGTGAAAGGAAAGCTCTCTGTGCTCTCTCTAGGGCCTTCTCATCTCCTGCCAGCCCAGTGAACAAGATGAGTTTCTTTTTATAACGACAGGGCATGGAGATAATTTATCAACTGGAGAGTACAAACAATCCTTTATTCAGCAGAATGACAAAAGGTTATTTAGCTTCTGGCATCTACTATCGCTCTTGTAAGATCCAGGCCCAAGAGCCAATATGATAATTAATAAATTTCCAACATCTGGGCAATAAAACAATTTTTATGAATGTTAAACAATGCCAGTGGCAAATGAAAACCTCCCCTTCTCATATTTATCTATCTGAACCCTTCATTGCATAGACAAATTCCAGCATGTTCTGGCTATAAAAATGGGGATAGTGATGACATACCAGGAAGATATCACACAATTGAGGAAATCCATATTGCTAAGTGTCGTTTAATCATACGGACAGTGATGACATTATCCACTGAAGCTAATGGAGACTAACGGTTGCCAAGAAAGGAATATTAAGCTAAATGACAGGTGTGTGATATCAATCATCTTCTTGAATAGGGGAGGTAGATTAAAAAAAAAAGGGGTGGGAGTCTCAGTTTCTCCCATTGTCTACCAAAAGACATGTTTTTTTTTTATTTTCATGAGAAAATAAAATGGTAATTGTGTAAATGGGTAAATGGTAAATAATGTGGTTTGAAGATTGAAAAAAGTGATAACATATTATCATACTGATATATATATATATATATATATATATATATAAAATCATATACATAATACATACATATGTTCCCATCTATTTGAACATGTTCCTAACACAGAACAGTTTATGGATATGCCCCCACTGACATGAGTTAGACAATAGAGGCTCTTGCAATCGTTAAGGAGAAATAAATGCAGCCTGTGATATTAAGAATATTTTATGAGACAGTCTAACCAGTACACATCATAAATCCTGCTTAGCATACACTGCAATTTATGAAAGAATCAATAGATGCAAATTGAAAACAACATATCTTGAAATAAAAAGTGGTTGTATTTAATTGAATCAAAATAGATTAGCAAGAGAAAATGTGCTCACATATGTGGCGTTACTCTTTGTTGTATAATTAACGTGTCTGGCTGTAAGCAATGGATCTTCACCAATTTTTATTGGTATCCAATGTAAAATATTTACACAAAAATTATATTTTTGTGTGAAATCTTTGTGAAATTATTAGTTTTAATGACCAGTTATAACAAATTTGCAGTTTGGGGGGAGGAGCATAAGATAATTCAATAGAGTGTTATTTTCTACTCTGAAGCATGAGTCATGAACACACTAATAGATAATATAGGTTTATATGAGGGGAAATAGAGAAATTTTCTTTTCCTCACTGTTAACCTATTTTTAAATCATTTAATATTTGTTTACATAATTGTAAATTCATTCATAAGATGATAATATACATATAGTCACATTTATAACAAAATATATATTTAGATGTATGCCCTTGAACATATTTTATTGGCAATGTTATAAAATCAATGGAACTTGGAGTTAAATGAATCTATGAACTCTATGCTACACTGTGAAAGATCTGGATTATGTGATAAAAATCCACAGACCACAATTGAAAATAATCATATATTTATTTGTCTTTCATTCAATGTATTCAGATGAAAATAATAGTATTCAATCATCTCTGACCTTACATAAACATCAGTCTCTCTGGTTTAGTCTAATATTTATCAAATGTATTCTATGATCAATTATCATGGTAGTTACTGCTAAAGACATAAACGTGAAAGCCCTGCCCTGAGGCATGCAGAAGTTCCTAAAATTTGTGCTCAAAAAAGGTATTGAAGAAACTAGAGAATGCTGAAGAATGATTGGATTCTACTATTGCGCTGTTGCTTTCTTTACTGGTTTGAACCACAGATTTGGGCATCATGCACATGATTTTTATTATTTTTTTTTTGAGTTACATTTTATTAACTTTGTATCCCAGCTGTATCCCGCTCCCTCATTCCCTCCCAATCCCAGCCTCCCTCCCTCATCTCCTCCCTGCCCCTTTCTAAGTCCACTGATCGGGAGGACCTCCTCCCTTTCATCTGACCCTATTTCATCAGGACTCTCTGCAAAGTCCTCTTCTGCAGCCTAGCAGGGCTGCTCCTCCTTTGCAGGGTGGGGAAGTCAAATAGCCCGCCATTGAGTTCATGTCAGAAATAGTCCCTGTTCCCCTTACTAGGGTACACAGTTGGATACTGAGCTACAATGGGCTACATAGAAGCAGAGGTTCCAGGTTATATCCATACATGGTTTTTGGTTGGAGAAACAGTCTCATATAAGACCCCTGTGCCCAGATATATATATTGTAGATCTCCTGTCCTCTCCTTAGAAGAAAAAGTGGGGAAGAGCCTAGAACTCATTGGCACAGGAGACAACTTCCTGAACAGAACACCAACAGCACAGGCTCTAAGAGCAGCAATCAATAAATGGGACCTCATGAAACTGAAAAGCTTCTGTAAAGCAAAAGACACTATTGTCAGAACAAAAAGACAGCCTACAGACTGGGAAAGGATCTATACAAACCCTATATCTGACAGAGGGCTGATATCCAGAATATATAAAGAACTAAAGAAGTTAAAAAACAATAAATCAAGCAATCCAATTAAAAAATGGGGTGTGGAGCTAAACAGAAAAATTCTCTATAGAGGAATATAGAATGGCAGAGAATCACTTAAAGAGATGCACATTATTTTTCAATACTAATAAGTTAAAATTTTGCTCAGATCATCAATCTGAGGTCTCTGACAGGAGGACTTACTAAGGTTCTTTACTTGTAAAATGACACCAGCTTTGGTAGCTGAGGTAATGGACAAGCAGGTGCCTTAGACAAACTCCATGACACGTGGGAAAATCAAAATATTCTCTCGGTTTGGTTTCTAAACTTGTCCTTGATCAAACCTATATATAAAGCATGCACCAAAAGTATTCTTTATAAACAAATACTTCTTAAGTCATTCAATGTCTGCTGACCTTGTCCCCCAAAACAAAAACAGAAACAAAAACTTTAAAAAAAAAAGCAATTAGAACTTTAGATATCTCATCAGTGTGTAGAAATTTGAAATTTAGCATTTCTGTTAATGAGCTAGGTTGTGTCAGAGTCACACAAGTCTCTGAACTGAAACTTGTATTTCTTTTAAGTGATTATCGAGTTTTAGCTCATTAATGTCAAAGAATTATGCAAGAACTCTTACATAATTTACTTTTACTTTACTTTTACTTCTATCAGCCCCTTATCAGAACTGATTATGTAATGGCCCCCGTAGTAAAAAATGTTACCTGAATGCTTCATGTATATCTTTCATCTATCACTATGTTTACATTGGTTTTTACATCTATCATACTTGAATACAAGTAAGTCAACAGTAATAGTCACAAATTGTTAACTGAATGCCATGCCTTGCAATGCCAATCTCACCACTGCCTTGAAGGTATGCTCAAGAAATATATATGTAATTTAGGTCACATGATTAGCCTTGCCTTCCATACTGGTGCTGCAGCTTAGTTCCTTTCCTTCTTCTCCATGAACGTTAGTAGGATATGTCTCCTGCTCTTAGGTAAAATGCTACTGAAGGTTATGACCGCCTTCATTACTGCTACTCCATAGGATTTTAAATTATACTCCTTAGGACTTTCTTAATTATTATTATTTATTACAATTTATTCACTTTGTATTCTAGCTGTAGACCCCTCCCTCATCTTTTCCAAGTCCCACCCTCCATCCTCCTTCCCTCCCCCCATTTCCTTCCCCTAGTCCACTGATAGGGGGGGTCCTCCTCCCCTACTATCTGATCTTAGCCTATCAGATCTCATCAGGACTACCTGGATCCTCTTTCTCTGGGGCTTAATTAGGTCACCTCCTGGCATTGGGGGTGATCAAACAGCAAGCCACTGAGTCCACATCAAAGTCAGCCCATGCTCCCCTTACTACTCCCACATGAAGACTGAGCTGCCCATGGGCTACATCTGAGGAGCCAGAATCTGGAAACAACCTAGATATCCCTCAACTGAAGAATGGATACAGAAATTCTGGTACGTTTACACAAAGTAATACTAATCAGCAATTAAAACAAGGAAATCATGAAATGCACAGGCAAATGGTGGGAAGTAGAAAAGATCATCTTGAATGAGTTATCCCACACATGGTATATACTCACTTATAAGTGGATATTAGCCATACAATATAGGATAAACATATTAAACTCTAAAGTCTTAAAAAAGCTAAACAACAAGGAAGACTCTAGAAAGGGGCTTAATCCTCTTTCAGAAGGGCAAGCAGGATAGACATGGCATGCTGGAGAAGACAGGATAGGAGCCTTCCACAGGGGGCCTCTGAAAGACTTTACTCAGCAGAGTATCTAAGCAGAGGATGAAACTCATAGCCAAACTTTGGGCAGAGTGCAAGAAATCTTATGGAAGACAGAGAAGATAGAAAGAGTTGTAGGGGACAGGAACTGCAGAAGGAGAACAACAGAGCCAAAAAATATGGGCTCAGGGGTTTCTGCAAAGACTGATGAATCAACCAAGGAGAATGCATGGAAAAGACCTAAACCCTCTGCTCAGATTTTAAAACTCTTCATATTTGTAAAAAGTATTTGTTTAGTGACAATTCTAAACATAACGAAAAAATCTTTCAGAAAAAACAAACAAACAAACACCCATAACCTCATTTACAGGAGGATTGCAGCTAAGTCCTAAGAAAAAAATGACAATGAAGAAAAACCTCTTCCTGTCATAGTTAACATCAAACTCATTGACATTTACTTTGATTATGATCCTGGAAGCAGAGTTTACTTTGCTTAATTGCACCATATGAAAACTACTAACATTTGTATCCCTAAGATAGGATACTGTGCAAACTCCATGTATTTATTTCCTTTAATATTTTGAGCCACTAGAACACTGAAATTAGATATTTCCCATCATTCATAAGGAAATCTATTCTCCTAACATTAACAAGAGGGGAAATACATAATGTAATTAATTCATAAGTCTATAAAAAGTATATTCTACAATAATATTTAAAAATTCAAAACACATATTAGAGAAAACTCACATTATCAGTTGCGGTGTAATTTCTTATGCTATCAGATTTTCCTGAGAGTTTTGGCACTGCTGTTGCTGGGTTGTGTTTTTTACTTATATATCCAGATATATTGTTAGTGAAAAATATGCAGACCTGTAATTATAGAAATAACATTCATCTATTACAAAACTTGAAATAAAAGTTTGACTGAAGTAGAAAAGTAGCAAATCTATAACAATAATACAAACTGCGTAGGACAGCATCAAATGGAATGAAAATCGAGCTTAAAGTCTCTCTTCAAAATATATAATTGTGAAAAATAACTACAAGTTGTTTTATTCAAATACATATATGCTTATATACATCAATATATTCACAACATTATATTGTTCTATCAGTCAGAGGTGAATAGGTTATGCTAGATGTGTGCCTAGTTGTTTGAGAGCAGTTTGTTTAGTAATAGGAGAGTAAAAATTTTTTGAGAGTCTAAATACACTTTATTCCTAGATAATCTCTTGATTTCTTAATTAAAAACAATAATGAAGGCAGACAGCTAATTGGTCTGTGATTTTTTAAGGGATTATTTTTTTTAATTCTTTATTAATTACACTTTATTCACTTTGTATCTCCCCTGTGGTTCCTTCCCTCCTCCCATCCCAACCCCTCCCTTCCTCCCCCCTCTGCACACGTGCCCCTCCCCAAGTCCACAGAGTAAATTTTATAAGAAAATGATTGATGGATTTTCTGTCCATATTTCTTGTTATTAACCCTACAGAAGAAAAAATTGAACATATTCTAGAAATGCAATGCATTTTTTTTTCCTGATGGATTTGTGATGAGTCAGAGAGCTGGAAGGTCACCAACTTCCAAAGAACATTTCTGTGATTGCTAACAGAGACGACCCCTAGTAGGAATGGGCTGGGAGGGCAACAGCAACATACAAAGAAGCCGAATGAGCATGCAGTGCTGGGATGGAGGGATGGAGGAGCTTCACCCATCACTACACCCACCACCACTAGGAACTACCCTGAGCCCCTCAAACCCACCTTCGGCCTCCAGAACAGACTTGCAAGTTACTGGAGCCCTGTGGACATCTGTCTTAATAAAGAGGGTGGGAATATGAGAGGCAGAACTCAAACAACAGACAAAAGTTCTTTAGCTACCATTGGGCAGAGAAGCAGAGGCAAACCTGGTGCAGAGAGCTGCAAAGAGAAAACAGAGATACAGACAATCCCACAGGAAAATGATCATGTGTCTCCAATCAAAGCCGCTGTATATGGCTTTCCCAGTTCACAGTTGGGTTCTTTTTGATGTATAGTATAGGGAGTTTAGGTGAGATTAAAAAATTACACAGGAAAGTACCCCTGGATTACACTGCCTTCTTATGGCAGTTTCTGACATCTAAATAAAATAAAGAAGAAAAGTCCCTAAATAACAACAACAAAAACACCCAAGACACAATAGAATCTGAAATAAGCATAATATGCATCCTAATGATTCATATATTATGAAATGATTATGATATGAATGTTTTGATATAGGTTATTGGTCACACAAGAGAACCATATATATATAAAACAAAAGATGTGCCAACCGTAAACTAAATACTGTGACCCAAAAGTATAAGAAGAGGAAGAAAAAAGCCTAGACAAAATAGAACTATGGTTACAAATACTCTTTCAGTTGTGACATGTGAGCCACTAAAAGTAGACAAAAGATCACTAACACAGTTCTTTCGTATTGGAAAAAACACGAGCTTGCCAGCTGTCCTGAAGACAGAATTTTACAACACACTAATTCCATCACTACCATCTATTAGCTACCTTATATGTTTCTCTCAGGGTATATCTACTATTTCATTTAATCAATGGGGCGGCATGAAGTACCACGGACACTTCTTTTACAGCTGAGTAAACTGAACTATGGCTGAATAAATTACCCACATTCACACCATGCTACGTTGAACAAAAGGGCCAGAAATCAAATCTGGATGTGCTGATTCGGTGCCATTGTCCTCTTCAATCCATTTACTATCCTTCATGTAATTTAACATTTACCGGGAAAAATGTGACCATAATTAACACCATCCAGTTCTTAGGATCAGAATGAATTCATTGTAGAATGTAGAAAGAAATACATAAGCAATACATTTTTAGAAAGGCAAAGAAAAAACACTACATTTAAAAACAATCTCAATAAAACAAATAAAAGATTGTGAAAAATAATCTCAGTTGATTAGAGTTCATAGAGAGGTGCCAACTAAAACCATAATGGAACACCATGTTACCCCTGTCAGAACAACTATTATTTGAAAATTTCCAAAATAACAAATGCTGGCAAAGACCTAGAGAGACGGTAATCCTTGAACAATGTTAGTAAAAATGTAAAAAATCTATGCCATTAAAAAGAACAATAAGATGATTCTTCAAAAAGCCACGATTCATATATCACTGCATTTCCAAAAGAAATGAAATCAGCACATAAAAGACAATCCTACTTTCTCGTGTTTTTAAAGCACTATTCAGAGCAGAAAAAACAGAGAATTGATATACTTATTCATTGATGGATGAAGGTGTTAAAGAACAGGTGGTGTGTATTCATAATAGAATGCTATATCCATGTATAGAAAGACTAATATTCTGAGATTTCAGACAGAAAGAATAGAATTAGAAAGATGAACTTATTTTACTTGAATGAAATAAAGTACAAACAGAAAGAACTAGGAATAAACAAGATCAGAGCACTCATCACCAAAGACTAAAAAGGGAAAAGGCAAGATGGTGGGAAGTAGGGATATATACAAAAATAAAAAACAAAAAAACAAAACAAACAAAAAAAAACAGGACATGAGCAATCATTTTAAGTGATCTGTACATATTACATAAATGTGTTAAAACAACATATTGTTCTCACTCTTATGAAAAGCATTGTATGTTATTTTAAAAGGTAAAAAAATAAATATATCAGTAACTACCTAAAAAAATCGGTAAACAATTGATTAATTGTCTACATGTTTATGGCTAAATGCTATGTTGGAAAGACCAAAACAGACCATAGTTATGTCTATGTAATATTCATAAAATTTAAATATATTGTCTATTATAGGGATTATTAGTGACCATATGAAGTAAAAACCTCTGTATAAATGACAGCTAAGGTCTGGTTAAGAGAACGCTACATGTACCTTTGCACCTTTATTTTATCTGGATGAATTCAATTGTCCCTTGCCAACCGCTCAAGGATGTTCATACAACTCCTCCATTCTCAGCATGATAAATGATAACAATGCTTTCAGAAGACCCCTTCCATTCAGAAGCATAGATTCATCTGGCACATAACGGAGTGAGCCTGAGATTAACCTATTTTTCTCCTCATCAGAATATGTGTTTGTTCCCTATAGTGGATGTAAAAAATATAATCTGAAAGAATTAGTTCTTTATAGAACAGTATGAAGCTGCACATGCTGTACAGCCCAGTGCTTCTTCTACATCTCTGTTTCAGCTTCAGCTGAGGATCTGATGCAAGAAGCACAGGGTGAAGAGAAATGTTTCATTGAGAGCACAAAAACATTTGAAAAGCCAAAGTTTTAAGTTTGTTAAAGGGGCATTTTCATTAAGACCCTTATTTTAAAAACTACAGTCTTCCTTTTGTAGTTACAGTTTCTGTTGCTGTGATGAAACACCAAAAGCAAAAGCAACTTAGAGAGAAAAGGGTTAATTTGACTTATATATTCACATCTCAGTTCATCACTGAAGGGAGTCAGGACAGGAATTCAAATGGGGCAGGAACCTGGAAGCAGGACCTAAGGCAGAGGCCATGAAGGAGTGTTTCATAATTACTGGCTTGCCCCTATGGCTTGCTAATCCTGCTTTCTTACACAACCCAGAACCATCATTCCTAGGATAACAACACCCAGAATTAATCATCCCATTAATCACTAAGTAAGAAAATGGTTTACAGGTTACCTACAGCCTGGTCTTATTTATGGAGGTATTTTCGTAATTAAGACTCCCTCTTCTCAGATGACTTTATCTTGTGCCAAATTGACAGAAAACTATACAGCATACTTCCTTAAAGAATTTTTCTGAACACCAAACACAATCTATGACTTAGTATTCTGAAGAAAAAAAAAAAAAAACAAAACAGAGAGTTGAAGGGATTTTTTTATGGTTTTGTGATATTAACTTATTACCAACCTAATCAAAAAGTCTTTTAATTTGTTAAAAACGAACAAAAAAATTTAAAACCTGGGGGAGGGGAGACCTATTCATCAATATTTTAAGAAAGTTGAACTTATGATGAGGTAATTTATATGCCTGTTAGCACAATAATAAGAAAACATATTATAAATGAAATATGTATCATACAGGCAAAGTAGAGATGACCTAAAACCAATATTGCACAGTATCGACACTATAAATTGACATGTTCATGATTTGTATAAGTGAAGACACACCCAGAGTAAGAACAGTATGGCATGCTTCTGAAATCCCCATTAATGAGAAATGCTACATTTAAGCAAAAACTGAAAAATATTTTCCATGAAATCTTTGAAGTTAACAAAGCTGGACAATGCAATGACAAAAAAAAAATCAAGTTGAAGGTGTAACAGTTTATTCTAATTTATTTTATTAAATATTAAATATGTAGAATCTGGAAGTAAATTGTATTGTAGACCTACAGTGGCATTTGCTGAATATGCAGAAGTAAGCACATTTTCAACCAGATAGACATAACTGTTCAGGTTAGATAGATGGACAGCAGTGTAGAAAATGTGCTTATCTTTTAGGGGACCAAAGGGATTCTCGGTATGTATGTCATGGGGTGAGATGACATAACTACTTGTAGCTACAGGAGATCTAACACACTCTTCTGACCTCCAGGGGCATATGTGCTCATGTTTAAACACCCACAGGCAAACACACAAACATACACACACACACTTAAAATAAATCTTTAAAGAAAGAAAAATCAGTTTCCCAAAACCAAACACAGCAAACATCATTTGATAACAAGGGTCTACCTAATAATCTGATCAGAATTCAAAGCTTAATGAGAACATTATTTAAGTCCAGAAATTTTCTTTAGTTTAAGTATGTTCACTGGTTTACATTTTAAAAACCTGCTATATGCTAATTGTTTTGAAATGCAATAAATAAGTTACCAGTGAAAATTGAATGTTCACTGGTTTACTTTAAAAATACTTCAAATATGCTGATTGTTTAGAAATGCCTTAAATAAGTCACCATTGAAAATAGGTCAATTATGTTAGATCAGTCTTGTTAGATCAATCATATAATACATATACATGAAAAGTCTCTAGGTAAAAGGAACCATTTAAATGTGTAGAGTCATTAGCAACATAAATAAAGTTCTTTGTGAGGCATGAACTATAACAGATGGGAAAGAATTCAAATTGTCATTTATGCTATTTCATGATTGTCTGAACTTCAGCACTAGAAAATAGATGGCCAACAAGACTTCACAGGAGGATTTTGATTGATTGAGAAAAGACTGTGAGGAAGTAAAAGCCTCACTGAGCTTTGAATAGTAGGCTGTGAGGTGAGAGGAGACAGAATAAAATAGATAAAAACAACCTCAAGAGAGGGAATGAGAATACAGAAGATCTTGGGAAATTCCAGAAAGAATATGGGTTAGTACACAATAAAGGTGGAAAGGTCACAGAGATTAAGTTTTATAGGGTATCCATGGTGACAAGATGCACATTAGTAGCACTATAAATACTCCAAGGCAAGGCAAGGTTTTAAGCACCATACTGCAGGGTGTTCACTTTGTCTGCAACAAAAGGGCTATGGTTGACTCAGCAAGATCCCTGAGGATCTAGATATGTACTAAGCCAAGAAGGATGTCAAAGCAACTTCAGCTCAGATTATGACACTGGAAAGGAAGAAGAAAACTCCAGAATTCACAAATAAAAAAGCAGCTACTGGGTAGAAAGGATGAAAGGTGATGAAGTTGTTTCTCTATTTGTTTTTTTGTTTTTTAATAGCAGTGGTTGAAGAGGGTTCCCATTTACTGAGACACAGAACAGCAGGGCATTTCTGACATGATGGCATCAGCATGTGATTAAAAGTCTTATTAAGCTTGAGCACCATCAAGGGGACACATCAAGCAGGTCCTAGGATCTCTGTGGCTGTAATTTATAATGGGGACCCTTGACTGTAGACACTATTTAGAAGTTCCTCTTAAGGATCTCTGACACTCAAGACCTAGAAGGAAAGCTTTAATTTTAGAGGGAATTGGAAGAAAGATAAGAGAATGGGGAAGTAACCGATAAAGATCAGATGCTGCTGAGAGTTTACAACAAAGAGGATTGAGACTGTGTGTGTGTGACATTAAGCCCTGGGGCCATCTGTCTGGGTCCACAGTTGCTGGGCAGCACTGCGGGGCTGGTTGGATGACGAAGAGAAGATGAGAATGCGGAAATCTTGCTTTTACAAAGACAGGTCTCTGTAAACACTGCATGGCACTTGGTCAGTGCAGGTGTCAAGCGAGAGGCTGATATTTTCAAGCATCCTCAACACCACAGAGCCAGTAAATCACGGGAACTCACATGGCCACTCTACTTTTGCTCTTTGAAGATCATATTTTTATGTAAGCAGTTGAAGGAGAAGGAACTGAAGTAAAGTTGATGCAGGAGAAATACAGGTGTCAATGACATCTACGGTGTTAATGACTTTTGCTTTATGTGAGCTCAAGCTACATATGAGTTATCAGCTTAAAGGTCTTAGAAGGTATTCCAAATATTCCTTCGTTGATCAACAAATGCTTCATATGTATATTACATTGTGGACAAATAGTCAGTGTGAGGATCACACTCAGTAACTAGAAACAGCATTCCTCATCATATACAGAAAAACACCCTCCAGAGGATATGTGCCCAGAGCAGATTAATAAAACACAAGCAAAGTGCAGAGACCATTTATGTTTGTCTGTGTCTACTGAAAAGAGGAAGTAGTGGTAACTGAATTGATTGTTTCTTATCATCAAGATTAATTGGCAGTTTGTGACACATGTGTGCCATTAGAAACCTCCTAATTACCACATCTCTGATGTTGCTATTGTTCCATTTTGCAGCCAATAATTCATGTGTTTTATTTCTTCTCTTCGGAACACAAAAGAAAGAAAGTGCTGTGAATGGAAGATAATGAGCAAGAGGAAAAAAAGAATCTCAGTTGGGGTTCCCATCTAGACACTCTCTCAGAGTTTCTCATAAAAGACGAGAATTACCAACGAGTATCAGATTTACAGTGCTGCATACCATGGTACCTTGGGAACAGCATTAAGTCATTCAGGATAATTAGAAACTGGTAAACTAACAAATTAATAAGTTTCCCCAGGTGGCCTCAAAAAGATAATACAGTTCCTGCAAAGTGACAAGAGCTCCCAGGGAAAATTGCAGGTACTAGGAATATCAGGTACCATGATGCCTTAGTGGTCCGAATTCATCAACAGTCTTAAAATACAGAGAAACAAATGGCCTAATTCCCAAAGTAAAATATTTTACAAAAAAAAACATATTTATAGAAATTGTTCTCATGGACAACTTCATTTTTATAAATTATCAGATGACAAGAATAAGCCTCTGCGCATTATCTCATGCTGTTCAGTGCTTGGCTGGAAGCCCAGAAGAGGGTCATGCCTTTATAATGATGAAAATGCAACTATAAAGCATCCAAGGCTTCAGAAAGTGCTGCTAAGCACCCGGAAAATGAGGTGCCTGCACTGGACTGTACACAGTAGGCACTCAGCAAACATTTGCTAATGAATTTATTTGTTGCTGTGTTGCTTAATTTTTGTGCATTTACCCTAAGTATCCAAGTCACTGCATATGAGGTTCAGTACTAATTTTACACCTCAGATTAGTCCTCTGATGTCAGTTTCTTATCTGTAAATTAAAATTATATATATATATATATATATATATATATATATATATATATTCACACATATATCAGTTAAAAGTACATCTACATATCATGTTAAGAGTAATGAACAAATAAAATGTGTGCCTCTATAAATTATATAACATATAATGATACATACATTGGTTTTCCAAGACAGGGCTTCTCTGTGTAACCTTGGCTGTCCTGGAACTTACTCTGTAGACCAGGCTGGCCTCAAAATCAGAAATTTGCCTGCTTCTGCCTCTCAAGTGCTGGGACAAAAGGCATATGCTACCACCGCTTGGTTGTATATTTTGTATACATAATTGTTAGTTGTATTATATTTCATAGGAAATTAAGTTTAAGCTTGTGTCACAATAAGCAATAATTCAAACACTGAAGGGGCCCAGATGTATCAGCCTAACCAGGAGCCTAACCAACTACATGACAGGCTTCAATTTCTTACTAAGCAAAGGAGGCTTAAGTCTCCATTCCTCAGAAATGAGATACCAGTTACAGGAAAGAAGCACAGAGAAAGGGCAACTGATCAGAAATAGCCAAGACATCATGCCTGGGAGATAATATTGCTCAAGACTACCCAACTACCAGCATGGACCAATTTGAGCCCGTTAAGAAAGCCACTAACTCCTGACTAAAACCTTAGCTAATCCTTGATGCACCTTTACCCTTGTTTCTAACCTGGGCCAATCAAAATAAAGATGATCTAACTGTCCCTGGAATTGCTTTTTCTGGTTTTAAAAGTGGTCTATGAGCTACCCTCTGGGTTGCTGCCATGTGAAGGTGGTGAACTCAACATGCTAGACTTCTGAAGAAATAAACGCTTTGTGTTGTTTGCGTACTGCTTGAGTCTGGGGTCCTTCCTACAGTGAATTCCAGGCCCTAACAACACAATTAGGTACCTAGGTTTGGGGCTATATTTTACCTTCTGTGACAACACCGACCATACTTCTTCTAAACATTTCAACATAGAACCCAACCCCACACTGTGAAGGTGTTGAGAACAGAAGGCTATAAGGGCCAGTTTATATCTAGCCAACATATACTGATATAGACATCCAGCATGAGTCAGCTAAAACATGGCTGACACCAGACACGGGGGTGTATGAGTCAGCACAATATGGCTGATACCAGATGTCCTGAAGTAAATAGTGATGTAATCTGTTACATAATTATTTTTGGTAGAGTACCACTTTTGTGTGATTCTGCACACTTATGGCCTTGAGGTCAGGGGCTTTAGGCTGAGTCTGAGCTGGAGCTCTATCAGCTGCCTAATGTGTTTGTCTGTAGGACTGTGTGCCTTCTTGAGCCTGGGTGCCTGCCTACAACTGTCTGCCTAATAACCTGTGCACTCGGGGAACAACATATATATTATCAGCTGGTGGCTCCTCTCATTTTCCAAAATCCTACCCTTCTGTCACCCTCCTCCTTGCCTGGCATAGGGGCATGGCCCTCACAGAAGGCCAGCTGGTAAATAATTATTGATAGAAGATAAAGTATCAATTCTAATCAGACAATGCCATTTGTTATTTCTATTTCTTAGTTTTCTATATGAAATATTTATATGTTAAAACAGACCTGTTTTATAACTGAGAAAGGAAAGTAACAGTTTATATCGAGACTAACCACATTTAATTGGCAAGTTTGAATATTACATACAATCACACACCAGCAAAGTTGAAACATTATATCTGCATAGAGGAACCATTAGTTAAAAACTATACATACTACTTGTGACAAAAATATAATAACAGCACCATAGAAGTGGTTCACAATCTCTGGAATCATTTATTACTTACATAGCTTGACAGAGCTCAAACCTCAAGCCAACTTACCTGTGTCACTTAAGATTTCACACACAAATGAAGGTATCACATTTCAAGTGGCAGGTGCTCCCTAAGAAGACCAACACAGCCAACTAACCAGGGCCCAGAGGGGCTTGTGGAGACTGAAGCACCAACCAAGGACCATGCATAGACTGGACCTAGGCCCCCTACACAGACGTAGTTGATGGGCATCTCAGACTTCATGTGGGTGCTCTCTAAGGCTGTCTCTAATATGGACTCTGTTCTTTGCATTTTGATCACTTCCCTTTGGATGGAACTGCCTCCTCAGGCCAGAGGGAAAGAGGATGCACTCAGTACTGATGTGACTTGCCGAGGAAGGGCAGATTGGTAAGGGAGGCTCCCCTTTTCTCAGGGGTAAGGAAGCCAGGAGGATTGACTGTGGAACTGGAAAGGGAGAGGGGGGGGGCTATGATCTGGATATAAAATAAATTAAGGAAGGAAGGAATTTTAAAAAATTAAAAAATTCTTTTAACCTTAACCATGTATTTAATACTTTAAACACTCGGGGATACAAGCTTCTCTCACCGTAAAGCTCTAGGAAACTTTCTGGCAATTAGAATTTAATGTTCATGGCCAAAAGAATTCATAAGTATTTCTGAACACTCAAAAACAGACTATCCACTTTTGATAATAGAGTTCAATTCCTGTTAAAATGAACTACTTCCCACATGAATGTCTTGTGGGTTAATATAGTACAGTGTAATATAACCTAAGATAAGGAATTGTCAATGTCTAGTAATCTCAAATCAAGATCATTACCAGAATTATTAAAAAAATAATGAGTGAGGGGTCACCACGTGAGGGTCTTCCATGAGCTTGAGAACTGTGCAGATGAGAGCACCATGCTTTACTATTACAGCTCATTCTGTATCAAGATAAGGTGCTTTCCTGGGCAGGCTTCCCACTGATACATGTTTAAGTGACTGTTCAACACTTACTGAATAAGTAGGATGCAAATAAAGTCTTAAAGCAAAGATGTCATATCTGTATATACTATTTATTACGCTTCTGTATACACTGAAAGTTATAAATGCAGAATTACCTGGAGCATAATACATTTCCCCATCCCTCATAAACAAACTAAACCATTCAAACAACTAATAAGAATGTAAAATAGGTATTAATTGATGATTACAGAAGCAGTTGTTAAAATAATAATTTGAGAAGAAAAAAATTAAAAATAAAAATAACAGTACTGTCAATTCAGAAAAATTAAAACCACCATGTTCATATTAATACAATTGCCAATACATAGAACAAAAGCAAGAATAAACTTTAAAGCAAGTCTAATAATGAAAAGAGTTCATAAAATTGTAGAATATTTAGGTAAGTAGCAGAATCCCATTTTGTATATTAGATATTGTTTGTTTAGTTATCTTTTTTTCAATTGGTAAAATTGTATAACAGTTCACAATATGCAAACTTTTCATTAAAATCCCCACTCTTTAAAAATATGTTATTCTCAATATATGTGTTCTCAAATATATATTCTCAATATATATTCCTCTTTTATTAAAAACAGAATCTTTTTCTCATGTAATGTATTCTTAATACAGGTTCCACTACTTTTACTCCTCCAAGCTCTAGACCTCCATCTTTGATCCGTCAGGATCTACTCCCTTTCTGTTTCTCATTAGAAAATACCAGGCTCTTTGCCCCCCCCCCCCCCCCCCCCCCCGCCCCAGGGGAGGAACAGTCCTGTTAGGCCACAGAGGAGGACTTTGCAGCCAGCCTTGAAGATACCTGATAAAACAGGGTCAAATGAAAGGGGAGGAGGTCCACCCCTATCAGTGGACCAGGGAGGGAGTTGGGGAGGGGGAGGGAATGAGGGACCGGGATACAGCTGGGACACAGAGTTAACAAAATGTAACTAAAAAGAAAAATTAAAATTAAAAAAAAAAAGAAAATACCAGGCTCCTAAAAGACAACAACCAGACATAACAAAATAAAATATAACATGATAAAATAAAAACCCCTCACATCAAAATTGGATAAGGCAAACTAAGAGAAAAGAGAGAGAGAGACAGACCCAAGAGAAGTCACAAGAATCAGAGACCCACTTGTTCACACGTTAAGGAGTTCCACAAAAAGACTGAACTGGAAGTTATAAAATACATGTAGAGGACCTGGTGCAGACCTGTGTGGACCCTGTGCTTGCTGCTTCATTCTCTATGAGTTATATAAACTTTGCCCAATTAATGTAGACTGTTTTATTCTGATGTCCTCCATGTACTCTGGCTCTTACGTTTTTTTGCCTCCTCTTCTTCATTGTTCTCCTAGCCCTGAGGGTTAGAGCACCCATTTAGAGCTGTGTGTTCCTAAGTCTCACTCTCTGTGTGTTTTCTGGCTGTGGGTGTCCATATTTCTTCCCATCTTCTATAGGAGGAGTCTTCTATGATATTTATTTGCCTATTTTTTTTAAATATCTGCTAGTTTGCTTAAAGTAGTTCTTGCTAGAAGCTATAGCTGTCAGAGAGATGAGCTCCCAGCAGTTAAGCAACCACTCATTTCTAACTCTGAGACATCTTATTGGAAAGAATGGAACAAATAGAGGCTGTCATTTTGAAGTAACAGATGCATTATGAGACTCCCATAAAACATTGCAGAGATTTTCTTTCCTGTCTTCCACGTACAAAGCCATGGTGGTGCAGTGTAAACCAGAAACACCTGGTTCCTACCACATGTGTTTGTGTATTTAGCTCTTAGATGAACATAGAAAAACCTTATGACAGCCTGAGAATTTATCTGTGTGTATCTATCTACTCATGTGTAGATGAAGACTTAAATATGGCTTTCTGTGGAAACAACGTTGAAAAAAAAATCCTTTGTGTAGAGAAATGAAGTAATTGGTACTCACATAAAATCACATATGTGTTTCTAATGGGAAACTATTTAGTGAACAAACCTTCATTGAGGCTCGACATCCCAGACTATTCCCTGAGAGTGCCACCCAAAATGTGGGTGTTGAAAAAGCAGAACAAGCACCACCATGGAAGGACACATGGGTTCAGAAGCCTGAATCATCCCACATTCTTCGCCTGGTTTTTGATGAAAAGTCCAATTAACTACAGGAAAATTAGTTAGTAAAGAATGTTGAACATTAATATGGACAAGTGATTCTCAACCTGGAGGTCATGACACCCTTTGGGGGTTGAGTATCTGATATCCTGCATATCAGGTATTTACATTACAATTTATAACATTATCAAAGTATTTACAGTTATAAAGTAGCAATAAAATAAATAGCAGTAAAAATAATTTTATGGTTGGGAATTTGATGGTTTGAATAAGTATGCCCCCCCAGTAAGTAAGTGCATGTGTTTGAATGTTTGGCCCATGGGGAGTGGCACTATTAGTAAGTGTGGCCTTGTTAGAGGAAGTGTGTCACAGTGGGAAGAGAGCTTTGAGGTCCTATGTTCAAGCTCTGCCTAGTGTGGAAAGCAGTTCCCTTCAGCTGCCTTTGGGCCAAGATATAGAACTCTGGGATCCTCCAGCACCATGTCTGTCTGCAGGCTGCCATGCTTCCCACTGTGATGATAATGAACTAAATCTCTGAAACTGTAAGCCAGCCCCAATTAAATGTTTCCCTTCATAAGAATTGCCTTGGTCGGGGTATCCCTTCACAGCAATGAAACTCTAAACTAAGACAGGGGTCACCACAACATGAGGAACTGTATTAAAGGCTTGCAACATTTAGAAGGTTGAGAACCGCTGCTCTAGATGGATGGACAATGACAAGGCGTTTACAAGCGTTTCACTTACCAGATCAAGAAAACTATTAGAAAATCATGCAGTAAACAAAAGCAAAAAGTTATAAGACAGAGAATCAAAAGATACAAATGTGAGTTCAAAATCATTTCAGGAACATAACAATTTAGATTTTAATTTATTTTAAATTTAAAAGATAAGGAGTAAAAAGAATTAAGTAAACTCAGTAATACAAATTAGGAAAAGTTAAAATGATTAGGCATGCATTCATAGAATAACCAGTGATATAGAACTTAAAATTAACTAAGTGACTACAAAATAGTTTTATTCAATAATTATAAAATTTTTAAAACTAAAAAATTAAAAGAGAAAAATTTCAAATGCCTAGTAATATGAATCATCAATTCACAACCCAATTACCAAGAAATTTGGATAAGGAAAACAAGATGCAGGAAAAATCTTGAATTTAAAGAGAAAAGGATTTCAGTTTAAATCTAAAAAAATTTAAATTAATTTTCTGGTGAAAAACCAAATCAATTATACTCTACAAGATGCTAATAAATCCCAAAGACTTAAAATTTCAACGTATTAAACACATGAAAAAAACTAAGAAGTTCAACCTAGCCTGAAGACCAAAAATGTATATCAAGACAGATATCTAGACAGAAACTCACAGTTTAATGTGATTATCATTCATAGGGACAACAAGGTATTGGGGAATACATCGCTTATACAGAAAAATAAATTCAGAAATAATATCAATTACTAGAAGGAATTATGGAAATGAGAAAGTTGAAAAATGCGTAATTGAATGGTGTGGGCCGAGGAGAGCACAGGGAAGCTGCAGATAAGTTGGCAGAGTGTGAGGCCTGTTTTGGTACATACAGCTTAGATTGGCACACAAGCAGCATGACCGGTGTGATTATGGCTCCAGTTTAATCCCCAGTGAAAACACTACTTTTGCCAATATATTAATAACAGTAAAAATGATGTTTCTATTATTCATTATGTTAATTAACAGAGCTCTAAAAGTATTTGATTACATTTATGTATTTACTGTGAGGGAGAGTGAACATGTTACTGCACATGTGTGGAAGTCAGAAGACAGCTATGGGACAAGGAATTTCCTTCCACTATGTGAGTTTTGGAAAGAAATAACAGATCAACAGACCAAGAAGCAAGTGTCTCTCTACATGCTGAGCCATGCCAACAGCCCTGAGAATTTTTTTTTAATACCAGACTCTGAAAAGCTTTAAGAACAATATCAAAGTTTTACTGTGCAAGGAGAGCAAGAAGATAGGGAGAAGAGCTAGTGGCCAAATATTTCTCAGTTTAATGAGAGAGATAGATAGATATATGTATTCAAAACACCTAGTAAATTGCAGTCAGTGCGTTCAAATAAAACCATAGCTAGGCATGCACAATGATAAAGTATTAAAGGCAAATAGAGAAAAACAATATATTAATTGAGGGATGAAACGATTCAAGTGACCACGGAGTCTAACAAAGAGCTTGTGTGAATCAGATAAGTGTAGTCTTTGCATGAGAGGTTAGACAATTACAGAAAAACCACAATCAAAACACAGAGTAATAGAACTCAGCTTCATCACAGTTAAGAACGAAATAAAAAACTCCTGCACACGGCAGCTAAGGAACCATGCAGAAGAGGGGTTGGGAACACTGTGAGAAGTACAGGCTGAGGGAGGGCACTGTCAGATTGTGTCTCCTAGTAATGTCAGACATTCCATCCATGGAATCTCACCAACATGACTGGTGAATCATGAGCTAAACAGAGACAATGATAATAGACATTCCAAAGTGAGCAGGGTAAAGCTGATGAGGTCTCACCCTACACAAAGAGCCTCAAGCAACTAAGGAACACTTTGCGGAAAAAATAGTCTTCCCCAGGGAAGAACATACCAATTAGCTATGCTATACCATATGGTCAGCCTTGAAAACCGTGGTGGGGTGGTGTTGAAGGGAGGAAAGGGAAAGTGGTGTAATTAAAATAAAAAAAGAAAAAGAAAAGATTTTAAAAAGTGTGGGTGTCCTAAAGCAATGGGAAAAACTAACGTTCTGAAAAAGAAACACAGTGTCAGCCCGGAATTCTGTATTAAACAAAACTCTCTTTTAAGAAGGGCGATGAATAAGTGAAATGGTTATCATTAGCTAATCTACATTTAAAAAGCTAAATTAAAGTTTTTCAAATTAAAATGAAAATCTGACAAACTGTAGATTGGAACTAAAAATATCTAGGTGACTTATGTAAAAGGTGTTGTTTTTCCTTCATGACTTGTCTAAAATGCAAATGACTTACAAGAAAATACATGACTGCACTGAGAGGTTTGTAACCCATGGAGATGTAATATACAGATATGTATATCATGGTTGTTCCTAGGTGATTGTAAAGATGGAGAATGGGTCTAAAGGGATTCAAGGTATCTAAAATGTTTTTATAATTATACGTAAGTTGGAGTCCATCAGTGTTTTACTATGTGATCAAGAAGGGTTCATGAGGGATTATGAGATGTTAGTTGTCATGGGAGAAAAAGTATCGTTCTCTTCGTTGGTTGGGCCACTTTCCATTCGAGTAAGTAAACAACCCCCAAGTTATACAAGCAATGACAATTAAGCTCAAATAGGTCACACACACACACACACACACAAATATATATATATATGTATATGTATACAGATAGAGAGAGAGAGACAGAGACAGAGAGATAGAAGTGGGATGGAGCTTGTGAGCAATAAAGGTCTCAGTAGCAAAGGAAAAGGGGAATGAAAGAAGAAAATGGGATGAAATGAACAAATTCATTATATACACTTATGAAAATGTAAAGAAAAACCAAAAATTAATAAAACCAAAGTCCTAAAATCTAAGTGTCTATCTTAAGAAAATGGAGTAGAAAGGGTTGAATCACGAGTAAGAAAAAAAATGATAAATCACAAACTAAAAGCAAAAATAAGTGAAGAAAGAAATAGTAACACATTAGAGAAAATTAATAGAGAAAAAGGTGTATGCCTTTATTAGGAAATGTGAGCTGAATTTATAATAAGAAATATTAGGAAGACCCAATAAGGTATCACTATAGATGCTAAGTGCATTGATTGGCATGAGAAAACAATACACTTTATGAAAGTACGTGTGACAAGAGAGATGAGACAATTTCATTGAAAAACTCATACTAGAAAAAGACTCTTTAAAATGGGTGCTTTGAAGTAGAATTAGTGGGAAAATTCTAAATATAAAACTTCAAAGTTAGATGTTTTTATTCATAAATTCTACTAAACAGTTACAGAGACTAATTAAGATTCTACCAAGCAGGGTATCAAAGCAGATGCTGAGACACATAGTCAAACTTTGAGCAGAGTGTAGGGAATCTTATGAAAGAAGAGAGAGATAGAAAGACCTGGAGAGGACAGGAGCTAGACAAGAAAAGTAACAAAACCAAAAAATCTGAGCACAGGGATCTTTTCTGAGACTGATACTACAAACAACGACCATACATGGAGATAACCTAGAACCCCTGCACAGATATAGCCCATGGCAGTTCAGGGTTCAAGTGGGTTCCCTAAGTAAGGGGAACAGGGACTGTTTCTGACATGAACTCAGTGGCTGGCTCTTTGATCACCTCCCCCTTATGGAGGAGCAGCCTTACCAGTCCACAGAGGCAAACAATGCAGCCAGCCCAGATGAGACCTGATAGGCTTGGGTCAGAGGGAAGAGGGGGAGAACCTCCCCTGTTACTGGACTTGGTAAGGGGCATGGAAGAAGAGGATGGAGGGAGGATGGGATTGAGAGGGGACAAGGGAGGTGGCTACAGCTGGGATATAAAGTGAATCGTCCGTAATTAATAAAAATAATAAGATGTCATTCCAACAAATGTATCTGATAATAGGAATAAAAGAAAAGAATTACTGTTTATGGGACAAATTTTACTGTGCCACAAAAAAACAAACATAAGACCTTATAATAACAGAAATCACAGATTAATAAACTTCATTAAAAGTGGTATAAAATCATTAGCAAATATTACCTAATTGAAATAAGCAATATTCAAAGTAAGCAAATTCCATACAGAGACTGTGAGGTTAGCTTAATAATTAAAATTAGTGTGTAGTTCATAATATTAACAATTATGACTGAAACAGTAAGACAGTATTCATCATATTATTTTCAAAAATATGAAATTGTTATAAAAAAGAAAGCCTATGACTTAAAATAATAGAAAAGTAACTTATATTGTTATACTCTTATTACATTTTTCAAGTTTCCAAGACAATATGTGTAGAAATTAGTAGGTATTGATTATAAACCTTTAAGCCAAACAGCTTAAACAAGTGTTAACCAATATCTTGCTATGTTAAAAGACAATAAACTCATAGGTTAGTGAGCCTCTTATAATTAAACAAATAGGTAAAGTATAATAGTTATATACTTGTGATTCTAACTACTTGAGGCTGATAGCCAGATTGATACCATCCAGGGAACATAACAGAACCTTGCCTCAAAAATCAACCATAACGAAATCGTGGCTTAAAATCTGCTTAGCTGTACAAAAAAATTTTAAAAAAAAATCACGAATATTTTCCCTAGAAACAAACAACCATATGTCCTTTTATTTTATGCAAGAAGTCCTAGTTAATGCAATGAAGTGAGAAAATGAATAAAACCACATGGAGAGAAAGGGAAGATGTACGATTGTGTTATATATGGTCAACCAAACTTCTGCAAAAAGGAATGTATGCTAAAGAATCTATGTAAAAGACAGTCTTAATAGCTTTAGACTTAAAAACATAGGTGCATAGTTGGTAATAAATACAAATTATATTTCTACCAACTTGTGGCACACTTAGCAATAAAATAAATAAAATGCATCATGACAAATTCTATGTGAAGTATGAAAAGTAAACGTAACAGGAGACTTGAGAAATCTGTAAAAGACATTAGAAACCTACACACAAAAGTTGGGAACAGACAAACAAGACCAAGGAAATATAGGATCAAAGTTGATCAGTCAATATACCATGTCCATGGCTGGGAGACACCTGCTTTCTCAAATCATGGGCGTAGGAACAACACCAATAAAATCTCGGCATCTTCTTTTGTAGAAATTGACAAAGAGACTGTGGAATCTATAATCTATAAACAAAAGCTTTTGGACAGCTGAATCGCTTTTTAAAAACCATTGAAACACTTGTAGCGCCAGATTTTAAGACTTAGTGTAAAGACAATAATCAAAAGGGTATCCAACCAACACAAAGTTAGACACACAGATCAATAGAATGCAAATGCACCTAGACTGAACCCTTTTCAGGAAATTGATTTTTAACAAAAGTGACAAGATAATTTGGGGAAAAGATGGCCTACCAAGAAATGTTACTGGAATGATTGGATATTCAAAGAGAAAATGCTTCCCATGACCTGTAACTCACAAAAAGCAGAAGAAGACATAGTATATACATGATTCTAAGACTTAATGCAGAAGATGAAAAATAGACCATAAAAATAAAACAAGATGAATATTTTTTATTTTGAATGAAACAAATCTTTCTAATATTCTACATCAAAATGACAAAAATACAAAAAAACTGATAAATTTTTACATACTGAAAACCAAATACCTATTTATCATGTACCAATGAACAAATGAAACTCTGTACTGAATATCCAGAACAAAGAATAAATAAATAAATAAATAAATAAATAAATAAATAAATAAATAAATAAATAAATAAAAGTAAAACTTTGGTCTTCATAATCTGCCCTTTGAGATACACTTTTGGTCTGATAAGATATATCAGAGTAAATTGCTTTCCTTGAAAGTTTGAGGACCTGAATTCTATTCTCAGAACTCAGTTTGTTTCTCATAAGCTTTAGTAGTTTGGTTACACATATAATCCAGGAGCCTGAGAAGCACAGACAGAGAGTTCCTTGAGACCCACTTGGTGAACACTAGTCCAATAAGGAACGTCTCAAAAAGGCACTGGGTAATATTCCACTGTGTAGCTGTACCACAATTTCTGTATCCATTCCTAAGTTGAGGGGCATCTGGGTTGTTTCCAGCTACTGGCTATTACAAATGAAGCTGCTACAATCATGGTTGAGCAAACGTCCTAATTGCGTACTTGAGCCTCTTTTTGATCTATAACTAGGAATGGTATGGCTGGATCTTGATGAAGCTCTATTCCTAATTGTCTGAGAAAGCGCCAGATTGATTTCCAGAGTTGTTGTACAAGTTTACATTCCCATCAGCAGTGGAGGAGGGTTCCCCTTTCTCCACAACCTCTCCAGCATGTGTCACTTTAGTTTTTGATCTTAGCCATTCTGATGGGTGCAAGGTGAAATCTCAGGGTCGTTTTGATTTGCATTTCCCTGATGACTAATGACATTGAGCAGTATTACTCAGCAATAAAAAAGAAGGATATCATGAAGTTTGCAGGTAAATGGTGGGAACTGGAAAAGATCATCCTGAGTGAGGTATCCCAGAAGCAGAAAGACCCACAAAGTATATATTCACTCATAACTGGATACTAGACATATAATATAGGATAAACATACTAAAATATGTAAACCTAAGGAAGCTAATCAGGAAGGAAGACTCTGGCTAAGACGCTCAATCTCCATTCAGAAAGGCAAAGAGGGTGGACATTGGAGGAGGGAGAAAACAGGAAATAGGACATGAGCCTACCACAGAGGGCCTCTGAAAGGCTCTACCCTGCAGGGTATCTAGGCAGATGTTGAGACTCATTGCCAAACTTTTCGCAGAGTACAGGAAATCTTATGAAAGATGTGGGAGATAGTAAGATCTGGAGAGGACAGGAGCTCTACAAGGACAGCGATAGATATTAAAAGTCTGGGCACAGGGGTCTTTTCTGAAACTGGTACTCCAGCCAAGAACCACTCATGGAGATGGCCTGGAACCCCTGCACAGATGTAGCCCATAGCAGTTCAATGTTCAAGTGTTCCAAATGGGAACAGGGACTCTCTCTGACATGAACTGTTTGGCCTGCTCTTTAATCACCTCCCCCCTGATGGAGGAGCAGCCTTACCAGGCCACAGAGGAAGACAATGCAGCCACTCCTAATGAGACCTAATAGACTAGGAACAGGAGGAAAGAAAGGAAGACCTCTCCTATCAGTGGACTTGAGGAGGGGCATGCATGAAGAAGGGGGGAGGAGGGAGAGATTTGGAGGTGAGGAGGAAGGTAGATACAGGGGGGATACAAGGGGAATAAAGTGTAATTAATAAAAATTAAAAAATAAAGCAAAAGAAATAAGAAAAGGCACTGGGAAAATGAATGACGTTAGTCTCCATAGGCTAGACAAAGAACTGCAGACAACTGTGAAATGCTGAGAGTGAGAGAATAGTATTCCCCAGGGAAGACCAAAATAACTGGTTATTCAGTCTGAAATGGTCATAATATAATGCAGACTAAGAAAATTGCACTTAGGTATTTAGGATATATATTATATAATATATAAATAATATGTATATATTTCTAACTATATATAGATATATATTTATCAATCTGTGTGTTGTATATGTGTGTATAACATATGTGTCAAGCACACACACACACACACACACACACACACACACACCAATTACAATTACGAAAAAAGGCCATGATAGAGAGCAAGGATGGATGGGTATACTGGACAGTTTGGAAGAAAGAATTGGAAAGGGGAATAATGTAATTGTATGTCTTTTAACCTTCAAACTGTTTTAAATTCAAAAGAAATATAATGAATAAGGGTGCTACTTACAAAAGAGAAGAAACTCCATGATTCCGATGGCATGAAAATTCGTAGATTCTAAGAAATGGATCCAGGCAGCAGAGAAGAATACTTTGCTGTGAGGTGATTTGCTGTATGGGTAACAAGGGAAAGCAGGAGATTAATTTGATACTTATATGCTTCACATGTTTTTAATGTCCTGTTTTGTTGCTTGTAATGTATGTATTAATAAAGTGATAGAAAGGCAGATAAATGATAGATAACATTTATAAAACAGGATAATAGCTAAATATTTACAATAGATTTTAATAGAGTATATAGATATAGACAGATAGATACATAGATAGGTAATAGATGGCTAAATAATTGATAAATATTAGACATATATGATAGTAAAGGAAAATCATTGAATGCCCACATAAAAACAAAAGTTTTTAGACAAATCTTAAAAATCAAGGTAAAAATATTATATCATACCTCATTTAATTAAAAAAATCCTACTTAAAAAGCAAATCATGGAGAAAAATGAATAGGAAAGCAGTAAGCTGATAAACTTACAGTGGGGTAAAACAATATAGTTAATGACACTGGGAATAGAGATACCAGAGCTTATTACAATTTTCTTTCCAAATTTATAAATATTTAGGAATTATCAAGGAAATACTACAAGTACAATTAATAATAATCAAAGAAATAACCTGTGTATTTCCAATAAATCACTTGTACTACTTGTGCTAAATACTTTTTATTTCTACTTTTCCAACTTGTTGGTTGCGTGCATTCTTCCACATCACTGATGTAGTTTTAGTCTGAGTTTACCACTTAATGATCATACGATGTTGTACAATATTTAGGCTCTATGTGCCTCAATTTTGTCTTTGTATTTTGTTTTATATCAGCAATCTTTGTATTATATCAGTGATAGGGTAGTATTTTCATGTGTTTTTGTTAGAATCAAAAGTGTTTACACTTTTTAAATGCTTGGAATTTTGTCTATCACATGGTAAACAATACAAAATCTTAGCTATTACAATATTATTGTAAGGGAAGGAGTCCAAGACAACAGACTGGTGTCCAAGATGGCGTCGGACCAGCATCCACCAAGCACCATATCTGGGGCACAGGATCTGAACCTCAGAAACTGGTGAGTGGAAGGGCAGCTGAATCCAGAACATTGACATTGAGGATTCCTGGGCAAAAGGAGATAACCTGTGAACTGGGACAGTGAGAGTGGCAAATATTCAACCCCCTTACATTTCCCTTTGCCCCAAGCAGGGCCTCCCTACTCGGTGGAGGTGGCAGTGGTTGCCCCAAACAATAGCCTCCATGCTCAGTGACTCTGCCCCATGTACAGGCCTCCCTGTTCAGCAGAGGAGGTGATGATTGCCCCAAGCACTATCCTCCATTCTAGGTGTGCAGAGGCAGCGGGTGGCTGTACAGACCTCCCAGTGGGCAGCTGTACCAGCCTCCTAGGCCTGTGGCGGCAACATCATGGTACCTAGCCCAAGTAGGAGCCTCTATGCTCAGTGACTAAGACTGCAGAGGTGGCTAACCCAAGTAAGAGTCTCCCTGCCTGGAGGCCAAACAATGGACACCACTGAGCTGACAGATCTCCTACACTCTCAATTGCCCCTGTGAACAAAAAACTGAGAGTAGAGAACACTGGGCTTTTCCAATTAAGCCTGTGAGAGAGAGTAAGTGTGCCTTCAAGTAAGTGCTTGCAGAGGCCCAGATCCAGGGTCCTTCTATACCAGCAGCCACACATAGGATGCCTCCCATCCACACCCCCACTGTGGGCAACATAGGTATCCTTGGGACAGCATTATAGACACTGAAGCCCCTGTTCTGTGGGTCTACCAGTGGAGTCCAGGCAAACAATTCCTGGAGCCCAGACAGATCTGAATACCAGGAGGACAGTATAACAAACCTATAGGCCACGGGGGTATTCATGGCACCTGTGTATGCTCATTGTGCCTGCAAACAGTACCAGTACCTGCACCCCTTCTTGTGATTAAGCTCCACATTCCAGGCACCTACACACTCTAGCACCCTGTCCTTCAAGGCACACTTGCACACACACGCCCGTGCTTGTGGAAATGCACCTGCAAACCTCCTCCCTTAGCTACAGCTGAAACACCAACAGCTACTCTCAAACCAGTGGACTTCTCTTATCTTACTGAGGAATATTCCAGACAGCAGAGACAAACAGAAACAGTCTGAAGTACAGACTCCAGGAAAAAACAGTGAAGATTACAGATAAGCAGATGGCTAGAGGTCAGTGTAAGAACATACCCAACAAAAACCAGGACATTATGGCTTCACCAGCAACCCCCAAAGTCAGTGGATATGCTACTTCATCAGAAACAAAGGAAAATGATCTCAAATCAATGTTTATACAGTTGTTAGAGGCACATAAAGAGGAAACAAACAAAGCTCTCAAAGAAATACAGGCAAATACAAACAAACAAATAGAGGCACAAGTAAAGGCACAAATAGTAACATACAGAAAGGAAACAAACAAAAAAAATAGAGGCCATCATGGAAAGACAGGAATCCACATTCAAACAGATGAAGGAAATGGAGCAACACATGAAAACAGGATTAGAATCAATAAAGAAAACACAAACAGAGAAAACCCTGGAGGTGTAGACCTTAGAGAAAAGAAAGGTACCACAAAGAAAAGCAACACCAACAGAATGCAAGAGATGGAAGACAGAATCTCAAGCGCTGAAAATACAATCGCATAAATTGATACAACTCTCAAATAAAAAGTAAAATCAGAAAAGTACCAAACACAAAATATCCAAGAAATCGAGTATGTCATGAAAAGATGAAATCTAAGAATAACAGGAATTAGACGAAAAAGATTCCAGGATGCAGGGTCCAGAAAATCATGGAAGAAAATATTCCCAATTAAAAGAAAGAGATGTTTATAAAAATGCAAGAAGCCTACAGAAAACTAAATACAATAGACCAGAAAGGAAACTCTGCACATCACATAATAGTCAAAACACTAAATCTACAAAACAAAGAAAAAATATTAGATTCAGCAGGCGAAAAAGGCCGAGTAACATATAAATGTAGATTTATCAGTATCACACCAGGCTTCTCAACAGAAACTATGAAAGCCAGAAGGCACTGGGCAGATGTCATGAAGACTCACAAATGCTAACCCAGACTACTATACCCTGCAAAGCTTTCAGACAGCATAGGTGGAGAAAACAAAATATTCCATGACAAAGCTAAACTTAAACAATATGTGCATGGCAATCCAGCCCTACAGAAGATACTAAAAGGAAAACTCCAATCCGAGGAAAAAAACTGAACCTAAGAAGACATGGAATATAGATAACTTCACAACAAAATATTAAAAGAAAACAAGCACTGAAACACAGTAACACCACCAACTCCACAATAAAAGGAACTAACTTTCATTGGTCACTATTATCTATCAACATCAATGGACTCAACTCTCCAATGAAAAGACACAGACTAACAGAATGGTTGCAGAAACAGGATCCAACATTCTGCTGCATCCAAGAAACACAGCTCTGCAACAAAAATAAACACTACCTCAGAGTAAAGGGCTGGAAAAATGTTTTTCAAGCAAATGGATCCAGAAAACAAGCTGGGGTAGCTATCCTAATATCTAATAAAATAGACTTTCAACCAAAATTAATAAAAAAAGATGAGGAGGGGCACTTCATTCTCATTAAAGGAAAACATCCACGACCAGAATATTACAATCCTGAACATCTATGCCCCAAATAAAAAAGTACTTGCATTTGTAAAAGAAACATTGTAAAAGCTTAAATCACACAATGATCCCAAAACCTTAATAGTGGGAGACTTCAACACTCCACTCTCACCAAAGGACAGATCATCTAGACAGAAGCTAAACAGGGAAATTATGACAGTTGCAGTGGTCCTAAATCAAATGGACCTAATAGATGTCTACAGAACTTTATACCCAAGCTCAAAAGAGTATACCATCTTTTCAGCACCTCATGGAACCTTTTCAAAAGTTGACCTCATAGTCAGGCACAAAGTAAGAAATAATCCTGTGTATCCTATCAGCCCACCATGGCTTAAAACTAGACCTCAAAAACAACAGAAATAACAAAAAAGACTACATACACATGGAAAATAAACAACTCTGTACTCAAGGACAGCTTGGTCATGGAAGAAATAAAAAAAGAAATTAGACACTTCCTAAAATTCAATGAAAATGAAGGTACAACTTACCCAAACTTATGGGACACAATGAAAGCAGTGCTAAGAGGAAAGGTCATAGCACTATGTGCCTCCAGAAAGAAGTCTGAGATATCTCATACAGGCAACTTAACAGCACACCTAAAAGCCCTAGAAAAAAAGAAGCAGACACACCCAAGAGGAGTAGAAGATTAGAAACAATCACACTGAGAGATGAAATTAATGAATTAGAAACAAAGAAAACAATTCGAAGAATCAATGAGACCAAGACCTGTTTTTTTGAGTGAAGTGATTGGCCTGCTCTTTGATCACCTCCCCCTGAGGGGAAATCAGCCTTACCAGACCACAGAGGAAGACAATGCAGCCACTTCTGATGAGACCTAACAGATTATGATCAGAAGGAAGAAAAAGAAACCCTTCCTTACCAGTGGACTTGGGGAGGGGAATGTGTTGAGAAGGGGGAAAAAGGGAGGGATTGGGAGGGGAGGAGGGAGGGAACTAGAGGGAACTTTATTTACTTTATTTAAAGTAAATAAAGTATAATTAAAATAAAAAATTAAAAAAGAGAAAATCAATAAGATAAACAAACCCTTAGCCAAAAATCTAAAAGGCAGAGAGACAACATCCAAACCAGTAAATCAAAAACAAAAAGGGGAATATAACAACAGACTCTGAGGAAATCCAACAATTATTAGGTCTAACTGCAAAAGTCTATATGCCACAAAATTTGAAAATCTAAATAAAATGGACAATTTTCTTGATAGACTCCATTTACCAAGATTAAATCAAAATCAGGCAAAGAGATTAAACAGGCTATGTCCCCCAAGGAGATAGAAGCAGTCATTATCATACTCCAACCAAGGACTATTCGTGGAGATGACCTGGAACCCCTGCACAGGTGTAGCCCATGGCAGTTCAGTGTCCAAGTGGGTTACATAGTAATGGGAAGAGGGACTGCCTCTGACATAATCTGATTGGCCTGCTTGTTGATCACTTCCCCCTGAGGGGTGAGCAGCCTTACCAGGCCACAGTAGAGGACAATACAGCCACTTTTGATGAGAACTGATAGACTAAGATCAGAAAGAAGAGAACCTCCCCTATCAGTGGACTTGGGGAGGGGCATGCATGCAGAAAGGGGAAGGAGGGTGGGATCGGGAGGGGAGGAGGGAGGGGCTTATGGGGGGATACAAAATGAATAAAGTGTAATTAATAAAAAAATTAAAAAAAAAAAGAGTTTCCCTTCCAAAAAAAGCCCAGGGCCAGATGGTTCCAGTGCAGAATTTTACCAGGTCTTCAAAGAAGAGCTAGCTCCAATGCTCTTCAAACAATTCCACAAAATAGAAACAGAAGGAACATTATCAAACTCATTCTATGAAGCCACAGTCACCTTGGTACCTAAACCTCACAAAGACCCAACAAAGAAAGAGAATTTCAGGCCAATCTCCCTCATGAACATTGATGCAAAAATACTCAACAAAATACTTGCAAACCAAATCCAAGAACACATCAAAGACATCATCCACTATGACCAAGTAGGCTTCATCCCAGGCTTGCAGGGATGGTTCAATATACAGAAATCCATTGATGTAATTCACCATATAAAAAATCTGAAGGAGGAAAACCACATGATCACCTGCTTAGATGCCAAAAAAGCATTTGATAAAATCCAACACACATTCATGTTTAAAGTCTTAGAAAGATCAGGGATACAAGACATTCCTAAACATAGTAAAGACAATATACAGCAAACCTATAGCCAACATCAAATTAAACAGAGAGAAACTTAAATTAGTCATATTGAAATCAGGGACAAGACAAGGCTGACCACTCTCTCTGCATCTCTTCAACATAGTAGATGACATCATAGCTAGAGCAATAAGACAACTAAAGGAGATGAAGGAGATATGAACCAGAAAGGAAAATTTCAAAGTATCACTATTTGCAGATGATATGATAGTATGCATGAGTCACCCCAAAAATTCAACTGGATATCCCCTTCAGCTGATAAACTCCTTCAGCAAAGAGCCTGGATACAAAATTAACTAAAAAAAAAAAATTAGTAGCCCTCCTGTATAGCAAAGACAAAAGAACTGAGAAAGAAATTAGGGAAACAACACCTTTTACAATAGCCACTAATAATATAAAGTACTTGGGTGTGACTCTAACCAAGCAAGTGAAAGACCTGTTTGAAAAAAACTTCAAGTCCCTGAAGAAATAAATGGAAGATGATATTAGAAAATGGAAGG
Source organism: Psammomys obesus (assembly GCF_907164565.1). Classification (NCBI taxonomy): domain Eukaryota; kingdom Metazoa; phylum Chordata; class Mammalia; order Rodentia; family Muridae; genus Psammomys; species Psammomys obesus. The sequence continues at coordinate 20,578,142 of NW_026596073.1, forward strand.
TCTCCCATGCTCATAGATCAGTAGGATTAACATAGTGAAAATAGCCATCCTGCCAAAATCAGTCTACAGATTCAATGCAATTCACATCAAAATACCAACACAAACTTTTTTATAATTTTAATTTTTTATATTAATTACAGGTTATTTACTTTGTATTCCAACTGTAGCCCCCTCCTCATTCCTTCGCAATCCCACCCTCCCTGTGCCTCTCGAAGTCCACTGATAGGGGAGGTCCTCCTCCCTTTCCATCTGACCCTAGTTTATCAGATCTCATCAGGACTGGCTGCAATGTCCTCCTCTGTGGCCTAGCAAGGCTGCTCCTCCCTTGTCGGGGAGCGGGGGGTCAAAAAGCCAGCCCATGAGTTCATGTTAGAGACAGTCTCTGTTTCCCTTACTAGGGTAACCCACTTGGATGCTGAGCTGCCATGGGCTACAGCTGAGCAGGGGTTCTAGGTTATATCCATGCATGGTCCTTGATTGGAGAATCAGTCTCAGAAAAGACTCCTGTGCTCAGATATATTTGGTCCTTGTGGAGCACCTGTCCTCTCCAGGTTTTATAACTCCCCCTTCTTTCATATGATTCCCTCCACTCTACACAAGGTTTGGCTATGAGTCTCAGCATCTGCTTTGATACACTGCTAGGTAGAGTCTTTCAGAGGCCTTCTATGGTAGGCTCCTGTCCTGTTTCTTGTTTTCACCTACTTCCAATGTCCATCCTATTTGTCTTTCTAAGTGAGGATTGGTCATCTTACCAGAGAAACTCTTCTTGTTTAGCTTTTTTAGCTGTACAAATTTTAGTACATTTGTCCTATCTTATAGGTCTAGTATCCACTTCTAAGTTATTGTATACCATGTGCGTCTCTCTGCTTCTGGGATACCTCACTCAGTATGATCTTTTCAAGATCCCACCACTTGCCTGCAAATTTCATGATTCGCTTGTTTTTAGTTGCTGAGTAGTATTCCATTGTATAAATGTACCACAGTTTCTGTATACACATTCCTCTGCTGGGGGACAACTGGATTCAACGGAACCAAATAGAAGACCCTGAAATAAACCCACAAACCTCTAGGTACTTGATTTTTGACAAAGAAGCAAAAACCCTTCAATGAAAGAAAGTCAGGATCTTCAACAAATGGTTCTAGTCTGACTGGATGTCTACGTGCAGAAAAATGAAAATAGATCTATATTTATCACCCTGCACAAAACTAAATTCCAAGTGGATCAAAGACCTCAACATTAAACCAGATACATTAAATCGGTTAGAAGAAAAAGTGGGAAAGAGCCTAGAACTCATTGGCACAGGAGACAACTTTCTGAACACCAACAGCACAGGCTCTAATATCAACAATCAATAAATGGGACCTCAAGAAACTGAAATGCTTCTGTAAAGCAAAGAACACTGTGGTCAGAATAAAACGACAGCCTACAGACTGGGAAAAGATCTTCACCAACCCTTCATCCTGAGTGAGGTATCCCAGAAGCAGAAAGACACACATGGTATATACTCACTTATAAGTGGATATTAGATATATAATACAGGATAAACATAGTAAAATCTGTACACATAAAAGAGCTAAGCAAGAAGGAGGACCTGGGTAAGATGATCAATCCTCACTCAGAAAGGCAAACTGGTTGGACATCAAAAGAGGGAGAAAACAGGGAACAGGACAGGAGCCTAGCACAGAGGGCCTCTGAGAGACTCTAACCTGCAGGGTATCAAAGCAGATGCTGAGACTCATAACCAAATTTTGGGCAGAGTTTAGGGAATCTTATTAAAGAAGGGGGAGATAGAAAGAACTGGAGGGGACAGGAGCTTTACAAAGGGAGCAACAGAACCAAAATATCTGGAAACAGTGGTCTTTTCTGAGACTGATACTCCAAACAAGGACCATGCATGGAGATAACCTAGAACCCCTGCACAGATGTAGCCCATAGCAGCTCAGTCTCTAAGTGAGTCCCTAGTAATGGAAACAGGGACTGTCTCTGACATGATCTCAGTGGCTGGCTCTTTGATCGCGTCTCCCTGAGGGGAGAGCAGCCTTACCAGGCCATAAAGGAAGACAATGCAGCCAGTTCTGAGGAGACTTCATAGGTCAGAGAGAAGGGTAGGAGGTCCTCTCCTATTAGTGGACTTGGAGAGGAGCATGGGCAGAGATGAGGGAAGGAGGCTGGGATTGGGAGGGGACGAGGGAGGGGGCTACAGCTCAGATATAAAGTGAATAACTGTAATTAATAAAAAGTAAAAATTAAAAATAATTAACAATATTATTGCACATGTACACTAACTAATGTACATCAGTCTAACTATATTTCAACAGGAAAGCACGAAAAACAGTTTGGGGATAGCTAATCCTCAATGTTATTATCAGCTGCAGTTGATGAACACAAACTGCAGTTTGTCGTGCATTTTTGTCTATTAGATATTAAAATTAAGCTGTTTTATATTCTTTGTTCCAGAGAACATGTGCAAATGAATCTCTCGACCACTTAGGCCAAATATGGAACACTTCCAGAAGGCAGAGACTCGGGTTCATATCTCATAAACATGCCTGGACTGAATTCTCAGGCAAGTGACTGAGCAGCTGTGTGACCTGAGGCTTCATATTTAATGTTGCTGAGCTTCAGTTTCTTCATTTGGAAAATGAGGCATGTATTTGGGAATAAAATAAATTTACTATGTATAAGACTTTAATACAAAGTACAGCATGTAATATAAACTCAGTAAGTGAAGTATTAATTTTTTACAACTCAAGAAATATTTACTGTTATATAAGATGTCTCAAGAACCATTGAAAACAACCTACAGCTTCAGGATAGATTCTAGAAAATACTTTGTCCTAGGAGATCATCTAGTTAGATACTCATAAGATGAATGCTGTGTCAGACTACTGATAGACACACCAAATACATTTTTTAAAGCAATATGACAGGTCTTCATCTATGCCAGGCAAGCCTTGAACTCACTGTATAGCCAAGGATGACCTTGACAGCCCTGCCTGTTTCTTTGGAGTTCTGAGGTTACAGTTGTGTTTTCCTACACCTGATTTCACATTCTAAATTTAAGCCTACATCAAAGACTCTGGATAACATGATTTCTATGTTTTATCACATTTTAAATAAATCAATTCACCCTATTTAATCAAAGGCTATAGGTTCTTACTTTGATAGTCTTCTAAGCAATGCTACTTTTCTATTGTCCTCTTTATTGAATATATTTGCATTTGCAAGGTATCCTGATTTAGTATTTTATTCAAAATCTTCTGCTGCTAATTATATTTCCTTTTATATAATCATGTGGTCTTATTAAAGCCCAACTTCTTTCTAATTTATTTAATTTTAACACAGGCATGAACAATATATATGCTTGGTTATTTAACCTTATCTTAAAAATATCCAAATATACAGGCAATTATAAGGTAGCAAATGCTTTCATTTGCAACTTTCATCTTTATCTGCATTCCAATTTTGCTTGATTGACTCATAAGAAGTACATGTCTATCCACAATGCTGTGCATGTAACAATTACTATGCCTAGCACTCTAATCATAAGTGAATTATGCACCATATCTAAGCAGGTTAACATTAAACGCTTGGGCTCATTAAATGATTATGTGTGACAGCTCTACCTTACACAGAGGTGTTGTTGGCAGATGCAGAGAGACCCATTCCTAACAGTTACAGAAGTTAACATTCCTTGACACCCACCATATGACAGGCAGGGCATTAAACACTTCTAATGCATTTTCTCCTTAAATACTTCTATCAGCTTCATGATGTGAATATTATTATCTCTGTCACTTTATGTGGCTTGGGAAAATTATATAAAGATCATGCAATGAAGTCAGAGAATTGAGTTAACGCCTTTGCTTCTGCTCTCATCTTTGCCATACCTCCCAGGGAGGAGAAACTTCAGAGATCAACTAATCATTGATAAGGACTGAGACAACAAATGACTGAAGGAGAGTCCTCCTTAAGAATAATCAACAGGGTCTAGTTACTGGCGCTACACAGAGCAATTAATGATGCATGTCTTATGACTTTATATCTGGATTCTACAAGTGTCTCTACAGAGTGCTGAAGAGGGGACTTGGGAGAGCAGATGAGGACTCTGGGAACATCAGAGGCATCAAATCAATTAACTATGAGACATTCTGAAGTTACAGGTATGAAGTCCAAATTCAAGGATAAGGGTAGAAAACACTGAGGAAAATTACAGTATAGAAAAAGTGTATAAGCAGAAATGAAAGCCAGAAAAAAAAAGCCACTTAAGATGCAAGCAGAAAAGGAATACTGAGAAAGGATTCAAAGGGTTACAAAGAGAACCAGACTTAAAATTAAAGTTCATATCAGGGAGAAGCTTGAGATATTGCTGAAATGAAAATGTCCAAAGATTTAGCAAGAATATAAATGTATAGAAAAACAAGATTTTTTTTTTGTGCTCCAGAGGAGAATATCCAAAAAAAAGTAATTAAGAAAGGAAATTTTCAAAGAAGCAAATATTATCAACCCCATGATACATTAACTATAATTGTTAATAGAATAAACAAAAATAAACCCTAGATATACCACAATGAAAATGAGTCTAGACATGAAGCACACATGTCAAGAGAAAAAAAAAAAGCACTGTTTTTAAATAAGAGATGACACAGATTTCTCACTAACAAAACAGACCATAATGAAATGAAAAAAATATATATTAAATTAATCCAAGAGACACTGTGGTTACCCTAAAGGGACATACTCATCAGAATGGAAAACAGAGTCAAGATATATTTTGAAACATATGTAAGCAAAATTGTACCACACACATTTCCTTGGAAAGAAAGAATGAAAATTATACTTTAAGAAGAGAGAATTTAATTTAGGATGAACCTCCAGAAAATAAGAAACAATGAATAACAAAAAATTAAAAAATATGTTTTGCATAGCTAAAAAGCTCTTTTATGGTTAAACACACACACACACACACACACACAGAGAGAGAGAGAGAGAGAGAGAGAGAGAGAAAAGGAGAGAAGAAAGAGAGAGAGAGAGAGAGAGAGTCAAAGATTCCACTAAGGTTTAGTTAGAAATTAGTTCAGAGAAAAAAAATCCTAAAACAAATTGAAACAATTGTACACAAAATACTGAACTGAATAGAAATCATATTAAAATCATATCCTTTGACTCACATTGTCACAGCAAAAGATGTGACTATTGTTTAGTGGTAATATTTTTTAGCAAGAATGAAAATTTTTTAAATTACTGTAATACTAAAAATATAAACAGGATCTATAATGTACAAAGCAAAACAAAGAAAATGTCATCAGGCAAGTGGAGACTGAAAATCAACAATGACGTAGTAAATAAAAAGCAATAGCTATAAAACATATTTGAAATTTAAAAGAGATTCAATGGCTCAGTAGTCACAAGATATAAATATTAAAATCAAAGACAGAAAGTGTTAGAGCATAGTTAAAGTGGCAGATGCATTATAGTTAAGACAGAACTAGTATTTAATGGCAACTCTCTGGGAGTAAAAACAGAAACAAAAAAGATAACCAGAAATGAGACTGCAACCAGGCAGGTTACAGATGAAGCATATTATATGAAAAAGAAAATAGAGTTGAGGGAGAAGCATAGGCTTGGAGCATTTGTTTATTGTTAGTGATACACCATGTTTCACTGCCAGCACCAAATAAAAAGAAAATATTGGAATTAATTTGGGTAATTTTATGGTAATAAAACATATACTTAACTAGATTTCATAATTTTCTTGAATGTTCCTAAAAGTATTGGTCTAAGAAAGCTTAAAACAAGCATAAAGGAAAACCACAAAAGGAAAAAGTGAGTTTGAAGAATTTAAGCCATGAAACTCAACATTTATGGCATAGAACATATGAAAGATCTGGAACACTTGGGGAAAGTAAATAACAGACAATTGATAGATACAAAATTCCATACAGTGCAATTAGTGGGTTGATATATATTATTTCAAATAGATATAGAAGGGCTATGACCTGAATACAAAGGATGCCTCGGCAAATACTAACGACTAGTATTATCTATAACTTGTTTTTCAACAAAAGTAAATCAAAATAACAAACAAACAAACAAAAAAAAGCAGTTCACAAATTTTCATTTAATCAGGACTGGCTGCATTGTCTTCCTCTGTGGCCTGGTAAGGCTACACTCTCCAGGGAGAGATGATCAAAGAGCCAGCCACTGAGTTCATATCAGAGACAGCATCTGTTCCCCTTACTAGAAAACCCACTTGGACACTGAGCTGCCTACGAGCTTCATCTGAGCAGGGCATCTGGGTGCTCTCCATGCATGGTCTTTGGTTGGAGTATCAGTCTCTGCAGGTCCCCCAGGCCCAGATTTTTTGGTTCTGTCGATCTTTTGTGAAGCTCCTGTTCCCTCCAGATCTTTATATCTCCCTCTTCTTCCATAAGATTCCCTGAACTCTGCCAAAGTTTGGTTATGAGTCTCAGCATCTTCTTCAATACCCTGCTTGGTAGAGTCTTTCAGAGGCCCTCTGTGGTAGGCTCCTGTCCTGTTCCCTGTTTTCTCCCTCATCCCATGTCTATCCTGTTTGCCCTTCTGAATGAGGATTAAGCCTCCTCCCTAGGGTCCTTCTTGTTGTTTAGCTTCTTTAGGAGTATAGATTTTAGCATGTTTATCCTATATTATATGTCTAATATCCACTCATGAGTGAGTATATACCATGTGTGTCTTTCTGCTTCTGGGATACCTCACTCAGGATGATCTTTTCTAGATCCCACCATTTGCATGCAAATTTCATGATTTCCTTGTTTTTAATTGCTGAGTAGTATTCCATTGTGTAAATGTACCACAATTTCTGTATCCATTCTTTGGTTGAGGGGCATCTACGTTGTTTCCAGATTCTGGCTATTATAAATAAAGCTACAAAGAACATAGCTGAGCAAACGTTCTTGTTGTATAGTTGAGCATATTTCAGATATTTGCCTAGGAGTGGTATATCTGGATCTTAAGGTGAGACTTGATAGGCTAGGGTCAGATAGAAAGGGACAAGGACCTCCCCTATCAGTAGACTAGTGGAGGGGCAGAGGGGGAGAAGAGGGAGGAAAGGTGGGACTCAGAGAAGAGGGAGGGGGCTACAGCCAGGATAAAAAGTGAATAAATTTTAATAAATAATAGATAAATAAATAGTACTTTTATTTAATTTTTTAAATATTTCTAAGTATAACCTTTTATTTTTCATAAGATTAATGAATTGTAATATTATTTAATAAAATTATGAAATGATGATGAGAAAAATATACATCTTGTGGGCTATGTCTAGAGTAGTACTGAGTAAAATATTCGTAAATTTAAGCGTGTTTATCAGAAAATAAGAGGTTTCTCAAAAACCAAACCTGAAAATAGACCTAGCATATGACACTATTCAATCACTCCTGGGACTCTAAAGGATACCAATTCAACACACCACAAAGATACTTGCAATTTTTTAGATAAAAAATAAATAGTTTTATTTTTACAAGTTTTTACAAAATTATATACATATTTAAAATTATTTTAATAGTTAAGATACAGAACCAACCTAGATATTCAATAATATAAGAATAGATGAAAATATGAAAATGAAGTTATGACATTTGCAGGAAAATAGATGCAATTAGAGATAATGATATCAAGTGCATTTAGCCAGTCTCAGAAATGCCAGTACCATATATCCTCGTTTGTTGTTGCTAGATTTTATACATATATTTATAAAATGTATATGTATACATGCATAGATTTTATACATAAAATTATGTATGTTCACATGAAAGTCTCGGTGAAAGTCTTTAATGGAATAAGAGAGGCTAATAAAAGCAGAATGGAAGGATAGGAGGGGTTAGGAAACCATGGGAAGATGTGGCTAACATAGTCTTGTATGAACATTTCAAGTTAAAATAAAAATAAAACAGGTTAAAATACTGAACTCAATTTCAAACATTGATTTTTTTATAAAGTAATGTTACCTTAAAATTACCCAATATACATGATAAATAATGCAATACTTGATTATTTGAAAAAACTGGCGAAATGAAAACTGAACAACTGAAAGGGATTGCTTTGTTCTGGAAGAAGTCTGCCAGCCATAATTGTGGGCGAGAAAATAGTAAAGAACAATTAGAAATATGTTCTTGCTTCCCTCCCACCATTTCCTTGAGCTGAATAATGCCTGCTCTGGAGCTGCCAAGGCTCAGAGCTCTGCCTCCAGTACCTGCAAAAATAAATCAGTGCTGGACAGAGTCTTGTACATGTAAAGACACAAGAGAATGAAACAGAAAACAAGCTCTAGAAATTCTCTTCTCCATTTATTTTTCCTCCAAATTCTTAGACTGATAGGTACAGCCTAATGGCCTGAATTTCTCTGTGTGCTGTGAACTCTATTATTTTCTAAGTTTAATGTATATGGACTATAATTCTGAACAAATTCTGTCATTTTTTTAAATGTACTAGGTGGCTTTATTTCTTCTTGAAACAGCATTTCTTTTTTTTTAAATTGTTTCTTTTATTTTTTATTTTTTGGTCATAATATAATTATATCATTCTCTCCTTCCTTTCCCTCCTTTCACACCCTCCTTGCTCTTCAAATTCATGGCCTCTTTTTTTCATTAGTTGTTTTACATTCATGAAGATTTTTCTGCTGGAATTCAAATACAAGCAAAATAAAAAATATGCACAAAATTTATATGGAAAGAAGTGAAAAATATATCCAACAGGTAACAGAGTATTAAAATATAAGAGAAGTTCCTGGTGTTGCTAAAACATTAGAGAATGCACATGTAAAACAAGAACTTTCAGTCTCGCTGTGTGTTTGGCAAATGAGCAAAGCAGTAGAGACAGAGCAGCTAGGAAACAAATGATGCTAAAGTATTTGCATACTTACATCACAAAAAGCTAAGTATATCTCTGATTTCCAAAGGACAATAAAAGCACATCCACAGAATTGAAGAGTTGTATGCAAAATTCTAACCCTGATAAATTTTACGAAAAATACTTGCTTGATATTGGGAACTCAGACAGGCTTTGAATTTTTTTGTTTTTTAATATTTGTTACATAAAATATTAAGGCAGCCGATCCTTAAAGAAGATAGTGAAAATTAAGAAGCTTAAGTATGTTTAGAACGAATTACATGTGTTTTAATATATTAACTATAACTATGAACAAGATTCCCTTCCTTATATGCATGTATTATGCACAAATCACTTTAAACTACCTGCCTTCATTCTCACATCTCCCCTCCAGCAGCAGCTTTCCAAGTGCCTGGTAATTGCTCTTCTACTCAGTTTTGTTTGAGGTTACACATATGACAGAACATGAAATGCTTATCTTGATAGCATGGTCTCCTTCAGTTTCAACCATCTTTCTGAAAATGATAGAATTCCCTTCTTTTTGGCTGAATAAGACTTGCCTGTGATACTAGCTAACTATGCATGCAGGCCCGTGGCACCCAGGCCAATCCTACAGACAGCTGTTATGAACAGCCTCCCCCCCCCAATAAAGAAACATGGGCATGAGAGTGTGCCTGCTCAGTGCTGCTGCCACCTTCTGTGAATACACACACAGGAGTAAGAGCAGAACAGCGTATAATAAATTGCTCTATGCTAATTTTAAGAAGAACCTTCCCCCATTTTCCCGTAGAGTCTGTGCTCACTGGCATCCTCTCTGAAAGTGAATGAGAACTGGCTTTGCACCACATTCTTACCAGCACTTGTTACTCTCTGTTGATAATCGCTCTAACTGGGGTTAGAGCAAATTTAACTGCAGTTTTAATTTCTGCTTCCCTTGCTGTTAATAAAGTTGGCACTTCCTTATACTCGTAAGTTGTTTTTCTTCTTTGAGAAGTCTTTATTCAGATCATTCACCCATTTATTATTTGGATAAATGCTTTGTTGTTGTTGCTTCTTGGGTTTTTTTTTTTTCTGTATGTTTTCTTCTCATAATTATGAAATTAACCCTTCGTCAGATAAATAGCTAGCACACTTCTCCTCCTTGCTGCCACTTAGTTCTTTGTTCTGTCTATTGTTTCTTGTCTTTGTTGGATCTATTGTTAGTTTGTTGTGGGCCTTAGAAATTTTTGCCTTAGATTTAAAGAAAAATGTTATAGAATCTACAAGCAATACTACAAAATCCTCCACAAAATGAATAAACATATGTTCAGGCCATATTGCCCTTAACAGTTAGCCAAAATATTTACAATGATAGAAATTTGAAGTTGGGAATAAAGAAGGAAAACAATGGCCATGAATTATTTACTCTAATGTTAAGTAGTCCATGCTGAACAGTAGTTAGTAAAACCAAAGACAGACAGGCACAGCCTCTTATACCAGTCCATTTATATAGCTCAAATGGAATTATTAGACTTCAAAATGACTCAGGAATAAATATAGGGATCTTGGGTCATAGCTCAGTTGACAGAGGGCTTGCTTAGCAGGTACTGAGCACTCTAAGGTCTATCGCTAGTATGGCATACGCCTACCATGGTGGTGCGTGCCTGCAATCACAGGACTCAGGAGGTGGAGGCAAGGGAATAAGAAGTTCAAGGTTGTCCTCAGCTACATAGGGAGTTCAAAGCCAGTTTGGGTTTCAGGAGGCCCTGTCACAAAAGACTTAAAAAATTTTAAATATATGTTCTCACACTTTCAATAAAATTAAATTAAAAAGTTATCATTACTTTGCATTCAAATATTTATGAATTTGATATCTTCTCATTTAATAAAATTTCTCACTTACAAGATGGACGATTTTGTACTGTTTCTAGATGTCAAGGAAGCAGTATCAGCAGGGTGGATAATCATTACTGCCTTGATTTTCTCCAATGCCTGTGTCATGCTGTATGGTCTCTATGATACTGACACAAATACTAGAAGCTAGGGGTTTCAAAGATGCACAAATTAGAACAATCGCAATGACATGCTTCTCACTAAAGTCTGGCACTCAAATTGACTTACACCAGTGTAAATTCTGAGGCTTAATCCTATATTTGAAACAAGATATCAAATCAAACTTTTCAAAATGTTTCCTCACCTGCTTCCAAGCAGTCTATGATTATGTCCACATAATAGTGATTAGAAATAAGTAAACATACTGTCTGCCTCTGGTTTTATAAGATCATCAAATGAATGATCATATTGGGCTTGATGCTCATCTTAACCTAACTCTGACTAAACTGCCTGGGTAGAGTTCAGATTTTCTGCCTCACTTCACTCCACATATCCCCCCAGCTCCAGTCAAATTCCTTCAGTCTGCATCTAAAATAGGCTACAAGAGTCACATTCAGGAGCCAATATATCACATTCAAAATACCAAAGGAAGGATTCAACCAAGTTTAATTGAAATCACGATGTGATATTTTGAGATATTTGAGAAATGTTCCTATAATTCACTTCAACAGGAAACGTTTGTTACTGTATGAGGGGAAGATAGATTTGTGGGCTGACATGGGAATTTGAGAATATTCAAATCAGGAGACATAGAACACTGTGGAAATAGCCGATATGTTATTTTTTAATTCCAAACATATTTTAGAAAGAAGTCTTCCTCACATCTGATATAAAAATAAATACAGAGGTGTTGAAATTAGTAGTAGAGAAGCCGTGAGAGCTCTAGTGTACAGATGTTTTTAACTGTACAGTGAAGAACGTGTTCCATTCATATAGTTATAAATTTGAAGACAGTACACAAAAGAACATTTCACCTGATTGTATTGATGAGATGTAATCAAATATTACAAACTGGGAGATGAACGGCAATTTAGAGGAAAATGGAAAGGAACTTGAGGAATGAATTCTTTACCGGTAACCTAACACAAAGAAGATAAAGAACCTCAACCTTTCATAAAAGAAACAAAATCCACAAACATAGTATTTCTTCTTGTTAATATCAAAGCATTGAAACCATGCACCAATGAAATGTAATTTTCCACATATCAAAGTGTCAAGACTGCTTAAATTAAAATATTCATGCTGATTAGTATGTGATGAGATGGGTATTTTCACACTCTGTAGCGAACATAAATGGGTACCATAACATTTCTGGAAAGCAATTTGGAAGTATCCTTCAGAGAATCTTAAAATCTCTTCACATGTTTTAAGTGAACAATTCAACTTCTAAGTGTGAGGTTAATTATTTCAAGATTCATAACAATGATCTTCACATTAGTATTCACAAAAGAATTACTGGGATTCACAAAGTATTTAGGAACAGGAGATACTTATCATATTAAAATAAATCTGTTTGAAAATGTTGTATCCAAAAACAAATTTTATTTGAAGAATATGTAGAGCAATGTGGTCTTCAATTTAATGTTACATGAGAGAAGTCAAATATAAAAAAATATTAAAATTTAATTCAAATTTTATGAAGTAAAAAATTAATGTAGTATCCTATTAGGAAGCATGGAAGGAAATGGAACAGAACAATCATTTTATCAGTTCAAAAGTGTATTTTATGTGCAATATTTAATACTTCTTCAACCTTTTCCAAGACACGAATAACCATAAAAGAAGGAAATGCTTTTGTGAAGTAGTAGGTCTACCACTATAAACATTTCTTTTGTTACTACAATGCCATTACTAAATCTTACCAACTGGGAAAGAGTTAAATAACCACCCTAAGCTGGCACATCTTTATGAGGTAGTTATTCATTAATGTATAACATCATTGAGGGCATAAATTCTGGAACCAGACCAAAGTGGTTTAAAGGACAGTTTTCTGTGCTTTAATTTGTGTGTGCTTGTGCACACATGGGTGATATGCATGCATGTGACTGTGCATACGTGTGTGTATACGTGTGTGTATGCATGTTTGTGAATGTGTGTGAGTGTATGCCTATGTGTGTACAGGTGCACACAAGTATAATATCTGAATGTGTGTGTGCAGGCATGCACACTTGCAAAGGCCAGAGAAAGACATCAGATGTCCTACTGTATGACTCTTGCTGATTCTCTTGACACAGACCCTGGATCAATTATAGTAGACGGCAATTCCCAGCAGTGTTTCCACAGGGCTAAAGTTACAGGCACACAGGGCCATGCTAGGCCTGTTACATGGGTATTGGGAATTTGAAAAGGATTCATCATACTTGTTCAGCAAGCTCTTTCTGCACTAAGACATCTTCCCAGGCCCTGCCTTAATTTCATCATTTAAAATACCAGACACTACAAACCTAATAAAAATAGTGTCCATATATTTTATTTATTTTTTTTTAGATTCAATTTTATTTTATTTTATTTTATTTAACTTTCTTTTTATTTATTTATTTATTTATTTTTTTAGTTACATTTTGTTAACTCTGTGTCCCAGCTGTATCCCGCTCCCTCATTCCCTCCCCAACCCCACACTCCCTCCCTGGTCTCCTCCCTGCCCCTTTCCAAGTCCACTGATAGGGGAGGACCTCCTCCCCTTTCATCTGACCCTGTTTTATTAGGTATCTTCAGGGCTGGCTGCAAAGTCCTCCTCTGTGGCCTAACAGACTGCTCCTCCCCGGGGGGGGGGGGTGTCAAACAGCCTGCCCTTGAGATCCTGTTAGAAATAGTCCTTGTTCCCCTTACTTTGGAAAACTACTTGGTTACTGAGCTACCACGGGCCACATCTGAGCAGAAGTTCTAGGTTATATCCATAGATGGTCCTTGGTTGAGTGTCAGTCTCAGAAAAGACCCTGTGCCCAGATATGTTTGGTCCTTGTAGAGCTCCTATCCTTTCCACATCATACTAACTTCCCTTCTTTCATATGATTCCCTGCACTCTGCCGAGGGTTTGGTTATGAGTCTTAGTGTCTGCTTTGAAACATTGCTAGGTAGAGTCTTTCAGATGCCTTTTGCAGTAGACTCCTGTCATAAGTTCAATGCACATCCCATTTGTCTTTCTAAATGAGGATTAATCACCTTCGCCTGTGTCCACTTTCTTGATTATCTTCTTTAGGTGTGTAGATTTCATTATGTTTATCATATCTTGTAGGTCTATATAAGCGAGTATATACCCAGTTTGTCTTTCTCCTTCTGGGATACTTCACTCAGAATGATCTTTTCTAGATCCCACCACTTGCCTGAAAATTTCATGATTTCCTCCTTTTTGATTGCTGAGTAGTATTCCATATATTTTATAAGGACTTAGTAAACAAATACATGTGAAATATTCAGAGGAAAGCCTGATTAAAAATTGTTACAGTTCCCCTGAACAGTTGTAGCTCATGGCAACTCAGTGTCCAAGTGAGTTCCCTAGTAAGGGGAACAGGGGCTGTCTCTGACATGAACTCAGTGGCTTTTTGAATGCCTCCCCCTGAGGAGGTGGTGCAGCCTTACCAGGTCACAGGGGAAAACAATGCACCCAGTCCTTATGAGACCTGATAGGCTAAGGTCAGAGGGAAGGGGAGGAGGACCTCCCTGTCAGTGGACTTGAGGAGGGGCATGGGAGGAGATGAAGGATGGAGGGTGGGATTGGTAGGGGATAAGGCAGGAGGCTATAGCTGGGATAAAAAGTGAATGAATTGTAAGAAATAAAAACAAATAAAGAAAGAAAAGAAAAATAAATAAAAAATTGCTACAACTTAAGAGCTTGTATACACACACTCACATCACACACTAATTATTAAATGGTAAATGACCTCATTTTACTTCTCTTAGGATAAACACATCAGCTAAAGAGTCTGCAGTCCGGTTGTGCTTTAGGTAACGTGAAAAGACTCTGGAGTTGCTAAACATGAGTAACATTTATCCCAGAAGCTTAGTTACAAAGATAACTGATTAACTGAAAAAGAATAATTAAAGAGCAAGAAATATAACCTAGCCTAGTTATCTAGCCATTCCCCATTAATAAATTACAAATTGTACTACTTACTACCAATTAAATCAGACTAAGTCTTGTTGATAACCTTGTATGTGGGTAATGATGCAATGAGATACAGAAGGAGGCTGCTGCTGTAAATCTATTCAGACCCATGATTGACAGCTTGGTACCACTTCTCTATGCTCATTATTGGTTTAATCTAAATGGTTAAGTGTACTGAATATCACTAACAGGTCCAAGCACATTGCTATTGTTTTGGGTTTTGAGGAAGAAATTTTGGTCTATCCATGTTCTCTCTTCAGCAAGAGTCATAACTTTAAAGTGGAAAAACATTCATCTTTCCTGTAAAGTAAATCATGTAGCTATCTCCTATATCCTTTTGATGTCATTCTTCTGATTCTGAGTCTAAAAGCCAGGCCAGGCCATCACTCTCACAGGTACAGCATGTAGCAGCCTACAGGCGTAACCCAGTCCTCCCAAACTAATACCGGCATCACTCAAGTACAATAAATGGTCTACATATTTCCCAACTCTTTGTCTTCCCAGGTCTGCTTCTTTTCCAGTTCTCTTCAGTGATAGTTGAAAATCATCAGTCTCAAGTCCTAGCTAAGCACCAATCCTCACTTCAACGATTTAGATTTCTACTTTATCCATACACACCAAAATATAAAAATTAAAAGATAAATATCAAGATAGTCATGCTTTCATTCCTTCACATTTAGATTATGCCAAAAATCCTCTTTTTTTTCATTATTCTAAATACTTCCTCCAGTTCTCCTGTTCCATGTCCTGTGACCCCTACTCAGTTATGACTATGGCTTTCCATTCTCATCCTGCCTGTGATGCTGCTACAGACACATGGCTGGAATAGACCATGAAGAATGCTTCTTTGGACTGATATTGGAAGAGAATATCTCCTCTGCGTCAAAACTGAGAGAATGAAATCTGATCCCCTCACTGTACTTCCATGTCACATCTCAATGAAATATGTCCACAGAGGTTTATAGAATCATGTGCGCCCTAGGTTTCACAACTGAGGTTTCTTTCATCTTTTTGGTCCAGTTCTAAGTACCTCAGCTCCATGCTTGAGCCATTAAATTAACAAAGTTTTAAAAAAGAAGAAAAGATTTTTTTTTTCCTTTGGATTTGGGTATTAGAGTCTACACATGACTTTCATTGTCCTTTCCCCCTCTGCCTCACTGTGTTACAATCTTACTTCCTTCTTCATCACTGTTGCTCAAGAATGGAAAGACATTCCCTGAATTCTGGATCTTACTCATTCCACCTCCACAGCAGCCAAATCACCTCATTCATTTGGGATTTCTCATCTGTCTGCAAATGAATCTTTCTGCGAAGCAGTTTAGCACTGCCTGTAAACACAGACATTTTGATTTGCAAGAAACAAAACATCCTGCCTGGCCCATCCTGTTCTGTTTGTCTCTTTCTCTATCTGCTCCTTTTACGTGAGTGGTAAAAGGAGAGTTTGAACTCATTTCCTCCAGTTCCTCAGCTGGTTTCAGTTATAATTACTCCATTGAAATGCCTCATGCAGTAGACAAACAGATAATGGTGTCTTTTCAAATGTAACATCTGCTTTCCATCTTTGCTTAACTTGGTCTTTTTGAAGATCCTCAAAATCTACTGATCCATTGGCTTCAGCTCTTCTATTCTCTTGCAATTTTTCTCTTGCCCTAGTCACTTCAGAACCTGGTGGCACCTTGCTAATTTGCCTATCTCTTAAGTTGTATCAACACTTGGGATTTCATTAAAAACCTGTCTCACCTTCTATGCTTTCATCTACAACATAGAAGAAAAATAAAACATGTTACAGTGCTATGTTCACAGTAATCACATTCCTGGTAAAGATGATGTCTACAACAGTAATGTAAATTTCTTTCCTGAAATAGATGTAACATCAAGTGGTTGGTAAGCCCCACACCATTAAAAATATTGTAGATTATTCAATGTGAACAAATAAAAGCATAAATTGGTCATTTTCTCCCACAATCTGTTTTTCCTCTTCCCTTCCCTACTTTGGACAAGGTCATCACTATCTTTTCAAAGTTTCCCACAACTTGTTGATTCAACTAACACTATTGATTCATCTGTCTTTCTCCAGGTTATAATCATGATTGAGGATCTACCAGCTATGCTCAAATAAATATTTGAGTTTTTCTGCTCAAATATCAAAATTTCAATCTTTGCTAAAGACGCATTCACCTAGACTCTAGAATGAGACTTAAAATGGAACCTTGTCACTTTACCTTAACAATGGGTAGAATGCCCACCCCTTCACTTTCCACTCAGAGATTTTACACTTCTGGAACTTCTTATTCCTGCAATCTCCTCTGCATTGCCTAAGAAACACTCATTACACAGCTCTCAAAATGCTCCAGATTCTCTTATGCCTCCATGCTTCTTTCTATCTTTCTGGAAACCAGGTCCTTAATGTTAAGCAGGCTCATGTACCATAAACAGAATTTTCAAGTACTTTCTCAAATGAATGCTGAGTGGGCTTATAAGTATGCACAGAATTATCTTTCTTAATTGTTCATTTTCTAAGAGCTATAACATGGAGCCTACCAAAATCTGTCTTTTGGGTAAGTGTTAACAACAAGAAAAAAATTTTATATACCTAGTGACGATTTTCTTGATTTTTTGCTGGTACCTCCCCAGAAGCCTACTCTATTTCTAGCTGTAGACCCATCAGAAGACAAAATTTGCAATCAATCTGTGCTCTGCCAGTCATATAGAAGTGACAGCTTGCTTCTGAGCTGAATGATGTCTTCTGGCCAGGAGGATTTTTAGTTGTCTTCTTGACATTCTCCTTAGGTAACTCTCTAAAGCTATCTCACTCTACTCTCAAGCAATCAATATTTATAAGCCACTGGAGGCACAGAACTACAGTCATAAAATACCATAATATCATGTCAAGTCTACAAATTTCTTAGAGAAGAAAATGGCTCCCATCCTTCCTTTTACGCCATTAGCAGGACTGAACACATCTCTTAAAGAAGAGCACTTGTCTTACTAATAACTATCCCCAATTAACTGAGTTCCA
This sequence comes from Psammomys obesus, assembly GCF_907164565.1. NCBI lineage: Eukaryota > Metazoa > Chordata > Mammalia > Rodentia > Muridae > Psammomys > Psammomys obesus. The sequence continues at coordinate 20,596,007 of NW_026596073.1, forward strand.
GCAACACGTAGCACTTGCCTTCTACAAGCTGTCTCAGATGCAAGCATTAAAGTATTTACACCTATTGAAAAGCATTCTATAAATCTTATTAAGAATACAATGCTTAGTAAAAATAATAAATCACACAATTGAGGGTTGATAGTAGAAATTGCTATGTGCTATAAAAAATCTATCATTTAATAATTTTTAATGTCACAAATAATTATTGAGCTCCTACCATGTATCAGTTACCATTAAATTCTGGGAACTCAGAGGAGGGCAATATAAAGTACTTGCTTCCATGAAGGTTTGTTATAAGTAATCAGACATATAAGAAAAAAAATAGCATATTATACAAGATGTTTTACTTTGGCAAGCTAACTTTAACTCCTACATTTTCTTGCTTATTTAGAAATAAAAATAGTAATGAGTAACACTACCCATGATCATTAAATATAAGTGAGCTGATTATTCATTTGCTAAACAATTTTACATATGAACTGTCACAGTGACTGACTGCAGAGTACCCCAGAAAAATCTCCCAGGAAGGAAGTGACTCCCTGGTTCTTTTATTTTTTTTTCTCATAAATAATTCTGAGAACTTCACTTAAGTGCTACATATTTCTGTGTGATGGATATGTGCATGTATATGTGTGTGTGTATACACATATAGAGATATACACTTTAAAAATATAAACTGGAGAGTTGTTTGTTTGGTCTGGTGCCAAACTACATGGAATAAGTGGCAATTTTCTAATATGCAAATAGCAGTGTCATTTATATTTTTAACTTAATTCTTTTTAAATATATATATATATATATATAATTTTTATGATGTTACTTTGGGCTAGTTAAGACGGCCAAATAAAGCCAGACTTTAAAATATAAATTCTAAAATGATAAGTAAGGGAAAGAGGGTAAGAAAAATTACACATAACACTACAAAGTTCACCTGAGACTTGAGGTAGGCCATCAACATATTTTATGTCCTGTTGGCCCTGGGTCTGAGGGTCTTTCTTTTGCTACTAGAAGAATTTTCTAGGAGAGAGACACCCTTTGCCAAATTACTGCAGAGAGAGACATTCTTAATTTTCTGAGATAGGAAATCTGCTGCCTCATTAAAGGGAGTGCTGTGGTATTAGCCCTCTGGCATCCCGGCAGCTGGAGAGTACACAGCAAGCTGTTTCTCCTGACCAGCTAAATGATGTCGTGTAGCTGACTTGAGGATATATCTTTCAAGAACACGTTCTTGGAAAATGAATACTGGAGGGAAAGAAAGGGGTGGATCCAGATGGGAAGGGAGGTGGGAGGAACTGGGAGAAATAAAGGAGAGTGAAACTACAATCAGGATGTGTGAGGAAAAAGAAACTGTTTTCAGTGGAAGGAAACAATAAAAGAATTGATTACAAAGTACTTCCTAATTTTTATTACTCATCACTTCTATTCATAAACTGACAGTAGGAGTTGGGGAAAACCAAAGGTACCAATGATGCCCTTTCTGGAAGAAAGCCTGATCTATACTCTGGCACTGAGGGTTCACATGTCTCATACTATAGTGAATTCACTAAAATGGAATATTCATAGGTTTTTTTATGCTGTTTGAAGTTCATAATTTGAAGATTAAAGAAGAACTCATGCCTTCAACCCAGACATTTCTCTGCAAGTTGGTTGTCCAGTGTTCATTTCAGAGTATGGAACTCCATCCTCACATTTAAGCCAATGGCATGGCAAATAATCCAGTTGAAGAGACAAAAGTTTCTTTTGTGGTGTGCTGCCTTGATGTTTTAGAAGAAACCAGTGGTAGTTGATGTATAAAACTCGCACTGGTTATCAGGACACTGTTACTCATAGTAACAGTCACGATACTTCCATTTTTGAGGGTATCTTTATAATGTAGGTTTTAAAAGCCCAAGAACTTTTCCAGCAGCTCCAGTGATAGCTCACTAACACTTTCATATCAAGAATTCCTCTGTCGCTTTGCATCTTCAATACTTACGCCACAGATCTGTGCACTCTCAACTTTTGTCAAAAATGGCTTCTGTTTTATAGTGGATAGCAGTCAGTTGATAGATTTATAACAAGGTAACTTGCTGGGAACAAGATACCGGATCCTCAGCACTAAGGAAAAACATCTGTCTTGACTTCACCACCACTAAGGCTCAAGGAATGTCATCAAAGAAGAAGTGGAAAGAACTTAGGAATCAGAGGAAAGGTAGGAAACATTGTCTTCTGTTGATGACATGGTTATCACCATCATGAACTCACAGCAACTGTGGTTTCCAGCCTAAAACCCACATAAAACGCAGCCAGTAGAACCCTAGCACGGATACAGAGTAGAAGATTTGCAGACCCCACCCTTTAAGTAGTACTGGCAGTGGATAGTAGCAAAGAAAACAGAATAATTCATTTTTTAAGGATATGGACACTAGTAGGTTTTCCTTGATCCAATGTATTGCTTCATAGCTACACATATAAAAGAGATGAAGATGAGAGGGTGACATGCTGAAGAAATATGTTGGAAGTGAAAAGAAAGATGACGGAGCAATATGATCATATTTTATTGTATATACGCATAGAAACTTCAAGAATCAGGAGAAAGTTTTAAAGAATTTTGATTTTCATTACATGAAAAAAATCTTATACTTGAAAACACATTTTATCCATGATAGACATATTCAGTCTATCTTTTTAGAATTGAGTGTTACTCTCTTGGATACTGTATTTCTTGTGAAATTTAGAAACTAGCACTGTTTAATAATTCATGATGTACAATCCATCAAACCAAGAGATTCCTAAAACTGCAAATGAAAACAACACTCTTATCTCACTTGCATCAAACACTGATAATTGGAAAGAAAATGACTTACATAGTAGAAGCAACAATGCTTTCAAGGCTATGATTGAAATAAGATGGAGGTGATAAGAAAAAAGATGCTATGCCCACAGTAATTAAAATCTCCAAGAGCTCATGTCCTTGTGGCCTTTTATGTGTCACCAGTACCAGGATGAGAATATTCTGCTGTTAGCAAAAATAAAAGAGCAAAGTATAATTTCAGTCAAAATTATTAAATAAGGTATAATCTTAATAAGTCCAAGGAAGATTGGATTATTAATTACTTCTACCCAAGCCACAATGCTTGATACAAACATTGTTCTTCAAAATTACCTAATTTGAGCTGTTTAATTTCAGTCCTAGCTGCACATTTTGCTATGGTTTCTTATATGGCTCCTATGCATTCACATAGTGGAAGATGTAAGGAAATAAAACAAATTATTCATGAAGGTTTTTATCACTACAGGGAAATTAGAAAAGAGGGGAAACTTTCTAAGTAAAATAAACACCGAAAAAGAAGAAAGACTAAAGGGAGGAGGTAAGGTACAGTCAGGGACACAATCAGAGGCTGAACGTTTTCAAACTTCTTTTAGTTTAGTGTCACCAGTGTTCTGTCTCTGGGTTTGAAAAGGAGGCGGCTTATTGGGTGTAATTACTCTCTTTTGAGGAAAGACATCATGTCCCCAAAGCTCATTAATTAGACAGTGCCTCTATGATTGCCCCCAGTGTTTCACTTCCAATGAGTTCTGTATTAATCCCACTACTTCCATTTAATAACCTCATTTGAAATTTCAGAACTTATTCTTTTTTCTTGCAATGCCAATACTGTTAAAATTTGCAAACCTGCACACTTCAGCAAAGTTTAGGTTCCTAATTGGTGACAGTCATAAACCATTTGGTTGGAAGTTTCTCCAGCACACAGGGCTATCTCATATGACATGTGTAGGCTAGAAGCATTACACACATCCCCACACGGTACTGAGAGGAAACATCAAACATAATTTCATTGGAGGTATAGGACACACACAAAAGTGGGACACAAGAATTCTGTCCGTTTTAGTTTTGATTTGCTTTGGAGACATACTTTCACTCTGTAGCCCATGCTAGGTTGTACCTTGAAAGAAAGAAAGAAAGAAAGAAAGAAAGAAAGAAAGAAAG
>NW_026596073.1:20599986-20656209 GCF_907164565.1 Psammomys obesus
AAGGAAGGAAGGAAGGAAGGAAGGAAGGAAGGAAGGAAGGAGGACACTGAGCCTCATAAGTGCTGGAATCACAGGTGTGAGTCATGATGTCCCACTGACACTCTGCTTTAAATAAATACCAAACATATACAAACATCACACACATCTACAGACTCATATGCCCCCTTGTATGTTGAAGCTGACCACTCAGGACTCAGGAGATATGTTTGGTGGTTTAAATGGATATAGTCTCCATAGACTCATGTGTGTGAATGCTTGGCCCATGTTGGCGGGGCCGCTATTAGGAGGTGCTGCCTTGTTGGAGCAGGTGTGGTCTTGCTGAAGACAGTGCGTCACTGAAGGGGCAGACTTTTAGGTCTCCTATGCTCAGTCTATGCCCAGGGACACAGACTCCTTTTGCTGCCTGTGTATTAAGATATAGAACTCTCAGTCCCTACACCTCTATGTCTGCCTGCACACTGCCATGCTTCATGCCTTGATGATTATGGACTAAACCTCTGAAACTGTGAGCCAGCCCCAACTAAATGTTTGCCTTTATAAGAGTAATGTGTTCATGTTGTCTCTTCACAGCAATAAAACCCAAACTAAGACAAAGCCCATTAGTGGCGTAATTAATTAGCATGAGGTTATCTTAGCACAGAATGGGCCTTTAATCCAACCCAAGGTCTCTTTATAAGCAGGAATGAGTAGGCCACAGACACAAGGAGGTAATACTCTGCTGGACTCAAAGGCACAGGCCAGGCTAATGCATGTAAGAGAAAGAAATACAGACTCCAAGGGCCCAAGAAACAAAAAGCAGACTCCTTTCTAGTTCTCAGAAGCCATCAAGTGGCATCATGATCCCAGATTACCAGATTTATCGATTCCCATGCTTTAAATTTCCCATCTTGTAGAATCTTACTATAACAGCTCCATGAAACTCAAATGCATAAGATTAAATTCTAAACACAGTAATAATCTGATTCTTAGCTATTGTTGGCATGAATATGAATATTTAAAACAATTAATGTTTCTGTCTCTTTGAATGTCTGCCAGGTTCAAATACCACAAACAATTCCTAGAAATTTTCTTCACTTAATGCTTTCCTAAGCCAAGAGTGGTGTTTTGAAGTGTTATGGTTTCCTTCAATGAATTTCTGAAAGAATACAGGTTTGTTATTTTTGTATTTTATATTTTGAGAGGTCAACTTTTCTTTCATCTTTCTACTATAAAAAATGAAATTTTATTTGCATGTTACAGAGTGTATGAACAATTGTGAGAAAGAACTTCTCAGGGCCAATTTCATCATCAGTATTATCAGTTGGCAATGTGTTCTGTAAACCATTCTTGGGAAAGAAGGGGAGTTTCCTGTGCAATTAGCAGCACCTCTCCTGATGATTGACTGGAGAGATGAAGACGAACGAGCACAAGTTTTTACCATCCAGGACCTATAACTCAGGCCAGAGTCAGGTGTTAAAATCATTTGTGTCTCAGGAATGAGAACCTGAGTTCAGATCCAGGCACTCAGACAGAAGCCATGTGTGACTTCATATGACGCTGTAACCTCGCACTGGGATGTTAAGGTTGCTGGGACTTGCTGGCCACCAGCTTAGCCATGTATACACTTGACATATAATTATAATGGACTGAATACAAAAAGAGAACATAGGTAACATATGAGCTTGTGCTTGCTATTTTCCACAGGTCTTAGGCACTATGAAGTCCTGTTGCATTTAATTTAATGATAGTGTTAGCAGGCTGTTACAATTAATATTTAATAATTTATATTGTTTACAGTGTATTTTTTGTTTATATATTGTTTATGTTATATTAATTAATATTTTATATCAACATTCGATAATATTTAATATATGTACCCAACATCATTAATTAATTAATTAAACACAATTAAAAATTTTTAAATGTGCATTTGAGTTGGGCCATGTAATTATTTAAGAAGGGGAGAAAGGGAACTAGATATGTAGAAAGGAAGAAATACCCTGAAATATGGTGGGAAGCACAGGAAATCGTTTCAGGATGGAGTTGTTGACAGATCTGCTAGGATTGCCAGCAAAGCACAGTAGGAGGTTGAGACAGTGTGGCAGTGTGGAGCATACTGAGTGCCCTGCTAAGGAATATGCAGCTCACTCAGCATGGGCTCGTGAAATCAACAGGCAGCTCTCAAAGAAAGAACACAAATGGCTAATAAATATTTGTTTAAGGTATTCAACAGTCTTAGCCAACAGGGAAATGAAAGTTAATTGCACTTTGAGATTCTATTTCACCCCAGTAAGAATGGCTAAAATAAAGAAAATGATGGCAAGGGTATGGGAAAAGAGGAGCCCTAATTTACCTTATTCATTGCTGATGGGATTTTAAACTACCACAGCCATCATACAAATCACTATAGAGCTTTCTAAGAGTAAATAAAAATAGAACTACCATGTGAACCAACTGTATCATTACTGAGAATATACCAAGAGGACTCTGCTACAATACATGCTTGTACATTCATGCTTGTGACTGCATTAGTCAAATAGCCAGAGAATGGAAACAGCCTTGATGCCCACCAACAGATGAATAGGTGAGGAAAATAAGATTCATATGCACAAAGAAATATTATTTGGTTTTAAAGAGAGAGAGAGAGAGAAAGTAGGAGATTTGCAGATAAGTGGTTGGAACTGGAAATGGTCATTCTGAGTGAGGCAACCTCAACGTGGAAGATAATGGTGCATGTTCTCTTATGTGTAGATGTTAGCATTAGATCTTTAGCAGTTAAATTAGAAGATCCATTGAAAGCAGAAGACTTCATTGGAAGGAGGGTAAAATGCAGGTGATGTGAAAGATTAAATTAGAATGGTGGAACAGAAAGGTGTGGGACAGCCTAGAAAAGGGGGTATAGGCGGGATAACTAACAATAAAGACTTTGACAATAGCATGCACAAACCTATTACTCTAAAAGATTCCTAAAATACACACACAAACAAGAAGGGTTTAAATGTAATTACCCTATAATAAGGAGGACAGTGTCTCCCTCAGACACCATGGCCTACCAAATAAGATGCTCAGTGCCTTGTATGGATTACCTCTTTTTGAGATGTTGGTAGGTGGGGTCCCAGAAACCACTTCCAAACATTCCAGGGCTATTACCATTGTTTTGGTTACCTTCTAAAGCATAATGGTAGGACTTTATTTCCAAAGATACCACATACATGAATCATAGGACATAGAAAAATCAAGTTGATACCTACCTAGAACCTTATGCATATTGGAATTTACTTTGCATGCTACCAGAGGAAAAAAAGTTCTCAACTCTCTCACCCAGTTGTGAATCCTGCAAGTTACCATAATGTGGCCTGATAAAATATGCTCACTGGTGCGATCGTACAATGACTACTAGTGGGAGAAACCTAACACTTCTGCTTGGATTTAAAACACACTCCACAGTTTTATAGAGCTTGTGTTTGGTAACAATACCAAAAACCAACAATGGCTGTCTACCAAGGAAGGTCCGAGAATACAGTAATTTGTTCAGTCCCTGAGGGTCGATGCACTAGCTGGGTATACACAAGAATCCTGAAGAAGTAGAAATGGACTTGCCAGCTGGAGAAGGACCTGGTAGGCAAAGAGAATAAGCTTCCTTTTTCCTTGTTTTTCATATTGACTGCCAGCAGATGGTGCGGTGCGGCACAGATTAAAGGTGTATATTCCCACCTCAAAAGATTCGGGTTAATACCGGGTCTTTCTATTTCAAATGGTTTAATCAAGAAAACAAATCCCTCCCAGGTGGGCTCAGTCAGCTAGTTCCAGATGTTGTCAAGTTGACCACCAAGAGTTACCAGCACAGCCAGCTTGCCATTAAAGAAAGGAGCTGAAGCTTGCTAAAGAAGAGGGAGGCCATCTGGGTAGTGCAAGCAAACTCTTCACAAAGAAGTATAGGAAGCCGAGGAAAGCTGGGAGTGGGAGACGTGACTTTCCGCAGGGAAAAGCACACCAATTGGTTGTCCAGCGCCAAATGGTCAGGCACGAAAAAATGGAAGCAGCATGATGTGGATGAAGCAGGTTAATAACCAATAATAAAAAAAAAGAAGGTCATTGTGGTGATTTGAAAGAAAATAGTCCCCGTAGGCCCATAGGGAGTAGTGCTATTAGGAAGTGTGGCTTTGTTGGAGTAGGTGTAGCCTTATTGAAGGAAGGGTATCAATGGGGGCAGGCTTTGAGGACTCAGATGCTCAAGGCAGGCCCAGTATAGCAGTCTCTTTCTGCTGGTTGTGGATTCAGATGTAGAACTCTCAGCTCCTTCTGCAGGATCACGTCTGCCTGTGCACCACCATGCCTCCTGCCATGATGACAAAGGGCTAAACCTCTGAACTGTAAGACAGCCTTAATTAAATGTTTTCCTTTGTAAGAGTTGCCATGGTCATGGAGTCCCTTCACAGCAATAGAAAGCCTAACTAAGACAGACATACATTTGAAGCAGAGTGGAAAGGGGCATGTGGGAGGGCCTAGAGAGAGTAGAATGAATAGAGAAAGGTAATTATATTATAATCTCAAAAAAATTTAAAAAGGAAAAGGAAAAAAGAAAGAGAGAGAAGGTGACGATTATCAGATGACTCTAAGAGCCTAATAGCCATGGCAGCATTGCTTTGTTTGTGTTCCTGTCCACAGCTGCAGGTCTACCTGAAAAATCACAGGAAAGGAGTCTACAACAGAGGGCCTCTGAAAGACTCTACCCAGCAGGGTATCAAAACAGATGCTGAGACTCACAGTCAAACTTTGGGCAGAGTGCAGGGAATCTTATGAAAGAAGGAGGAAATGAAAGACCTGGAGGGGACAGGAATGCCACAAGGAGAGCAACAGAACCAAACATCTAGGGACAGAGGTCTATTCTGAGACCGATACTCCAACCAAGTACCATACATAGAAATAACCTAGAACTCATGCACAGATGTAGCTCGTGGCAGCTCAGTGTCCAAGTGGGTTCCCTAGCAATGGGAACAGGAACTGTCTCTGACATGAACTCATTGGCTAGCTCTTTGATCACCTCCCCCTGAGGGGGGAGAAGTCTTACCAGGCCACAGAGGAAGACAATGCAGCCACTCCTGATGAGACCTGATAGACTAGGGTCAAATGGAAGGGGAGGAGGACCACCCTTCGGTGGATGGGAGGGGGGAGGGGGCATGGGAGAAGAGAAAGGAGGAAAAGTGACATGGGGGAGGATGAGGGAGTGGGCTACAGCTGGGATACAAAATGAATAAATTGTAATTAATAAAAAAATAAATTAATTAAAAACAAACAAAGAAAATTTACAAGCTTGCTCCCTCTGAAGAGACTCAATGATAATATCTTTTGCCTAGTGTAGTTCATAACAAATCATTCAAGAATAAATTATTGGGTGCTTTTTTTTTTTCAGGAAAACATACATAAGCAATGACTATAAAGGATTTATTTGGAATATTTTATATCATCTTAAGTGTTAATTTCTGTAAGCTTTGTTGGCCTTTTTATCTTCTGAACACTTGCTCTCACCTAATTAGAAATGCCTTAAGATGGGGTCAAACAAGCTAATAAAGTTAACTGTTCAGCTGAGGACACTATGTCTAGACAAGGTAGACTCAGAAGGAACCTTTCCTTTCGAATCCTAGCTAGGTTCCTCTACTACATTACAAACTGTGTTCCCCAACTCTTTGTTGGATTTCCATTAAATGAGAGTAGATTACATTTAAAACAGACCTTCAGATTCATTTTTTTCACTCATGATATGAATTAAATTAAGTGAACACAATTTCATTATAACTATGCTGTGCTTTTTCCTCAATGAAATGGACAAAATCTTGATATCCTAAATAAAGAACTCTCTGTCTATTTTTATTTCAAAAACACTGCCCAAAAACATAAGCTATGAGAAAATATTGACTCCAAATCTGCAGTACACTAGAGCTGAGGGAAGAAAATTATTCAACACAGCTGGACAAAGCACATCTGGCATTTTAGGCATCAGTGAATCAAACACATTAATTTACAAGTACACATCATTCATCCATACTGATTTATTTAATAGCTTCAGTTACAAAGAAGGAAGCAGTGGCTCAGAAAGTAACTGATTGTATATAAAAGCAAAGTTATTGGCATCTCTAAGCTTATCTTATTTTTTTAACTTTTATTAATTACACTTTATTCACTTTGTATCCTCCCCCCATAAGCCTCTTCCTCCTCCCCTCCTAATCCCACTTTCCCTTCCCCTTTTTCACGAATTAACTGATAGGGGAGGTCCTCCTCTCCTTCCTTCTGATCATAGTCTATCAGATCTCATCAGGACCGGCTGCATTGTCATCTTCTGTGGCCTGGTAAGACTGCTCTCCCCTCAGGGGAAGGTGATCAAAGAGCATCTAAGCTTATCTTCTAGAAGATGTCTTTTTCTTTTCAATCCCCCAAAAATTAATATTCTCCATAGGTCAAGTATTTCGGAAGATTCCAAGAGATTCAAAGACTATGACAAGCAATAAAAAAGAGACATTATAAGAACATATGACCACATGAGTAAAGCTACAAAAATAAAAATAAAAATAGACCAAAAAGTCCTCATCTTATGTCTCCTTTAAACTACAACCTAGTAAGTAAAAAGCAATGTGACACTGTTTGCCAAGCAACAGAAGATGTCACAATCAATACAAAAAAGAGAGTTTCAATCAGAATAGTGGTGACAGATTTATACTCTTTAATAAAAATCATATGCACCTTTGTAGCAGAATGAGCCCAAATTGTTTTTGATCTTATGCTGAAGCTCGGTTGACAAGAGTGTTACCCCAGAATACATAAAGCCCTTGGTTCAAGCCCCAGCACCACTTGAAGCATATGTCTGTAATGCAGTAAAACAGAAGCAAAGGCTGCATGCTCAGAAGGTGAAGGTCATTGTCAGTTCCACAGCAAGTTGCAGGCCAGCCTGTGATACATGAGACAATGTCTCAAAATCAATAACAACTGTCAGAAGCTATGCCCATAAATGTCTCACTGACATTAATTCCTAAACATGGAATGAGGAAAGCTCATGTCAACACCGCCCTATAGAAAGATCTACAGACAAGTAAGAAATGCTGAGAGTGTGATAAATATTCTTCCCCAGGGAAAATCGCATCAAGTGGTTATCCAAAACCAATTGATTAGCCCTGAAAATATATACATACAAGTAACAGTTAATACAAAAAGAGTCCATGAATTTGAAAGACAACAAGGAAGGGTATATGGAAGGGTTTGGATGGAGGAAAAGAAATGGAGAATTGATGTAATTATAATCTTAAAAAATAAAATAATAACTTTAAAATGTTTTTTATGGTTTAACAGCTATAACAGAGATTGCCTGTTGTCCCTACTAACCAGAAGTGAGACCTGAATGGAGAATTTTTAGGTAGCAAGTGATAGAAAGATTGAGTATCTGGGGCTGAGAAGAGGAACCAGTCAATAAAGCACTTGTCACTCAAGTGTGAAGTCCAGTGTTCAGATCCTCAGTATCTATCTAAAACTTCTAGCTGGTGAGATGGCTGCTTGCAGTCCCAGCATCCCTCATTCCCTTATCTCCTCCCTTCCCCTCTCCAAGTCCACTGATAACAGAGGTCCTCCTCCCCTTCCATCTGACCCTAACCTATCAGTTCTCATCAGAACTGGCTGCTTTGTCTTCGTCTGTGGCCTAAAAAAGCTGCTCAGCTATCAGGTTGGCATCTTAAAGGTGCATTAGGCAGACCCTTGTTGTCTACATCTAAATAGGTAAGAAATAAACCTTACTATGTCAAGTCATGATTGTGACCTGTATAGAGTTATTTCCCAAATTCTTATTCCATGCCTCAGAGTGATTTGGAGCAATCGCTCATTTATCACATTTACCTCACTTGGTTGCACAGTAATGGATGAATCATTATGACGTGCAGTACACTGTTTGCAAACAGTGGGAAAGGTGGCAGTGTCTGTTGGTAGCCAAGCAAAGATGGACACTCATAACTTCCTAGTAGGCGTTTGCGTTCTCACAATCTTTGTGAACAGTATGAGTCAAACTTTCGTCAGCGGTGATAAAAATTTATGAATCTAACCTTATATTGTGCTTCATGCCAGATTTAGGAGTTCCCAATGAGTGCTGCCATGAAGCCCACAGCAACACATGAAGTTGTTCTTTTGCAGCATGTTACCGTTATAAAAAGAAAACTGAACCTAAATCATTAATTATGTATATATATTTTCAACTCTTCCATTATATACATTTGACCAAATATTAAGCCATTAAAATTAGGCATTCAAAGTATATTTAGGGGTGTGGGGAAAGCCAAGTAAGTTTATGTGTGAAAATATTTCAAATTTTGGAAATATAAAGAAAAAAAAGAGAGGGAAGAGAAGAGAAGGGAGGCATTTGAAGTAGGAAAAAAGAATAAAGAAGAAGAGAAGGAAGAGAAGAAGGAAAGGAGGGAAAAAGGGTGGCAGGGAGAGAGGGAGGGAGGCAGCAAGAGAGGGAAAGAATAAAGAAGCCAAGTATTAACTTTATAAATATATATATATATACATACATATATATATATATATGACTGAAATTAGAAAGAGAAATTTTAATGTTTCTCTATAGGTGTCAATTTTCAAAATGTAAAATAATGTTAACACATTATTTTTAAGGAATAAAGAAGGCAGGGAATAGTCTAATTTATTTTTCAAAGTTTTTTATATAAACTTAATAAAAATTTTTAAATGCCAGTGCTTAAATCTGTAAGTTTTATTAGAAAAACAGTTACATAAAGCAGCTCATTGTATGCTGTTAGTTAGATAAGTGGGGTGTTGTGACAGCATTTCCCAAAGTTGTCTATAGTCTGTAGGTTTCTTTTTTTTTAATTGTCTGTTTTTTCAAATTAAATTTGATGTTATTTTTCAGAAACCAAAATCTGAGTATGACTTAGAGTGATTAATTTAATAGGTTCTATGTCTAGCTTGTGTCGAATCACAGCTATTAAAACAATAAATACTTTCATTATAATAACTAAAAAGAATATTCTCCCATTTTCAGATTAAGAAAATAAAGGTCAGCGGTGTGTTATTATACTGGGACCGTGAAGAGAACACGGGTCAGTTCTTTGTCTTGTCCTACCCTGCAGGAGCTGCTTCTGTGCGTTTTTCCCAACTTTGCATCACAAGTTAGGTGTGTTACAGTCATTTCAAAAGAAGGTCTCAAGCTTGAGGTCAAGCCCATTCCTGTGTTACTTGTTCCCCGTGTACTGGGAAGTTTTCTTGTTGCTGTGGCTAAACCCCTGGCAAACAGAGTTGAAGGACGGGCAGGTTGTCATGGACCCCGTGTGAAGGCATAGGCCACTACCTTCCCAGTAGTGAAGGCTCGTGGTGAGAGGGTGAGACACTCAGTCACACTGCCTCACAATCGGGAAGCAGAGAGCGAAGAATGTGGCTGCTAAGTTCCCATTACTCTCTTCCTGGTGTTATGCAATCTCAGACTCCAGTCCAGAGGATGGCGCCACACACAATCTGGAGAGGTCTCTACAGTTTAACTCTCTGGAAACTCCCAACAGATCCTTAAACTAGCCAAGCTGTCAACATAGACTAATTATCACATACAGTAAGACAGATACCCAGGATAGCATTGCACAAACACACCTGTATTTTTGGGGGTTTTTTTGTTTTTTTTTTCTGATAGTGCTTAATCAGCCATGATCAGAAGTCCATCAAATAACTTTTTAAACTAATCATCCTCCCCCCCCCCCCACAGGGTAGTAGTGATCTATGTTTGAATTATTAAGGAGCATGTTAAAAGTTCCTAAAACAATGCTTGTATAGCATTGTTCCTCAGGAAATTTGCATACATATTTTGCCAGATAGCTGGGAGAGAAAAGTGCTCTTAAGTCTCCCTCCCAGTCATCACCATAACTTCACTTTTCAGCCTTCTCTGGAAGGTACAACCTTTTCATACTCAAAACATTCGTTCCCTCATTCATGATCTATCATACTCTGTGGGCTCAAGTCACTCTTGTCTTCATCTCTCATTCGAACAATAGGATTCACACAAAGTTTGGCAGCCACATGTTGGAGCTCATTTCTTCATCTGAAAAGGCACAGCTTCATCTCTCAGCCCTAATTCACAATATTCATTTCTTTTAATTCGGAATTGTTCTTTCTCCATGCTCAGAGATTCCTAACTGCCTGCTTGACATTTTCATTTTTTTTTTAAATGTAGCCTTCAGATCAAATTTAGCTAAAATCATATTTATGATGTTTGTTACAAATTCCCTTCCTCGGTGAGGGCCAGTGCTGTTGAATCCTGCCTGGGAGGTTGTCCAAGACAGCTGCCTGGCTGGTCATCTCCTGGTTCTCTCCTAGCTCCAGATTTACAGGCTGCTACAGGATGAGTCAGTTGTCCTGCAAAGCTCCTTGCTCTGTGTTCTAAGGCACAAGTGAAATGAATTATTCATTTTGTTTTGTTTTGTTTTGTTTTTCACTGTCAGCTTTTGTCTTCAGCATTGGCTCAGTCTTACAAAAGCCAGCAACCTCTGTGGCTTCTCCTGGATTTTCCAAGTTGCAAAACCAAGCACCCTGCAAGCATGGCAGCAGGTTAGTCAATTGAACAAAGCTTAATTATGCACTGATAACTTTGAAAATCCTCACACTCTGTTAGGAAATGACTAAGCACATTATCAGGAAATGGAATGATGAAATGTTTCCACATCAAGATAAGCATCTACAGGTGGATTAGCAGAGAATTAGGTTTAGAAAGCTTACTTTAAGTGCAGTTGAATTAATTGTGTTTATTCTTTGAAATCTATTGATTTTTTTCTAAGCCAATATTATTCTACTGTCTACAGTAGGCAATCCAGAAAGTAAAATGATTTGGGGACAAAAAGAAAAATAGAAAAGTTGTTCTAAGTAGGTCAACTTAAAGCTAATCATCACCTTAGAGGCTTCTAGAACTATGTTTCAGCATATCTATTCTTTAATCATTTTATTAATTAACTCCTTGCTTAGAGTGTTGTAATAAATATCATGAGAGATGATTTGATGAAAATATGAATTTATGAAACATGATTGTAGAATTAGGAAACAACAAGGATTTGATATTAAGTAGTACATGACTCCATTACTCCAACTCTAGAAAAACTTAAGATATTCCCATATTTCTTCATAAATAACAGATCCCTCATCTGTAAATTTTAGAATTAGAAAGCTAATTTGTAGGTTACCAAACATAGCAGAGATAATGTACATACAGTGATATCTATAGGTGCTCTTAGTAAATGTAATGTATCATATTATTTATGAAATTAAACAATAAAGAGAGAGAGATAAATATGCCCAATAATGGTGCTGCTTAAGTCATTATATCTTAATTTTTTTCTCCAGTTACTTAGAGTTTCAAAATTATGGAGGACTCTAGATTTTTCATGTATTTGAATATAGCTATGTGCACTTATGCAGAATAAATATTAACTTTTAAAGTAACACTGTTTTATATCATCTTTATATAAAAATGAAAAGCATGGGCATAAAAATTTAAACTATATTCATGTAAAATAATTATATTTTCAATAACAAATTATTTGAGAAGTGTTATTTCATGTGTTTACAAGTATATATAATGTGAGATCAATATGAGACAGTTCAATTGTCATATCTGTTTCTCCCTTCAATCCATTAACATATATTTTTGCCTCAAAATATTAGAAGAAAATTTATTCACACAGAGACATATTGCTGCGAGAACATTATGAGGAGCCCTAAGTGATCTTCAAATCACACTTTGAAACCTCTTGCATTAAGTTATCAAAGATACTGTCTTGGAATAAGCCAATCATATGTGGATATAATAAAGATAGTGATAATATAATGAATATTACTTATCAGATAAGCTTCAACAAATTCTTTTAAGTACTAGCAACTTAGTCTATGGTTAAGGTTAGAATGTGCAAATTAATATGCCAAATGCAAAATATAAGAAAGTGACAAAAATGACAGATTTATGTATAAAAAGGAAAGTTGAAATCAAAGTGAACTATAGACTTTCAAGGGGGGAATGGACACAGTTTGTGAAATAGTCTGAAAAAAAATATAAATAAATGTATTTTAATTTATATTTTTTTATTAATTTGTCTTCAGCGTGTTCATAATGAATGATGTTCTACTGATAGTTTGAAAAGCTGAGGGGTGAATTTGTTTCGGTTTTGGTGCTTGTGTGTGTATGTGTATGTGTGTGTGAACATTGACATTGATTGCACAGTTAGAACTATGGATGCCTCAGGATACCAGGAGCTTAAGTTGCAGAGAGAGGATCTAGCATATGGAAAAAGGCAGTTGACAGAGAAACGCTACAAACCTTCCCCACCTAGGGTACATGTAGAAAACAGGATGCACAAAAATGCCTAGTGATTTCAGGTGGGGTCAGAGCGGAGGTGAGTAGTGGATGGAAATGGGTACTGCACAAATGACCTACAAAAATTTCACAGCTCTCATGGTAGAAAGCAGGTGAGCCTTAAAATTGGCTCACCTTTTTAGATAACTTCCATTTGGGGAAATACTATGCCTTTCTCCTTTTAAATCTAGATTTTGAACAAATTTCTATAGATGAGCACTGTATTTACATTATGTCAATCTTTTCCCTTCCAACTCCACCTACATCCCTCTGTCAACTTCATGACATTGTTTTCTTCAAGTACTTGTGCATATATATATATATATATATGTGTGTGTGTGTGTGTGTGTGTGTGTGTGTGTGTGTATGTGTGTGTGTGTGTGTCTCACGCACAGATAGAGTATTGTTGTTTTCTTTAGAGCTGAGCAGAATTCCATTGTGTACATACACCACATTTTCATCATCCATTTGTCATTTGAAGGACATTGCCTTGCTACTGGGAATGAAGCAGCAATGACCAGGGTTGAGCAAGTATCTCTGAAGTAGGCTATCAAGTCTTTTGGGCATATGCCACGAAGTGGCCTAACTAAAAGCTTTGGTATTACAAAAGGAAGCAATCAGTCCAATGAGATGGAAGCCCATGGAGTAAGAAAAAACCTTTGCCAGATATATATTTGATTGAGGGTTGAGAGCCAGAATACACACTATTAGTTCCTTGTTCTAAGACATAAAAACCTGGCAATTGCAGCAGTAGCTTTTGTTTCCTCAAGTCTCTTTAACATGAGGACACAGGTCACTGAAAACTATCCTAGTTATCCTAACAGCAACCTTACACACACAATTTGAGAAGAACCTATTTCTCTATAGAAAAAAAAAAGACATATCTCATAATGATGAAGACAAGGTAGACATCCTGCCTGTCATATGTGACACACGACATAATTCAACATGACCAGACAAGAATCTTCACTTAGTATTTGAAATGATAAAAACAGATGGCAAGGAGAAGGTGAGAAGTAAAAGACTTTGAGTCCTCAGTAGAATAGCTTGGAACAAGATGGCTAGGGTAAAATATCAAAACAAAATAAATATATTTTCTTGAAATTTGTTAGTAATGTTGTTGCCAATATCTAGTAAAATGAAACAAAAATTGGCAGCAATAATTTGAAACAATAAGAGGCATTTATAATATAATATAGGATAAACATACTAAAATCTACAGTCCTAAAGAAGCTAAACACCAAGGAGGACCCTAGGGAAGAGGCTTATTACTCTTTCAGAATGGCAAATAAGATAGACATAGGAAGTGGGAGAAGACAGGGAACAGGACAGGAGCCAACCACAGAGGGCCTCTGAAAGACTCTAACCAGCAGAATATCGAAGCAGATGCCAAGACTTATAGCCAAACTTTGGATAGAGTGCAGGAAATCTTATGGAAGAAGGGAGAGATAGAAAAACCTGGAGGGGACAGGAGCTCCACAAAGAGACCAACAGAGCCAAAACTTCTGGGCCCAGGGGACCCTGTAAAGATTGGTGCTCCAACCAAGGACCATGCATGGAGAGGACCTAGACCTCAGATATAGCCCATAGGCAGCTCAGTCTCCAAGTGCTTTCCCTAGTAATGGGAGAAAGAGATGTCTCTGGCATAGACTCAGCGGCAGGCTCTTTGATCACTGCCCCCTGGGGGGATGCAGTCTTGCCAGGCCACAGAGGAAGACTATGCAGCCAGTCCTGATGAGACCTGAGAGGATAGAGTCAGATAGTAGGGAGAGGAGGACCTCCCCTATAAGTAGACTAGGAGAGGGGCATAGGGAGAGAAGAGGGATGGAGGGTGGGACTAGGAGGAGATGAGGGATGGGGCTACAGTCAGGATACAAAGTGAATAAATTGTTGTAATAAATAATTTTTAAAATAGAGTGAGTTAACATTGCTCAGGTTAATGTACTGTTGTTGGCAAATTATGTGACTTAGAGACTGGCTTTGGTTAAACACCCAGCCAGGGAAGATGACAGGGGCAGAGAAGATGATGTCTTTGATGAAGAACTCATGAAAGTACCAAAAAAAAAGACTTTTAAGCTTAAAAGTTAAAATTTAACTAGCATTCAAAGTAAGCTAGCAAGAGCAATAAGGAAATCAATGAAGAGACGAAACGGTCAAAGCTAATTGTGAAATCTTTGTGGAGAACAGTTTGGAAAATAAAGATGCTTTAAAAGTTGAGGAAGGTAACAAAAAAGTATTATTGGCATCTTGCTTGTTTTTAATGAGCATGCAAATATTTATTGAACATCTAATATGTTCAGGGTCCTCTTTTAGGGACTTCAAATCAATCAAGCTGGAGATAATGGACTACTGTCATTGAGCCAACTATTTGCTAACAGTTTGGAATGTGATAAGTAGAGAAATAAAAGTTTTTTATGCAATTTAGCATAATAACACTTCTGTATCAAATTATGAAAATATTTTAATGTTCTGTTTAGTTTCTCTTATAATTCGCTGTCTGTTAATTTACCAAAATATTGGGTTGCAATTTTGCAAGCCAATTAAAAATACATAATTTTAAAAAACGTAGAAAATAGTCCTTCTTCACTGACAGTATAAGAGGTACAACTTCATCACCTTCATCTGCTTTATTTCTCAAAGGCACATCATGACATAAGTTCTATTCCTTTCCCTACAGATGATGGATTGAGCTTCTCAAGGAGCACACAGTGAGGAAGTGATGACAAATCTAGAGAACATGAGTTAGGACAACCTGGAGAACACATGAAGATGAGAAAAAAAAAAAAAAAAAGAACAGGAAAAACTGCATGCATTAGCAGAAAAGAGAGTGTTGGCTCAGATGTTGTTTAAATTGGATAAAATGAAACAGGTTAATGTTCCAGAAGTTATTTGGTCCACACAAAATTCATTATGATGATTGGTCAACAAAAATACTAAAAGAAAAAAAATATTAAAACACAAAGGAAGAGGAGTCGAGATAGCTTGTGCTTCAGGGATTCCCCTTTCCCTAAGATCTGATAACCCAAAGTTAGCTAGAGTGGAGACTTCCTCTAGTGCTCACCAAGAGCAGTCACTAAGTCTGACATTGATGCACCCCCACTCTAATTCAGAGTCAGAGATTCCAGCCACAGACATAACAATGACTCAGTCTGACAGATGTCCTTACATTGTTTCATATAGTTGTCACTTGTCGAGTTGGATGAAAGATGTATCTGAACTGTCATATCCTGGACTTTCTGGGGCTCAGTAATGTCTATGGTAATCTGTCTTTCTTTCTGACTCACGCTTGTGTGGAGTACTGTGTGATAAGACCCTCTCAAACCAGTTCTTGGAAGACTGTTTAGGTGTGGACAGAACTGTGGCTGAGGCCTGGGTTAGAGATATTTCCTTGGACAGCTTCTCACTGTGAGGATGCTTTAGAGTGGAGCACAAGGATGCCTGTCTAGGTTCCACACTGTCTCTCTTGAAATCTTCTTGTATTAGACTAAAAACCACGTGTAATAAATAAATCATAAGTAAATAAAAATTTGTTCACCCTTTTTAGACCCAACTTTTATCTGAGGTGAAGAGCTAGAAATTCTGGAGTATAGACAGCATAGCTAATTTCCCAATGAAAAAAAGAATTGCACCAAGGATACCAAGTAACCAATGGCTCTGTCTGCTGCTGGGTTCTTGTCCTTCACCACAGGAGAATGAGGAGATGGAAAGGTGGGAATGGGAAGAGGGAGAGATGAGTGATGGAGAAAGGAAGGAAGGAGGAAGAATTAGAGAAATGGAAGGAAAGGGAGAATAAGGGAGGAGAGAAAAGGAGGAGAAGGGATATAGAAGAAAATATAAGACATACATTCTAGAAGTCTCGAGTAGTATTTTTATCAGAAAGTCCAACATTTTAAGAGTTCTATCTTAACAGGTTGAATAATGGGAAAAGGGGAATATTTAGAATGAAAAAATTAATTTTCAGTATTCCAGAGTTTCCTCTAAGTGCTTTTTAAAATAATGGTTTTATTTAGTGCATGTGTGTGCCTGCGTGCATGAGTACATGCATGCATGTGTGTGTATCTATCTGTGTGTGTATGTGTGTCTGTTTGTATGTGCTATGTAGAAGTCAGAGGACATCTTGACGAAGTCTGTTCATACCTTCCACCTGTTTGGGATCCAACTTAGGTCATCTGGATTGGCAGCAAGCACCTTTAACTACTGAGTCATATTGACATCCCATTTATTCCAGAGCTTTTGAAGATGTGGTTTTATGTCTGCTCTTCTTGTGGAGATGTGAACTCTCTTAAAGGTTCACAGCTTTCTGGATACCATGCTGGCTGTACTAGTTAAGATAATCTTGTTTCTTTAACACAGTTTCTTTATTTCTCTTGTTCTACCTTCATCTATTTGAGGAGTAGTTTACCAACCACCACTGGTACAAACAATACACGGTTATGCTTCCATAAGGTAATTATGTCTCATGAAAATCTGTGAGTGATTTATAAAAATGTATATCACACTATAATCAACTCTTATTACCACATTACTTAGCCTACATTAGTAGGTGTCTGAATATATGTTAATTAACAAACATTGGTTTTTGTTGGAAATTATTGGTTAAGCTATGTATTTAAGAATTATAATAGCAAAAATTCTACATTGCCAACTTCATTTGCATAAGACATAAAAGTAAACGCTTCTCATAATATTTTTATTTTAAATAAAAGCTCAAAAGATTCTAGTAACCCTGGATAACGTTATGAATCTATATCTGATTTTAATTTCTTTTTGAAAATAAAAATATGCATCCAGCTCATTAAAAAGTATTATTACAGTATTGGACAAAACACCAAATCTATTCAAAGTGCTTTCTTGAAATGGTTCTTGTATAATGTATCATCACAGCAGAATTTTATCATTTACATTTATCAATTACCCAAATATTTCCACTTTGCTTCCATAAGTGTGACCAGACATTAATTTCCTGCAGGTTATTTCAAATTTGATAAACCAATGTGAACATGAATGTCTTCCTTAATTTCCCATTTCAACCAGATATTAAAATGTCTCTTTGGTCTAGAATTTAACCATTTGTCAATCTCTGCTTATCAGAACAATCTCAGAATTTAGAAAGTTATCAAGGAGGATTAATCAAACAGCTATCCCAGAGATGTCTGGGATTACTAAGAGAAAGACATTCTTCCAGAGCCTGAGAAGACTTGGAATTTGTTTAATTATTACCAAAGTAGAATCAGAGAATCAGATTTATCAGTGTAGCTAAGAACAACAAAACACAAAAACCTTACACTGAAATGAACTCATTGACGGGTATATGTTAGCTCTCTTGGCTGAGCAATGAGTTGAGCAGCAATGGTATAATAATAATAATAATAAAAAAACCATTTACTGATACATATAGTATAGAGCATACAGCTCTATAGTAGAGGACACAAGCCATAAACTACACTCTTCCTAGAGGCTTATATTTTTTAAACACCCATTTTATTAATGTTCTTAAATGCCTTTACCTCCCTTCCAACCCTCTAACCTTAGATAGGAGATTAGTAGGGAAAGTGGATGTAGACCTCAATGTTTTCTACTTCCTGCTGATAAGGATCTATGGTGATTTACCAAACTCAGTTATCAGGATACCAGCAGAAATATCAAAGCAACAAGAACAACATGCATCAGCAGGAGTGAAGTGATTCTGTAGACATGGGTAGACTCCACCAAAATGGCACAAGCCTGGCAAAGGATCCTAATAAGTACTCTGGAGTGTTTCTTACTGCAAAAACCAGTGATGAATGGGAACCATAGCAATGCAAAAACATAGAGTTGCAGAAATTATTGTCTCACTGTCTATTGGCTTCTATTAAACCCTTCACAAAGTCCACATGAGGATGTTTTGCAGCTCATAAAAACCTGTTCCTCCATACGTGGTCCTTGCTTGTAAATACAGTCTCATAAAAGACCCCTGTGCCCAGATGTATTTGGTCCTTATGGAGCTCCTGTCCTCTCCAGGTTATACTAACTCTCCCTTTTTTCATATGATTCCCTGCACTCTGCCCAAGGTTTGGTTATGAGTCTCGACATCTGCTTTGATACACTGCTAGGAAAAGTCTTTCAGAGGCCCTCTGTGGTAGGCTTCTGTCCTCTTACTTGTTTTCTCCTACTTCCAATGTCCATCCCATTTGTCCTTCTAAGTGAGGATTGATCATCCTAGCCCAGAACCCCAGCTCAGATGTAGCCCATGGTACATGGTGGGTGCCCTAATAAGGGGAACAGGGACTATTTCTGACATGAACTCAATGGTGGCTCTTTGACCCCCTCAACCCACCCCTGAGGGGGGAGCAGCTTTGCTAAGCCAGTCCTGAGATGAACATCACAGCCAGTCCTGAAGATACCTGATAAGCTAGGGTCAGATGGAAGAGGAGGAGACCTCCCCTAACTGTGGACTTGGAAAGGGGCAGGGAGGAGATGAAGGAGGGAGGGTGGGACTGGGAGGGAATGAGGAAGGGGGATACATCTGGAATAAAAAGTTAATAAACTGTAACTAACATTTAAAAAATAAAATAAAATAAAGAAAATTAAAAAAAAAAAACACTCCTCTCATGAGGTAGCTTTTAGCTGACCAACATCATGCACTCTCTCACGGGGGTGGTCTTCCATGGAGGCTGTTTTCCACAAGGGAAAAACATTCCCACATCCCACAGTTGGGACCAAACAAAAACATATCTACATGACACAACTGAGTTTCCAAAGAAACCAGAAACTTCCACTTCATTGCTTGATGGCAGAGCTTGTCCCTACCTATTGAAGTTAATAATAACAGGATCTTGTTGTACTAGCCTCTCTTGCAGCTAGGCAATGGGTTTGTCATGTATGTAAACTGTGACATACAGTCACATACTGACCAGCCAATTTAAGTAACATTTGCTGGTACCTTCCTTAAAGACATTTCTTCCTTAACAAAAGTGGAAAATTGACCTGCACATGACCATTTGATCCTTAGAACTGCTGAACCTACCTGGCAGCCATGAGGAGAAAGTAAAGAGTATCACAGAACACCATCATTTCTAAGTAGCTAATTTAAAATAGTCAAACACTTTCTATATATAACTTTTACCTGTTTTTGTACGTGTGTGTGTGTATGTGTGTTTCTGTGTGTAAATATATTTTGTGTACAGATACATATATGTATATGGGCATGTGTGTGAAGGCCAGAGGACAACATACAACATGGTTCTTCAAGCACAACACATATTATTTTATTATAGTTATTTATTATTATTATTATTTTTAAACAGAGTCTTTCATTGGCCTAGAGCTTCCCAAGTAGGCTAGCTTGGCTGATCTTCCTGACTCTGCCTATCTGTAACTAGACTTACAAGCAGTGGCCAACATGCTTGGCATTTTATAAGTGTGTTCTACAGATCAAACACATGGCTTGAGGCTGGCAAGGCAAACATTTTATATGCTGAGTTATCAACCATCTCTATGCAATCTTCTTATAAGAAAAAAACTAAACTGTTGTTTCAAATTACTTTTAGCTGCACATTTAGTAACTTAGTCATCAAACAAAATACACTTCAAGTAACAGACTATTAAATATATAGAAGATAAAACACACAACAATAGCAAAAACCTTCCAAACAAAGTGTGGTTATTAGCCATCAGGGAAATGCAAATCAAAATGACCTTAAGATTTCACTTTACACCCATCAGAATGGCTAAGATCAAAAACTCAAGAGACAACACATCCTAGAGAGGTTGTGGAGAAAGGGGAACCCTCCTCCACTGCTGCTTGGAATATAAACTGGTACAACCACTCTGGAAAGCAATCTAGTGCTTTTTCAGACAACTAGGAATAGCGCTTCCTCAAGATAGAGCCATACTACTCCTAGGCATATACCCAAAAGAGTCTCAAGTACACAATAAGGACATTTGCTCAACCATGTTTGTAGCAGCCTTATTTGTAATAGCCAGAAGCTGGAAATAGCCCAGATGCCCCTCAGTGGAGGAATGGATGCACAAATTGTGGTATATCTACACAGTGGAATGTTATTCAGCAATTAAAAAAACAAGGAAATCATGAAATTTGCAGGCAAATGGTGGGATCTGGAAAAGATCATCCTGAGTGAGCTATCCCAGAAGCAGATTAGCCTGCTCTTTAATTACCTCCCCCTGAGGGGGAAGCAGCTTTACCAGGCCACAGAAGAAGACAATGCAGCCACTCCTGATGAGACCTAATTGACTAGGAAGGAAAAGAAGACCTCCCCTATCAGTGGACTTGGGGAGGGGCATGCATGCAGAGAGTGGAGAAAGGGAGGGATTGGGACAGAAGGAGGGAGGGAACCAAAGGGGGATACAAAGTGAATAAAGTGTAATTAATAAAGAATTAAAAGAAAAAAAGAAAGTATTCTGCTGGCTCAGGATTTGAACATTTGGTAACACATGTTTGGGGAAAAGGTACAGCCTTGCTGGAGGAAGTATGCCACTCGGGGCAGCATTTCAGAACTCATAGCCTCAACCTGATTCCAGTTCGCTCCCTCTGTTTCATGATCGTGGTTGAAGATGTGATTTACCAATGTTCTCTCCTGCCATGCCTTCCTACCATGACCAACTCCTTCCTCTGGAACTGGCAGTAATCCACAGTGACCTCTTCCTTCTGCACATTGCTTTGCTCATGGCATTTGTCAGAGCAGCAGGAAAATAACAATATACAGAGCAGGCATATAGTGAAGGTTTGAGAAAGTTGCTAAATTTGTAGTTTGGGGAGACATTACAGCTATTGTTTGGTTTGTTGTTAAATTTTTAAACTATTTATTTATTTGTGTGTGTGTGTGTGTGTGTGTGTGTGTGTGTGTGTGTGTGTAAGGGTACACAAGAATGCAGGTGCTTGCAGAGTTAGAGGTATCAGTCTTTTCTGGAGCTGGAATTACAGACAATTGTGAGACTTGGTATTATAACTGAACTTGGGTCCTTTGCAAGAGCAGTACCTGCTCTTAAACTCTAAGCTATCTCTCAAGCTCTGTGCTACAGCTTTTAAAAACAGAAAAAAAAATCAACACATTAAAGTGATGATTAGAGGAATCTAACACAAAGAAGTATATAAACTATACATAGTAGAGGGTGGTAATAGTCAGGGTGAGATTCCAAAGATCATGTGTTCATCCACATAGAGGTCACATGGATAATCATCTTCCTTAAATCACTTTTGACACCCATGGAAACCTTCTAGTTGCTTCTTATTTTTCTGTCTCACTTCCTGCTGCTTTCTCAGTTTGGGAATTTTTGCTGTAATTCCCAACCTTTTGGAAGGCTTGGGATGGGGGACAGTAGGAAGGTACGGAACCCTGCTATTAGTGTTAAAGTCTGGCATTTCCAGATAGTTTCTTGGTATACGATGACAATCTCCCTTTCTCATCAGGGTTCCTTCTACCACTCATCTTAGAAACCCCAGATCCCCTAAGGAGTATCACATAGCCCGCTGGGAAGATTACAAGCCCAACCCTTTCTTTATAAGAAACCTGTTCAGCAAGCACCTGGGGATTCCTGGATATACCCACCCAATGCTAATTGTGTCTTGGCTTTCAACCAATGACCTTTAACTGTAAGTGGATATTCTCCTTCACCCATGATAATTAGGTACTGCTTTGCCCTCTTATAATAGGACTGTGATACTGTATGTAAATCAAGTATCCCTGGCACCTCCAGCCCCAGCAAATCAAACACATTCACCCTCAAAACTGCTCCCATTACCCAAGGTTTATAATTCCCTGTTTCACACCAAATAAGCAGGGACCAGCGTCATCTATTTATCACACCTTCTGAGGTTCTCGGGAAGGAAGGGCTCTCCTCCTCCCTGAAGGCTGCCTAGAGCTTCTGGACCTTTCCAAACTCACTCCACCCACCCACCCCCCAGATGCTGAGACTCATAACCAAACTTTGGGCAGAGTGCAGGGAATCCTATAAAAGAAGGGGGAGTTATTAAGACCTGGAGAAGACAGGAGCTCCACAAGGAGAGTAACAGAACTAAAATATGTGGGCACAGGGGTCTTTTCTGAGACTGAGTCTCCATACAAGAACCATGCATGGAGATAACCTACAACCCCTGCTCAGATGTAGCCCATGGCAGCTCAGTATCCAAGTGGGTACCCTAGTAAGGGAAACAGGGACTGCCTCTGACATGAACTCAGTGGCTGGCTCTTTGACCTTCCTTACCCTGAGGGAGGAACAGCCTTGCCAGGCCACAGAGGAGGACATTGCAGCCAGTTCTCATGAGACCTGATAAACTAGGGTCAGATGGAAGGGGAGGTGGACCTCCTCTATCAGTGGACTTGGAGAGGGTCATGGGAGGAGATGAGGGAGGGTGGGATTAGGAGGGCATGAGGAAGGGGGCTACAACTGGGATGCAAAGCAAATAAAATGTAATTAATGTAAAAATATAAAAAACTAATTTAAAAACTGCATAACTCTGTCTTTCAGGCATCTCTGGACTGAGTCTTGCTTCTTTAGCTGGACCCATTATCACCTCTCTCCACCCACACAGCACACAGACACAAGTTTCTTCACTTTGGGTAAATGATAATTTATGTAGCTTGGCGAAAGAGATTAAAGATTTAAACCACAGGCTAGAATTACCCTTGAATTCTCCAGTCACCACACATCTGTTTCACAGAACAGCTTCTCTGCATCTGCTTACCATGTGTACGAAGTTGCTCTACTAACCACACAAGCCCTGGGAAGCCCACCATGGTCTTTGGAGGATCATAATAACTCCCTTGCTCCTGCTCTCTCCTACCTGCAATTTAACTCAGTCTCTAGGTAGTGCCCAGAATTAACTTTTATAAACATAAATCAGATCAAGGCTGTTTCTCATTTGGAATCTCCAAGAGCTTTTCTGCTCCATATGAAAAAAAAGAAAAAGGAAAAAAAGAAAAAGAAAACCTTTTTATGTTGCCTGGTCCTGCTTATCTCCTAAGTAGATCCTTCAATTTCCTTATCAAACCACATTTAGGAATGCATTCTTCATAAATACTAATCCCTAGAGCAGAGGTTCTCAACTGTAGGGGGAACCACCCTTTCATAAGGGTCATATATCAGATATCTTGAATATCAGATATTTACATTGTGATCCATAACAACAGCAAAATGGAAGTTATGAAGCAGCCACAGTGTAATTTTATGGTTGTGGTCACTACAACATGAGAAACTGTATTACAGGGTCACAACATTAGGAAGGTTGAGAAGCACTAGCTTAGCATTATATTAACAAAACTGTCACTGCTGCCCGAATCAACCTTGCTTCCATCATTGATCCATGTTGTGCACTCTTCCTGGTATAACTTCCCCAATATCAGAATACCTTGACCTTTTAGCTCACATATAAGCTCAAAAGGGAGTGATGCTGACCATGAGGATGACAGCTGACTGCCTCCTGTCCTCCCTGTTCATTTCCTACCCTGTTTAACTTGATGTGTGTACTGGTAAAAATAACCCCTCCCAAATCCTTTTCCCTAAGGCTGGTTGAACATGACAATAAACAACCTTAGGATATTAAAGAATAGCAAGAGTAGTAGGTAGAAGGCCAACCAATATCCTACCAGCTGCATCCCTGCAAAATCACTCTTCGGAAATTGGCCAAGTTTCTTTATAATCACAGAACTTGTCAAGTGATCCAATACAGCATAGCAGTAAAGTGACACAGAAAATAATAGTCTTCAACTTGAAATCCCTAAGATCGAAAGAAGGTAGTTTATCTAACACCACAGGATAACAGTAAGCCTCACTCACAGACACTGCTCTCCCCAGGTTTGGACAAATTCCATCAGTAATTTACCACCTGTGTGCACATTGGTAAATTATCTAGTCTGGCCAAGTCTTCGGTATTTCTTTTAGAATTTGAAGCATAGATAGCTACATGGGTAGGTAGGTACAGCTATATAGAGATATATTCAAAGACAAATAAGATACATATATAGATATATACCTTCCTTAAAAGGTATTTTAAGCCTGGTAATTAAAATTTAATCAACAGAAGGTAACCATTGAGATGGTTCAGTGGCACCTGCTTCCAAGACTGAGTTCGATAATTAGGTTGAAGAGCAGAACCAACCTCTGTAAATTGTTCTCTGGCTTCCATGCATACACCATGGAACACAAATACATATAAAATAAACAAAAATAAATGGAAAATTAGATGTTATGTTGCAAATAGATTTTTCAACAACTATAATTAGAATTAAAGCCATTGATGGACAAGAAATATGATGGTTCTTTACCCAATAAGTTTTAAAACATTTTCTTGAAGATTGTATGTCTGAAGTAGATAGTCAGAACACCAAAGAGGGTATTTCATGTAATAGTGAAGAGCTACAAATTATGATTTATATGAAATATGGCATAAATATCAATTATAAAGTAATATAATTTCATAATGTAAATAAATCAACGATGCAAAAGCTATCTTGTCAAAATAGGAAGAAAGATGTAGAATAAGGAGCAGAATAAATGTATATCACACCAGCATGAAATTACCTCAGTGGCTCATTTAATTTAAGCAGAAGTCTGCGCTTTATCCTCCATTTTATGGACATTTATGGCTTCACATTGGGGCCCCATGCTGGCTCTTCAGCTTATAAGCAGACAGGTAGCCCAATGCCTCTACAAACTGACTTCTCTAAGCACACAGAACAGCAAATATGGGATGTGATACAATAACCTTAAAAAACAGACATTGATCTATCAAAGAGATGTTCAAGTGAGAATCTTCCAAATGAAATTTTCAAATTTCTATTATTATAATTGTATTCTAGTAATATAACAAAGATGTTATGGAAAGGTTCTTGTTCAATGTGTGTGGTATTTTTGAAACTTTTTGGCAGAATTTTCCAATTTAAAATTACATATCGATACTACCAAAAATAAAATGAGCAAAGGTTATGAGGAAATTTAAGTGTTAATGCAATAAGTTGCTTATCATTCACCAAACTATGCCAAGTGTTCAGTTAAGTCATTTACAGAATTATATGCTGTCAATGAATAAGTAAGAGTAGGAAAAGATTACCTGTTTCAAAATTTCATTACATCAGAGGAGTTTGATACCTTCAGTTTTTACATTACAAATTTCAGTAGGAAATGGTTACAAGTCTGCATGCTTAACAGTCTTTCTACTAGGAAAATACAATGATATCAATTTCTAAAAATTTATCCTAACTTACTAGTAATTTCTACATCTCTTTTAGCTTCTATGGGAATGAAATTTATGTTTCCAAGAAATAAAATACTGTTAAATTTTAAGAATTGATATAAAAAAAATCCAAATGTGAAGGTAAATGTAAGAGATCTACTATGGGCACTCAGAGATATAAAGCTCTATAGGCAAGCTATAGAAAATGGGGGCCAAAAATGACATTTCCTGTACAAATACACATTATTTACTTCTTTCTCATTTATTTTAAAGTAATGTGAAATTGAGGAAACAAGTTTCAAAATAACTCAAAGGCAATGAAAATGAAAGTGATAAATATGCACATAAGAATATTGGCAGTACCTTTAAAAATAAGAGTCAAAAGAGCTTCAGTTTATATTTTTAGGAATATATCAAACAAAAAAATATGACATCAGCACTTGGAAAGGCAAAGGTAGGCAGATCCCTGTGAGTTCAAGGCCAGCCTGGTTTACAAAACAAGTCCAGGAGAGCCAAGGCCATACAGAGAAACCCTGTCTCAAAAAACAAAAGAAAAAAAAAAAGACATCAATTCAAATCTCTCTCTCTTTTCTATTTTAAAACATTTAACCCAGGATGGCAAGGTGGCTCAGCAAGCAAAGATGTTCGCTGTCAAATCAGACAACCTGAGTTCAATTTCAAGGGGACTACAAGGTAAAAGGAGAGAATCAATATCATCAAGTAGGACCCCTGACTTCTGTGTCATGCACACATGGTTCCTCACACACAAAATGAACAAATGCACAAAACATAATAAAATATAAACTGAAGTGCTTCTCCTAGAAAAATTAGTAATGAAAATTTTTATTAAAGATCATATATATATGTGTATGTATGTACACACATACATACATACACTCAATCAAAAATAAAAAAATAAGAAAAAGGGCTATGAATTTGAAGGGAAATGGTGTAATTATAATCTCAAAAATAAAAGTTTAAAAAGATATTCCTGGCTTTAAAATATACCCACTTTTAATAAACTATTTCCAATGATTTTAAGTTTGATAAATAGTGATATTTTCCAACACATACATATTCAAGCGTTCACGCACACATATATATGTACACAAAACATATTATCACTAAGTCATACAAATATCTATCAGGCCAACATGCCAACTTTGAAAATGTGCAACCTATCCTAATATTAGAACTTATTAGTATTCTGAAATTCAAGAATATTAGGTGATATTGTCTCCCATAACACTGCCACAAATCCTAAAAAACTGTGATTAATAATATTTATGAGATAATTTTTAAATAATTTGTCTTAATGTGATCTTGAAAATAATGTTTATGGTTGCTGCAAATTTAGTGTTAAAACTTAGTTACTGAAAATTGCATGAAAAGAGAAATGAAAATGAAATTTAAATGTATAAAAATGCAGATAGTCCTGGGGCTGTTTGTATGCTAACAGCATAAAATTCCAAAAGTGAGTTAGCAGCAATCTCACTTTTGAAAAAAAAAAAAAAAAACATAATTCCTTTTGTGTCTTGTATGTTATTTTTGCTTGATCACAAGATAAATGTGACTTACTTTATTAAGGAGAACCCAAACCAAGACAATGCTTATTTAAAAAAAATAGAATTGTTGAGTAATTTCACAGGAAAAAATAACTGCACATTACATCTTCAAGACAATTATATAATGTAATGCTTTTCATACATCTAAAATCTCTCCTTTGTAGCCTTCAAATTGTCAAAATTAATAACTTTAAAGTCAAAAATAATCTGAATGGTACAGTCAATATAAATCATTCTGTGGGGGAGCTGAATAATAGAACTGAATTCCAAAATACCGTGGGGCTTCCCCCCCCCCAATCTATAGGGACACTTTCTTTTCTCCAAATCTAAAGTAATTGGTACTTCCACATATTTTTGCATAATTTGAGTGAAATGCCTTGGTTTTAACATTAAAGAGGCTAATAGACATTTCCATTTTTTATAAAAACGTTTTCTTATTTATTTCAGAATATTAAATTTGGATTAATGAAGGATGGTTCTAGACACTTGTTATAGCCTAGAGCCTTAAGGGATTCATGCACACTTCATAAACATTATTTTGCAGGTGAATGGATATTGTCTTAAAGACTGCAAAGTAAACCTTGGCTCTTCCGTATATGAGGATATCTGTGGTCACCATCCATGGACATGTCCTTCCTTACCAGGAACATAAAGCATTTTTTCCAACTCAAAGTAAGTACTCTATATAGTTTCCTATCTACATCATAGCCAATTCCATTTATCCCATGAATTAAATTTCACAACCCTGTTTCCTTCCCAACTCTCCTCCCACCTGAACCAACATAATAATTTTTAATATAACCTTGAAACCCAGCAATGATCTTTAGCATATTTGACAATTAATTCTTCAGGCTTTGAGCTATTACTTTCTCAACAGATGTCAAGAGAGAACTAAAGAATGCCACATATTCTATGAAAGAAAGATTACTCTTGCACATGGACCTGGCTGCCCAGTCAATTAAGCAGATATCTACATAGACAATTATTTACAAAAACTTTGCAATGGTTCACTATTCTCAGGCAAAATGCTAATATCCAAGCAGAGAATCTGTTTTATTTTTGTTTTCTTTTAATTAATTTATTTTTATTAATTTTTATTTTTTAATTTTTTATTAATTACACTTTATTCATTTTGTATCCCCCCATAAGCCCCTCCCTCCTCCCATCCGGATCCCACCCTCCCTACCCTTTCTGCATGCATGCCCCTCCCCAAGTCCACTGATAGGGGAGGTCCTCCTCTCCTTTCTGATCTTCCTCTATCAGTTCTCATCAAAAGTGGCTGCATTGTCCTCTACCATGGCCTGGTAAGGCTGCTCCCCCCTCAGGGGGAGGTGATCAATGAGCAGGCCAATCAGATTATGTCAGAGGCAGTCCCTCTTCCCATTACTATGTAACCCACTTGGACACTGAACTGCCATGGGCTACATCTGTGCAGGGGTTCTAGGTTATCTCCATGAATAGTCCTTGGTTAGAGTATGAGTCTCTGGGAAGTTCCCTGTGTTCAAATTATCTTGTTCTGTTGCTCTCCTTGTGGAGTTCCCATCCCCTCCAGCTCTTACTATTTCCCTCAAGCTTCTGTAAAGCAAAGGACACCATCATCAAAACAAAGCGACTGCCTACAGATTGGGAAAGAATCATCACCAACCCTTTATCTGACAGAGGACTCATATCCAATATATATAAAGAACTAAACAAGCTGAAAAGCAGCAAACCAAGTAATCCACTTAAAAAATGGGGAACAGAGCTAAACAGAGAATTCTCTGTAGAGGAATATTGAATGGCAGAGAAGCACTTAAAGAAATGCTCAACCTCATTAGCCATTAAGGAAATGCAAATCAAAACAACACTGAGATTTCACCTTACACCCATCAGAATGGCCAAGATGAAAAACTCAAGGGACAACACATGCTGGAGAGGTTGTGGAGAAAGGGGAACCCTTCTCCACTGCTGGTGGGAATGTACACTTGTACAACCACTTTGGAAATCAATATGGCGCTTTTTCAGACAACTAGGAATAGCGCTTCCTCAAGATCCAGCCATACTGCTCCTAGGCATATACCCAAAAGAGGCTCAAGTACACAAAAAGGACATTTGCTCAACCATGTTTGTAGCAGCTTTATTTGTAATAGCCAGAAGCTGGAAACAGCTCAGATACCCCTCAACTGAAGAATGGATGCAGAAACTGTGGTACATCTATACAATGGAGTATTACTCAGCAATGAAAAATAAGAAAACCATGAAATTTGCAGGTAAATGGTGGGACCTGGAAAGGATCATCCTGAGTGAGTTGTCCCAGAGCAAAAAGACACTCATGGTATATACTCACTCATATAAACATACAACATAGAATAAACCCACTAAAATCTGTACATCTAAACAAACTAAGCAAAAGAGAGGACCCTAACTAAAATGTTCAATCCCCATCCTGAAAGGCAAAGAGGATGGACATCAGAAGAAAAAGAAAATAGGAAACAACCTCGGAACCTGCTACAGAGGGCCTCTGAAAGCCTCTGCAGTATAGACTGTCAAAGCAGATGCTGAGCCTGATGGCCAGCTGATGGGCAGAGTGAATGGAATTAATTTTTATTTTTTATATTAATCACAGGTTATTTACTTTGTATCCCAGCTGTAGCCCCCTTCTTCATTTCCTCCCAATCCCACACTTCCTCCCTCATCTCCTCCCTGCCCCTTTCCAGGTCCACTGCTAGGGGAGTTCCTCCTCCCCTTCCATCTGACCCTAGCTTGTCCAGTATCTTCAGGAATGGCTGCCATGTCCTCCTCTGTGGCCTAACATGACTGTTCCTCCCTCGGGGGTAGGAGGAGTTCAAAGAGCCTGCTATTGAGTTGATGTCAGAAATAGTTCCTGTTCCCCTTGTTAGGGAAACCCTCTTAGATACTGAGCTACCATGGGTTACACCTGAGCAGGGATTCTAGATTATATCCATACATGGTCCTTGGTTGGAGAAACAGTCTCATAGAGGACCCCTGTGCCCTGCTATATTTTGTCCTTGTGGAGCTCCTCTCCTCTCCAGGTCATACTAACTCCCCCTTTTATCTTATGATTCCCTGCACTCTGCTGAAGGTTTGGTTATGAGTCTCCACATCTGCTTTAATACACTGCTAGGTAGAAACTGGAAACAACCTATATGTCCATCAATGGAGGAATTGATGCAGAAATTGTGGTACTTTTACACAATGGAACACTACTCAGCAATTAAAAACAAGGAAATCATGAAATCTGCAGGCAAACAGTGGGATCTAGAAAATATCATTTTGAGTGAGGTATCCCAGGAGACACATGGTATATACTCATTTATATAGACCTATGAGATAGGATAAACATACTGAAATATGTGCACCTAAAGAAGATAAACAAGAAAGAGGACCCGGAGTAAGATGATCTGTCCTCACTTAGACAAAGACAAATGGGATAGACATGGGAAGTAGGAGAAAACAAGTAACAGGAAAGAATCTTACTGCAGAGGGCCTCTGAAAGACTCTACCTAGCAATTAATTTATTTCTTATCAATTACTGTTTATTCACTGTGTATCCCAGCTGCAGTTCCCTCTTTCATCCCCTTCCTATTCAGCCCTTCCTCCTTCTTCTCTTCCCATGCCCCTCCCTCAGTCCATTAATAAGGGAGGTCCTCCTCCCCTTCCATCTGACCCTAGCCTCTCAGGTCTTATCAGGACTGGCTCAAGCAGAGAATTTGATACATGCCATTTTCCAATCTCCACTGAGCAAACAAACATTTGACGACTCTCTCTCTCTCTCTCTCTCTCTCTGAAAAACTGACTTTTGATGGTAGAACTTGCAAAAGTTCCAGGTAGCTCATTATCCACAGAAGAAAGAATTCTACAAATGTTCACACAGAGACTGTGAGGTGCAGATGTTGTTAATGTATTTCACTTTCCTATCCTTTCACTGGAGGAAGGAAAGGAGTGCCCTACACCCCAAAGGCGCAAGTCCCTTTATGGTTCCTCTCTATTGAGTGATTCTGACACGTTCAAACGTCCTTCAAAAGACCTATTTTAAAACTTACTAGTCATTTTTAATTTTTTACGTTTCATCCACACTTCATCTCTGGATTTAATAGTGAAACTCTAAGTTTAAACATAAGAGCCCCAACAAGAGAACACTTTTCAGAGTGACTTGCAATTACTGAAGGGTTGGACTTGTCTCTTGTTAAAAATAAGAGCACACTGCACAGTGCTCAGAAAAGCCCGAGTGTGGTGTCTGTGACATGGAACTTGCAATGTAGCCCAGAATCTGGGGCAAACAGTCAGAGGAAAGTCTTGGTTCATTGGTTTATTCCTTCATTTCTGCTGGGTTTTTTAAATATATTTTTAGTGGGAAAGACTAAAAAGACCCAATTTTTCATCACCTTATTTAAACACTATCCTAGTCTTACCCAGGAAATTTGATTCATTCTATATGAACATTACTGCACAAAATATTTATGTATTCAGGATATAAGATTTTCTCCATTGTCAAATGAAAAGGGGTTTGATTTGAAAATATAGTGCAGAGGAAGGAAGAAAACACCATTAAGATGAAATTTATTTCAAAATAACCAAATGATCAAAGGCTTATTTTTATTTCCTCAAGAGAAATATATATATTCGTACACACCTGCTCTAAACCCAAAACAAATGAATCCCTTGAGACTCATTTTCCTTTATATTAAATCTTCAATGTTAAAACCAAAGCCAAAGTACTGAACTTCGTAATCACTGGGGACTCGGATATTTGGAGACTCAGTTTAAAGGGTGAAAGAAAGATTAAAACAGACTTAAATTGACACTTGATAAAAGGCTGCATTTGTGATAGTGAGACTGTGATGAAAGTTAAAAAGGGCAACTGAAGTCACAGAAGGCGACCTCAGGAGGACAAGGGAACAAGACACCACCCAGCAACACAGGACAGTTAACTTTCAGGGGACGCAGTGGAGGACAGCAGAGGAAGTATGTAATCAAACAGGCATGGAGACAGGAATAATCAGTTTCTGCATGAAGGGTTTATCTGTGGTAAAGAGACAGGACTAAAGGAAAAACTAAACTGGAAAGTCAAAAGATAAGAAAATACGCCCAGCACATTAAATTAAGACTTAAGACAATGTCTAGAGAACAGCCCCAAGCCTAATGACTGAGTGTACGGTGGGAGTGAGCTCATGTGCCAGGGTTCAACTGAAGGAGAAACAAGGCGGAGCCCATAGACGACTTGCCATGGCCAATGTGTTCCTAGCGCCTTCAACTGTCTTTTACAAGCACACCTGAGAGGCCCCAGCCTCCTCGCAGCACACTTTAACAGGCTGCTGATCACTGCGGGCATGAGTGAGGGCTCTCCACAGCAGCCACTGTAGTGTTTGCCAGGCAGGTGTGCCAGGAACAGAGTGGCTGGCTCTGGTGATGGCAGAAGTGGAGGAGTGTAAGGAACTCACAAAGCATCTGCCAATATAGATACTCGCCAGGTACATCTTAGGTCCTTCAATTTATTTTAATGATTTAAAAAATGGAACTTGAGTAATCAAATGTGTGTTCCTTATTGTTATTATGTATTCACGTCAGTCATTCAGAAATCAGAATCTAATTCACGAGAAGTTTTAAGAATCACTTAAGAGTTCTGGGCAGGGAGAGGCAAAATAAAAACGGAAGCTAACTCGGTTAGAAAAAAGAAAATGAAAGAAGTTATTACTGCCTTGATGACAAAAGAGAAAAGTATTAGCAGGCAACGGGGAGAGCTGAAGCATGGGCACGAGCTGTCTTTTCAGGCTTGTAGTCATGGAAGAAGGGAAGTCACTGCTGGAAATGCTGGTCCAGACCCAGAAAGAATGGTAGACAAACCAACAAGCTCTATAGCGCCTGTGCTATATCCTTCCGCCGTGTGTTTTCATCTGTCAGTCAGCTGTTGAGGAAACCCACGGATGTGCAGCTAACACATACCCATCTTCCAGGTCACAGAAGAAAATGGAACGGAGAGCAGGTTCGTGGGTAGAAGGCACAACTCAAATGGCATCGTGGGCACACAGATCAACTGTGCCTAGAAACACATTTTTGTGGCCATGGATATAACACTATTCCCATCTAATTTCCCCATATGGTACAGTCTCCAAGTTATGAGAGACAGCTCATAAGCGGTAGAAAACGCAGTTACTAAGATACATACAGCACTCACCAGTGCAATGCTTTATGTCCCCAAACAAAACAAAGCAAATGTCATTAACCGGAGCAAACCGAAAGCACACACCAGGTAACCACCTTCTGCTTGCTTCTAAATACTCGGAAATTTTAAGGTTGATATTGGAGAGCGTATTCTAGAACAGCACCTGTTCACATTCAGAACTTACCTTATCTAGAAGAAAGCTTCTTGAACACTAAAAACTGGATAAGTAACTGCAAAATAGAGTGTCTTTGCAATTTATTTTGGACCTCTTGCTATGGTGTTATTTCACAGAAAAATGGGCCAGAAGAGATAAGGAACTACAACAGATTTTCTAGTACTCAGTTTGTTTTCTTGATTATCGTATTCAAACGACGGCCATAAAAATATTGTTTTGCCATGAATCCTAAACCACAATCATATTTTTTTTTTTTTTTGTCTCAGCAAGGGCTGGTTCCCTGAGGATTCCGTAGGTTGATTTTAAAATAGAGCTTTGCTCATGTTCAGCTAATGCAGATCCTGTGTTACTTTTATTGTTGTTTTCACAGCTGAGTCTGTTT
This sequence comes from Psammomys obesus, assembly GCF_907164565.1. Taxonomy (NCBI): domain Eukaryota; kingdom Metazoa; phylum Chordata; class Mammalia; order Rodentia; family Muridae; genus Psammomys; species Psammomys obesus. The sequence goes on from NW_026596073.1 coordinate 20,633,801, forward strand.
GAATTGTAAGAAGTAGATATACGTACGGTTTGGCGTGGGTGGTCCTATCTGACCCCAAAGCAATTATTTCCTCCTCATAATATCCCTCTCTCGTTAAAAATGATGCATTCCTTTCTTCTTGATTAACTGCACTGTATAGACTTTTACTACATTTTTTTCTCTGAAAATGGCTTTCTTTTATTGAGTTGATGATAAAATATCACAAAATAATGATTCAGTGAACACAAGAGGCTTGCAGACTTATCTGTACTATTAAGAGAGGATCAAATTTTATAACATAAAAACATCGTATATTTAAAGTGAAAATCACTGACAGAAAAGGTAGAGGAATTCTCAAAAGTGAATCAAGGTTTCTGTTTCAGGTGATAAGGATGAAGGCAAAGAAAGGACAGATCTGGGAAATGCCGGCTGCACTGCAAGTGTAACAAGAGGCATGCCACATGGGAAACCATACTCTGTATTCCATGGAGAAATAAATTAAAATTCTTCAACAAAACAAAATCAACGGAACAAAAGAGGCGAGCCCTGACTGTGGTGGACAGTCAGAAAACAGAACTGCTGTTTTCCATGGAAGCCTTTGTGTTGCTTCTCTAACACTTCAGTTGGTGAAAGGAAATCAAGCTGTGAGGACTTACTGCCACTCCAGTGAGCCCTGGGGGACTTGTCACAAATTTGGAACCTGAGTGGCCTCAAGCCTCACAGTGCTGGTCGTCAGAAGTGACAGAAATCAAAGGGATCAACGGGGAAAGCAGAACATTAGTTACGTGGAACTGAACACCAACAAATTTTCAACTGTGGGGTGAACTTCAAGCCACCTTTTTGGTTTCACATTAGAGCAAATGACTAAATAATTTCTTACAAGCATGTACTGTATACTTAGGATTTTTCAACAACTATAAGTATTTTGTAGCTATTCACACACAATTCTGAACTTACTCTTACCTGGAAGAAAAGTTCTTTAAACACTTAAAATTGGATAAGTGACTACAAAACAGAGTGGTATTACAAGTCCTTTTAGACAATTCTACATGGCATCGTTTTACTAAAAATTACCCTAAAAGAATAATGAGGTTCAAGGACTTTAGCTCCTGGTTCCTGAATACTGCTGAAAATGGTTGCCTATTCCAAAAGTAGATTATATATAGTAGAGTTGACTCCAACTTCACAATGTGCGTCATGTTCCAGATTGTAGCACTTTCCTAAAAAAATTTAGTGTACACTGTCTGAACTTTGCACATATGTATCTCAGTTGAAATATTTACATAAATACACATTATCTTACTCTAAATCAGTGTTTCTTACTTACTTGAGGCCCATGGATTGCAATCAACTGAACTGTTTGATCAAAATCAAAATTCTTCACTTACATACCTGGGCAATTCACAGGCATGGTACTGCTCCAAAAGGATTGCTGTGAAGTGCTCCAGTATTCTCACTAACAAGACTATGACTATGTCTGATGATGCTGATACCTAGGGTGGACTTCAGAAACAAAATGAAGCTTTGGGGAAAGACTACTTTGAATAATTCAGCTAGAACAAAAGACTATCTAATATGAATCAACTGTAATAACTAATTTTAACTTAATAATTCACTACCATCTCCAAACTCCACTTTCTGTTTAAGGTTTTTTTTATTAAAAATAAGCTCTAAAATTGTTATACTTGTGTATGTTTTCTTTCTATAGGATAGAAAATTCTAAATATAAAGGTCTAATATCTTTTTCAAAGATTCTAATATTCTAAATGACCTTACTCTTTCAAATTTCATAATCAACCAGGAACAAATATTAATATTCAGCAAATAACTTTATTAACTCTTATTTAAACAACTCTTCCTACAAACACAAATTATACAAAATAAGCTATAGTGAATTTTTATCAACTTAATCAAACCTTTATTAAGTATCAAACTATATAAAGACTAAAGTGGGAAAATCTGAATAAACAGATATGAGTGGTCAAAGTCATGAGTATATGATAATAGTTATATTTCCTAAGTTTAAAAATAATTTAAATTATAGTTATTCAAGGACCATTATCTGCATTCAGTATAACAAATAGCAACTTTCCTTTATATAAACAATGAAGAGAAAAGAGAACAAAAGAGAAATAAGCACAACATCAAAAAATTAAAACAGCTATAAATCTTAAAAGTACTACAAAAAAAGTACATATTTGACTGAAGGACAAAAGAGGTCAGGAACTCTTCTTGTCCCCATTCTTCATTCTTCCTGAATGAGGAAGTCAAAGAGATCAGCAAAGCTGAGCTCAGTATTCACCCTCATGGAGACCCTGAGTGCATGATGACCACAACAGGAGGATGCCTCGGCTAGTGAAGAAAGGTTCTCAAAGGAAAATCACTATGTGAGGAGTCAGGGAACTAAAATTGAAGAGACAACCATACAGGACAGCTACAGACATGGGACAAAGATGTATGTCCCTACAAGAGGGCATCCCAGTAGAGCCTGTGAGCCAGGAGGACATCTGTACAGAGCAAGAAAAGTAAGAGCAATGAAGATCAGTTCCCTGCAGAGCAGCAGACCAAATAGACAAACATCTGAAGAATAAAGAAAATAATGCTTCACTAGCAAAAGAGAAACTTTCAGACCTGAAAGGAGGAAAATATGGAATGAACGATGTGCTGTTTAGTTTGAATTTGAGGTATGAGTATATGCTTTTGGTTTCAAAGGGAAAACAGGGAGATGCATGTGTGTTTGAGTATGCATTCTCACAGTCTCTCTATTACAAAAGCCCAGGAAAATAGATTCACTAATATAGTAAAAACTACTGACTCTACAATCTTGACCTGTAAAAGTAAAAAGATACTGTGAAAAATAACATGGAGAAAATATAGATGAAAACCTTAGGTGTGAATAACTTTTGAGACACAGCAGGAAAAGAAAAATCTGTGAAAGACATGGTTGATAAGATAATCTTCAAAATCCCACCATAGAAGTCGGGGTTAAGCATGAAGTCCCACCTCTAGATGAGGGGCTATTGACAATTGAGAAAGGAGAGCTCATTTTGTAAAGGTACAGACCCTGGAAGACTGAGAAGGACATGCATCTGAGTGGACACAGCCAGCAAAACAGGATTTTTTTTAAATTTTTATTAATTACAGTTTATTCACTTTGTATCTCCCCTGTAGTTCCCTCCATTCTCCCCTCCCAATCCCACCCTCCCTCCCCCTTCTCCATTCATGCCCCTCCCCAAGTCCACTGATAGGGGAGGTTCTCCTCTCCTTTCTTCTGATCCTAGTCTATCAGGTCTCATCAGGACTGGCTGCATTGTCTTCCTCTATGGCCTGGTTAGGCTGCACATCCCTGAGGGGGAAGTGATAAAAGAGCAGGCCAATCAGTTGTCAGAGACAGTCCCTGCTCCCATTACTAAAGGACCCACTTGGACACTGAGCTGCCACGGGCTACATCTATGCAGGGGTTCTAGTTTATCTCTGTGAATGGTCCTTGGTTGGAGTATCAGTCTCAGAAAAGACCCCTGTGCCCAGATTTTTTGGTTCTGTTGCTCTCCTTGTGGAGCTCCTGTCTTCTTCAGGTCTTACTATTTCCCCCTTCTTTCATAAGATTCTCTGCACTATGCCCAAATTTTGGCTATAAGTCTCAGATAAGATTTCATAGATTAAAAAAAAATACAAAGTTGGGACTGCATGGGAAGAATATGTATCTAGAAAGAGTTGGGAGAGGGATGATAAATATGCTCAAGTACATTGTATGAAATTCTCAAAGAATTTATAAAGGTGGATATTAGACATACAATATAGGATAAACATAATAAAATCTGTACATCTAAAGAAGCTAAACAAGAAGGAGGACACTGGGTAAGATGATTAATCCTCATTCAGAAAAGCAAATGGGATAGACATTGCAAGAGAGAGAAAACAGGAAACAGGACAGGAGCCAACCACAGAGGGCCTTTAAAAGACTCTACACAGCAGCATATCAAAGCAGATACTAAGATTCATAGTCAAACTTTGGGCAGAATGCAGGGAATCTTATGAAAGAACTGGGAGATGAAAGACCTTGAAGGGACAGGAGCTCCACAAGAAGAGCAACAGAACCAATAAAAACTGAGCACAGAGGTATTTTCTGAGACTGATACTCCAATTGAGATAACCTAGGACCCCTGCACAGATGTAGCCCATGGCAGCTAAGTCTCCAAATGGGTTTCCTAGTAAGGGGAACAGGGACTGTCTCTGACATGAACTCAGTGGCTGGCTCTTTGATCACCTCCCCCTGAGGAGGGAGAAGCCTTACTAGGCCACAGAGGAAGACAATGCACTAGTACTGATGAGACCTGATAGGCTAAGATCAGATGGAAAGGGAGGAGGACCTCCTATATCAATGGACTGGGGGAGAGACATGGGAGGAGAAGAGGGAGAGAGCGTGGGATGAGGAGGAGTGGAGAGAGTGGATACAGCTGGGATACAAAATGAACAAATTGTAACAAATAAAAATAAATGAATAAATAGGTGAAACATTTTTTTTACTTAAAATCATTCGTGAATAAGAAAAAATAAACATTTGCTCTAGAAACACTTCCATCAAAAAATGAAAATTCATAGGCTGAGAGAAAATACAAATTTATGACACATGTCTGATTAAGAACTCTTATCCAAAATACACAGAAATAAATCTCAATGAAGTCTCAACTTAAAAATGGGCAGAGGATTTTATGTAGATGCAAATATATGAGAAATAAGTTATTAGATATCAGTAAGGAAATGAACTTGATATTAATGCCTATGAACCTATTAGAATAACCAAAATTCACAATAGTGTTAATACCAAGTGTGGGTGAGGAGAAGGAACAGAAAGAATTTTCAGTCGTTTTTTTTTTGTTTTGTTTTGTTTTGTTTTTTGTTTTTTTTTTTTGTTTGTTTTGGTTTTTTGTTTTGTTTTTTGTAGGATTAGAAATTGGCACCGCCTCCCTGAAAGATGGTTTGGAAGGAAGTTTCTCAAAAGAGTTGCCATAGTCTTTCTAAGGAACTGGAAACTCTCTGTGACACAGACATTTCACATAGGTGTTCAGCAGCTTCATTCATAAGTGTTTCAATTTGGAAGCAACTGAGGTCTCTCAGCAGGCAAGCAGTTAACTCTATTGTGGAAGATATTCATGGACTATTACCCAGTACTGAACATAAATGAACTATGAAGCAATAAAAAGACATGACTGTATAATATACATGCATATACTTAATATTTTTTTCAATGAAATGTATGAATATATTACAAAATGAAAAAAAATTACATCTGAAATGGCTACATTCTGTGTGAATTCAAATTTATGATATTTTAAAGTCGGTAAAACAATAGAGATTGCCAGAGGTCAAGGACTGGAAGGGATTACAAAAAAGTGGACAGCGACGTTACTATGAACAGTGCCATGAACGTGTCCTTCTGTCCTTGACTGAAATCCATGACCCAAACGTTAGCCATGGCCTTTGGATGATTACAGGGAAATATTCTTCCTTTGTGACTGAAGTAGCATCACTCTGCTGGTACAGGGTGTTAACAGGAGGATGTATACGTGGGAGGGCAGGAGTTATAAAAGAAAATCTTTACCATCTTCTCAATTTTGCAGTGAATATTGACTGTCTCTAAACATTACATTCTAGTCATGTATAAAAGTGAAAAATATAAGTACTGCTTTAATAAGATTTTTCACTTTTCTTTACAAAAGAATAGTTACGTATATATTAAAGTTGATAAGAACACTCCATAACTAAAAACAGATAATGGACTTCGTGTTTGATTGTAACTACTCTTTGTTCTAGGCAGGACCTCATTTTAGTTTTGACGTTGGTTTTTGTGTGCTAGCATGGGTTTGATGCTTCAACACGACCTTCTCCAGAGCATGCATCTTTGAAGTTGATATGCCCCAGTCTTCTCTCCTGTACAGATCTTCTTTCCCTATCTTAATGAATAGTTGCAATATTTCGGGCAACATATACATAGATCATGACACCTGATGTTTAATTTATTGACCACTTTTTCTCATCACATATTCACTATATTCTGTTTGATGGATTAAAGTTGGTTATACACTATTTTCCTTTTTTTATGCTCCAGTTTGACCTTACTTGATTGACAAGGATAGAGTGTGTGGCCTTTTTACATGTCTGTGACATACTTTATCACCCCCTTGCTTTATGGAACAGGAGATGACTCAGACCCATCTTGTGATTTTATTTTCTTAACCCTTGAACCAGCCATTTCTTCCAAAGGCCCTGTGGATTATACTTTTAATGTATTATTTTATGATCTCTTGGAAGCCTTGTCTCAAAAAAAGGGTATGTTGGCCATTGTTATAAAAAATATGTCTAAAATCTTTTTTTAAACCAGCAATAAGGTGTTAAACTAAATCATGAAAATAATAATTATGTTTTCTAATATTTAATATGTGAAACAAATCTATGGCAGCACATTGAAAGGATAGTTGTATTCCAAACACACTATGTGAAATATATGCTTTATACACACGTATACATATATATTTCTCATTCTGTAAGGAGACTGACAAAAAAGAATATATGGATAAGCAGAGATAATTGGGGATGATAATAATTATTTCTAGATTTTCTATCTACTGCTTAATTGTACCTTTTGAGTTATTATTTAATAGATACACATTTTAAAAAACAATAATAAAAATTGTGAGAAAAAATTAATCTGAGAATAAGGAGCAGGAAATTTTACATGAACTTTTAAAGAAGTAGACATCTAAAGAACACTTGGCAAAGAAAAAAAAGAACACTTGGCAACGTGTTTTAATGTCACAAAGTTGTTAGCTTGAGCTACACCAACATTCATTTGTATTTTACAGAGCACAAAAATTTTTTTCACCCATACTTTCCTCTACTTTTCATTTTCATCCAATCTTGATGCCCACATGCTGCTGAAAAATGAATAAATAAATAGATAAATAAATAAATAAATGCACGCTGTTTGACATGCAAATTTTACATGGATTTTACTAGCCAAAGCCGCAGAATTTGAGATTGTAGAAATCAGCCTTGTGATCAAAGGTGGTGCTTTTCAAATGACTAAAAGAAGGATTTCCTTAATAAAAAAAAAAAAAGAAAAAAGAAAAAAGAAAAAAAAAACAAGAGTGCAAAAGAAGTGCACTTAAGAAAAAAAAATTAGGTAATGAAACACATAAAGAGATAGCTGCTTCTATCTTTTCAGTGTGCTGTCATAGATCTGTTTCATATATTAAATATTAGAAAGTGTAATTATTACTCTTGTGATCTAGTTTAAGGCCTTTTTCCTTCAGCTCTTTAATGTCATATCTCATTTGGGTTCTCATGTAAGAACAGCCAATAAAACTAACTTACACAGGGCCCATATATTCTGCATAAACTGTCTCATTATGTAATCTCATCCTGTGAAGATGCATTTATTTCACAGATGAAGCAAGAAAGATAGTAGTGTATAGAAGCTTGATAAAGCCTAATAGCTTCTAAATTTTGAAGGTGAAATGTATGAGTTGAACACTCATCCACATTTATACTCTCTGAGACTTATCCCAGACTTCTGGCTTCAATATTCCTTTGTGCCATCCTTCCCCAAGCACATATATCAAGCTTTGACTTCCCTGGATTCTAAATTCCTTTGTCCAGCTGATTAGCACACATCTCCGGCTGAATTCCTAAAAGGTCTGCACAAAGTTGGCACATTCAAAACTGCACTCCATCTTTAAATTTCTGCTCGGATTTGATAGGAGCTCTGTCCTTGCGTTTTCTTAGTCCAAAAGCCTCAGCATCACCCTGGAATCAAATACTTGTTCCAAATCCATGTTCAATCCATGTTCAAGTCCTACAAGCTCTATCCTTAGTGTATTTCCAGAATCTGGTCACATTTTACTGTCTCTGTACCAGTATCCCAATAAAAAACAGATGATCTTTCTCTTCGGTAACTGCAGCACAGTCAGTCATAACTGGCCTACTAGCCCAAAGCCTTATTTCCCCACACTTTATTTACCACCACAATAGCCAGAATTGTTCGTTCTTAAAGATGTTGGCTCATCTGAATACAAACAAAAACCAAACCCCTTACAAGGGCCTAAGAGTGGACTCTACCCCCATTCGCCTCTTAGTGACGCTGGCCAAACACATCAGACACTTGCTCACTGCGGGGGAGGGAGGTTAGCGCCACTGCTTCCTTCACCTGATTCCTGACACTGGTGCAGTTTACTGCTTGACATTGTCAGGGCCCTCTCCAATCGCCAACTTCTTTCCAAGGCCATACTGAAAATGTCTTCACCTCCCGACATGCTCCGTGGCTTCTCCTTGCCTTACTGTTTTCTCTCTACCATCTATAGTCTTTCAAAAATATTTTAAAATCAAATTTTTCCTTTGACAATTTCATATATGTCTATACGCGTTTGGATCATACTTGCCTCCTTCACCCTGTTTTATCCCTCGGATACTGTAATACCCCTACCCTCTCCTCATGTGTCTATATGTATAATGTGTGACAGTGTGTACAATGTATGTATATGCATTAAGTGTGGATGCAAACAGTGCCTGTGTGCAGGCCACAGGACACGTGAGTGTCAGTCTTTGCCCTCCACCTTGTATGAGTTGGAGCTTCATGTCATTTCCTATGTGTGCACTAGTTTAGCGAGCTTTCCCGATCGCCCTGTGCCTGCCTCCTCTCTCATTATAGGAGCACAGGGGATACAGGTGTGTGTTACTAAGTTTGGTTTTATTTGAGTTCCGGGGATCCAAACTCTGCTTCCTGTATTTGCACAGCAAGTGATTTACATACTAAGTAATCCTCCCCCGCTCCCACACTTACAATATTTAAAGACGTTACACAAATAGCTTATTTGCTTGTCCACAATCCATCTTTCCTAAAGTAGAATGCAAATGTCATGAGCAGAGGAACTTACGTTACACTCATCACTGTGACCAAAGTCTAATACTCGAGCTAACAGAATAAATATTACTAATGACATTAATGCATTAATCTAACTTCAAAATATAGTCAGTTTCTCCCAGTCATCCTATCTGCCATGCCTCTTCTTTCATGATGGGCTACTTTTCCCTTGCTTTAATAACCTTTAGATTGATGGTGACAAATTCTTAAACATTATGTCTGTCTACTTGCAATGCAGTCTTTATAGGAACATGCCTATTACCTAAAAGGCCTGAGTCATAATAAAAAAAATATGCTCATTTTTTTTGTTGTTGTATGTTTAAAGACATTTTATATGTGTGTCTGTGGGAATGTGCTGTGCACATGTGACCAGGAGCTAGAAGGTACTGTGGAAATGGAGTTGGAGTTAAAGGTAATTGTAATATAACTGATGTGGGTCCTGGGAATCAAACCTGGATCCTCTGAGAAAAACCTTTTTTTCTGTTAATTGTGATAAACAGTATGACAAAGTGTTCTGGAGAAGACAGAGTTTATTTCAACTTACAGGTTTCTATCCATTATTGAGAGAAGCCAAGGCAGGAACTAAAGCAGAAACCATAAAGGGATGCCACTGGATGGTTTTGCGGCTCATATTCAGCTGCATTTTTTAATACAGCACAGAGCTGCTACCTGCCTAGAAGATGGTACCACTAACAGTGAGCTGGGCTTTCTTACATCAATTAGCAATTTAAAAAAATGCCCTACAGATATACCCACAGAGCAGTTTACTGAAGGCAATTCCTCAGCCAAAAGCACCGCTTCCCAGGTGTGTCAAGTTGACAACCAATATAGCTATCACAAGAAGCAAGTATACTTAGCTGTGAGCCACCTCTTCAGCTCCCTTTATTAAATTCTGATTAGCCATTTTTACAAAGATTCCACTTTGATTTTAAGTTCTTTGCAATACAATAGTCTCAGGGAATAAGGACATATGAGCAAAGGATGAAATTAAAAAAAAAAAGAAAGAATGAAAGAGTTTCCTGGAATTCACAAAAGCATATCCACAAAGATGTTTGCTATTGCACAGAAATTAAAGTTTTTATATCTAGGGACAAAGAGTGTGTTATAAGAATAAAACAGGATTGATCATCTTATCCCGGGTCCTCCTAAAGAAGCTAAACAAGAAGGAGGACCCGAGGTAAGATGATCAATCCTCACTTAGAAAGACAAATTGGATGGACATTGGAAGTAGGAGAAAACAAGAAACAGGACAGGAAAGCCTACCATAGAGGGCCTCTGAACAGGGTGTCAAAGCAGATGCTGAGACACATAACCAAACCTTAGGCAGAGGGCGGGGAATCATATGAAAGAAGGGGGAATTAGTAAGACCTGGAGAGGACAGGAGCTCCACAAAGACCAAATATATCTGGGCACAAGGGTATTTTCTGAGACTGATTCTCCAACCAAGGACCATGAATGGATATAACCTAGAACCCCTGCTCAGATGTAGCCTATGGCAGCTCAGTGTCCAAGCCGGATTCCCTAGTAAGAAGAACAGGGACTGTCTCTGATATGAACTCAGTGGCTCTAATGTAACCTTCCATGGGAATAGCAGCCTAGCTATAATACAAAGAAGGACACTGCAGCCAGTCCTGATGAGACCTAATAAGGTAGGGTCAGATGGAAGGGGAGGTGAACCTCCCTTATCAGTGGACGTAGAGAGGGACAGGGAGGAGATGAGGGAGGAAAAGTGGGATTGGGAGGGAATGATGGAGAGGGCTACAGCTGGGATACAAAGTCAAAAATTGTAATTAATATAAAAAATAAAAATTTAATAAAAAATAATAAAAGAAAAGGTTGAGCCACTTCAAGTAGTTGACATTATCAGTCCTGGTGGAGCACAACACTGATTTTATGAGAAAGCAAGTCAATATCTATCTGGAAAAAGTTGAAAGGACCAAAACCAGCAAATTTTACTTGAGTTAATTTTATCTCAATAAATTGAGCACCTCCAAATGAATATGCAGAAGGGGAAGCTGATTCCAAAATCAGTTAATTTATCTGAGGTTATGAAAAGTTTCAAACCAAGTGCACTCGTACCCATCTCTACCTGATTCTAAGCATGGGAGTCGCCCCTTCTTAGCTGCTCTAGGCCACCTCAACAGTTTTAGGAGCTAGGCCATTCTTTTGTGCATCTGAATATCTTATGTGAGCAAAAGCAAGAAGACTTCCCAGTGTGGCCCAGCGTTTGATTCACATGATAAAGGAAACCCCGAGGTAAACGCCACAATCCTCTCTTTCATAAATTTCAGTTGGTATGAGAGCTGTGTTGCATTAACCTAAAAGTACTAGATGGGTCAGCCTTCTTGTAGGGCAAGGCAGGAAAAGTGATGGGGTCATGAAAGCACCCAGTGTTAGGGATAGAGATATGAGATGCTTACAGCAGCACACAGATGACTGGTGAGGTGGGAACAAGAGGAGGGTAAGCAGTGGAACATCATTTTTTTGTCACTAGATATCAAAACATTAATTTCTCTTCAATAGCAGACATCTTTGTTGTCATACTTTTGTGAATTCTAGGAGTTGAACCTGTTGTATCCCAAGATCCAGAACTCTGTTATTTCACTGAACTTCAAGGAAGCAAAGGGTGAGCCAGGCTATCGGTATTGCTCCACAGACACTAACTTCAGGAAAGAGGGCAGAGGCCATGGATCAGGAGGGTCAGTAAAGGGGAAGACACTAATTGTTTTATGCGTTATGCTTCAAAGCATAATCTGCTGATGTGTGAAAGGTGTAAGAGAAAAAATGAACAAGTGATGTTTTTAAGTCTTCAAAACGTTAATACTATAAATATTCTTGAGAAACACTAGTGATAGGACAAAAGAAGAAAGGAGATTAATGTAATACGGCTTAGAAAAGAAGAAAGAAACAGCAGACAATAACAGAGAAGAAAAACAAACAAACCAAAAAACACTGTTGCCTTCTTTTGTCGACATCTGTGAGAAACGGGTGTCGCTGCCGGTGATGTTAAACATGGCTGAGGACATAGAATGGGAGAGAGATGTGATCAGTAATTCTTCAACACTTTCTAGAAGATCTCTTGATATCCTCCTGGATACTATGTGACATATAAAAGGTGATTATGAAAGGCTGTAAATGCTCACAAACTAAAGAAAAGATGAACAATAATGGAAAATAGATGATATATATAGAAACAGATAATAGAAATATATGATTGAGAGATGAAAGATAGATAGATAGATAGATAGATAGATAGATAGATAGATAGATAGATAGATAGACAGATGAGAGAAGATAAGTAGGTGATAGGTGATAAATAGATAATAAATTGTTAATAAATGGCAGGTGACAGATGTTTTCTATTATAAGAAAACAGACAAATTTATTCAATACATATGCAAATTGTCATCATTTTTCCCTAGTGAAAAAAATAAATAAATCTAATTCTTATATGTTGATATTGGTAAAATACACATATTTCAGTTCTTTGTAATTTTAAAGACCAAACCAAAATGATATACAGAAACACAGTGCTGGCCTTTGAGGTGCCACTCTCTGAAGTTCATGGGCTTATGGTAAATAAGCTCAATGGTTTTAACCATGATAATCACGCCTCGTCATAGTTCTTGTTTCTCTTCACACTCTCATTTTGTGTTAGGAGTCCACCTAGTTCAGTGAACGCATTTTACTCCATTGCTTGAAATGCCCAAGGTAGAACTGTCCTTACCTTCCCTTTTAAATAAGAAATCGAGCACTCAAGAGGCAAACTAACTTTATAGCAGAATGGGAAGTCCCGCACTGTCCCCACCTTCTATGCGGCCCTTACACTTTTTGACCGTTGTTTTGCTGAACTCAGCAGTGGCCTATATTCCTACAGGACTTGGTAAGTTAAGAGCTGACGGTATAACTCAGTTGGTAGAATACTTGCCTAGCATGCATATCCCTGGATTAAATTCCCAGCATTATATGAACCATATAATGCTTGTTGGTGCATGCCTGTAATCCTAGCACTTTAGAGGTAGAGAGAGGAGAATCAAAAGTTCAAGGTCATCCTCTGCTATACAGCAAGCTCTAGGCCAGCATGAGGTACATGAGATTGTATGAATAAATATGTACATACATCAAGAAATAAAATAAATGTTCAAAATCTGATTGATTTGGTCCTTTCAACTACCTTATAAAACTTGAAAATGTATCATTTTTTTTCCTATTTTAGAGATAAAAATATTGAGACCTTGGCAGTTTAAGTGGTCTCCAGCAGTCATTGACACATGGCAAGGCTGAAATTTATCTTTATCAACTCATAGCAATATCATCAGCCTCAAGTCCAGCATACTATAACTTGCCTCATGCTCCTTTCCTTCTCGTTTGTTCTCAAAAACATCAATACTTGTCTTCATACTGCTAAACTACTTGTTGAGGAATTAAAAATTGATGACAAAAGAAAAACACAATGCCTGTCAGTTACCTTAAATAATCATTCCCTCTTTCCCCCTGACATCTCATTAGATTTAAATTATTTGAAAAAGAGGCTTTTGCTGAAAGCATTGCTCCAAGGCCCAGAATTAAGCCATATACTACTGGTTACTATAATTATTTGGGGGAATGTTAAATTCAAGCATTTGAAATCACCCTTTAGCTACAACTAGTTTGTAAAACCAATGCAGGTTTTAGTTTTTCTAGTTCTTTTTTTTTTTTTTTTGACACACATGAAACCAAATGCCAAGATTCCTGCTTTCTTCCAGTGTCCTCCTTTGTTCTCACCTCGGTTTTATCATGAATTCTGGTTTCTATGTGTCTCTGTTGGGGTTCAGGTAGCCTCCTATTATAGAGCCATTCAGATGAGGACATCGCACAGCCTCTGACTACTCTGCCTGTTGTAACATTCATCTACATAATCACAGTAACTCAGTGGCATATGCTTTCAGCAAAAACCATCTTTTGTCAAGGGTAAAACAGGGAAATGTATACTTCTTTTTGAGATGGGGGTTGCTATTTGGATCTAATGAGATGGCAGGGGTAAATGATACTTCTCAATTCAGACATGCATGTGTCCTGTCATTCATCTTTTTAGATGGGATGCCCTGTTGAGTGTGCCTTCTAACACACTCTCTTTAGTTCAGAGATACTGTTCCTCCAAATCTATTGTCAAGGTGAGATTTTCTTCCAAATTGAATCAGTGTGCAGTTCTTTTTATTTATAAGACATTCAGTGCTAAATATGAAGGGGAAACAAAGAGAAGATGACACTAACCAGGAGTTACAAAACATTCAGCAGAGTTTGGTTTTTGCTTTTTGTTTTCTGTTTGTTTGTTTACTTTCTATCTAAGAATATGAGAATAATTAGCAACCTGAAGCCTCCATGTGCCCTTGGCTAACCAAATACAGAAGTAGTTTTGAAAAGATTATAAAGAAAGTGCCACAGGTCCCCACAATTCATTGCTCTTATGCTTCCTGAGGACTGTTTCCTTTCTAGAACAATTCAAATATTGCCATGTCGTCACTCCTGAGTTTTCTGCTGCCCTTTTCAGCGTCTAGTATACAATAAATGCAAATGTGTACTACATCCTTTCTTACACATAGTGTCACTTCTTTCCCATAATAAACCAAGAAGGCTAGAGTCCAGGTACACCCTCTGCCCTGGATCACCAGTACCCAGGCCCCCTTCCCTCCAAGTGAAATGCAGTGAAATAGGAAAAGGAAATGAATAAAACTGTTCAAGACTTAAGAAATGGAAGCAATAAAGAAAACACAGTCTGAGACAATCAGGAGATGGAAAACCCAGGGAAGATAAAAGAAATCACATAGAGTAGCATTAACAACAGAATACCATATGGAAGAGAGAATCTCAAGTGTAGAAGACACAATTGAACAAATCCATACATCAGTCAAAGAAAATATTAAATCTAAAAAGTTCCTGACAAAAATCATCCAAGAAATCTGGGACACTGTAAGAACACCAAATCTAAGAATAATAGGAATAGAAGTAGAAGACTCCCAGATCCAAGGCTCAGAAAATATTTTCAACAAAGTCATAGGAGAAAACTTCCCAACCTAAAAAAGAAATGCCTATAAACATACAAGAAGCTTAGATAATTTCAAATTGATTGGACCAAATAGAAAATCCTCCTGTCACATAATGATCAAAACACTAAATGTACAGAACAAAGAAAGAATATTAAAAGCTATAAAGAAAAAAAGCCAAGTCACATAGAGGCAGACCTATCATGATTATACCTAACTTCTTAACAGAGACTCTAAAAACAAGAAGGACCTAAACAGATATCTTATACATAATAAGAGACCACACATATCAGCCCTGACCACTATACCCAGCAAAACTTTTAATCAACATAGATGGAGAAAACAAGATATTCCAAGAAAAAAAACACAAATATAAACAATATCTATCCCCAAATGTAGTGCTACAGAAGATACTAGAAGGAAAACTCCAACCCAAGGAGGCCAACTATACCCAAGAAAAAATAGGCAAAAATAACCCCACATCAGAAAAAAAAAAAAAAGAAAGAAAGAACAAACATACCACACACATACATTCTACCATCAACAACATAAAAATAATGGCAAGAAACAGTCATTGGTCATTAATATTACTCAACATCAATGGACTCAATTCTCCAAGAAAGAAACACAGACTAACAGAATGGGTGCCAAAAGCAGAACCCATCCAACTTCTTCATTCAAGAAACACACCTCAGCAATAAATTTAGACATTATATCAGAGTAAAGAGCTGGAAAAAGGATTTCCAAGAAAATTAACCAAAGAAACAACCTGTAGCAACCATTCTAATAAAATAGAATTTCAACCAAAATTAATAAAAAGAGATGGGGAAGGACACCTCAAACTCATTAAGAGCAAGATCCACCAAGATGACTTCTCAATTCTGAACATGCCCCAAATACAAGGCCACCCACATTGGGGAATAAAACAAATAAACAAAAGCCCCCCACATTACTAGTGAAAGACTTTAACACTCCACTCTCACCAATGGACAAGTCATTGGGACAGAAACTAAACAGAAAAATAAAGAAACTAACAGATGTCATGAATCAAATAGACCTAACAGATATCTACAGAACATTTCAACCAAACACAAAAGAATGTCCAGTCTTCTCAGCACGTCACAGAACCTTCTCTATAATTGACCACATACTTGGTCACAAAGCAAGCCTTAACGATACAAGAAAATCCAAGTAATGCCTACTATCTTATCAGACTACAATGGATTGAAACTAGGTTTCTGCGACAACAGATATAAGAAAAAACATACAAACTCATGGAAACTGAACAACTCTCTACTCAATGACCACTGGGTCTGGGAAGAAATAAAGAAATTCAAGTCTTTCTAGAATTTAGTGAAAATTAAGGTACAACATATCCAAACTTTTGGGGCACAATGAAAGTAGTGTTAAGAGGAACACTCATAGCACTAAGGGACTTAAAAAAAAAACAAAAACCTAACAACAAAAACCGAAAAGGTCTCATACTAGCAACTTAGAAGCACACCTAAAAGCCATAGTACAAAAAGAAGAAAACACAGCTAACATGAGTAGATGGTAGGAAATAATCAAACTCAAGGCAGAAATCAATAACTTAGAAACAGAACAATACAAAGAATCAATGAAACCAAGAGCTAGTTCTTTAAGAAAATCAACAAGATAGGCATAGCCCTAGCAGAACTAACTAAAAGGCAGAGAGGGAGAGAGAGAGAGAGAATCTAAATTAACAAAATCAGAAATGAAAATGGGTATATAACACCAGAGCCTGCGGAAATCCAAAGAATCATCAGTTCTTACTTTAAAAGCCTGTATTCCACAAAGTTGGAAATATTTAAAGAAAATGGAGAATTTTCTCAATAGATTTCACTTACTAAAGTTAAATTAAGATCAGGTAAACAAATAAAGCTGCTACAAACATGGTTGAGCAAATGTCCTTATTGTGTACTTGAGCCTCTTTTGGATATATGCCTAGGAGTGGTAGAGCTGGATCTTGAGGAAGCGCTATTCCTAGTTGTCTGAGAAAGTGTCAGACTGATTTCCAGAGTGGTTGTACCAGTTTACATACCCACCAGCAGTGGAGGAGGGTTCCCCTTTCTCCACAGCCTTTCCAGCATGTGTTGTCACTCGAGTTTTTAATCTTGGCCACTCTGATGTGTGATTGCTAGAAACAGCCCAGATGCCCCTCAACTGAATAATGGATGCAGAAATTGTGGTAAATCTACACAATGAAATATTACTCACCAACAAAAAATAAGGAAATCATGAAATTTGCAGGTTAATAGTGGGACCTGGAAAGGATCATCCTGAGTGAGCTGTTCCAGAAGCAGAAAGACACACACAGTATATATTCACTCATATAGACATGTAATATAGGATAAACCTACTAAAATCTGTACATCTAAAGAAACTAATCAAGAGAGAGGACCCTGACTAAAATGCTCAATCCCCATCCCGAGAGGCAAAGAGGAAGGACATCAGAAGAAGAAAACAAGAACCAAGCTAGAAACCCACCACGGAGGGCCTCTGAAAGGCTTTGCCCTGCAGACTATCAAAGCAGATGCTGAGACTTATGGCCAACTGTTGGGCAGAGTGCATGGAATCTTATGGAAGAAGTGGGAAATAGTAAAATCTGGAGAGGACAGGAACTCCACAAGGAGAGCAACAGAACCAGAAATTTGAACACAGGGGTCTTCCCAGAGACTCATACTCCAATCAAGTACCAGGCATGGAGATAAGCTAGAACCCCTGTAGCCCATGGCAGTTTAGTGTCCAAGTGGGTTCCATAGTAATGGGAAGAGGGACTGCCTCTGACATAATCTGATTGGCCTGCTCTCTGATCACCTCCCCCTGAGGGGGGGAGCAGCCTTACCAGGCCACAGAAGATGACAGTGCAGCCATTCCTGATGAGATCTGATAGACTAAGATCAGAAGGAAGGAGAGGAGGACCTCCCCTATCAGTGGACTTGGGGAGGAGCATGGGTGAAGAAGGGTATGAGAGGGAGGGAGGGTAGGATTGGGAGGGGAGGCCGGAGGGGCTTATGGGGGATACAAAGTGAATAAAGTGTAATTAATAAAAAAAAATCAGGTAAACAGTTTAAACAACCCTATAAACACTAAGGAAATAGAAGCAATCATCAAAATTATTATGACCAAAACAAAACAAAATGTCAATAATAAAAAAGGGCCAGATTATTTTAGCACAGAATTGTACCAGACCTTCAAAGAAGAGCTAATATCAATACTTCTCAAATTATTTCACAAAATAGAAACAGAAAGAACATTACCAAACTCATTCTATGAAAACACAGTCACACTGATACCTAAACCACACAAAGATTCAACAAAGAAAGAAAATTTCAGAACAATTTCCATCACCAACATTGCTGTTAAAATTCTCAATAAAATACTCTCACAACTAAACCAGAGATATATCAAAAATGTCATCCACCATGATCAAGTAGGCTTCATCCCAGGCATGCAGGAATGGTTCAACATACAAAAATTCATCAATGTTGTACACCATATAAATAAACTGAAATATAAAAACCACATAATCATATCATTATGCTGAAAAAGCCTTTGACAAAATCCAACACTCTTTTGCAATAAAAGTCTTGGATAGATCAGGATACAAGGCCCAAATCGAAACATAGTAAAACCAATACACAGCAGTCCAATAACCAACATCTAATTCAATGGAGAGAAACTGAAATCAAGTCCACCAAATTCAGGAACAAGACAAGGCTGACTCCTTTTTCCACATATCTTCAATACAGTACTTGAAGTTATAGCTATAGAAATAAAACAACTAAATGAGATAAAAAGGATAAAAATTGGAAAGGAAGAAGTCAAAGTATCCCTATTTGCAGATGATATAATAGTATGCATAAGCAAGCCCCAAAATTCTACCAGGATTTCCTTCCGCTGATAAACTTCAGCAAAGTGGCTGAATAGAAAATTAACTCACAAAAATTAGTAGCTCTTCTGTATACATATGACAGACAAGCTGAGAAAGAAATTAGAGGAAAAAAAAAAAAAGCTTCACAAGAGCCATACAAAACACAAAATATCTTGGTGTAACTCTAACTAAGCAAGTGAAAGACCTATATGACAAGAATTTCAAGTTTCTGAAAAAAGAAATTGAAGAAGATATCAGAAAAATCTCTCATGCTTATAGATCGATAGGATTAACACAGTAAAAATGGCTTTATTGCCAAAAGCAATCTATATATTCAATGCAATTTCTATCAAAACATTAACACAATTCTTTGGAGACCTCAAAAGAACAATTCTCACCTTCATATGGAAAAACAAAAAACCCAGAACAGCTAAAATAATCCTATGCAATAAAACAACATCTGGAGGTATCACCATCCTTGACTTCAAGCTATACTACAGAGCAATAGTAATAAAATATGCATGGTAATGGGAAAAAAACAAACAAAAAAACACTGGTAGATCAATCAAATTGAATAGTCAGACATAAACCCACATACCTATAGACACTTGATTTTTGACAAAGAAGCCAAAACCATACAACAGAAAAAAAAAAAAGCGTCTTTAACAAATGGCGCTGGTATAACTAGATGCGTACATGTAGAAAAATGCAAATAGTTCATATTTGTTACCCTGCAGAAATCTCAAGTCCAAGTGGATCAAAGACCTCAACATAAAACCAAAAACACTAACTCTGTTAGAAGAGAAAGTGGGGAAGAGTCTTGACCTCATTTACACAGTAGACAACTTCCTGAATAGAACAAGTAAGAACAGCTCAGAATAAGATCTATGATTAATAAATAGGACCTCATGAAACTAAAAAGCTTCTCTAAGGCAAAAGAGACTGTCAACGGAACAAGACCACAGTCTACAGATTGAGAAAAGATCTTCACTAACCCAACATCTGACAAAGGGATAAATTTCTAAAATATATTAGGAACTCAAGAAATTAAATACCAACAAACCAAATAATCCAATTAAAAATGGAGTCCAGAGCTAAAGCTAGCATTACCAACGTAGGAGTGTTGAATGGCAAAGAAAGATTTAAAGAAATGCTATAAGTCCTTCGTCATCTGGAAAATGCAAATCAAAACAACTCTTTTCATCTTACACTCCTCAGAATGTAAGATCAAGTGACAGCTGACCAGGCTGTGGAGAAAGGGGAGCCCTCCTCCACTGCTGAGGGGAATGCAAACTTGTTTAACCACTTTGGAAATCAATCTGGCAGATTCTCAGAAAACTGGGTAAAGCCTCAAGACCCAGCTTTCTCTCTCCTGGGCATATTCCCAAGAGACGCCCCACCATACAACAAGGACATTTACTTGTCTGTGTTCATCGCAGCTCTAGTCGTAATAACCAGAAAATGGAACAATCCAGATGTCCCTCAACTGAAGAACGGATAAAAAATAAAAATGAAAATTAAAAAAAAAAACCTGTGGCACATTTACACAATGGAATACTACTCAGCTATTAAAAACAAAGAAATCATGAAATTTGCAGGCAGATGGATAGAACTAGAAAAGATTACCCTCTGTGAAGTAACCCAGACCTAGAAAGACGCACGTGGTATATACCCACTTATAAGCAGGTATTAGTCATATAATACAGGATGACCATACTACAATTCACAGACCCCAAATACCTAAGACACAAGGAGGACCCATCGGAGGATGCTTAAATCTCACCCAGAAGGGGAAATTAAAAAGTCAGTGGACTTGGAAAGGGGCAGGGAGGAGCTGAGGGAAAAAGGGTGGGATTGGGAGGGAATAAGGGAGCAGGATATAGCTGGGATACAGAGTTAATAAAATGTAACTTATAATAATAATAATAATAATAATAATAATAATAATAAGTCAGTGGAAGTGGGTGAAGAGAGGAAACAGGATAAGAAAGGGAACAATGAGGGAAATGAAGGTGGGGATCGAATATAGAGTAAGAGGGGGCAAGAAGACATAGGGCTTGCAGAAAGAAGAGCAACCATGGACCAGGGCACCACTTAGACAATCTAGAGACCTACAACATCGTGGGCTCCTGGGAGGTTATGGGGATTACTCTAGCTGAGACCCCTGGTGGTGGGAGTCATGGAGCCTGGAGAGGCCATTCTTTAAGCAGACAGGACTTCTGGTGAAGAGAGAACAGCAACCAACCTTCTAAGACTTCCATCCAGAATTTACCCTGCCTTTGGGATATGGAGAGATTAAGATAGAGCAGAGATCAAGGGAATGCCTGGCCCAACCGGAAACCCACTCGATGCAAGAGGGCCAACCCCTGACACTATTGAAGATACACTACTGTGTTGGTAGATGGGAATCTTGCTTGGCTATTCTCTGAGACACTTTGCCCGACAATGGATCAAAAAAGAAACTGAGACTCACAGCCAATCATTGGGTCTACATAGAGAAACTTGTAGAATAGTGAGGGAGCTCTACAAAAAGACCAACAGTCCCAGTGCCAACTAACCTGAGCCCAGAGGGGCTTCTGGAGACTGAAGCACCAACCAAGGACCAGGCATGGACTAGACCTAGACCCTCAACACATATGCACCCAATGGGCAGCTTAGTGTCCATGTGAGTCTCCCAGAAAGGAGATGGTGGCTGTCTCTGTCATGGTCTCTGTTGGATGCCTTTTTATCACTTCACCCTGGTGTGGCTGCCTTGCCAGGACACTATGAAGAAAGGAAGGAGCACAGTAGTGATGAGACTGTATTGCTGGGGTAGGTTTGTAGGGGGGTGGTTCTCCCCTTTTCTGAGGGGTAGGAGAGAACAGGATTGGGGAATGAGGAAGGGATGGAGGGAAAAGACTGGGAAGAGAGGAGGGAGGGGGCTACAATTGAGATGTAAAGTGAATAACTAAATGAGAGAGCGAGCGATAAAGATGCTAGACAGCTCTCCAATGAAAGTTGAGGATGATCATTGCATGTCTCATTTCCTCTCCAAGCTCCCATTCTCTTGTCTCCTATGTGTCTCAAAAAGAAGGGAGAGTAGGGTACCTCATTCACAACGATTGCTTCTAACTCCCTTTATCTTCCTCTGAATATCATTTCTCTAAAAAGTTGGGTAATAGCTCATTGTGTAAATGTACAGCATTTTTATTATCCCCTCATCCATTGTTAGTCGGGGCTGTTTTCATTTCCTGGCTATTGTGATTAAAACACCAGTCTACATGGATGATCTAATATCTCTGTACTAGGGTACAGAACCTTTTGGATATGTGCCTCAGAATGGCAAATCTATTCCTAGGTTGTCAATGGAACTCCACACCGATTTCTGTAGTAACTACACCAGTTTGCACTGCCATCAAGCATGAGTAGTTCCTCTTTCCTCACAGCGCACCACCACTGGTCATCATTTCTTTTGGGGGATCTTAGACATTCTTACTGGGGTAGAATAGAATTTCAAAATACTTTTAATTTGCATTTCCCTGATTGCTAAGGATGTTGGACATTAAATATATATATATATATATATATATATATATATATATATATATATATA
>NW_026596073.1:20656219-20734307 GCF_907164565.1 Psammomys obesus
ATATATATATATATATATATATATATATATATATATATATATATATATATATATATATTTCTCAACCGTTTGTATTTTCTCTTTTAAGGAATCTGTTTAGAGCTTGCAGCTGTGTCGTGGTATTTACTACATTATACAGCAGCCGAGTTTATATACTAATTGCCATCATTATTGGAGGAGCATGCCTCTGTATTCATTTCGTTACAATGCTTAGCCTCTTACACGGTTTTTAAGAGTGTCTATGTCTGGGGTAGGAGTCTGCACACCCCTGCCCGTGAAGTCCCTGTATTCTGTAGCCTTGATCCTGTATTGGGACGTTATGACTCTAACAAACAAGTAAAGTACTATGACAAGATAAAAAGAAAAAAGAATTATGTTTAGTTACAGGGGTTTGTTGATGTTTAAGGTTTTTGGTTTGGTTTCATTTGGATTGGTTTGTGTGTGTGTGTGTGTGTGTGTGTGTGTGTGTGTGTGTGTGTGTAGCTGACAAATATACTTTACTATTCTACAGAATGTCTTTTCTTCTTTTAATTTTGATTTTTCATATTAGTTACAGTTTATTCACTTTGTATCCCAGCTGTAGCCCCCTCCCAATCCCTTCCTCTGTCCCTCTTCTCTTCCCACGCCCCTCCCTCAGTCCACTGATAGGGGAGGTCTTCCTCCCCTTCCATCTGACCCTAGCCTATCAGGTCTTGTCAGAACTGGATGCATTGTCTTCCTCTATGGTCTTGTAAGGCTGATTTCCCCTCAGGGGGAGGTTTTCAAAGAGCCACCACTTAGTTCATGTCAGAGATTATAGACTGCCTTTTCACATGAAATATAGTGTAATTTACTGAGCAGATGCAATTTACTTGTTAGGTCTTATGTGTCAGTTGATGGTTTTTAGTTCCAGCACTACTATGGTCCTGTTCAGAAAGTTCTTTCTCACTCTAAATTCAAGCATATTTTTTTCTTTCCTCTCTATCAGATTCTAAGTGAGGAAGACCATAACTGAAAACACAAATATTGCATGTTTTTTTTCATATGTAGATATAAGCTTTGCATCTTTACATGTGTATTTTTCATTTGCAATACCCCCCAGAAACTATGAAAATAGTAAGGGACTACACTAGCACTTTTTTTTAATTTTTATTTTTTTTAATATTAGTTACAGTTTGTTAACATTGTACCCCTGCTGTATCCCACTCCCTCTTTACCTCCCAATCCTTCCCTCTCACCCTCATCTTCTCCCTGACCCTTTTCAAGTCCACTGATAAGGAAGAACCTCCTCCCCTTACATCTGATACTGGTTTATCAGGTGTCTTCAGGACTAGCTGCAAAGTCCTCCTCTGTGGCCTAGCAAGGCTGCTCCTCCCAGGAGGTGCGGGGGAGGTCAAAGAGTCCACCATCGAGTTCATGTCAGAAATAGTCTGTGTTCCCCTTATTAGGGTACTCACTTGGATACTGAATTACCAAGGGCTACATCTGAGAAGAAGCTCTAGGTTGCATCCATATATGGTCCTTGTTTGGAGAAACAGTCTCATAAAAGACCCCTGTGCCCAGATATATTTTGTCCTTGTAGGACTCCTGTCCTCTCCAGGTCATATTAACTGCCCCCCTCCTTTTATTTTGGTTCCCTGCATTCTGCCGGAGGTTTGGTTATGAGTCTTAATATGTTTTGAAACATGCTAGGTAGAGTCTTTCAGAGGCCCTCTATGGTAGACTCCTGTCCTGTTACTTGTTTGCTCCTACATCCAATGTCCATCCCATTTGTCTTTCTAAGTGAGGATTGATCATCATACCCTGGGTCTTCTTTCTTGTTTATCTTCTTTAGGTGGATAGATTTCAGTATACTTATCCTATCTTATAGGACTATATGAGTATGTACCATGTGTGTTTTTCTGCTTTTGGGATACCTCACTCAGGATGATTGTTTCTAGGTTCCATCATTTGCCTGCAAATTTCATGATTTCCTTGTTTTTAATTGCTAAGTAGTATTCCATTGTGTAAAAGTACCACAATTTCTGTATCCATTCCTCAACTGAGGGACATCTGGGTTGTTTCCAGGTTCTGGCTATTACGAATAAAGCTGTACACTAGCACTTCTTTCAAGTAAGGAAAGAAAGAGCACAATGATATAAAATGAGGACAGGTAAATAATGGAACAAGATGCATTAAATAGGAAATGGGGTGAGAGGGAAGTGGAAGGGGAATACCCGAGCAATGATAACAAACATTATCCTTTTGAAAAAAGTCACATGAAAAACTACTGCTTCAGTAGATTCTGAAAACATATGCATATAGATATATAAAAATATTTAAATGAAGCTACCTTATAACAGGCAGCAATGGCTATACTAGATGCCTTACCCTAACAAAAAGCCCAATGATGGAAATGGGTTACTTCTTTTGGAGTTGTTGGCTGGTGGCCTCCCATGGACCCTTAAATATTACAGTTCTTAATTGCTCTTGGTTATCCTCCAGAACGTCACATTAAGGTTATCTTACTAAAGACAGTACACACTTGATTCAGAGGATACAGAGAGAGAGAGTAAATTCATATTGAAGGAGAAAAATAATCATTGGTCTCACTCAGCTATGATCTGTCAAACTACAATAATTATTGCCTGACAGAATAAGCATGCTGGGGCAATAGTGGCATGGAGATCACTGGAGTAAGAAACCAACCATTTTGTATTTAAGAATCAATAAACAAGATGAAATCCATACTTGGAACTGTTATTAAGGACAAAAGTACATGGCTAAATGGGCCATGAGTCCTACGAGACGGCATTTTACTTTTACTTTGTTAAAGAGGTATACTAGTAATCTGACTCCTAATGACATCATTATACTCATAAATTAGTGCATCTCTCAAATGTCAACTGACATGCCTCTTTCTTCACTACGTCGTTATTAACATGGAGGCCAAGGATTGATCATGGTACAAAGAATAAGATACTGTGGAGCGCTAAACTCTAAATAGGACATTTCTAATCACTCCCCTCATTCCAAAGTTCAGGAATCATTTCAGAAGAAGGTATGAAATATTGTAAAGCCAGTGGACATGGATGGATACGATAAAATAATGTTTTTCAGAAATAACAGTTTCATACATGAGCTCACAACCATCACAGCTATGATGGCATGCACAAAACTTTTGCAAACTCAAGCCAGATTAAATATCATCCTGAAAGAGGTCATTAAACCCCACCCTTAAGTAAGGCACTATTGGTAGCTGATAATTTCTAGCAGCAGGAGAATCACCTGTCATTAAGAATGTGGTACCTGATGGGCTGGAGAGATGGCTCAGAGGTTAAGAGCACTTACTGCTCTTCCAGAGGTCCTGAGTTCAATTCCCAACAACCACATGGTGGCTAACCATCTATAATGAGATATAGTGCCCTCTTCTGGCATGCAGGCAGAACACTGTATATGTAATAAATAAGTAACTCTTAAAAAAAAAAAAAAAAAAAAACTCTACATAAACAAATGCCCCTCAACTGAAGAATGGATACAGAAATTGTGGTACATCTACACAATGGAATATTTCTCAGCAATGAAAAACAAGGAAATCATGAAATTTGAAGGTAAATGGTGAGAACTGGAAAGGATCATCCTGAGTGAGCTATCCCAGAAGCAGAAAGACACACATGGTATATACTCACTCATATAGCCATATAATATAGGATAAACCTACTAAAATCTGTACATCTAAAGAAACTAATCAAGAGGGAAGACTCTGACCAAAATGGTCAATCCCCATCCCGAAAGGCAAAGAGGAAGGACATCAGAAGAAGAAGAAAACAGGAAACAAGTTAGAAACCCACCACGGAGGGCCTCTGAAAAGCTCTGCCCTGCAGACTATCAAAGCAGATGCTGAGACTTATGGCCAACTCTTGGACAGAGTGCATGGAATCTTATGAAAGAAGTGGGAAATAGTAAGATCTGGAGAGGACAGGAACTCGACAAGGAGAGTAACAGAACCAGAAATTTGAACACAGGGGTCTTTCAAGAGACTCATACTCCAACCAAGTGCCATGCATGGAGATAACCTAGAACCCCTGCACAGATGTAGCCCATGGCAATTCAGTGTTCAAGTGGGTTCCATAGTAATGGGAAGAGGGACTGCCTCTGACATAAACTGATTGGCCTGCTCTTTGATCACTCCCCCTGAGAGGAGAGCAGCCTTACCAAGCCACAGAAGATGACAGTGCAGCTACTCCTAATGAGATCTGATAGACTAGGATAAGAAGGAAGGAAAGGAAGATCTCCCCTATCAGTAGACTTGGGGAGGAGCATGCATGGAGAAGGGGGAGGGAAGATGGGATTAGGAGGTGATGAGGGAGGGGTTTATAGGGGGATACAAAGTGAATAAAGTGTAATTAACAAAAATTAAAATAAAAAATAATGTGGTCCCTGAAGTCCTGAAACTGAAAAGCTCTAGTAAAGCAAAGGACACTGTAAGCAGAACAAAACGACAGCCTACAGACTGGAAAAGCTAGATCTTCACCAACCATATATCCCAAAGAGGGCTAATATCCAGAATATATAAAGAACTCAAGAAATTAGACACCAACAAACCAAATAATCCAATTAAAAAAATGGAGTACAGAACTAAACAGAGAATTCTCCCTAGAGGGGTATAGAATGGCAGAGAAACACTTAAAGAAATGTTCAATGTCCTTAGTCATCAGGGAGATGCAAATCAAAACGACTCTGAAATTTCACCTTACACCCATCAGAATGGCTAAGATCAAAAACTCAAGTGACAACACATGCTGGAGAGTTTGTGGAGAAAGGGGAACACTCTCCATTGCTGGTGGGAGTGCAAACTTGTACCACCACTTTTGAAATCAATCTGGTGCTTCCTCAGACAATTAGAAATAGTGCTACCTCAAGATCCAGCTATACCACTGCTAGTCATATATCCAAAAGATGCTCAAGTGTACAACGAGGACATTTGCTCAACCATGTTCGTAGCAGCTTTATTTGTAATAAGCAGAATCTGGAAACAACCCAGGTGTCCCTCAACTGAGGAATGGATGCAGAAATTATCATATACCTACACAATAGAATACTACTCAGCTATTAAAAACAAGGAAACCATGAAATTTACAGGCAAATGAATGGAACTAGAAAACATCATCGTGAGTGAGGTAACCCAGAAACAGAAAGACACTCATTGTATATATTCACTTATAAGCAGATATTAGCTGTATAATATAGAATAACCATACTAAAAGCTACAGACATAAAGAAGGTAAACAACAAGTAGGACCCTAGGGAAGAGGCTTAAATCTCATTTCAGAATGTCAAACAAGATAGACACCAGAAGCAATAGAAAACAGGGGACAGGATGGGAGCCTACTATAGAGGGTCCTCTGAAAGGCTACCCCCAACATGGGATAGAAGCAGATGCTTAAACTCACTGCCAAACTTTGGGCAGAGTGCAGGGAGTCTTAAGGAAGAAAGGGGGATAGAGGGACATGGAGTGGAGAGGAACCCCACAAGGAGACCAACAAAGCTAAAAACCTGTCCCCAGGGGGTCCTGCAGAGTCTGTTGCACCAATCAATTACTATGCTTGGAGAAGACCTATACTCCCTGCTCAGATGTAGTCCATGGGCAGCTCAGTCTCCTTGTGAGTCTCCGAGTAAGGAGAGCAGGGGTGGCCTCTGTCATGAACTAGATTGCCTCTGTTTGATCACTTGCCCCTTGCAAATGAGGCCTTGCCAGGCCACATAAGAAGAGGATTCAAGCTGTCCTGGTGAGACTTGATAAGCTAGAGGCAGATGGCAGAGGAGAACTCACCATTTAAGTGGATGAGGGGAAGGGGATAGAGGAAAGAGGGAGGGAGGGTGAGACTGGGAGGAGTTGAGGGAGGGGGCTTCAGTTGAGATGTATAATGAATAAATTGTAAAAAAAAAATATTTTACAAGAACAACTGGGGAAGTTTCAAAGAGTGAGGACTGCTGAGGGAGGGAGATGGAGGTTTCTTCAGAGATGTGGCCAATCTCTGCGGTGTAGCCCTGTGGACTAATAGGACCCAATGAGAAGATGAGTAGGATAGAGGATGGGGAAAGGAAACAGGAAGTTGGGAAGAGGATGTGGTTGAGGCTCTGGGAGGAGTTCGAGATGAGGTGATGAGGACAGATTTTATCTAAATCTGTTGTATTAGTGTAGTAAATTTAAAATATATATATATATATATATGTAGATAAAAGGAGTGTGGTCCCTGCTAGTAAAACACACTTCCATGTCCATGAATGGCCACACATTTACGATTATATATCCAGTAGTGCTTTGACTAGATAGGTCATTTAAAAAAAATAGAAACACCAAGTTGGATGGGATTGGAATAGGAGGTGGATCTGGGAAGAGTTGTGAGAGGGGTGAATATCATCAAGGTACATTGTATGAAATGCTCAAAGAATTATAAAGAAGTATATATTATAAATAAATAATATATACCTTTAATAATTCTAAAAGAATGGTGAGTATGGAGACAGCACCATTTGAAGACACCTTCTTTGGACACTTGTACTCCATCACTACTGAACATTATCCATTCAGGCATTCACTCCCCCGTGTAAGGAGCTTTGGAAGTTGTCTGCTTTTGAAGTAGGAAGGTCATCTAATGTCACTCTGGCCAGGACTTCCTACCCAATCTCCTGTTCTCTGATATCTCAGGACCAATGTTTTCAGAGGGTGTGATACATGGCCTCCAAGTTCCTAGAAAGGAGAACATTCCTTGGGGTTTATCCCTCACTTATTTCACCTTATGTTAATTAAGAAGTAGTAGTTTAATTATTAGAATAAAATTCACAAAGGATAGAAGGATGGATAGAAATAGATGGTCAGATGAATATAAGGATAAATATGGAGATGGGTGAATGAATATACAGATAAAACAAAACAAGATAAAGTGGCATAATGTTTTTTTTTTTAATATATACATTTAATGTCACAGACAACAAAGTACCGGACTAGAATTACATTCTATTCTCCAGTTACCATTCCATCTACCTTGCCAAAAGTAGATTATATGTGAACAGGGAATGAAGGGTAAGTTTGCAGGATGATAATGACTCTTAAAAAGAAAGAGGATAAATACTACCAGAGCAAGGCATGTTTGCTTACTTCCTTCTTCCCCACAGCCACAAACAGCCCACACTTGCCTGAAGAGAAAGAACATAGCACATAAAGAGACCTACAAAAGCTGTCGGTATTACGCACTGCAAACATCACATAAATAAGTCAACAAGCGCCATGCCAGGGAACAACAGACATCATTGTCTTTTATAGATTCCTTGTGCCCTGTGAGTGTGTGTTTAACTGATGTTGTCAACGGTGGGGAACTAGGAGTATTGGAATAAGTCGTGTGCTCAAAGAAAAGCTATGGCAATTCTGCTTATTTCGTGACTTGGTGATCTGGATGTAAAATGGGCAGAAGAAAAGAGCTTCTATCCAGACAAAGGCATATGGGGGCACTAGAGTGGTTGTGTTGTCTAGGATTGTAAGCATTTGGTTGATATTGTGTGCTAATTAAGATGTGCACCGACTTCTTTCATTGGCTTGTTTGTGTCTGAGACAGTCTCTGTGTGCAGCCAAAGTTTCCCAATTGCTGAAATTACAGGCTATAATCACAATGGCCAGATGATTTTTCTATTTTCTTCCCCATCCCCCAACATAAACTGATGTTTTTTCTTTCTTGTTGTATAGTTTAAAGACAAACTAATTTGCTGTCTTTACAGAAACTTTAGTCCTAATAGTTCATAATGAAAACAGCAATATAAACATGCACGTATGCGTGGATGACAAGATATATTGCTGTGTGCTTGTGTGTACATGTGTTTGCAGGGCATTTGAGTATTGATATGCACAGCTAGAGGGTTTACTCTTCATCTTTATTTTTGATCCCATCATTTACATTACAAAAAAGTTAAAATTGGCACAGGTTTCAGAAATACAGATTTGTTCATAGTAGTCTGCAAAGAAACAATATTCTTGCTCCAACTAAAATCTTACATTTTGAAATATCATTGATCTTCTGGATTACAGCCAGGCAATTACCATTCACAAATATTTCAAGTGGGCAAAGTGAAGTGATAGCCATTGGTCCAGAATGTGGAACTGTAGCAATTAGATTTTGCAAGTCTACTTTTCTGCCTTTTTTGAAAGTATAATCGTTTCTGTATTTTGATCACTGTTGTCAACCTTGCTGAGGCCTGAGACAAAGATAGGTAAGTGGCTCCCTCTGGTGATGCCTCTATTATTAGTATTTTTATCTACAACCACGAAAAACAGTTTATCAAGAAACAGTATGGAGATTATCTCTAAGCCTGTATCACTGGGAATATCTCTGGGGATGTATTTCCACATGGAATCAGACAAGGGTTGAAGTCGTTATTCAAGTTTGTTATTTGTTTGTTTGTTTTGTTTTGTTTTTAATTTGAGAGACAGAGGAGAGCCCCTCTGCCCTTTGGGATTTTTGTCGTTGTTGCTGTTCATTTACACCAAATAACTGGTAAGTTTTAAAAGCAATCGTTTTCACTAAACCCTGCCAGGCACCACCTCCTTGTTACAGAATTCACTAATGCCCTACAAAAGTACTTAAGTTCTTCTAATGGACCTCAATGCAGCCATCAGTCACTAGCCCAGTTGACCTGTGGACTACAGAGCAGCAGTTCAGAGCAAATGTTGGGTCATGAAACGTCTGTTCACAAAACAGAACGCTCTCGAGTAGACTCCGCAAATGTCAATGGTAGAAGGTGCCGGCCTGGTCTCCTCCCATGGCTGAAATAAACAGCTGTCTCTCACAGCCATTCCTTCTAGGAAAGCCCTGCTATAAGCAGCCGGTGTTCAAAACTTAAGGAACATAAGGGAATTTCCAGACACCTCGGCCAGTTACCACAGCCTCACGTCACAGTAATTAGGCTAAGGCAGTCTGCAGGCTCTCCAGTGCTGATCTTGTTTTCTTTCCAGTCAAGAGACAGCATTTCTTCCCTCAGATATCTCTGTAAAGCACAGCAGAGCCCCCATCACAGCCAGAATGTTAATGCATTATCACTCTGTACACTGAGAAAACAAGTGACCATATGTGGCCTAGGCCAGCGGAGCTGTAACTGTGAAGAACAATGGCTCTGAGTCAACAACAGAATTAAACTACTCCCTCTTGTGAAGCTCTTCTGAATATTTTAAGTGTTGCCTTGAAAGTGTGGGATTATGTGCAAGCATAAACATTAGCTTAATGTAATTTTTTTTTTGGTACAGAGTATGCCAATTTCAAAATCAGAATTGAAATGCAAAAAAAAAATGACTTCAGGATAAACTTAATTTTTTCAATGTATGATTAAACATTGAAGAAATGTGCTTTCTTTATAATAAAAGTTGCTCTGTAATTAAGAGATTCGAGCATGTATAGAATATGATGTGGCTTAGTTTAAAGATTTTACAAAGGCGCCTATTAAACACTCCCTGGCAAGTCTATGACTCAAATGTTTTCACATTCTAATGCTTACAGAGTTTTTGAATTTTTTCAAGCTGCCAATTTCATCATTTCTAAAGGCTTCATCTTTCTTTCTAAGTGTAAGTGAAATAACAACAGCATCAGGCAAAACAGAGTACGGAAAACACTAGATTTTAAAGAGTTTCAGGAAAAAGAAGAGGAAGAGGAGAAGGAGGAAGAGAAGCAGCAACAATTTTAGATGTTGGGTTTCTTTCTTATTTTTGCTTTCCCAACTGTGCCTGGCATCATATCTGACTTGGTACATAGGGAAGAGATAAAGACCTAGGGTAAAAGACTGCTGAGCCAATAGTTCAAGACCAGCCTGCACAACAGAAGGGGAGCCTATCTAGAAATACATAAATAAATCGCTACTACTAAATGAGCAGAATGTGTTTCTTTTACACAAGAGGAGAGTAATAATGTCAATGTGAACCCTTGTAAATAAATTTTACATACTAAAGGAGGTGCTACACTGCCTGATTTCATTTAGTTCCACAGTAGCCCTGTGAGGCTGGTGTTATAGATTCTGTTTCACAAATAGAAAATGTAGAGCCAAGAAAGTTGAAAACTACATCGACTCCTGCCTTTTATTACCCACCAGACAGCAGTGCCGCCTACAGAGGTACACTGAGCAGCGGAGCAACCTTGTTTTTCCCTTAGCCTTAGCTCATCCTTTCAGTCTTATTTCTCATGCCCTGATTCCTCAGTCTCCAGTCCTCCCCTGGGATTCTGCTTTGGACCCTATCTAGGTCTGTGAAGCAATTCTGCTAGAAACCACAGGGCTTGACCCTAGGTTTGATATCCTTGGAAATGGCCTCTGTTGAAACTGACCTTCCTGGCCTTTCCCATCAAACCTCTATTCTCTGCTTCTTAAATTATCCATAGCATGGAGGAGGGAAATGTTTGTGTAAACTTTTTTTTATGCTGTAGTGTCAGCTGCTGACACTTGCACTGAGTCTTTCCCAAAAGTCCAAGGATTCAATGAAGTATTTTAAACTAGGGTTCTGGGTTTAGATAGAGAATAATGCAGTATTTCAGAGGTCCTTTATCAACTACAGGGATTAGAAAGTAAGGAAATGAGAGTAAAAAAAATAAGTTCGTGAGAATATGCACAAAGTATAGGCCAAAGGATAGAAAAAGATTTATTTTCATTGTCGCTTGCACATTTCCTGGCATCTTACTCCTTTCTCATCACCAAGAATATCAGTAACTTTTAAAAGTGCTTGTTGCTTTTGTCTCAGGTGAGCGTTCACCTGGAACTCTCAATTAAATCAGATAAAGAGAAGGATAGAATTAAAGTTATGAGGATCCAGGCATGCTGTTGGTTAGAGGCTTTGGAGCAGCAGGAGAAAGAAGGGATGTGTTGTTATCTTAAAGATGCTCTCCCTCTCTTTCCATCTGCCTCCCTCTCCCTCACCTACGTTGCCAGGGGTTGTGCCTCTCAGCAGCACCTCTTCACTCTCTCTCTCTGGTGTGTATGGCCGATAACATGCCCACATGTGACCCTGCCCTATGATGCCCCATGGCTCTTTGGAGTTTTAGAGAAGACTAGACCAGGCAAGAACACAGATAGAAGGTGAGGAGGTCCTCCTCTGTCAGGAAACTAGGGGAAGAACATAGGGGAGAAGAGGGAGGATGGGTGGGACTGGGAGGAGATGAGGGAAGGGGCTGCAGCGGGGATATAATGGGAATAAATTGTAATAAATAAATATATAAATTAAATTTAAAAATTTAATGACTATTTTCACTATTCCCAGAGAATCTCTGACTGGTAATATCATAATACACCTGTTCATGACAAATATGACCATGCTCACAGTCTTTGAACTGATTCCTTCTGCTGCCAGGTACTGGTTACATTAGCTACCCGCCCCCAGAATGAGCCACTGTCTTCACAGAGTGAATTGACATAGAGTCGAGAGGTGCTTGCTGGTTTTGTGTGCAATTTAGTAGAAGTAGAAAGCATCTATTTCACTTGACATTGCACTTCATAGACCTTTAAAGGGGTTATATTTTCTAGAGAAACGGCCAGTGTCATCACTGGTCATTAAAAGGCAGATTTTCACCAACCAAAACCTCTCTCTTTTAAGCAAATAGAACATTTTGTGTATGAACATCTTGCAGTCTGAAGATATGAAAGAATTAGTTGAAGGATGATGCTGTTGCAGGGAAGTACAGAAAAGAAGATATATATATTTGGATGCAGGATTTCTCTCATAATTGCTAAGGGCAAAGTGGCAGGAAATCCCAGGCTAGATTGTGGTGTAACGAATTGTTCTGTGTATGTTTCCTTTCTGTGTGAGAAAACACCAACAAAAACTAGCTTGGGGAAGGCAGGGCTTATTTGGCTTAGAGGATTGTTGTGCATATCTAAGGGAAACCAAGGCAGGAACTCAGAGCAGGTACCTGGCAGCAGGAACTTAAGCAGAGACTGAAGGAAGGCTTCTTGCTGCCTTGCTTCTCAGGCTCCTGTTTGGCTGCCTCCCTTATACTGCCAGGTCAATGTACCTAGGGATAGTACCACATACAGTGAGCTGGGATCTTCCACAGACTACTGGGATTGAACCAATACCTCGACTGAGGTTCCTTCTTCCCAGGTATTCAAGTAGACATCTAAAGTTATTTGTGACACACCCGCTTTTCATAATTTATGTATATCCCAACCTCCTTTAAGGAACATCTCGCCTAGGCCTTCCTAGAAGTATAACTCCCCTCTACGGCCTGCATAAACTAATTGTATGTATTAGAGCAATTAAAACATAAACATTTGGTGCCAGGGTATGTTTCTTGCCTACAAAATTAGTGCATGAAATAATTATATGAAGATCAATATATCTTTAGGTCCAACTCCACTGTTATGCAAACTAACCAAGTTATGTTTTTCTCTGGTCCTCAGTTTTGCAACATATAAACTAATAGCCTTCCCTTTAATATTGACTCCTTTAGCCTTTTAGCTGGAAAGACCATTGGAAATTTATTAAAAATTTTAGAAATTAATTATTTTTTATTACAATGAGTTACAGACTTCTTGAAGTCAAAACTGTGATTTATCTTCTTAGCTATGAAAGAAGTGATTTAAATATGAATATAATTTTAGGTCCTTATTCAGGGTCTGAGATTATAAACTATTAAATACTATGCTCCTCCTTAAAAACTAGTATCCTCAATAACTTCCACATGGAGAGAATGACCCAAGTATAGGTTTACGAGAGTATAAATAAGAATTCATTGAAAACTTCAGTTTCAGCAATATCTCAATCCTATACTTTCTAGTATTTTGATTGCATTAAGGGTGTTTAGGAATACCAAGTTCAAGTATAAAAGGAAAAAGAATTTTCTTATGCTCTGAGAATGAACTCACGTTTTCTCCTCTGTTGTGACTGAAGCTATAGGAGGAAGAGTGGCGCCCATCAAGAAAGCTTGTTATTCATCAGAAGGCAAGTGCCCAGCTTCTGGGCCACTTAAGAGCAGGGGCAATTTTCAGATACAATACAGAGAAGAAACACAGTTGTCTGTGGGATTGCACAGTAAGAACTGTCACGATATACCCACAAGTAGGAGAACGTGACTGATCTAACCACACACTCCGCTCACTTCTACTCACTTTATTAAAAGCATTGCTATTTGGTTGAGTAATGATAAAATTTTAAAAAGGGAAATTTCATTTTTACCTGCCAATTTTCTCTTGCTCTTTTGCACTGATTACTCCCTTTTAAAGCAGAACGTTTATATATAGCAATAGTTAATGCCTTTGCAACTTTTCTTTGTTCTTAAGGGAAAATGCCTTTTCTTCTTGCCTCTGCCCACCTTTGCATCCTAGATTTGGCTTTGGATTATTCAGTGATCTTTTTAGTTCGTAATGTCTGAGGAGAAGTTTGTCTAAATTCTAACTCTGTTCTATGAACCTTCTGCATAGCCTACAGTTGTTTTCAAGAATGAAACAATGCTGGGGCTGTTCCTCAGTGGCAAAGCATTTGCCTAGCAAGCACAATACCCCAGGTTCAGTCTCTACGAATGGAAAAAAGAGAGAGAAAGCAAATAATATAGGTATATGTAAACCTAAAAAGACTTGTAAAGTTTTTAAGGTGTAATTGGTTATAAACACTAAAGTTATATAGCACATATTATATATTTTAATGTTATCAACTTAAAGTAACATCTTTCTACTATTACAGATACAAGCTTTAAATATTTAATATATTGTCATTACAAACAGGCCTTATCAACTTAATCTTACTCTTCCTGAGAAAAGACTTTTAAAGCCAGAAAAAATGTGTTTATTTTAATTAGTTTCATTATGTACATATCAGTTTATGGTCAGTGTTCTCATACCTGTTTCATTTGGGCTAACTCTTCCTCCTCTTTCTCTCCTGATCTCCCTGACCCTTGTTACCACATATACCTGTCCATCCCCTGAATTCCCTCTTTTGCCATAAACCACATATATTCGATGACCCACTCTCCTCTATTCGTTTTCCCTCTTGTGGGCCCCCTTCTGGATCTTAGTATCTATATGAACCCACTCCCACACAAACATCCAAATACAAATATAGAAGCTAAGATCTATACATGAGCATTTTAAACATTGCTACCAATGTCCAGGCATATCAAGAGAATACTGTATAACAGTTACTACATTCTGCTTTTCACATATGGCTTTTCTGCTTCTGGCTTTAGTTTCCTATTTATTTGGTTTCCTTTTTTCAATGGAGTTTGTGGAAAACTTGATCTATTTCCTACATTGCACAGTGAGGGATGATAATGATAAGGAATAGAATTACTTTCTAATCATATTTCCTATGAGGTCTGTCATGATCTCTTAAACAAATGTTTGGAGATTAATAACCTAACATTTAATTATCAGAATTGCATTTTCGTATTTTAGAAATGAAGCTACCTGCAGCGGTTAAGATCCTTTCCTTCACTGGATGACATGCTCCTTTACATGCTTCAGTGTGTCTGAAACCAGCATGTACTATTTAGTTATTTATTTTAAAGGTAGCAGAAGACTTTTAGTTGCCCTAGACTACACATGGGAAAACTGTGGACATCCTTCTCCTATGACCAGACCATCAATGCCAACATTTTAGAGCAGTTCAACGACGATATGAATCCTGGCTGCCTTCTAAAAAAAAATCACCCACTGTCACACCTTAATAAAATCAAACAAACCATCAGCATCAACTCTTTTAGAATGTATCAAGTGACTGGAATATAATCCTGGAAATATTAGGAAGTCTTCTTCAGAAATGGCTCATTGCAAGTATATACCGACTGGATGGGAAAATATGAAAATGGTGACTGAGTCAAAAATAATTTCAAAGAATGAGATTCCAGTTAGAACAAAGTCTTCTGAATCCGTCGTCTTTTAGGTTTTCTTAAGTAGTATACATTTATATACATAAGATTGGTATACTAGTATATGTGGAGTGTGTGTATAGCTATACAAGTATTTGTATATATATATATAAATATATATATATATATATATATAATTTGTGCATATACAAGTATACCTGTGTGTGTATGTGTATATATATATATGTATATGTATATATATATATATATATATATATATATATATATGAGCAACTTAAATATAAATATATGTGTTTAAATTTCGGTTTAAAGAATACATTAAAATGTATTAGCATTATAGAATTATTAAATTATATAATTCCTCCTTTCTATGGCATATATAAAATAACATGCTTCGTAATGGAGTCCTTAGTACTACTAGTGAGATTTGATCTATTAAATAGAATAAAACATATGACCTGGGAGAAACTGTAGAAGCTTGTCATACCTGAGGTTGGTGCCACTAATCATAATTATCTTACTGTGGGTTTGTCGCTGTGGAAGCTACTATACAGGTTGAGATGAGCAAAGGCCAGGTAGATGCTTAGAAAACCTGCTCCGGTCCTCTGATATGCAGTATACAAGAGTGTCCACCAGCGTGTGGATTTGTTTAAACCTCTGTTTCACAATGCTGCTACTTTCAAACACACTTTCCATTAAAGTAAAAAGGGAAAGCATCTGTTCCCGATCCTAAACACAGATGGAGGAACTAATTATCATCTTACATTTGATTCATAACCAGTTCCCTTGGAGGCAGGGGGTTCAGTTCAGAGGTGATGGCTCTGGTGGAAACTGCTCTAGGCATGGAGCCCAGAAATAGAACATTTGCAGCAGAATTATGGCATGCTCTGAAAATACTGTAACACACTGAAGGTAAACTGAGGAGACAGCCAGCATCCATAACAAAAGCCACTTTGAAACTATGAGAGAGATACCAAATTCAGCTTTCTCCTTATTCATGATTCTTGTATATTGTAGATCTGATGAAAATTACTAGGCAGGATAGAGGCTACTAATGTTCTAAAGCAAAATGTTAAAGGGTACGTTTGTGTGTGGTGTGTGTGTGTGTGGTGTGCTTATGTAATATACAGCAAAGTATAAACTCATTTTATTTATTTCTACTTTCACATATTCCATCCTACTTTCCCATCTGTCTGCAAACTACGTCTATTCCTCTTAAAATGACTCAAGTACCACTGGTATCTCTTTCCTTCTCTTAACCCTCATATCAGAAACTTATCAGTTATTGCACATAATCTCAAATAATTTCCAAACATATCTATTCAGAGAAAAAATGACTGAGTGACGTGTGGTATCACTCAGATCTCCTATTTACACTCACGACATTCTTTCTCCATTCCCCAAACAACTGGAAGCAGATTATAAAATTTTCTCCAAACATTAACATCTTGAAGCTAAGTTAAAGCTTAAAATTTATTTTTAATAATAAGGTGGGGTGGTTATGAACATTTATTTGGATAAATCACAAAACTATGTCCGACTTTTCTTAAAATAAGGTTATAAGAAGAAATAAAGTTTTCCATGTTTTCAGGGAAAAGATGGTGTTTGTGAGATGCCCATGGACATATAAGGTGAAAGTAGACTTTTCCCATTTAATAGTTGCCACAAGAGTGTGAGGCATTTTCTTCAAAGGTGTAACCTCTGGTAAGTCATCCACGATCCAGCAAATAGCCTCACTCGTGCTCATATAAACAGCCCTAATAGAACCCATTTAGTATAAACAAGTCATGGAAGTAAAAGGACACTGTTTGGAAAACAGGGGGTAATGAGTGTGAGGAAAGGTTGCAAGAGTATCATGGAGTGAATATGAACACAATACACTGTAATCTCCATGAAATTATCAAAATATCACACGCTTTAGGAAAATTATTTCCTGCAATTTTCATTGGAGAATATATAAATTTTTGTATACTAATTTTGAATATATTCAATAAATTCTAAATTATTAATAACAAGGACCTTCTATGCATAAACATCATAAAACCTAGAATTTTCATTCTTTCAATCAAGTCATTCTTTAAAAGAGTGACTGGCCAAAGAATCAGTCATTTTCAGATGGTTCTGAACACAAGTTGGTCAGAAACACAAATGAGAAGATGTGACCTGTTTGGCTGGGAAGACATGTTTTGATTTAATGACATCATCATCATCATCATCATCATCATAAATATATTTATGCTGGAGAGGTAAGATTTTTGATTTATATGTGCAATGTACCATAATTCAGTGTTTGCTATGGTGTTTACTATGCTCCCATTCAGAATACATATACACAATTTTCAGTTCTCCAAGTTGTATTAAAAAAACAAAAACAAACAAAGATAAAATCTTCTGTAACCTCGCAGAGATCAGGCACACCTTCTATTTTAGAAGCTTGTAGTCTGACATGAATTTAACTCACGGCTGTGAATCCAAAGATAATTTGATTAACATTTTGCGTATTTGAATTTAATGTCGGCATTCTGTTTCATGAAAGATGTAAGAAAGTAAGCATAGTAGTTGTGGAAACCCCTGTTAGTTGGCCTGTTTTACGGCTTTTGCCTCCTTCTTCTCAAGCTAATGTTGTGTTGCTTTGATTTAAGGATAACCCTGTCACTTCCGCAGAAAAAGCAGGCCCTCCTGCAGCTCCCCGAGTGGGCAAAAACTTAGTCTTCATGAGAAGGCAAAGATCTACCTTTTGTCAGTTATTAGATAGAAGTGGGGGGTACTTTTGTTTTTGTGCACTGGGCAAAACGGAACTCAGCTGACAGGGCTTGGGAGAACTTTCCTTAATAATGTTAAAAATATCCATGAGAGAAAGACTGCTCTTCCCTTTTGACGTGTGGATGAGTGGAGAGGTTTGATTGATTCTGCAGTAGCCACACTGGCCCCAGGATAAGCAGTCAACTGACATATGATGAAGTTCATATCATTAAATTGCTGAGTTATCCAACCCTAGCTCAGCACACCTCCAGAATCGTTGGCTGTGACTGAGTGACAGTTTTATTTGTAAAGGCCTTCACTGGGCCTTTGTTTCCTAGAGCACTGGTATTTGAATTTCAGGTTCATTCATGCTAGGCACACCAACTACTCTACCACTGAACTACAGCCCTAATTCTTTACTTGGATACTTGGGGACTTGTAGCTTAAACCTGCCTAATGGTCACCATATTTTATATTGCTACATTGAACAAAGCTAAACAAAAATTGGCTTCCAATAAACTTATAGAAAATAAAATGTAAATAAGTACAGAAAATATTGGGCAAGTTGATTGGTCAACCATAACAATCCCGACATGTATCTATAAGGCATATTTCTTACTTACAAGTGTATCCTTTATTAACCATATTAAGATAAAAAAGTTAAGAAGCATAGCCTTTAAGTTTAGTTTCTATTCATGCTAACGCGTCTGTCCAGAAAAGTATTGCTTTACCTAGTGTTGTCACCAACATGTAATTACTTTAAAATATAAGCACTAAAAAGGAATATTAAGTCCAAGATTTTTATTTTGATCTTCTTCACATAATGGACCACTTCCTGGTTTGTGAACACGATCATTAACTTTAGTGCTTTACTTGACAAACTGGAGGATGCCTGAGGAGCAAAGTGCTAAGAATACAAAGCTATTTTGTCCTGGACACTAATTGTCTAAGTATTGTCATGGTTAATTCATCAACATTTATCATGCGAAAACAACATGAACTTGTCTTTTTCACCTTTCTGGAATACTTAGATGAATTTTACATATTTATTTATCCTATTATTATAGCAAGCAGTAGTAGTTTTCAACCACAAGTCCATTCCCTACTCAGAGATTTTTATATTGTTCAGGATATCAAATATACACCAAAATATGCTCACACCCACATCAGATACCTAAGAGTCACCACTGGACATGGTTCTGGTGTGGTATGAAAATGGAAGTTCTCAGGAAAGTGATCTCTCTACAGGAGAGACTTGCCGCCCAAAGAACAGAGTACATGGTCCCTTCACCCCTCCTTGTGCTTCTCCTCTCCATCTTCTTTCTTCAAACCAGTCTCATAAAGACTCACTTATTACTTCAAAACAGGCCCTTACCAGCACTTAAAAGCAAAATAAAAGAATAAAAAGAAAAGTGCTTTCTTCCCCCTCCAGAGCAATTCTTGTCACCCATGTTCAATTTTCTCACACATGGATCCTTGGCAGTGTCTGGAGGTACTTCTTTGGTCACAGGTCAGATAGTTAGACCAAAGGCCATGCATATGGCTAAACACCCTTAATGTTCAGAATCTTTCCCGCAACAACAACAACAAAAAAGAATTAACCAGCCCCAAATAACAGCCGTGTCAAGGTTTGGGAGTTCTGAGATAAAGTGTTCTGTGCTCTTTGTCATCCTCTCCATTTGGTGACAGAAATTACATGTGAGTTTGGTGGCATCTGTGCAATCTTCTGACCATGATAATAAACTACAAAGATGATAGGAGAGTCTTAATTCTTTGTTTCATGTTTTATCAGTTGTCTTTCTTTGACTTCTTATTATATGATATTAAACAAACCTTACTTTCCTAATTCACTGTTAGGCTATTAATTACTTCATAGTGAAATAAAGTTGCGAAGGATTCGTGTGTGTTCTACTTAATGTTCTGGCATGGGGATAAGAATTCTAAATGAAATGATAAATCAGGTATGGTTTCTATTCTAACCTCCAGCAACTCACCATCCAATAAAGACACCAAACATTAGAATGAAAACTTGGATGCTAATGAGATCAATAGCATCTTAGAAGAAGGATAAAGGAAGGAAAGGATAAAGAAAAGGACAGTCATAGGGAGCTAAAATGATGGACAGTGAGCGTGTGGGGTGCTGGATCTGTGAAGATGAGCTAATATAAACAAAGAACAAAAAAAAACTATGATGTTAAGAAGTATTGGGAGGATAATAAAAGTCATGTGACTAGCCAAAGGGTAAATTTTGGAGGGGCACCAGGTAAAGAAGATTTTCAGGTAAAGTTTGTGAAGAGTTGATTCTCACAAAATTTGGACGTTGGCAGGTAGGCTCCCAGAACCACTGGGCAATGTCCAGATATCTTCAAAATCATTCCTACGTTTTAGAAAGATTAAGTCTGGTGCTTGGGTAACTCTACTTATAAATAGTTGAAGTATAACTAAAAGGTCATAATCTAATAGGCTAAAAATGGTTATCAAATTTCACATAAGAAAGACACGGCGCGGCAAAGTGCCAAAGATTCTACAATGTTAATCTATTGACATTTCTGGTCTTACTCTTAATTCCAATTATGCTTAGCTTTATAAAAACCACATTCATATTTTTAGGCAATTTCGAAGGTAAGTCTTCAGTGGAGGTGGAATCCTTCTAGAGATATCCATGACTAAGCTTTGCTAAAAAATGTCAAAAACTGTCGACACATAGGAACCCAAAGGAAGGTATATCAGTTATACATGTATACATAGACAGAGAGAATACCATTGACCCACAAAATGTCAATGACATCAAAGGTAAATAACTTTAAATTGCAGATATTAGATTTGTACCTGTGTTCTCGAGTCCTAGCTACTTAATAATCCTACATTTTTATTTTATTTTTTTTAAAAAAAATCTAAAATTTTACTTAAAAAAAGTTGAAGCAAGAGGAAGGAGTTACCCGGGGATAAACTGTTTGAACATGCTTAAAGTGGGATAAGATCTCAGGACCTAGAGTTGGAAGAGACTGCAGAGGATCTTTGGGGGAGGAGGGTCTTCTCACCCTGAGTGGAGTCAGCTACACTTCCAGGCAACCCCTCCCCCACCGGAAACAAGCAAAGGGGATTCTAGGTCTCCTTTCTGCATGTAGCCCTCCTCCAAGTGCAAACGATCCAGGCATTTTTATATGAAAATATGTTATCACTAAATAAAAATGGAAATTTTCACAAGATAAAAACCACAGAAAAATAAAAATAAAAACCAGCAGACGGCAGAACTGGGGGTGGGGGCGAGGAGGAGGACCCCACAGAGGCTCTTCTTACCCACACCCCAGGATCTGTGCTGTGGCTTGCTTCTGAGAGATCGCCATTCCTGCTTTCTCTAGAAGGCTTGTAGAGACTCACTGTAGAGAAGCAGGCTTGGGGAAAACAGTTACTTCTTTTAATCACACCATGTCATCAGAAGGCCTGAGCAAAGACTAACTTCCACATTGTCTGTGAATCAGTCTATCACTGGGCAGTGCAAGGAGACTTAGATTCTTTCTATGCCAAGGGCACAGTAAACTTAATGGATTTTGCGTTTTGCATTAGGTATTCCAAATACACACATGGTCCTGGCTGCTCAACTCATTTCAAAAGAAAACCTGACACTCTCCTAGGTTGTAATAGCTGACAGCGACAGCGCTGAGACATTTTATAGATTTCGCACTCAAACACACACACACACCTCCTCTAGGGGCCATTTTTTTAATCTAC
This sequence comes from Psammomys obesus, assembly GCF_907164565.1. NCBI lineage: Eukaryota > Metazoa > Chordata > Mammalia > Rodentia > Muridae > Psammomys > Psammomys obesus. Next base: position 20,677,501 of record NW_026596073.1, read on the forward strand.
TATCCTATTAATAGTCAAGTGTAATTAATGTTGAGAAATGTATCAAGACACTGTAATTTCAAATATAACATGAAACTTCCAGTTTCTTAAACAAAACAGTCTCCAATAGTTTTTAGTATAGAAAGTGGAAAAATGGGATGCCAATGGCCTATTGTAAAGGAAAATGCACAGTGACAGAGAGAGGGTTAACTAAATTCACATCAGAGAGAGGGTTAACTAAATTCACATCTCCATAAAACTGCCTGTGCCACGATGGCCCTAGAAACGGAAAGACAGACAGAAAACAGTGGCACAGGGCACAACTCATTAGAATAAATGAATCAAATATGGGACATAGTTCCCTCATTTCTGTAACAGAATAACAGCCTCCTCCAGGATCAATTATTCCTCGTTCAAACACTTCATCCTAAATAATTTCAAATTCACTGCAGGTGGGTTTTCTATTACGATTACTATTATTTCTACTCACAAGGCATTGTGCTGAGGCAGGCAGGAGTCAGTGGCGACACTTTTAAACGTTCGAGGACTACCCTCTCTTCCTGGGAGAGTTTATTGCCCAACAATGCATAATCTATTAGTCTCTCCTCGCGGGGGATCTAGAAAGTGACATCTTGACTTGAACCAGCACGCAGATCTGAAAGCCACTTCGCAGGAAACGTTGCGGAGAAGAAGAGCAACTTTCTAATTCCTGTCAAACTAAGAGGCAGCACCAAGCCCAGAAGTAGCCTCAAGGCCTGAAGAGAGCACAGCAGAAGGCAGACTCCACACTCCAGCAAAGGTTCAAGAAAGGCTTTGCTTCTGGAGGCTGCATTGTTCCTCCATCCGCTCAGCCTCCGCGTCTCCCCTCCACGGACTTTCAGAATCCGTGCCTTCTTTCTCGGGAACCTCTCTGCCGACCTCCGGCTCTGGGTGCCCAGGTCCCAGGGTGCAGGCAGGCAGACTCACTGCAGGGGCTGGCGCGCCGCTCCGAGGAGTCGGAGCCACCGCGCAGTCCGCCCCGGCTCGGGCAGCGCGCAGCGCACACTCGCTGTCTCCGGCTTCCCTGGCTCCCACGGACGCGGCTGGCCTCTCCCCACCTTCTCGGGTTCGCCTTCTCTGCCTTGGCTTCCCACACCAGCTCGGTACCGCCGCCACAGCGGCGTCCCGGCACTCAGGACCCTCGCAGGCCGGGATGAAGGGATGGCAGGGTCAGGGATGTGCGGGGAGAGGGGACAACTGGCGGCCAAGGCGAGCCGGAGCAGGTGGGGAGTCGCAGGGTGCGGGCGAGGGCGTGCGCGAGCGAGGCCCAGAGAAAGATGCCTGTGCTCGGCCACCGCGGTGGAAGAAGGACCGAGGGGGCAGGATGCAACGTGGAGAACGCCCACCGCGAGGGTGCGCAAAACCGGCGATTTGCAAAGTGCCAGGGCCAGACAGGCAGAGGGGGAGGAAGGAGGCTGGCTGAAGACCAGGAACAGAGAGAAGAGCCCACTTCTCCATCAAAAGGTCGGTTCGGTTAACGCATCCCCTGAGCAGGAGTTAATCGTTAATCCGGACCGGCTTTACAGGACTCTCCAGCCGCGTAGGTCTTCCTACCCTAGACTTAGCTCCCTCTCTCTCAACTCTGGGGATCTGCCCTCCCTGTGACACAGCTAGCTTTCTGCGGGAACTGAAGCCCACTGTCCTCCTTTGCCGCTTGTCTGCATTTTGGAAATTCGGTGAGCCCCAGGATGGAAGAAACCACCCAATTCATTAAAGTTCATTTTTTAATTTTTTTTTTTTTAATTTTCATCAGAGAGTAGTAGTGAAGAGTTGGCACCAAGACATGTTTAAAACATTGATCGACCTGGCATTTTTGTAGTTGTTATTGTTGTTGTTTAAAGGGCAAAATGCACTTAAGACAGCTAAAAGACTGAGGGGTGTGTGTGTGGAAAACTCAATCAAGTGCGGGAAGAGAAGACACATTTGTAACCGACCACCAAACCTTGAACGCAATCACCCTCCCCAGGGCCAAGCCCTCCTCCTGGCCCAGGGGAATTGGGAAAAGGTGGAGCAAGGCGGAGAGCAGGGATGGGGTAGGGTTGTTGGAAAGGATGGGGGAAGGAGAGGCCGGAGCAGTAAGTTATCCGCTGTCACCGGGACTGAGGTAAACGCAGGGCCTGGTGGACGCAGGAAGCCCCCTTACCTTCTCTCTAAGCCCTGGTTGTACCTGCTCTGCAACCAGAAACACTTCGTGGTGCCTAGCGTGCAGCCTAATGATGGCCGAATGTTAAACAGTTCTTCACTCTCCCTCCCCTTGTTCAAAACCAGGATCAAAAGAATGTGAATAATGTTCCCGGTGTCCATCAGCTCCGGAACATTTCGCTGTGTCGAGAAGAGACGAAAACCAGGCTTTGGGGAGTGCGTATATGTATTTATAAGCTATCCGATCGGAACATAAACATATGTACGTTCTTTGCATGTAAATCCAAAAGGAAAGCACCCCCAGAAGCCTCTGGAGGAGGGAGGGGACCGGAGCAGCAAAACTTGGCTGAGCAAATGTATCCAAGGATTTCGTGCCAGAAGGCACCTGCTTCAATATGCAGAATTCCCGAGAAGCTTTGGAGGTAGAAGAAGAAAAATAAAAATGAAATCACCCCCAAACACACACTTGAAACTGGAGCAGCCTAAGGGAGAGTAGAAATGGAGAGGATGAGATCTTCTGGGGAGAGGGGATCCGTCCGCCAAAGGAGCAATCGCCTCGGAAAATCCTCGGCAGGGAGGTAGCTGCCTCTGGGTTCCCTGCTCGCGTCCCCGCCGCCGCTGCTACCTGTAGACACGCACACACACGCACACTCACGCGCGCACACACATCAGCCTCTGCTGCGCGCTCTCTTTCTTCTCTCTCCCTTCTCTCTCCGCCACTACGCCTGGTGCTGGAGTCTCAGTACAACCAGAGCTATCCTCAGACTGGGGGTCCTGCCAGCTCCTGGCCACGGAGCCCTCTCCCGCCCACTCCTCCCGCAGCGTTTATTGCACAGAACAGCTCCCTCCTGCCCTCCTCCTGCCCTCCGCTACCCTCCCGTCCGGTAGCACCGCGCATCGTGGCTGCAGAGGTGCTGGAGAGGATCCCCTCCCTTTACTAAGTTCCGCCCTCTCTGGTCCCTCCGCCCCGTGACAGCTGAACCTTCACTGTCTGCAACGCCCCACAGGGCCTGCAAAGCCCGAGGTTGCTGGAAGGGTGAAGGGCCCCAGGGCGTCACACGTGACATCTTCGAATCCACTTGGAGCCTTGACTGAATGTATGTTGGCACAGTGGCGGGCTAGAGGCCTCCTGCACGCAGTTTCTCCATAGTTGGTGTCTTTGTGGTGTGTTTCGAGAAGGCCAGGACCAGGTGACAGAAAGCAGAGATTGGAGCTGGAGGCAATAGCATTCCACCTAGTCTCTTAGGTTCTCACTCCAGAAGATACCTGACCACCAAACTCCCCTCAGATTGCCAAATAGGGGCAGACTGGTCCCTGAATTGGTGGGAACACCATAAATGTCTCTAGTACTTTCAGTCTCTCCCCTCCAGCTGTGTCCACATTCATGGCTGCTGGAGAGTGAATGTTTAAAAAGTCATCACAGGTTTTTGTTTTGTTTTGTTTCGTGTTTTGTTTTGTTTTGTTTTTTTAATTAATTTGGTATCCAGCCACTTTGCTGAAGATCAGCTGTGGAGTTCGCTGGTAGAATTTTTGGGGTCACTCAGGTATACTACCATATCATCTGCAAATAGTGATACTTTGACTTTTTTTTCCGATTTGAATCCCCTTGATCTCCTTTAGTTGTCTTACTGCTCTAGCTAGGACTTCAAGTACTATGTTGAAGAGGTATGGAGAGAGTGGGCAGCCTTGCTTTGTCCCTGATTTCAGTGGGATTGATTTAAGTTTCTCTCCATTTAGTCTGATGCTGTCTATAGGCTTGCTGTGCATTGCCTTTAATATGTTTAGGTAAGTGCCTTGTATCCCTGTTCTCTCCAAGACTTAAAACATGAATGGGTGTTGGATTTTATTAAATGCTTTTTGAGCATCTAAGGAGACGATTATTTGTTTTCTTTTTTATTTTAGTTTGTTTATATGGTAGATTATATTAATGGATTTCTGTATAGGGAACCACCCCTGCATACCTGTGATGAAGCCTATTTGGTCATAGTGGATGATATCTTAGATGTATTCTTGGATTTAGTTTGCGAATATTTCTTTAACTGAGAATTTTTGGGTCAATGTTCACAGGGGAAATTGGTCTGAAATTCTCTTTCCTTATTGGGTATTTGTGAGGTTTCAGTAGCTCTCCTGTGTTTAAAAAAAAGGGGGGCTGAGAAAGAAATTAAAGGGAAAAACACCTTTCTCAATCGCCACAAACAGTATAAAGTATCTTGGTGTATTTCTAACCAAGCAAGTGAAAGACTTGTATGAAAAAAATTTCAAGTCTCTGAAGAAAGAAATTGAAAAAAATATCAGATGATGGAAAGATCTCCCATGCTCATGGGTTGGTAGGATTAACATAGTAAAAATGGCCATCTTACCAAAAGCAAGCTACAGATTCAGTGCAATTCCCACCAACTTACCAACCCAGTTCTTTACAGACCTTGAAAGAAAAATTCTCAGCTTCCTATTGTAACAACAAGAAACCCAGAATTGCTAAAACAATTCTCTCCAATAAAAGATCTTCTGGAGGTATCTCCATTCATGATCTCAATCTGTACTATAGAGCAACAGTAGTAAAAACTGCATGGTACTGGCATAGAAACAGACTAGTGGATCAATGAAATAGAATCGAAGACCCAGAAATAAACCCACATACCTATGTATGCCTGAGTTTTGACAAAGAGGCTAAAACCACACAATGGAAAAATGACAAATGGTGCTGATCCAACTGTATGTCCATGTGTAGAGAAATATAAATAGACCCATATTTATCACTCTGCACAAAATTCAAGTCCAAGTGGATCAAAGACCTCAACATAAAATGAGATACACTAAATCTGTTGGAAGAAAAAGTGGGGAAGAGCCTTGAACTCATTGCCACAAGAGAAAACCTCCTGAACAAAACACCAACAGCACAGACTCTAAGATCAACAATTAATAAATGGGACATCACGAAACTAAAAGCTTCGATAAAGCAAAGGACACTGTCATCAGAACAAAGCAACAACCTGGGAAAAGATCTTCACCAACCCTGTATCTGACAGAAGGCTTATATCCAGAATATATAAAAATCTCAAGAAATTAGACACCAATAAACCAAATAATCCAATTTAAAAATGGGGTACAGAGCTAAGCAGAGAATTCTCAACAGAAGAATGACAAACACTTAAAGAAATGTTCAACATCCTTAGTCATCAGAGAAACGCAAATAAAAAACAACTCTGAGAATCAATCTTATGTTCATCAAAATGGCTATGATCAAAAATTCAAGTGACAACACATGTTGGAGAAGATATGGAGAAAGGAAAACCCTCCTCCATTGCTGGTGAGAGTACAAACTAGTACAACCATTTTGGAAATCAATCTGGTGTTTTCTCAGAAAATTGGAAATAGCACTAACTCAAGATTCAGCTGTACCACTCCTGGCATATACCCAAAAGATGATCCACCATTCAAAAAAGACATTTGCCAACTATGTTCATAGCAGCTTTATTTGTAATAGCCAGAATCTGGAAACAACCTAGATGTTCGGCAACTGAAGAATGGATACAGAAATTGTGGTACATCTACACAATGGAATACTACTTGGCTATTAAAAACAAGGAAACCATGAAATTTGCAGGGAAATGGATGGTACTAGAAAACATCATCCTGAGTGAGGTAACCCAGAAACAGAAAGACACTCATGGTATATATTCACTTATAAGCAGATATTAGTTGTATAATATAGGATAACCATAGTAAGGCTACAGAACTAAAGGGGCTAAACAACAAGGACCCTAGGGAGGAGGCTTAAATCTCATTTCAGAATGTCAAACAAGATAGACACCAGAAGCAGTTGAAGACAAGGAACAGGATGGGAGCCTACTATAAAGAGCCCTCTGAAAGGCTCCACCTAACAGGGAATAGAAGCAGGTGCTTAGACTCACTGCCAAACTTTGGGCAGAGTGCAGGGAGTCTTATGGGAAGAAGTGGGGGATAGAAGGACCCAGAGGGGACAGGAGCCTTACAAGAAGATCAACAAAGCTAAAAAATCTGAGCTGAGGGGTCTTGCAGAGACTGATGCACCAACAAAACTATGCATGGAAAGGACCTAGATCACCTGCTCAGATGCAGCTCAGGCTCCATCTGGATCTCCCAGTAAGGGGAGCAGGGGTGGTTTCTGTCATGAACTAGGTTGCCTACTCTTTGATCACTTGCCTCTGGCAATGAGGGCTTTCGGGTCACAGAGGAAGAGGATGCAAACCATCCTCATGAGACTTGATAAACTAGGGGCAGATGGCAAGGGAGGAGAACTCACCCTTTCAGTGAAATAGGGGGAAGGGATAGGGGAAGAGGAAGGGAGGATGAGACTTGGAGGAGTTGAGGTAGGTGGCTTCAATCAGGATATTCAATGAATAAATTGTAAAAAAAAAATAATTTTTTTCTTAAAAAAATGCTCATCACAGTAATCATTTTGTGACTTGTAAAGGGTGTGACACACAACAGTGCCTTCCACACCTACTCACAGCCTACTAGCCTCTACGGCTTTTTTAATGTGGGGTGAGAAACTGGGACTGGCCAAGAGACACACTAAAATAATTGATTGCCACCAATAACAATCTTAAGGACAGAAAAATACCCAGAAGTCACTGTGAGAAATCAGGGACACACAAACTACATGCTTTCTTTCAGCCATGGGGTTCATTTCATATTTCTCAGTCGCTGTATGGCTAAGTTCCTAAAATTCAGAGGAAAAAAGAGGTACCCAAAATAGCAATACATGGAAGGTGACTGTCCTAAAGGATGTAAAGTAATTGTTGCTATGAGTTTATTAATATCAACAAATAGGAAATGTGAGGCTCTGTCACAGTTGAACTGGTTTTCAGAACAAAACCTATTTTCTCCACTTTGAAGAAATCTGAGCCACTTTTCCTGAGTTCTGCAATGTAGTCAATCTTTTTGTTTGTTTGTTTTGTTTTATTGTTTGGTTGGTTGTTTTTTTCCCCCTCTTTTCATATCAGTAACAGTATTTCATTGCATCTTTAATTTTCAGATGGCAACACCCTTAAAATGCTATTATGTGTCAGGCATGGTGGTGCACACCTTTAATCTTAACACTGAAGAGGCAGAGGTAGGAGCAACTCTGAGTTCAAAGTCAGCCTGGCTAGGGAGAGAAATACAGAGAGAGACAGAGAGAGAGAGAGAGAGAGAGAGAGAGAGACCCCATTTAAAACAAACAAACAAACAAACAAAGATAACAAAATGGAAGATGTGACCACAATAATTGCAATATTAAAGTTTTAAGAAGAAATAAAGATGTTTCATTAAAGCTGTCCCTCCTAATCCATATAAAGTTCTGCATAATATGTTGCCTCCTAATTTTGTTTCCATCCTTTGGAACTGAACTGCTGAACTCTAGATGTAATAACGCAACATTATTTCTTTCCAATCGTTGATATCAATAGTATGAGACTACTTTTAAATAGGTCCTATTGTGTTTCTGTATTATCCTTTGCAAGGCTGCAATCTATATGCTGAACATTATAACCTCATTTTCATGAGTAAATTGAACAAAAACCCCAAGAAAGTTAACAAAACAGAATTGGTAGACAGGTAGCATTTGTCACTGTCTGCATGTGCCACAGTCTGTGATGGATAGTGCTGTCACGTTGGGAGGCTCTAGAATCATCTGAGAGATAGGCTTCTGGACATGCTGGTCAAGGATTTTTTTCTTTCATTTTTTACCGTGACTGTCTCTCACTCACTTGTGTGTATTTGTGTGTGGGTGAGTGTCGGGGGATATAAAAATGGTGTGTGCAACACATTTGTGTGGTTGCCTTTGGGGGTCAGAAGGAGGAATTGGCTATCCTGGGCCAGTAGTAATACTCAGTTGTGAGCTGTCTGAACATGGGTACCGGTACCTAGGTCTTCTGGAGAAGCACCTGAGCTTCTCCCAGAGGGTCCAGGGGGATTAAAGTGGATGATGTGGGAAAACTCATCTTGGCCAGGGGTGGTGGGAGGTACCGTTCCCTGGATGGGGATCCTGGGCTATATGAGCAAGTTCAACATACATAGGACTAGATTCCACAAACTGCTGCCTTTGTGACTTTCCTCCACTTTGTGACTTCTCCATGGACTACAGTCTGGAACTGCAAGTGAAAGAAAAACCTCCTGTCCTCCTTGGTGTTTCTTCTGTGAGGGTGTTTGATCACAGAAGCAGGGAAGTAGCTAACACACATTAAAATGAGCCCTACTTCTATTGACCATTTTTCAACACATTGTGCACTAAACCTTTCAATGAAATAAGCTGATCTACACCATTTGGCACTAAAAGCCACTAACCTCACATTCTACTTCTGCCAAATGGAGATAATAATAATAATATATATTATAATATCATATACTATTATATATATATATATATACCTGTGTTGTTGCAGTATTGCTGTATTATCTGTAACAACACACATAAAGCACTTGGAACCCTAATGAAGTATATTTTCAGGATTTTTAATTTAACATCCTTACAATGTGTTCTTATTGAAATTCCAATGTTTTTTATTGCTGAGTAATATTCCATTGTGTAGATGTACCACAATTTCTGTATCCATTCCTCAGTTGAGGGGTATCTTGGTTGTTTCCAACTTCTGGCTATTACAAATAAAGCTGCTACAAACATGGTTGAGCAAATGTCTTTATTGTGTACTTGACCATAATTTGGGTATATGCCTAGGAGTGGTACAGCTGGATCTTGAGGAAGCGCTATTCCTAGTTGCCTGAGAAAGCGCCAGATTGATTTCCAAAGTGGTTGTACAAGTTTACATTCCCACCAGCAGTGGAGGAGGAATTGCCTTTCTCCACATCCTCTCCACCATGTGTTGTCACTTGAGTTTTTGATCTTGGCCATTCTGATGGGTGTAAGGTAAAAATCTCAGGGTCATTTTGATTTGCATTTCCCTCATGACTAAGTACATTGAACATTTCTTTAAGTATTTTTCGGCCATTTGATATTCCTGTATTGAGAATTATCTGTTTAGGCCTGTACCCCATTTTTTAAATTGGATTACTTGATTTGTTGCTGTTTAACTCCTTGAGTTCTTTATATATATTGGATATTAGACCTCTGTCAGATAAAGGGTTGCTGAAGATCCTTTCCCAATCTGTAGGAGGTCGTTTTGTTCTGATGACAGTGTCCTTTGCTTTACAGAAGCTTTATAGTTTCATGAGGTCCCATTTATAGCTTGTTGCTCTTTGAGCCTGCGCTGTTGGTGTTCTGTTCAGAAAATTGTCTCCTGTGCCAATGAGTTCCAGGCTCTTCCCCAATTTTTTTTTCTAACAGGTTTAGTGTGTCTGGTTTTATATTGAAGTCTTTGATCCACTTGGACTTTAGTATTGTGCAGGGTGATAAACATGGATCTATTTGCATTTTTGTACATGTAGACAGCCAGTTAGACCAGCACCATTTGTTGAAGATGCCGTATTTTTTTTTCCATTGAGCAGTTTTGGCATCTTTGTTAAAAATCAGGTGTCCATAAGTGTGTGGATTTATGTCAGGGTCTTCTATTCAATTCCATTGATCCACCTATTGGTTTCTATGCCAATACCGTACAGTTCTTACTACTATTGCTCTATAGTACAGCTTGAGATCAGGGATGGAGATACTTCCAGAAGATCTTTTATTGTAGAGAATTGTTTTAGTAATTCTGGGTTTCTTGTAATTCCATATGAAGTTGAGAATTTTTCTATCCAGGTCTGTAAAGAATTGTGTTGGTAATTTGATGGGAATTGCATTGAATCTGTAGCTTGCTTTTGGTAAGATGGCCATTTTTACTATGTTAATCCTGCCAACCCATGAGCATGGGAGATCTTTCCATCTTCTGATATCTTTTTCTAATTCTTTCTTCAGAGACTGGAAGTTTTTTTTTTTTTTCATACAAGTCTTTGAGTTGCTTGGTTAGAGTTACACCAAGGTACTTTATGTCCTTTGTGGCTACTCTGAAGGGTGTTGTTTCCTCACTTTCTTTCTCAGCCCTTTTGTCTTTTGTATACAGGAGGGCTACTGATTTTTTTGAATTAATTTTGTATCCAGCCACTTTGCTGAAGGTGTTAATCAGCTGTAGGAGTTCCCTGGTAGAATTTTTGGGGTCATTCAGATATACTATCATATCATCTGCAAATAGTGATATTTTGACTTCTTCCTTTCCAATTTGTATCCCCTTGATCTCCTTTAATTGTCCTATTGCTCCAGCAAGGACTTCAAGAACTATGCTGAGATATGAAGAGAGTGGGCAGCCTTGCCTTGTCCTTGATTTCAGTGAGATTGATTTTGAAATCATGAAATTTGCAGGTAAATGGTGGGAACTCAAAAAGATCATCTTGAGTGAGGTATCCCAGAAGCAGAAAGACACACGTAGTATATACTCACTCATAAGTGGATATTAGACATAAATATAGGATAAACATACTAAAATCTGTTTAACTAAAGAAACTAATCAAGAAAGAGGACATCGGCTAAAATGATCAATCCCCATTCAGAAAGGCAAAGAGGATGGACATCAGAAGAAGGAGAAAACAGGGAACTGGACAAGAGCCTGCCACAGAGGGCCTCTGAAAGGCTCTACCCTGCAGGGTATCAAAGAAGATGCTGAGACTTATGGCCAAGTTTGGGCAGAGTGCAGGGCATCTTATTAAAGAAGTGGGAAATAGTAAGTCCTGGAGAGGACAGGAGCTCCACAAGGAGAGCAACAGAAACAAAAAATCTGGGCACAGGGGTCTTTTCTGAGACTGATATTTCAACCAAGATCCATGCATAGAGATAACCTAGAACCCCTGCACAGATGTAGCCCATGGAAGTTCAGTACCCAAGTGGGTTCCATAGTAATGGAAACAGGGACTGTCTCTGACATGAACAGATTGGCCTGGTCTTTGATATCCTCCCCCTCAGGGAGGTACAGCCTTACCAGGCCACAGAGAAAGATAATGCAGCCAGTCCTGATGAGACTTGATAGACTTGGATCAGAAAGAAGGAGAGGAAGACCTTCCCTATCAGTGGACTTGGGGAGGGGTATGAGTGGAGAAGGGGGAGGAAGAGTGTGATTAGGAGGGGAGGAGGAAGGGAGGTACAGGGGAAATACAAAGTGAATAAAGTGTAATTAATAAAAGTTAAAATAAAAAATACTTATTCCAATATATGAAGGAACACTTCGTTTTTCTGTTGAAAATCAGTCAAAGTACTTGAAAGCAGTATTACTTTTAGGGTACAGATCAAGAAATAGAGCATTAGTGATCTGAGCATGATTTCTTAGAACCTCCGCCTTCCTTCTTTTGGATTGCTTGTATGCTTGTTCTTAGACAAGGTCTTAAGTATAACAAACCAGCCACCAAAGCACTACGTAGCCTGGAATGATCTTGAATTCCTCATGCTTCACCATCTACCTCATCAGTGCGGAGATTACATGTGTGTGTCACCACAGCAATTAGTGTCCTCTTACTACTTAAGGTTAACAGAGAGAGACATATTAAACATCATTATAATCTAAAAAGAAAACACTGACACCATGAACAGGTGGGAAGACATCCACAGACTGTGGGAACTGGCTTCTGTGATCATTAAAGGTCTTGTCACCTTCTGGGCTGTGAATTTAATAGTGCTCAGAAACGAAGTCTTTCATTAAGTCAGACACTGTCTGTAACTCTCAGTGAAGTAAAAACCACACAAATTCTTTCTAAAATTTGGGCAAACATATCTTCTCACTTGTGGATTTGGAAAGAGATCTCAATACAAAATACACAAGAAGACTGGTATTTTTAAATCATTTCCCGAAGAGCCTAGGTTTGAAAAGCACTAATTGATTGATTAATGGATTGAATGAATGATTTTTGGTGAGGGAGTGAGAGGGCATGTCAATAGAAAAGTAGACATATTTTCTTTATATGTCTATGTGTGTTTGTTCATACTGTCAGGTTGCTGTGATAAAAACATCAGAAATGAGAATTTAAAATATGAGGAAAGAAACATGGCTTGAGTGTAAATCTGGGACACCTCAATGCAGTAGTATGTAGACTAGGTGTGTTCTCCATCCAGAAGATCATTAAGCAGGAAGATTTCACCCCCTCTCCAGTAATTACATATTAGAAAATTAAATAACAGTTCTTCTGGAGTAAAGAAAAAGCAATGAGTATTACTCATTCTTTGGAAAATCCTGAAAACTCACAGCAGGAAATTCATGATTTTTTTCCCCTTTACAAAGATCTTACAAAGATCTTATGAAGAGTATTAATAAAATGTCACCCTGAGATGAAATAAATTTTACTGCAGTGTTCATCATAAATTATATGCATTTTACTTAAAATGGGTTAAATATAAATAATATACTGAGAAAGAGTTTATAGGGGCAATGACAGCTCATATTTCTACTTGAAAGAAAAAAAAATGAAGGGGAATAGTCTGATAAATTGTGACATTGTAAATGGAAGCACCTGACCAGCTTCTTGGAAGTGTCTTGCTTGGTGGACAAAGGGTATAGATATTAGGAATACTAGTAAGACAGGGAAATTTCTAAAATCACTATCCCAGTAGTTTATAGTATCTATTTGGCCACAGTCCAAGTGGTTGGCACTCAGCTACCACTTTTCTGCCCATATAATCTCTATATACAGCATATCTAAATCCATCCACCCTGTATCTAGCCTTAACCAAGTCAAATCCTCCTCCAACTTACATTTCATAGGCTCCAAAACCCAATGTGTTCTCAACCCAGCACATCTTTATTTAGCTTTCTTTCCCACTGTAGCTCTCCCAAATCCCTACTTTTTCTAAACTTGTTGGTGTCCAAGGATAATCCTAATGATATCTTGGATTATACAAGTCATTCTTGTTACCTTCTTATTTTGCCTACAAAGAAAACATCAAAAATACACCTCAGGCACAGATAATTTGCATTTTCTTGTAGTAGCACTAATTTGCACATTCCATGATGCAATTCCAGTCAATCTCATGCACTATCATTAATTCGATAACTGTTTTCTAGTGCTGTCACCTTAACCAGGGTCTCATACATACCAAGTGAACATTCCGCCACTTGGTGTGCCTCCATCCCTACTTCTGGATTTTCTGTTTCTCTAAATTTATTTTTAATATACCAGATATTCTCTGGCCAGGCACTTCGGCTTTCTGTTCTACCTCTATGCGTGCCTTTGTTTGTCTCATGATAACTATACAGCACCTTCCCTCACTTCCATAGGTCTCTGTTCAGATACCACATTTAAAGCAAAGCAATATTATCTCTGTATCTCATATAAACACTCTTCCTACACTATCTCCAGAGCTTCTTGCTTGACTTAGACATACTTATCATAACCCGATTTTGTTTGTTTAATTGCTTCTTTCTGCCATCAGAAGTCAAATGCAGTTCAGTCAGAGGACTACCTTTAGTCTGCTTTCTTAGCTTCTGGGTGCTAACAACCTAGGCTAGGCCTTACAGCAGTGTTCTCTAAAGCCTGAGTGAGTGAGTACCAAGTGAGTGATGGAGTGAGTGAGTAAGGAGTGAGGAGTGAGTGAGTGAGTGAGTGAGTGAGTGAGTGAGTGAGTGAGTAGTGAGTGATGGAGTGAATGAATGAGTGAGGACTGAGTGAGTAAGTGAGATGAATAGGAGTGAAGATGAATATCGATTTTAGGAACATGGTATTGCAGACTCTAACTTAGGTAACAATTGAGCATAAAAACATAAGAATTTGTTCAGATATCCTTAAAGTAGCTTTTCTTAAATGCTTATCTTACTTTGAATGCATTAAAACTATAATTACAGGACATGTGCCTCACTCTTCTGAGATAATGTTTAGAATGAGCATATATTAGCTCTAAAAGTACTTAGAAAAAATGAGACCATATTCTCAAAGATACTTTGCCACTTAAAGAGCCAATGATACTTTATTATACAAGACTTAAATCCTACATTTTCCTTCTATTTCCCAGAGTTTTGCTATTTTAAACCATCACCTAAGTGATTCCATTCTAAATTTCTCTTGGTAATTATATAAAATAAGAGGCTTATAGAAGCAGTTATCAAACCTAAAATCAGATTTTAACGTAATATATATCTAATATATATATCATGTCAGAACTGCTGTGTTTGAATGTGGGGGGTCATCCTGGCAGTTTACTTGCACCCTATTTGATCATGTCAGCCATATCTAAATTCTAAAAGCTTATATTTATTTTACCATAGCAGTCATATGTAAATCTACATAGAGGATCTGGTACATTTCTGGGAGAATGTAATTTAGTAAGTGAGTTCTTAATCACCAAGCTTTTCAGTTCTTCTATGGAGTTAGTATTGTACATTCTACAAGATTAAGAGACCTGCAATACATGCCATCTTTCCACTTAAAGGCCAGCAGACTTTGAGGAAGGATCAGATCTAGACTGAAGGATGCACAGTGCAAATATCTTTCTCGAGAAGGATGCTCAGCAGAAGAATAACACACACACAGGCATTGCCTAGTGAAGAGTCAGATGTGCTGTTAATGACAAGTAATTTAGCTGGAGCATGAGGAGGCGTGTAGAGAAATGTCAGGAAAAAAAAACTTGTATGTTAAAAAAGCCAAATAATGAGAAAACTTGCATGTCAAACAATGATTTTTGGACTTGATCCTTCAGAAATTTGAGTTGTATGATCACATTTGTGTAGTGGATTGCAAAACAGAGAGGATAAACCAAAGCAAAAGCAAAAAAAAAAAACTAATTACAAAATTACTGCAATAATTAACAAAAGACTTGTGGGAAAGTATGAAATCTGTAGTGACAATAGCCATAAAAAAATTAACACCTTTCTCAAAATGTCCAGTAATTTTATTTCCGTTTCACAAGCAAATGTAGACTTCCTGAACATCACCCACTCTCTTTCCAATGCAACTGACACAATCTCAAGCCTCAAACACAAGAAAGAAAATAAGCACACACACCCCCAAACAAGCCAGACCACCCTTCAGCACATATTCCCAGAGAAGACTTCCTTAACACCTGCAGAAAAAAACATTCTAAACGCTCTTGCTGTACTTATGCATTCCGTTCTTGGAATAAGAATGGTGTTAATTTCATTTTCCAAAGCCAGGTCACATAGTATAGTTCCAGACAAATGGACCCACAAGTTTCTCACACAGTAGAGGTCAACATAGGAAATTCCTGATGAGGTCAGTGAAAGAAGAGAGATGAAGTGATTTTCTAGGCTGCAGCAGAGTTATATGGTGGACACTCAGCATTTTCCCTCCAGTCCACTTGATCTGGGAGGGAAAAAGAGATTAGGTGATGCTACAAATCCATAAACTGTGGTGTCCCACCCATGGGTCTTTGCTGACTTTCACTGCCCTTCCTTGATATCATCACCTGGTGATTAGCTCCTCTAGAAATAAATGCTGTGCATGCCTCAGAGGCTCAGGGAGTGGTCACTAAGGAGAGCTCCTAAGCCATTCGATAGACACGCAGGACACCCCAGGCTGAGTCATATCATCCAAGAGGTTTGAATCAGAGCTTTGAAAAAAATAGCATAACCCCAATGAAACTTATTGAGTCATCGCCCCCCCCCCCCCCCCGCCACCAAATGCAGTCCTGAAAGTGCAAGGAGGATTAATTGGGAGAAGGAAGAAAGGAAATCAGCAGGAGTTAGGGGTGACAAGAGAGAGTAAAGGGGGGTGAATACACATTGCACACATCCATAAAAATGTCGGAGTGAACCCATTATTCTGTATAATGAATATACTGTAATAAAACATACTAAAACAAGAAAATGTTAATCACGTGTAACCAAGGTCTGATACAAGCAGTGCAAATGAATAGGAAGATGATAATGACATCTGACACGAGAGAAGTCTTCTTGATGTAAGGCTTACTGTTTTAACTTCCTGTTGAAAGGGAGGTAGTTGAAATTTGGTGTCCACTGGCTTTATTATTATTATTATTATTATTATTATTATTATTATTATTTTATATTAATTTATTTACATCCAGTGCCCCCTCCCCCCTCCTCCCAGACCCTTAACTTTCCCTTCTTCCCTCTTCCCCTTTTACTTTTTCTCCAGAAAATGGGAACCAATTTCCTTCCTCCCTCCCCTGCTCCCCAATTAAACTTCCCCAGCACATCAAGTCTTATATCAGGACTGAGTATTTCTTCATCCCCTGAGGCCAGGCAAGGCAGCCCTGCCAAGGAGCAGTGATCCAAAAGCATACAATAGAATCCATGTTAGAAACAGCCCCCCACCCTCCACTAGCCAGGCACCCCTTTTGAAGACCAACCCTCCCTTCTGCTACATGTATGCAAGGGGGTCTAGGTCCAGATCATGTATGCTCCTTAGTTGATATCTCAGTCTCTGAAAGCCTCCATGTGACTGGGTTACTTGTCATCATTGGTCTTCTTATGAGGTTCCTGCCCCCTCCAGGTCCTTCCATCTTTCTCCCAACTCTTCTACAGGATCCTCAGACTTCTGCCCCATGGTTGGCTGTAAGTTCAAGCATCTGCTGTTGGCTGGAGCTTGAGTTAGCTCCTGTCTGAAAGCATAGCAGACTATCATTATTAGTGTCAGGGGCTGGCTCTCTACCATGGAGTGGGGATCAGGTTGGGCCAATTATTGTTTGGACTTTCCCTCTATCTTTATTCTTTTGTTATCCCTACACTTCTTGTAGGCAGGGTAACTTTTGGTATGAAAGTTTTGTCGGTGAGTTGGCTTTAAAGGCATAGTTAAGTTATGAAATAGCAGAGGAACTGAAGTGAAAGACTGCATGGATCTTGCCTACACATATAGATCATTTGGTTAAAAAAGAGACAGAGTAGGCTTCTAAATGAGATTGTAGCACAGTCAAAACAGTTATTTTTAATGTAGAAGTGAATCGAGCTTGTTGAAAGAAATACATAGTGAGAGATATTCAAATCAGTGAGAAGATGTGGGTCCAAAAAGAGGTGAGGCTGCTGAGACATATACAATGAATAGAATTCAAAAATCAATTCTCTTAAGAAAAAAATTAAAGAGAATTAGAAACCAAATGGCAAGAAAGTACTGTAGGAAATTGCTTTCCATTACATGACAGGCTTAAATTTACAAGGGTGAAAGCTTAGTTCATGGTGGATTTCCTTGTTTTTAATGAGTAACTGTATTTTAAGTATGCTCAATTATAATTTATGGAATACATTAAAGTAACAAACTACTTCCTCATACAATATCAAGTACCTAATCCTTAATAATCTACTTCAGTTGAAAGTATAAAAGTGTTCTTTCAGTCATTTATATATAAATAGAGGTGTTAAGTGTCCCTTACAGTATTAAGAAATCAATATAAATATTTAATGCTAAGGAAACAAGGGATGATTTAAGCATCTTAGGATTCAAGTTGGAGATAATTGCTCTCTCTTGTTTCTCTCTAGTTTTTTTTCTGTTTCAGGGAAATAAGAGTTTTATTTGATATCTAAAATAATAATTACAGTTGTTAAAGGCAAACCAAGTTGCCAACATGAACTAGCAGCTCATATTTTGCCCAGAGCTGTCACAATGTGCCGAAATGATGATATTTGTGATGTAATTATGAAAAGGAACCTTTCAACCTCACCTCAAGCCCATGCTCCCATATGAGCAGATCTCTAAGTAAGAGCCAGTTAGATCATTAGACCAGAGGAGATTACTGAGATTCTTGACCACTGTGAGACATTAGATATTTGTTCTTGTGGTATGGAAATATTCCCCAGGAAACATTCTCCATGGAGACTGGTGGTGACAGTAAAATGTGACTCCAATAAGTAATGCACACACAGAGCTGTTTCATTATTTTAGGTTGCATGTCATTGTCAGAGAGGCCTAAGGTATCTCCTCTTTCCTGCAGTGTGTTAAGAAATTTAAATAAGGGCCTGGACAGAGGGTTCAGCAGGCAAAAGTATTGCCTGTTCTTCCACTGATAGGAGAGGTCATCCTCCCCTTCCATCTGACCCTAGCTTATCAGGTTTCTTCAGGATGGCTGCAATGTCCTCCTCTGTGGCCTAATAAGGCTGCTCCTCCCTCGGGGGTGTGTGTAAAGAACCAGAGATTGAGTTCATGTCAGAGACAGTCCCTGTTCCCCTTCCTAGGAAACACACTTGGATACTGAGCTGCCATGGGTTACATCCAAGCATGGGTTCAAGGTCATATCCATACATGGTCCTTGGTTGGAGAAACAGTCCCATAAAAGACCCCTGTGTCCTGATATAGTTGGTCCTTGTGGAGCTTCTGTCCTCTCCAGGTCATACTAACTCCCCCTTCTTTCATATGAGTCCCTGCACTCTGCTGAAGGTTTGGTTATGAGTCTCAACATCTGTTTTTATACACTGTTAGGAAGAGTCTTTCAGGGGCTCTCTGTGGTAGGCTCCTGTCCTGTTACTTGTTTTCTCTTGCTTCCAATGTCCATTCCATTTGTCTTTCTAAGTGAAGATTGATCATCTTACGCTGGGTCCTCTTTCTTCTTTATCTTCTTTAGGTGTACAGATTTTAGTTTGTTTTTCCTATCTTATAGGTCTAGTACCCACTTTTAAGTGAATATACCATGTGTCTTTCTGCTTCTGGGATACCTCACTCAGTATGATCTTTTCTAGATCCCACCATTTGCCTGCAAATTTCATGATTTCCTTGTTTTTACTTGCTGAGTAGTATTCCTCTGTGTAAATGTATCACAATTTTTGTATCCATTCCTCCCTTGAGGGACATCTGAACCCCTTCCTTTTTTAACTTGCTTTTGTCACATACTTTTTCTGAAGCAAAATGTAAAGCAACTAAGGCAGGAACATTTACAACTCTCTCTCTCTCTTTCTGTGTGTATGTGTGTGTGTGTGTGTGTGTGTGTGTGTGTGTGTACAGTTCCCATCATGTTAGGACATTTGGTGTATAAGACTAGTGATAAAGGGCCTGGTGTAAAATGATGGTAATCAGGATAGTTGGACCTAATTATTACCTTTGCCCAAGAAATAAAAACTAAATGCAAAGACAGATATATATTTCACTTATGTTTTTTGCATTCACATCCAAACACACATAGCACTAACAAAAATACCAGCAATAAATAATAATACCCATCAAGAGCTCTCAGGGTATCAAGACACTCTCTTAAGCCTCCAATGAAGAAATAGATACAATAGGGGTACTATGTATAGATAAAGAGACCGAGACCTTGCAGGCTACATTAATGTTAAATAATTTTTTAAAAAATGTGAGGAATCACAGGTTAACACATGGCCAGTATTCTGAATATACATACTATATATTTAGATATAATATATCCACTCATGAATTTTTAGCAAGATTCTATATATTAATAACTATTTATTATAATTAGTGATCTATATTGCATCCCTAAATGAAAGTGTGAAAACATGGTTGGTCTGGATCTCAGGCACAGTGGAAACACATTTTTTTCATACCATTTAGAGTTGGTGAATTGGTGACAATTCTTCTTTTTAAGTGAGATGAAGCAGCTGAGGAGCTATTATTAGTTGTATGTGTCAATTTGGCTGAGTGACAAAGTGCTGTGATATTTGATTGAACATCATTCGGGGTTTGTCTATGAGGGCATTTAAGTGTGAGGTAAGTGTTTGAATCCGTAGATGAAGTGTAGACGTATAGAAGTTTGATATCCCCAGTGTAAGCAGTCTTTTGATGATTTTAACTTAGCTACCATGTGTAGCAACCCAACTGTGACCTTGCAGCCATCTTTGTGCTAAGACACTGGCCTTCTCTTGCTTTGCTTTCATATCTAGAAATGATTTGGAACTCAGATCATTCTTTCTCTTGATTTTTGGGCACCTCACTCGACTAGAGTTCTAAAATATAACTCTACTAAGTAGATTAACTGCAAATCTAGGGGACTTTGGTCTTCATGATTGTGTCAGCCATTTTTTCAATAACCTCTTGCATGTAGTATTAAAGTATTTATGCATATTCTACTAGATTTGTATCTCTGAAAGACTCTTACCAGTGCTTGTTCTCAATGGCAAAATAAGCATTTCCCATGTCTTGCAATAGAACAGAAATATCTGTTCTAAGAGAAGTTAACTCACAAGAAAAAGAGTGGGGAGATTGAGCATAAAAGCACCCCACATATATCTAAGGACCAGGATGAGGCCACAATGTAACAATTTAGGACATATAAAATGGTGTCAACATAGATCTTCTATGAGACCAGTAAGATACTCCAAGGCAATCTGGACATGTTCAGGTCTCCCACTGTTTCTGAAATGAAAGACGTGTGATATCACCATCCGTAATAGAGAAATGATGTTGGAGAAAGGGGGGAGGGAGAGAGAGGGAGAAAGAGAAACGGGACAATACAAACTATTCAGAAAAGGCTGAAAGTCATATTCCAAATCATAAGTGCAAATTCTAATTGAGAAAATCAATTGACAAAAATCCTATTCCTTGAAATGAAGTAATTTCTAAGGAACTGAAAACAACAGAGCAATCTAAAAAATCATTGTAACACAAGTATAGGTAAAACTGCCAAAGAGATGGAAGAAGGAATGGCACTCATTATATTAAAGGAAAAAAAAATGGAGGGGAGAGGGAGAACACAGCCAAACTTAAACCAAGAACAGAAAAAAAAAAGTAAGAAATTCTGGAAGTTATAATTTCTGAAAAATACCCAAACATAAAATTCCACCCCAGACTGAAAAATAAATACATAAATAAATAAATGATAGTGCCAGAGGTGAGTGTTTCTGCTTCATATGTATAAATCTGGGGAGAATAACGTTCTTACCAATAACATAAGGAAAACAAAAAAGGTAAACAACCAAATTGTGACTTCTCTTGAGCATCACCGTGCTAAGTCTCCTGTACCTGGTTGGTCACAAGTAAAGCATGCTCATTCCACTCTGGTGCTTGGAGAGTCACATCGATTTAGGGCAGTCAGACTACTCAGTTATACATCAGACTTAGCAGTTAAGCATTCAGAATCAAAGATATAAGAATACACCTCTCTTCCCTCCCGGCCTCCAAGAGACACCATGACAAAAATGGTCAACAAGGTTGCAAAATGGAAGTACTTCTCTCAGCACTGACACAAGCCTGGAAGAAGGACAGTCATTTGTCAATAAAAGTGAAGCTCTCCATCTAGACCCTTGCTCTTACCGAACAGCAACAACAACAAATCTGTGACATAGGTAGAGGAATAAAACGACTCCTTCCTACACTGAAGATACTCACAGGTCTGAATCTGGAAGGACTCATTGCTCTCAGATTCTGTGCCCCCACCCCTTTATTAGGGCTTCAGAGGGCACAAAGTTACTTCTTCCACAGGATAACTTAAATTTGGTATCAAGCAAAATATTCATACTTCCCATAGGACATTTCTTTCATACTTCAGAAAATTCTCTTCTTCCTTCTTACTCAATTTTCATTACTGTTATTTTTAAACTATTAATGTTTTTACGGTCAGTGATAGAAAATCCAAGTAACTCATCCATCAGCATACTTAGATGGATCCATCAGAATACCTGTGTTCTTTCGTGAGTATGAAAATAAAGTACTCTTCATTGTTTAAGATGCTTGTGACCGAATGTTTTGAAAATAGGACTAATTCTGAACTATCACCCTCTTGTTCCTTCTTCAAAGATGTTGCATTCTATTGTTGCTATGGTGATACACATAGTTTTCTTAAAACTCACCCCAGATTTCACTCTGGCTTCCCTCTAGAACAATGGCCATAACTAACGTGTGTGTGTGTGTGTGTGTGTTTGTGTGTGTGTGTGTGTGTGTGTGTGTATGTGTGTGTGTGTGTGTTTTCCCTCATGGGAAATGAATTAAGAACACTTGGGGTCTTCTTTTACTAAAACCGATACTTAGACATCATTATTAAATGGGTTAGAATATGTGGATAGATTATTTAGAGGCTGTATGGAATAGAAGGTAAGACTTCAATATTGAGACATACCACAATGTAAAGAAAGGGTATTTTCGCTCAAGTAATCTTAACACCCTCAATAGCTTGTCCAGTGCTAGGCAATTAAGATTAAACGCTAGAGCTTAAACACTCAGAGCCAAAGTGTGCTAAAGAGACACCCAAATTCAAGCCAATCTGCAACTTAAGTCGAAAATGTGCTATATGCCTACTGCTCGATCGATTGACTTCCCTAGCCAAGACAGCAACCTCACAGCCATCAGAGTAATTGTCCTCACAGCTTTGCCTTTTAGTCACCAGATAAGAAAGCTAGCTTCTCAGTCTTACTATCTGTACACGAGGCTTTGTTATCTTCATTTGGCCAGTTTCTTTTTTCTTTTCTTTTTTTTTTTTTGAGACTATTATTCCTGTCATCCTATGTCCTAATGCTTATCACAGATGATCTAAATATTTCCTGCCTCACATCTCCACCGTTTTTCATATCAACCTCAATAAAGTTAGGGCTCAGCTTCCCTTGAAGACCTTTCCATTCCATTGTGGGGTTCCTCATTGACACTCTTTACTCTGCAGCACAAAAGGTGCAAAGGGACTGAGCTCCTCATTGCTGCCTCCAGAGATTTCCATTTTGTTCCTTGGATGCATATTCTTTTCCCCATTCCTCATTCCTACCCTAAATCCTGTCTCCATGAGCTTATGGTCACTCTCCCTTTGTTTGAACATTTTGATAAGGTTACTCATGGTTTTCCTTTACATTGCAACCCACAACATCATAAGAGAAAAAAAAATCTTCATTTTTGGATAAACCATTAAAATTCTTAACAGTACTTATTATAATTTAAAGATTAGAATGATTACATTTTCTTAAAATTACTGATAGACTTGCACAATTTTATAACATTTTAATCCAAAGATTAAAATATCCGATTTCCCCTTTTCCTCATAAAATAATGAAACAGATATCTATAGTCAGCATTGTAAAATGGCTCAATGCTTGCATAAACATTGACATGCAGAAAGGAAGGAGGTATAAAAAGGTAATCACCTATAGAGCAATCTATGGACAGAAAGAGACACCTCAGAGAGAAAAGGCACCTGCCACCAAGTCTGATGGCCTCACTTTGATCCCAGAACCCACTTAGGAGATGAGAGACAACTAATTGCCTCGAGTTGTCCTCCGACCTCCACAAGTGCTTGCTAGCATGCTACCTAATAAAGGAAGTTTTTGAAAGAAAGATATGAAAGAAACAAAGGTTTGTTATATAATAACACAATGTGTGGGTTATTGAAATCATATGACAGGTTCAGATAGTTCAGTGAGGCATATGTATGAAAAATAAGCAAGTAATTTGGGGGAGAGGAACAAATTAGAACAAAATCTAATGACACATCTGTATGAAAATGCCAAAAAAAAATAATAACACCATTACTGTGTAGCATAATTAGAAGTTAATAAAAAACGGAAACGTGCTTGGCATGTGACTAACCCCTGTAATCCAGTATGCAAGAGGCTGGGCATACTATGATTTAAGACAAACCTGTGCTGCAGAGTAAGTTCTGGGATAGTGTGAGATGCTGCTTAAAAAAAAAAAAAATGGAGCTGGGGATACAGTGCAGTTGATTGAGTGCTTGCTTCCCATACACAAATGCCTGGGGTTGATCCCAACAGTTCATAAAACTGCATGGTGGAACAAGTCTCTAATCTCAGTACTGGAAAACTACAGTCAAGATGATCGGAAGTTCAAGTTCATTCTTGGGAGCATGGTGAGCTCTGGCTCAACCAGAGTTACACTAGACTCTCTAACAATAATAATAAGAAGAAGAATAGCAGCAGCACTTTTGTCCGCACATTCCATTCTGCTGAACCTCTGAGAAGCCTTCACTGAGAAGCTAAAAGAAACAGTTTGTCAGGTCATCTGGATTCTCTTCCTCATCGTCTAGTGCTGCCATCTGCTGACCCTTCCGCATCTCACACTGCTGGTATCAAATGAGCTCAGCTCTGACGTTACTCTTGTGTTTATACTTTTTTTTTCTTTTTTTTTTTTAATTTGAGGAATCCGTACATGATGAGTAAACTGCATCCACATCATGAAAGAGGCCTCTGAGAGTTCCTGGGCAGAGCTCCCATAGGTTCACATCCCTTCAGGTTTTATCAGAGGCATTTCTGCCATGTGCAGCCAAGGCAGGTCCGTACTCTGGGACTGTAGGCTCCCCCTCCTTCTAAAAGCTCTAAAACACGCCAGGCTCAGCCACTTACTGGCTGGGAGTGACCTTTCTGCTCTGTGTTTGCTTTAGTCCGTGACTTCTGACTCTTTCTACGCCCCAGTAACTCTTCCTCACGGAAAGAAAGCAGCTTGTTAAACTTTCTGGCAGTCACAGAGCAGTTTGGTCCATTTCTAACCAATAAAAGTTTAATGGAGCTTCTAAGTTAAGTAGTGTCTCAAAGTACACCACACACACGTGCTCCACACACACGCGTGCACATACACACAGCACTCCATGTTATGACTGTAAAATCTTGTTTCCAGCTTCAGTTAAGCTGAGCTTTGCTTTCTGTACAATGCAGACGGAAGTGACTTACACAAAGAAGAGGCAAATACTGTGTATTAGAATCATCATGAGTTCTAGAAGTTTTAGGAAAGCAAATCCTCACTTTCTGAGTTGTCCGAATCCCTAAAGAATCCTTTCAAAAATCATACGGTGTTGTCAATATTTTTTCAAAGAAAATATTTATCTCCTAGACCTTTGAATTTTCTCCCAGAAAACAACTATGATAAAGTCAGTCTTGACAAAATTATGATCTTTATACTTCTTCATAACAGGATTCCTCTTCCTACTTCAGACCTACTGAAGCAACTGCAGTGTGAATTGGGGCCTATGACTAAGCATTTCCAAGCTGAGGAACATCTGTGCACCTTGGCCTGGATGAAGTTTGAAGCAGAGGTCAGCTTTGCATGATACTCACAATAATGCAAGAGGATAATAGGAGTCAAGAATTCACACCAGGTTGTTGTGTAAAGATTAAGCATTGGACTCAAGGCCAGTGATGAGAAGCCATGTGGATCAAACGAAAGATAGTAAATTAGAATAAGCCTGTAGGCCTTCACAGCCAACAGAACAGTGGTCTTGAGCTGTACTCCCTGATCATGTAATCTTCCCCTGTTTCGGGTCAACAACTCTTGGTTCTGCTGTTGTGCTCTTATTATTTTAATATTGGCTATATTTTTTAATGCTACATTAATCTCCATTATCTTAGATCTTTTCTATTGTACACATTCTTCGATTGCTGGTCGTATTACAGCATTTTTTTTCCAATTGGAAATTTTTTTTTAATTTTTTTATTAATTACACTTTATTCATTTTGTATCCCCCCATAAGCCCCTCACTCCTCCCCTCCCGATCCCACCCTCCCTCCCCTTTCTTCATGCATGTATTACAGCATTTTTAATTACGATTCCCTGATCCATATCTGTCTCTTCTTTCTTCTTCTTTTTTTTTTCATTTTTCCAACACCAGTAAGGAAATCAAATTCTTTCACTTTCTGTTTCTTCTTTCTGATTTTCTCCATTCTTGTTCTTTGTTTACTGTTACTGAATATGTGCTCTCTTTCCGTGTACCCACAAAATCTCATTTTATCTAGAGTTTATTCATTCCTTTTATAGAGCCTTTCTTCACTCCTTTTATAGAGCCTTCCCTTAAACATAGGGCCTTTAACCTCCAACCAGGCCTTCTTGCTCTGTTGGTTATATCAACCCAACCAGCTACAGGAAGCAGGCCTGTGTGAAGAGAGGGAAGCAGTAGTGATGATGCCGTGTGTTTGCTTCCTTTGGTTGTCTTCATATCTGGATGGAAGCCTGTGGTTTGGGGATGCTTGGTCTCTAGATAGTCAAGCTTTACTGCAATAAGCAAATTGTACACAAAGATTAACACTAATAGCCACAACGGGAAATAACAATAACTCTGCAATTAACACAAAAGTTCATACACACACGAAAACAGAGGTTTCTTCTTGGGGTCAGGGTCATTTCCAGAGGTGTATGGCACTAACATCTTTTGGTCAAATGCTGATATAAAAATAATTCAGGCTAATTCTTATCCATCACATGGTGGTATTTTACCATCAACTATGTTAGAATAATGGGGATAAGATATACATTAACATACAGCAATGTTACGTATCATTTCTACTTAATTCACACCTTCATAATTCTGCTTCTTTTCCAAGGCCTACGGATAAGAACTAAGGCTTATGAGTAAAGTTTGTTATTAAACATTTGGTATGCTTAAATGTCTCCCTAAGACAGTGACTGATAGTTCTGTCAGTGATGATAACATACATAAAGAACAGATGTTTTCTTGTAGCACCTTCTTCCAAAAATTCTTTAAGCACAAGCCAGAAATGTTGCATGTGTCCACTGCAAAATCAGCTGACACAAAGTCTGGCTTCTTAATTTCTGACCACTGTACTAAGAGAAAGTGCCTCACTGTACAACTAATAAGTCAAAGGTAATAATAATTCCTGTGTCTGAGTAACTACAGAACCACAATGAGTGCTATGAGTCTTTGAAAGTACTGTTAACCCTGGGAAAGAAAAAAGACATGGGAAAGAAATGTGGTCCTACCGACTATGGAAAGTTAACATCCTCTTTGATTTGTCCATCTGTGCCTAGAACTTGACTGTTTTTTACTGATCATCTACTGCTACTTCACTGAGAATGCCCAATTTCTAGACTTACAAGTTTGGCAGGGACACGCTAGGCTGAACATTGAACCATGTCATTCAATCCACAATGCGACCTGCGTGTTCACCTATGCCCAACTAAATCTCTTCCATTCCACACACGTGTGTACAATATAATATTTCTTCACTTAGCTGCTTTTCATATTACATTCTAAGCTCGTGTTAGTATCTCTGATGGTCAGGGCCATCATGTATACGAATAACACATGAAGGTTGTACTGGAATATAAGCTCCTCACAGGAAAGTCTGAGTCAGTATATTTGCAGTGCTAGCTTGTAGGGCAACGTCTCATTCATACCATGTTGATTAAACATAATTAGATGAATGTTGAGGTGGCTGTGCTGAATCTAGACAGTCCCAAGAATGGCAGACTTAATAATATTCAGTGAATGAAGAGCTCATTAGCACAATAGACCACAAAAGCTACACTGAGCTTTTTCATGTTAAATTTTAAAGTAGGAACAGATGTCTATCATTTCATTTCCGTAATTAGAAAGACATAAATAAAAATATACTTCCTACAGCCTTTTTAAAAATCTCATTATTTCACTTGTTTCTGTAATAACAAAAATGATTTTTCTGTATAATGAAAATACAGAATAATGAAAGGGCATTTTACAAGATTTACCTGAAGGAAATGTTGTAAGATTAAGAAACCGAAACATACTATTTTTATTATTATTTTTTTATGTTTTTGGTTAAAAAAAAAGTCTTTCCCCCAGGTAGAAGAAAATTCACGTCTTAACTCGCATGTTGTTCCTCACCAGAGCTGTTAGGATTCTGTTAACTTCTACTATGAGAATCTTCCAGTTCAAGTTCTTCTTCCTTCTGCAGAATTCAGGAGCACCATCCAGGAAATGGAACCCATTAATCTTCTTTGATGCACCATCTGGTAAAGAATTGACGCCTCCTATGGCCAAGAAGTGAAAAGATCAAAAAATGTCAGTGAGGCAGCATCCTTCCAAGCATTTGGACAGGATTTGGGGGAGGAATAAATGACTGTTCAGGTATCACATTCAAAATTGATCAAGTTCCTATCCAAGCTTTTTCTTAGTCCAATTTGTACTACTATAACAGAATACCTCAGACTAACTAATTAAAAAGCACAGGACATTTTGGTCCATAGTTTTGAGACTGTGGTGTCTAAGAGTGCCTGCTGAGGACTGTCTTGCTGTATTCTCACAAGAAAACCAGAGAATGGCAAGAGATCGAGAATGAGTGGACGCTAAGTCCCCTGTTTTCAGTGAACCCACTCTTGCAATAATGAATCCTCTCTTGGGATGACTACACTGAGGGTGGCCCTCATGCCCTAACCATTCCTGCTGCAAGGGGAATTAAGTCTCCGTTACATGAACTCTGGTGAGCTAATAGAAAGCTTGGCCTAGGTTTTGAGAGCAAGACCAGATGCCCTGATCCAGATGTTATGTGCTTTTCATTTCACTCCTTCCACGGAATTGTTAAAACACATATAATACAGGTTTATAATAAAGAAATGAGCCATAGGGCAAGAACCCCTACTCTACTGTAACTGTAAAATAGTTTTCATAGGTGAATACAAAGAGCACTGAGATAGAGGAAACATTACCATATAAAGTGAATTGATTTTTATGTTTACTTAATTTATTTCAAACATTTGAAATAAGGAAATAAGATTTTGAATGACTAAGGTGGAGATTGGCTGTGGTCTAGTCTGTGGTCAACTGAGAATAATACTTTTTATATTATTTCGAATTGTTTAATCATGTTTTGCCTCAAATGGTGCTATATGATTTAGAGACATAGGAACTCATCTAGCCTATTCTATGATAGAGAGAAAAAATGGATTTCCCTTATGCGTACACCCTCCTCCCCAGGACCTACCTGTGATCATATTACTCTACATGAATACAAAGCATTTAAACGTGATTCACCTAATAACTTAAAGAAGGAATAATTTAATTTTCTTCAGTTATCCAGGTGGTTCCAATGCAAGACTCCTTCTGTGAGAAAGAGAGTGTCTGAGGAATCAGTCTACGAAGAGGCAGATTGAAAGTAAAATATGGAATGTGATGGCCTTGGACCAAGAACTTACAGTGGCCTCCAGAACAGATGAAGACAACAAACCACTCCCTAGGCACCTCTGTTTTAGCAACACAAGACTCATTACAGTGACCCTACCTCCAGAAATACAAGCTAATAGATATGTCCTATTTCAAACAACTACCATTGTGGCAATGTGTTACAAAAGGAACAAGACACTAATTTAGATATGATGATCAAATTTCACTTTCTGGTGAAGATGTAGAAATAGGTTTTGAGGTGCTGGAAGGGCCTAGGAAAAATGGAAATATTGAATTGATCACACTGATGTCAAACTTAAAACCCAAGGCTGCAAGTAAGCACATGCCAAAGAAGACCACAATGACAGAAAATGCCTGAGAGGTTGCACGTGTGAAAAGAGTGAAGGGAATATTAAGCTTTGCAATACATCCACGTTTATGACTCCTTAACAACGTTATACACATTTTCTGAGACAAAGAGAAATTTCTGGTTATTAGCAAGCATGTCTAATTATATAAAATATATATAATCCAAACAAATATTTGATGACCACCACTTGACTGTTGTTGAATAAATCTCCATTCTCAGTTAGTCTCCAGCACACATTTCCATTGTATTCTATGTGGCCTGACACAGACACAAGATGAATTTATAAACACAAAATTTGGGATTCCACAAGTAAAAAAAAAAAAATCTTGTCAATTAACTAATTAACTAACTAGCTAACTTTAAATCCTGATGGTATGCCCCTCACTCTTGTCCTTCTGGTCCCACTATCCCTCTCTCTTCCTCTCTTTCCACTCCCCAATTCCTCAGAAAAGGAGAGCTCCCCCTACCCACCCACCACAGCTCATTAAGTAGCAACAGGACTGAGCTTTTCCTCTCCTCAAACACCACTCTCTGTGCTCTGGCAAGGAAGCCCTACCAGGGGGAAGTGCTCAAAAAGCAGGCAATAGAGTCCATGGCAGAGACAACCTCCCTCCCTCCTCCCTGTACTATGGAACCTACATGAAGCCCAAGCTGCCCATCAGCTACATCTGTGTAGGGTGCCTAGGTTTGGTCTATGCCTGGTCCTTGTTTGGTGCCTCAGTCTCCACAACCACCCCCCACCCGGGGCCCTGGTTGGCTCTGTTGGTCTTCTTGTGGAGCTCCTGTCTTCTCCATGTCTGCTATCTCTCACTCAATTTTTCCATAAGACTCCCTATGCTTTGTGCAATATTTGGCTGTGAGTCTCAGCATGTGCTTTAATTTGCTGCTGGGTCAGAGGACAGGTACGTTAGTCTCCGGTCTGCATGCCTATCAGACTATCAATAATAGTGTCAGGGTTGGTTTTCTTGCATGGGGTGGGTCTCAGGTTGGACTAGGCATTGGTTGAACATTCCCACAATCTTTGCTCTATCTTCATCCCAGCACATCCTGTAGGCAGAGTAAATTTCGGGTTGAAGTTTTTGTTAGTGGATTGGTGTTCCCCTCCCTCCACTAGAAGTCCTGTCTAGTTAGAGGGTGTCCCCTTCTGTCTCAATTACCCCTGCTAATATGAGCCTCAGTTATAGTCACCCCAATGTATTCCCAGAAGCATACCCTGTCTTAGATCTCCAGCTTGTCATAGAGATGCCCCACCCATGGTTTCTCTTTTCTCTGCAGGCCCTTTGTGCTCCCATCGCCCCACCTTTGATCTCCCCAGGTCGGACCAGCATTCTCATTTCTCTCTGTGCTCCCTATTCTACCTTGTTCCCTTTCTTCAACCACTTCAGCTGTCTATTCTATTTCCCTTTCTCAATGAGATTCAAAAATCCTCCTGTGGGTCCTCCTTGTTACTTAACTTCCTGTAGTATATGGCTAATATTTGCTTATAAGTGAGTACATGCCATGTATGTGTTTCTGCGCTTGTGTTATCTCACTCAGGATGATCAATTCTAGTTCCATCCATTTGTCTACAAATTTCACGATTTCCTTGTTTTTAATAGCTGAGTAGCATTCCATTGAGTAAATGTGCGACACTTTCTTTATCCATCCTTGGGTTGATGGATATCTAGGTTTTTACCAGAGTCTGGCTATTACAAATAAAGCTGCTATGAGCACAAGTGAGCAAGCGTCCTTCCTGCATTTTGGAGCATCTTTCAGTTATTTATCTAGGAGTGGTATAGCTGGGTCTTGTAGAGCTATTGCAGTTATCTGAGAAGGTGCCAGATTGCTTTCCAAAGTAGTTGTACAAGTTTATACTCTCACCAGCAATGGAGGAGGGTTCCCCTTTCTCCACATCTTTGCTAGCATGTGCTGTCATCTGAAGTTTTATCTTAGCCATTCTGGTTTGTGGAAGATTAGATGTTTTGAATTGGATTTCCCTGATGACTAAAGACATTAATATTTTCTTAAGTGCTTGTCAGCCATTCAAGATCCCTCTGTTAAGAATTCTATTTCTTTTATTATTATAATTTATTAACTTTGTATCACAGCTGTAGCCTCCTCCCTCAATCCCTCCCAATCCCACCCTTCTTCCCTCTTCTCCTTCAATGTCCCTCCCCAAGTCCACTGATAGAGGAGGTCCTTCTCCCCTTCCATCTGACCCTAGCCTATCAGGTCTCATGAGGACTGGCTGCATTGCCTTCCTCTGTGGCCTGGTACAGCTTCACTACCCCCAGGGGGAAGTGATCAAAGAGCCAGCCACTGAGTTCATGTCAGACACAGCCCCTGTTCCCCCCCCCCCCGTTAACCACTTGGCGACTGAGCTGCCCATGGGCTACATCTGAGCGAAGGGTCTAGGTTATCTCTATGCATGGTCCTTAAGGGCTTGGCGTATCTGTCCCCTAGGTCCAGATTTTTTCTATCTGTTGCTTTCCTTGTGGAGCTCCTGTCCCCTCCAGGTCGTTCTATCTCCTCCTTCTTTCATAAGATTCCCTGCACTCTGCCTAAAGCATGGCTATGAGTCTCAGCATCTGCTTCAATATCTTGCTGGGCAGAGCTTTCAGTGGCCTTCGGTGGTAGGCTCCTGTCCTGCTCCCTGTTCTCTCCTGCTTCCATTGTCTATCCAATTTGCTTTCTAAGTGAGGACTGAACAACTTATCTAGGGTCCTCCTTCTTGTTTAGCTTCTTTTGGAATATAGATTTTAGTATGTTTATCCTACATTAGATGTCTAATATCCACTTATAAGTAAATATATAACATGTGTATCTTTCTGCTTCTGGGTCACCTCACTCAGGATGATCTTTCTTAGTTCTTACCATTTGCCTGAGAATTTCATGATTTCCTTGTTTTTAATTGCTGAGTAGTATTCCACTGTGTAAATGTATCCATTTCTGTATCCATTCCTCCATTGAGTGACATCTGGGTTGTTTCCAGAGTCTGGCTATTACAAATAAAGCCGCTACAAACATGGTTGAGCAAATGCCTTTCACTTGTTTAGCCAGAGTTACTCTAGGATACTTTGTTATTTGTAGCTATTGTGAAGGGTATGCTTAACCCAATTTCTTTCTCAGCCCACTTGTTTGTGTACAAGGGAGCTACTGATTTTTTTAAAACTAATTTTGTATTCTGCCACTCAGCTGAAGGTGTTTATCAGCTGAAGGAGTTCTCTGGTGGAATTTTGGGGGTCACATGCATACTATCATATCATCCGTCAATAGTGATACTTTGACTTCTTCCTTTCCAATTTATATCCTCTTTATCTTCTTTAGTTGTCT
Organism: Psammomys obesus; assembly: GCF_907164565.1. Classification (NCBI taxonomy): domain Eukaryota; kingdom Metazoa; phylum Chordata; class Mammalia; order Rodentia; family Muridae; genus Psammomys; species Psammomys obesus. Next base: position 20,709,987 of record NW_026596073.1, read on the forward strand.
TATTGCTCTGGAAAGGACTTCAAGTACTATACTGAAGAGATACAGAGAGTGGGCAACATTGTCTTGTCCCTGATTTCAGTGGGATAGCTTTAAGCCTAGCCATTTAATTTGCTATTGGTCATTGGCTTGCTATATATTGCTTTTATTATGTTTAGATAAGTGCCTTGTACCCCTGATCATTCCAAGACTTTTAACATGAATAGCTGTTAGATTTTGTTGATGCTTTATAGGCATCTAATAAGCTGATCATGTGAATTTGTTTGTTTGTTTGTTTGTTTCAGTTTGTTTATATGGTGGATTAGGTTGATGGATTGTCTTATAGTGAACCACCCCTGCATGACTGGGGCGAATCCTACTACTTGATCATGGTGGATGATATTTTTGATGTCTTCTTAAATTTGGTTTGGGAGTAATTTTTGAAAATTTTTGCATTAATGTCCGTAAGGGAAATTTGTCTGAAATTCTCTTTTGTTGTTTGGTCATTGTGTGGTTTAGGTACCAGGGTGACTGTAGCCTCAAAAAATGAGTTTGGTAATGTTCTTTCTGTTTCTATTTTGTAGAACAATTTGAAGAATATTTGTGTTACCTCTTCTTTGAAGCTCTGATAGAATTCTGCTTTGAAACCATCTGGTCTTCGGATTTTTTCTTTTCTTTTTTTAATTTATTTTACATTATTTTTATTTTTATTAATTACAGTTTATTCACTTTGTATCCTCCCTGTACCCCCCTCTCTCTTCCCCTCCCAACCCCATCCTCCTTCTTTCTTCCCCACTTGTGCCCCTCTCCCAGTCCACTGATAAGGGAAGTCCTTCTCCCCTTCCCTCTGATCCTAGTCTATCAGGTCTCAACAGGAGTGACTGCATTGTTTTCCCCTGTGGCCAGGAAAGGCTGCTCCCCTTTCAGGGCGAGGTGATCAAAGAGCAGGCCAATCAGTTCATGTCAGACATAGTTCCTGTTCCCATTACTATGGAACCCACTTGGACACTGAACTGCCCTGGGCTACCTCTGTGCAGGGGTTCTAGTCCATCTACATGAGTGGTCCTTGTCTGGAGTATCAGTTTCAGAAAAGACCCCTGTGCCCAGATTTTTTGAATCTGTTCCTGTCCTTGTGGAGCTCCTGTCCTCTCCAGGTCTTATTATCTCCCCCTTCTTTCATAAGATTCCCTGCACTCTGCCCAAAGTTTGGCTAGGAGTCTCAGCATCTGCCTCGATACCTGCAGATCATAGTCTTTCTTTAAGATCCAGCTATACCACTCCTAGCCTTATATCTAAACGATGCTCAAGTATATAACAAGGACATCTGTTCAACCATGTTTGTAGCAGCTTTATCTGTAATAGTTGGAAGCTAGAAACAGCCCAGATGCCCCTCAGTTGAGGAATGGATACAGAAATTGTAGTACATCTACACAATGGAATATTACTCAGTGATAAAAAAAAGTAAATCATGAAATTTGCAGGTAAATGGTGGGAACTGGAAATCATTCTTTTCTTTTTCTTTCTTTCTTTTTTCTTTTCTTTCTTTCTTTTTGTTGTTGTTTGGAAGACTTATAATGACTGCTTCGATTTCCTTTTCTATTTCCTTAGTGGTTATAGAACTATTTACCTTCTTTACCTAACCTTGATTTAACTTTGGTAAGTGGATTCTATCAAGAAAATGAGAGACAGTCATGAAGTTGAAAATGACATAAACATAATATGCTCATGTATGAAAGTGCCAAAGAATAAAAATTCTCACAGTCCATCTCCAAGCTGGTTAATCCTGGGTTTCTACTACCATACCTACATTCGCCAATGCCTTACAGTGTATCAAGTGTCACATAACCAATCCTCTGCTTTACTTCATTTTTAAATCTATGGGATGTTGATAATTGTGTTCAGTTCATGACATTGTCATTGAAACTACTGAATGTAAAGTCAAATATAAAGTCAAATATAAAGCAGAGCGTAAAATAAAATTCAAAGGAAGATAAAATTAACATGATTAATTATGTCACTGACATGAGACTAAGAATTACGAACAATTGCTGACTGAATTAATGCCTAAATAATACATGACACATAAATAATACATAATAACAAATGATACACTTATAAAAAGATCTCAAGTTGCCAATTGTGCCTTTTAATACTGGGTGCTGCCAGATTTTATTGCCCTTAATCTAGTGAGCTGGCCATGTACTGAGCAGCAGCAAAAGAGAGCAGCAGAATAATCTCCATCTTTATGAGGAGCTTATAAGGCTCAAGGATGCTTTCCTTCTCATCTGTGGACATTTTCACTTGGTGACTTACTGATATGAGCCTCATCAGGAGTCCACCAAACAACCTTCTCTCCTTTTTACTCTATGTTTTTGTTTGCTTTTAAAAAACTTTTAATTGGTTCTTTGTGAGTTTTACATCATGTACCCCAGTCCCACTTATCTCCCTGTCCCCTCACAGCCACACTTCACCCTTTCAATATCCCTCCCCAAATAAAGAACAAACTAAAAGAAATAAAGAAATGAAAACAGAGCATAAAAACCATGTCGTTGTAGAAGGTACAATGAGTCACAACGTGTCCCACAGCATATTCCTCTGTCGGTACATCTTCTCACTTGCAAATATTCATTGCAGTGAGTCTCTGGTCTCTGGCGTCTGTGACATCATCACTATTGGATCCTCGTGGGGACTCCTCCCAGTCATCCTATTGGTGCTCTGTGTTATGGAGGTCCTGCAGCTTTAGATGAGCAGGATGGTTCTTTCACACACTCCAACAGTTCACAGACAATGCAGACTGTTGGGTAGGACTACTCCTGCTCCCCTGTGCTGGCCAGATGAGTGCAGGGCCCACTCTCCTGAGTGCTGCAGCCAGTTAGGGGCTGGGACAGATCTCCTGACCTCAGGACCCGAGGTGAAGGAGCAGAGAGGTGGGATGGAGAGCGTCTCTGTGCCTACACCACTGTATGGCAGATGAGTGGCAGGGCTGGCCCCACTGAGTGCTGCCACCAGTGAGAGATGGAGCTGACTCTCTAGCTTTCCATAGACAGTGTGGAGTGAGGCCAGTTCTGTACCCGTGGTCCCAGGTGGCTGCCTAGACCAGGGACTTCCCCATGGTCTCTAATGGTAATATGCACCACAGACATCAACGACCCTGACCCGTGCTGCTGCACAGCCACAGACCCAGACATGACCCTCAGCAGCGGCATGGGCTGGGACTTCACCATGGCCTCAGGTTGGGGGGAGGGGCTGCTACCCACAACAGGCTGTTCCTCTACACCCTCATAGCTCCAGTTCCATCTCCCTTCACAATGCTCGAACTGTTCTTCTTCTTCTCTCTCTCCCATCTGCCCACCACACACTTGCACACTTTAGTGGTTTCTGCTGCAGCCTGGCCTCTGGATGACCTCTTCTCTCCATACTCTGGGTAGTGGGCAGCAAGCAGGTGTTCTAGGTGTCTAGAGCCTGCCACTGTGATGTGACAACAGGTAGATCTCTGGGTGTCTTTTTCTGTTGGTGCAATGGCATGGCAGTTGGCTGGTCCCTCCATGCTGTTTTTAAGTCCATTTTCATAGTTTTATCTGAAACTGTGTGTATTGGTTGGCACTTCCCAATAAGACTGTATTCTTTTCCAATGCAGGCCTCATCTTTTTTATCAGGAAATTTCTTACTTGAAAATTAATATGACTACAGAAATAGATGAGGATTATAAATAGTGGGTTCGAATAATCTGAGCCAATAAATCGGAGCCAATCAGCACACTGAGGGCACCTCAGGGTTGGAGTACACAATGTGAAGCTGTATCTTTGTTCTTCCTCACCTCCCTAATCTGAGGGCTAAGTAGCTGGGCAGGAAGAGAAAGGCAGGGCTTCCAAGGAGGGAGGAAGGAACTCCAGTAAAAAGAAAGAGGAAGCCCTTTTCATCAAGAGACATGAGAGGAGACAGATACAACAACAGCCTCAAAGGTATAGCTCAAAGGTGTGGCTGGCTGAGCCTAGGTCGAAGGGTTATTTAGAAGAGCTAGTTGAGAGTCTGCTTATTAAGGCTTAAGATTCAATATATTAAAAGGTCTTGGTGTCTTTATTTTTATGGATGACCCATCCAGGGTCCTACAATACCTTAGATAAAGAGAACCAATAGAATATGTATGTATTGTATACATTCATTCTATCTACACATGCTCAGTCCTTGACAGTAAGTGTGTTGTAATAGAGATGCTGAGAACACAATAGGTCCACTGTGTGACTCAGTGGTTCCAATCTGGCCCAAAGACCTGGAAGTTTCCTGGAAAGCCTCTGGTCATCAGCCAGAAATGGAACCCTAGAAACACTGGATCTGATACCAGTGAAAAGATCGAGCATTAGCAATGGGGTAAAGAGGGAAGGAGGGAAGGCCAAGCTAACAACAGGAAAATACTCTCCTTCCATGCCCCATTCTACTGAGCTGCTACCAAAAGTCACCTTGCTCCCATTGGAGGTAAGTCTTCCCAAATCATGCAGGGTAACACGGACAAAGCTTCAGGTGAGCTTCCTTCTTATTCAGATGAGTCTAATTCATGGCAAGTCGACATTAAAATCAACCATCATATAAACCTAGTTCCTGAATACTGAATCTCTATTTTTTTTCTTCTTGACTATGAATTAAACCGGTAACAGACACTGCCTTTTCAGTGACTCTCTAAAAGTCCCATCAGAACTGACAATAGCTTGAGGCTATGCTGTCACACACGATTTATTTTGAGTAATACATAGAAATAAACAAACAACTCATAGATCCTATCGTTCTTATATTTGCTAATTATATGTGATAAGACAATAGGCAACCAATATTTAACTATATCCGCAACAAGCAAGACTTTAACAGGGTTCTCATTAGAGCCTGTTTCCTTTCCATGTGCAAATATTTCCCCCACCCAGCTTTTACAGTTAAGACTCCACTGTGTTGAGATCTAGTGGCTTGAATGATTATACTCTTACTTATCAGAAGAAAAAGTAAGATTAAACCTCATTTCACTTTATTTGACTTACAGAAAGTCAAAGCACATTGACTTTCTATAATCAGCCAGTAAACAAAGGCTTGTGTTTTTCAGTAATCACACTATAAAATCTTTGAGTTATTGTTTTCCACTGACAGCACTCATGTACATGAATTTATAACCATCATAAAGAAAATTAACAAATAGTGCTTCATAATTTATGGTCTAATAGCTATTAAAACATGTCATAGAGGGTTATGTACATGAGAATGTTGGTACACAATTTTTCAAAAGCATTGAGGCCAATGCGTTTTCACAATGGAGTTATCAATTACCAAATAAGAACATATTTCATTAATCACTCTATCTGCAAATTGATGGTTTACACAACCACTACACATGGAGAAATTTGCCAAGTAGGGAGAAAAACTTGAAAGTTGAAACCTTCGCATAAATGTCTTTATTTTACCTCAGGCTGGGAAAGAAGCTGTCGTTGCTAAGGGAAAATACATATGACAGCACGTGGTTGGCTGTGTAACAAACCTCAACAACGCCAGCTATTCAAACAACAACTTTGAAAACATATTAAGAAGCAACAACAAAAAAAAATGTTTTCATCCTTTAAAAACTACCTAGACTACACTTTCATTGTAACGGCAGTAGATGTTCTGCCAACACAAATCAAAGCTTTGTCTCTTCTCCTCTGCATATGGGCTCTCAGTTGATGTATGAAATATTTTGGGATACAAAGAAGAGGAGGCTCAAAATTACCAGGGAGCTTTTGCTCTGAGTAACATTTTCCTTTTACTTTGTTTTGTAGTCTGCCAAGTTTATCATACTCTTGGCAGATACAAGGCAACCTTCCTTTGTTGAAACTGTCTCAAGGAGATAGTTAATACTTCTAGAAGCTCCTGTACCTGACATTATAGATTAAGTGATTTTAATATTATTATTAGTCAATGAGATGAACTGACATTGGATGTGTGTGTGTGTGTGTGTGTGTGTGTGTCTGTGCACAAAGTGACTTTCTCCCTATAATCAAAAATTTAAAGATACTTAGAATATATTGGAGGAGAATCATGTTTGTTGAAAGAGGCCAAACTTTATAATCCAAATATCCTCACTGTTTCATTTGTTTGGCTCAGAGTCTTGAATTAATTTGTTTTTGAAAAGATTTTATTTTCAATTTTAATTACAGGCATATGTTGGGGAAGGGGATTGTACACATGAGTGCCATCCAAAAGAGGCCAGAAATCAAAGAGAAAGCTTAGTGTACTGAGGAATCACAGCCTTCTGTATGGCTTGAACATATAGAAGAGTAGAGACAGCAAGATGAAGATAGTATTGGCGTCAGAGTGAGCAAGGCTCTACAAGTCCCATGAGAAAATTTGGCTTCATACTTATAAGCCATGGAAAGGCCCTAAGACAGGTTAATAGAGCACATTGGGTGAGCAAGTCTACGTTGTTAAAAGAACCCTTTGGGTGCAGTAAGGAGACTGAATTAGGATGGTTCAATGTGTGAGGAAAGTCACCATGGAGGCGCCAGAGGCTGTGTATATATAAAATAACTAAATTTAAACAGCTAATTATTAAAGAACTGGGGGTGAATTAATTTCTGCTTCTGACAATTGTTACCCCTTGGGCACCTACAAAGCTGAAGTAGTAACGTCTCCTCCCTACCTGCTGTGCTGATCACTTAGATGCTTGAAATACGAGAAGTAATTTGACAACAGTTTTCTTAAGGAACATTTTCATTACTGTAATTATTTAAATTAAAATTCCTGGGTGCAATCACTTCAACAAAACTGTGGCTTGGATGATACCTAGGGAGGCAAGTGGAGACGTGTAAACTCTCTTTTTTCTTGTACCCCTGACTTTGTGTTACAGGATGTTCTGCAGCATTGCATCCTGGTAATTCCAAACTCTTCTTCTGGAATAATTCTTCGACTTCTGTGTCCTCATCAGATTTACTTCAAAAGTGAAGAAGATAAGAGACTGAATGCTACATGGCGGAAGAGACAGAAACAGCCCACAGAGATATGGAAAAATGGTGTGGCCTTCCATCCAAAAGGGGACTCTTGGTTAATCAGAATCACATTCCTTTCTTTCCTTTTCCCAGCCTACGGGTTCCCAGAGCTTCAGGAGGTGCTACCACAGACATGTTACATAAGATACATGAAGGATGGAGGCTGATAGTCGTTATGGAAATTAAGAAGTTTGATTTTGTTAAAAAAGAAGCATTAGAAGCCAGAGGCATGGTGATGATGATCAACAACCTTTGAAGCGTCTGAATGGATGAGTTTTCATTTGCATAGACTGGAGAGACATGGCCTTTTAAAGACAAAGGGCTGGGGTGATGGCTCAGTCCACAATTGTGTGCCTTGCAACTATGAAGACTTGAGTTTGGATTCTCAGCACACGTGAATATCTTGACATGACAGCACACATGTAATACCAGGAGGATGAGGAAGATGGGCAGGCAGATCCCTGGAGCTGTCTAGCCAGTCTATTGAACTAAGTCTGTAAACTCCAGACTCAGTGAGAGACACTGTCTCAAAAAATAAGTAAATAAAATAAATAAAGTGGAAAGTGACTAAGGAAGATACGTAATGGAACGTACATAAAGTAAACATCTGGCTTCCACACAAGATCTCACATATTCATGTGCACCTATAGGCACGTGTGTATTCACACAGAGAGAGAGGGATACTGGACTTGGATGAATAAAGGCCTCACACTCACATATACAGATACAGTGTTTATATGAATAAAAAGTCTCTTAGCTCAGACGGATCATTTATTTAATCAACAAGCTTTATTTTGGTTAACCAAGTCTGTAAGGGAAGGAGGTTTGAAATTTGTTGTGGTTATTTACTGATGAGTGGTTGAATCAACTAAAATATGAGAGTGTCTATCCTTCAGATTTGCATATTATTCACAGTGCATGCTATTACATTTCCAGGCTAACTAATAATTTCCTGGCAGCCTGTGCTTTTTTTATTCATGAAAATTATATTTCATCTCTTTCTTGAAACAAAAATGCAAAACACCAGAAATATATAGCCCACTGCCCACATGACCACTCCCAAATTACAAATATAAAGCAGTATTGATATAGCTTCTTGGAAGACCACATTAGTTTATCTACTATATTGATGAAGCAGTGAAGCACATAAAATGTTAAAAGCTGGTGCAGCATACTGTTATAAAAAGTAGGAAGTTGCAGAGCCCTTTCTTGCACCCTAGATCAACAAACTATCTTTCAGCATAAAGATGAGAGCATGGAAATAAAATCCATGTTTTTGTTGGCGTGTTCACCACTAGGCAGCTCTGAAAACTCCACAAGTCTCCACGTCTTTGCTTTTTTGATGGTAAAAAGGTGAGTTAAATGTAATTATCTTAAAATATCTTTAACTGTAATGTACGGGTTATTCATTTTTAATTTATTCTTTGATAATTGCATACATGAACACAATGTATTTGGGCTATATTAACACTAACACCCCTACTAACTACTCCTATACCCTGACCCTAGACTCTCTTCCATCATTTCAAATTCTTGTTATCTACCTGCCCTTCCTCCCTCTTCCTCCTCCTCCCCAGTTAGTGCCACATAGGCACATAGGAATAAAGCACCATCTGCTGGAGCATGAACAACCTACCATGGAGTACACTGCTGAGGGGAACAAATCTCTTACCCACAATGGCTAACCTTTTGTGGTTGTTATTATGAATTACAGTAGAATGGTCAGACATTTATTGTATCCTCATGTTGCCCTCTTTATGACACTCAGTTTTCTATTGTTTGCACAAATTTATAGAAATGTGGAAGGTACTACTTTCTAACTCAAGAAACTCATTGACTATCATTGTTTACTGATCTGGCTATATCCTATCAAACTTCTGCTTTGGTATAAAATTCTCAACATATCTCCAAGATAGTCTTTTAGAATAGTGTTTCTCAACTTCCCTAATGCTGTGGCCCCTTAATACAGTTCCTTATCAGTGACTACCAACTATAACATTATTTTTCTTGCTGTTTCATAACTATAATTCTGTTACTGTTATGAATCAAAATGTAAATATCTAATATGCAGGTGGTCTTCAGTGACCCCTGTGAAAGGGTCATTTGACTCCCAAAGGGATCATGACCCGGAGGTTAAGAACTGCTGTTCTAGAACATCTCAAATGACACAGTTTGTTAGTATTGTTGTATGATATCCATGGGCCTGTTTTCTGGCATGGAGATCTATAACAATCTAAGTTATTTGTTTTTTTACCTGCAGACAATAGCAACAGGAACCTACTATAAACACAGTTAAATTACTTTCTCATTCTACCTCATCGCTGATCTCTTTTTCCTTTTGTGCTGAAATTGATCTTCCACCTCTTGGTCAAACTGATGCTTGATACCTACACACATAACACAAATTCCTCTCAGTAGATAAATGAAACGTATTTGGGAACAATAAACAGATCACAAAGATGTACATGATATTCATATGATAGGAGGTGATTGCATTTCCTTTCTCCATAACAATGTCAGTCAGGGTGGGAGTCATACCTTTTTATTACCACTTTTAATACAATCCTATGTAAGAAAACAAGTATAAACCCTACAGCTGAAAAAAATAAAGAGTCCTTGAGACATATATATCCTCCTTAAAGAAGATTTGTGAGTAGCGTGCTTTTACTTTGCATAGATGGTACCATTTTGAAATGTCAGGCTACCTTTTTTAAAAATATTCTTTTTTTAGATCTTGTGCATAAAAATACATCAGTAGCTGTAACTAAATAAAAGGTTTAGAGCTCAGTGCTCTTTCATCCTCTGTCTCTGTCAGAGAAATGTTGCAAATAGATGCACCACTCAAAAGCAGAGAAGTGCCAAGTGGAAGAGGCAGTCATTGAAGAGGAAGAGGAGAGTCTGGCCAGCCGACACAAGAATACTAGGATTAACCTCACACTCAAACTTTCAGTCCTTTAGTGAATGATTTCCTCTTCGTTTGTTTTCTGGATCCTCACAGTGAAAAGAGTCTGTGCCATCACTACAAGGATGTCCACAACAAGACAGCAATACCCATCGGTCAGTAAAGGGCAAGAAGATGAATCACTCTGGACAGTTTCAGGGAGCAGCATAGGCCTTATTTCATGTAAGCAACCATTATATACTGTGATTGGTTAGCACATTATCTTGGACTGGCTAGTGAGCACTCATAGTATCAGGGTCTCCATGCAGATGAATCACATTAAAGGAGACATAGAAAAGGCAGACTAGTCCGCAGGCCAGCTTCTGACTACTCATGTTACTTCAGAATTCACTGTTCTGACTTCAGGAGCATGTGTGTCATGCTTCCTATTAGAAATGCAGTGTGCAAGGCAGGCTGGCCACCAGGTCATGCCTTGATTTTTTTTTTCCTAAGAGTGGGGTGTGGGTGGGTTTATAGAAAAGAACAATTACGGGAGCTAACACAAGTTAGAGCCAGTTTGTAATTCCACACAACGCAATGCTTTATTTCTGGTTCATTTAATAAAGCATTCAAAAATGCTATATTTGTCAAGAGTTAGATAAAACAAATATTGAATAAAGGGTCTCCTGGTCTCACAATAATACTGGAAAGCAAGGATAAAACGATATCCTAGTTGTCTACTTTCTTTCCCAGAGAGACTAAAAGTAAAAACAAAGGAATATGCTTACATAAGTACAAGAATTTTGCACCCCACATGATGGCTCATGCCTGTTGTGATGAAATTTGGGAGGTTGGCATAGGGGAACAAAAGTCAAAGGCAGCCTTGATTATAAAGGGAAACCCTGGCTTGGACGGAAAGAAACAAAACAAAACAAACAACAATGGAATGCTGTAAGATTATCCAGTATTCCTCACATTAGTCAAGCACTGAAAAACAGAAACAAACACACACACATACACACACACTCACAAGAAAGGAAAAAATACAATAGAAGTAGAATAAAAAAAATACCTTGATGCTCAAAACTTCATGGACAAAAACTGAAATTAAAGCTATTATGGTTATAGTTTATTTTTCAGAATGTTGAAAAGGTTGAATAATTTAGAGCAGCTATGAATACACACTCACACCCATGCACGCACAAACACACACTGCACACATAAATGCACATACATTCATATCCTTTTAGACTCTGTTAAGATTTTCTTTGAGAAATAACATAAATGTTGGCAATATAGACCAGCTCTGTTGTATCGTTCCATGTTATAAATTCAAATGATGCCACTGCTTTAGAGGGGCTTCCTAGGCATTTTCCAATTAGGCCTCTTTTTTTAACCTGTTAACATTTTAAATGGCCCTAGAATATGGTTGGACAAATCAAACACTCACTGATAATAAATTAGTGAACACCTAATAAACAGAGTGATTTATATTAAAATCATGCTTTGATAATTATGTGTATGTGCAGCTTTACCATTTATTAAGGATAAAAGCAAGTTCATGCTAGTGAGACAACGTGCTTTTTTATTTAAGAATTAAGCTTTTAAAAATCATTATCATATTTCAAAATGTCCATACATAGTCTACATTGCTTATTGAGCAAACACACCCTTCTTTGTTCCTCAACTCTCCCTTTTATCTCCTCTGCACTTGCTATTTTCCCCTTTGTTCTAGACAATTTTACTTCTATTCCTATTTAATATGTAGACACATGGTTATGTACGTTTATAAACTCGAGGAACAAATGAGAGAAAACAACAATATGTCTTGCTGGGACTGCCTTTATATGTTCAATATGGAGAGTAAGGAGCAGAGGAAAAAGATTTTTCTCTTTGATGTTTGAATGTGTCATTGTTTTAAGAAATAATACATTCTTTCCTTTTCTTGCCAGTTCCTCTCTACACTAAGTTGTTTTGCTTTTATTTATGCCAGGATGAATATGTTAATGTACTCATTTGCATCATTTATGACACTCCTCTCAGAATGAGCAAAACATCTTTATGTTAGATTAAACACACCTTGAGTGGCTTAAGAGTGATCTTTAAGCACCTTGTTGTACTACATTGTAGACATGCTGCTGACCCTAACCTCTGCTACGCAAAGAGAAACAGAACTCCTGCAGATGCTGAGGAAGACAATTTCATCTTTCCAATATTTGTGTTTGACTCAACTGACAAAAATTTTAAAAGTTCATTCAAATGAAAATATTTTCGTGCATTAAAAATGTACTCATTGCTGTGGTGTGTTTTGTCACCTTGTCTCTCATTACATCACTGTAATAATTTGATCTGAGCCAACAAAACAGACTTATAACATGTATGAACACACATTTTAAGCTGCTGCAACTATTTGCTCTAACAATTATGTTTTGTTGTCCTGCAACAATTCTCATTTTATAGCTTAAAATGTCTTTTGATCCTAGTATTGATTCTTTCCTGCTTTTGAAAAATTCTTCCTGGTATGATGTAATAAGAGATATCAGCCTTATGCTGTCATGCTCCCCTCTCCTTTCTCTCTCTCTCATTACATATACATATGTGTGCATACACATGTATATATATTAATTTATGTGTTCATCTATATGTATCCATAAGCCAAAATAGGCCTGGGAGAGGGCTATAATGGGCTAAAGGGCCCATTCATGAACCTACAGCTGAAAGGGGAAGCACTACAATGAGTAATATCTGTGCAGGAAAAAAATAAGCACAGCTGAGAGAGCAACAGGACACATTTGAAACAAAAAAACAAAGTTGAGAACGTTGGTATCAAAACTACTGCAGAAACTGCTGTGGTTCCCGCAAGCACTGGCTTCTTGAGATCTGAGGTTACAAATGCCCATTCCTACTTGAGAATTCCAACGAAAGAGGCATAATTGCATATTCCTCATCTACCTGAGAAGTAGCTGCTATTAAGCTGCTTTAAGAAAGAGGCTGCAAAATTTCAAATATAAGCCTTATTCACCATGTGAACCGTGGTTCTTTTAGGCCCAGATGTGTCTCTAGAAGTTATTTTTATAGTAAGTATTATATTCATATCTGTGGCATCAAGTTATCACTGGGCACATCTACTCTTGCTATCGGTTCAGCCATATAAACAGCAAGACCCTGTCCAGATACAAGAGCTTTCCATCTTGTATACATCTGTGTGTTTGTTCTCCGGTCCCTGACTACTTATAAATAACCAGTGCTTGCACATTGTTAAAAGAATGGTGGCAGACATGCCTGTGCTTCAGGCACAAATGCTATGACTTACCAGATTCCCAAAACCAGATCTCCTCCATGGCTGCCCATTTGTTAGCCTCTGCTCTATAACTGCCACCCACAAGGACCACAAGGTGGGCCCAATTCCCAAAGGAATTTTCTCAGCACAGTTTCAAGAGGTGGTGGAAGAAACAGCAGAAAAATCGTAACAGCCACTTTCACCAAAGACTGTGGAAAACCTCTAATAGTCCCCCTATTAATAAAGTATGCCACCAATCTATTACCATTAAGCTTTGCTGTCAGAACTACACAATGACTATAAACAATACTCTTACTGATTCCAGAACTCCTGAGTCTTCATTGATGCTAGAAAATCCCCTCATATTGAACTTTTGGAAAGGTCTTTCTGCAGAAAATGTAAGCTAAGAAATCTGAAAGAAGTGGCTTTTATGCAAAACATTAGCTATCAATGTAACATGAAAAACAAGAGAGACATACACCACCAGAAGAATAAAAGAACAAAAGAATACTTTTTTTATTCAAACTCAAAGAAATGAAAATGTAAACACTACCTAACAAGGAACTCAAAATACTGTTCCAAGGAAAATCTGCAAACTTGGAGAAAGCACAATCATATTTACAATATATTTAAAGGCATATATTTGGATTAGAACTGTATTAAACTGTTTCAGATGACAACGGACCACATATAAAATAGTGATCCTGAGAGACTATTATAGGGACAAAAGCCCTTTTTACTTATCAAATGCATAGTTTAAAATGTAGAAAAATAGAAAAAATACCAAGACAATCTACAGTGAACCGTTTGGCTGAGATTTGTGAACACTAACAAGCTTCTTAAAAGTCTGAAAATATCAACTGCAACACAGAAGTTTTATGAGAATCACACAGGAAGGTTCACAATGCTACTTAGGAGGAAATTTATATCATACAATGTGAAGCAAACTATGCAACATACCATAGACATATTTATTAAAAGTCATAAAAAAAAACACGTTGTCTAGAATAAAGAAGAACAACTGCTTGATTTCAACATCACTTAATCAATATTTACACTTAAGACAAATTGCAGGGAACCATGGTGCTGGCCTGCCCTAGCTGCCTGGAGAGGCATGTGCCATGGGTTTTTCAGGTTAGAGTCCATGGCTCCTGGGGCACACTGTGCCTTCCAGTTCCTCAGAGACTGATGCACTTCCTCAGGCGGCGGAGTGGTCAGGCCACTTTGTGTTTCTCTATATGCTCCCTTGGTAGTCAAGGAGGTAAGAAAGCTTGACAGAAAAATTAGTCTCAGATCTTAATTTTGTATAACCCTCTAAAGTTTGTATATCACTGTATCCTGTCAACTAGAACTGGAAGTTGTCATTATATTCTGTTTCTGATAAAGTCATAAAATAAAATTCTGACTGCTTGAAGTAAAATTGCCTCAATTTAACTTTTGCTGTGGACACTCCAACATTACTGTCTTCATTCCTTGAGGCCATATCAGGTGACCTTGCCCTCCTCAACCCTCCCCCACCAAGTAAGTTCAGGAAATTATAGCAAATGATGATCTAAACACTCAGATTAACAAAAGAGAGATTCTCAGGTTGAATGCGTGTAATTTCCTCAATATATGTTGACTATATGAGACTGACCTTCAGTAAAATAAATGTTAAAATTAAAAAAAAGAGAAAATGTGTGCCAGCTAACACAAACCAAAAATGTCTGAAGTGTTTACTCTAACATCAAAGCTCATCTTAAAATGAAGACAAGCAGGAGAGTATTTCACAACAATAAAGAACAGCATTTACCAAGAACATTTTCCAGTCCTGAGTGTACATGCACTTCATAAGGGCCTCAAGTTCACAAAACATTGACAGAGTAAATTTTTGAGAGAAACAGAAAAAAAAAATAATAACCAAATTGTAGGCAGAGGTATAAATAGTGCTCTCACCATAATTAATAACATTAATGGAATATAAAAAAATCAATAAGTAGCAAAAATAAGACTGATGAACTATATCAACTATCTTGATTATATGACACACAAATATAACGGACTAAACATTCTTTTCAGGTGGCGACAGATACTTTGATAAGATTAAGATGCACAATAAAGGAGGCAGAGGCAGATGAATCATTGTGAGTTAGAAATGAGCCTGATCTGCAAAGTGAGTCCAGGACACGGGACAGCCAAGGCTACATAGAGAAACCTTCTCTCAAAAAGCCAAAAGATAGAAGATAGATAGATAGATAGATAGATAGATAGATAGATAGATAGATAGATAGATGCACTATATTTACAGTAGAAAATGTTGACATGCTTAAAGTCACAAGCTGTGATTTCTATAACCAAGATCAAACTATTTTGCCAAGAGTATTTCATTCTTGCTTGCCTGCTTTTCATCATATTCTCCCACGAATTTCCTGTTGAGTTTCCCAGAGTTGCTATGGTATGCGATACTGTTACAAATTAAAATACTAGATGTGAGAATCTGTACCTTCCTTTTCGTTGAGGTCAGGAACTAAATACATTTTCAATCTTTTTATCACAATATATTTGTTGTGCCCAGTTCGCGAACCCCAAAAGACCAGGAATAGATTCTGCTGTAAATACATGAGGGTTTTTTTTTTTTTAATTGTATACGTTTTCGAACACAGGACACAAAACCCCCGTGGAAACAGGAGAGGAATGTGGCCCCGCAGTCTAGGGGAAACAAGGTTTTCATGGGAAAGTGCAAGCAAGGACTTACGTGCTTTGGCGTTACACGGTTGGGTAAGGGAGACTGACTTTTGAAATGATTTGTCCACTTTAGGCGTCAAGACCACAAACAGTTCTGGCCTGGTCATATGGGCCAGTTTCCTAGCAACTGTATAATTAGTGAGCAGGGAAAGAATGCATTAAAGCTAGTTTTGTTTGTTTGGTTTTTTGTTTGTTTGTTTGTTTGTTTGTTTGTTTCAGGTGCTAAAGCTTTAAACTTTAAAACAATACCCACTGATTCTTAATAACTTGCTCTCTCAAAATTATTTTACTGTTATTTTTAGAAAAATTATATTTATTTCTTTCAAAATATATTATGTGCATATGTGAGAAATTTTTGTTGTCCCAAATCACTTTAAAACATATTTACTGTATTTCTCAGTTTTAAATTTATTACATTCAATTTCTAGCATTATAAATTGTTGGTTTTTTTTTAATGGATTAGTTCCGTTTTCTGTCACTCATGGTTCATGCTTAAGATTTTGGCTCAAACTCCTCCTGTCCCCCCCAAGCTCACCATCTTTATCTCCCATCACAATAGCGTCCCCTGTTTACTTGCTTCTTTGAATGTTTGCTTTATTTGCATTTCTGTCACTTGAAACCTTGGAGATACAGTCGATTTTTCTTTTTCTCATCTCCATTTTATTCATCTTCTGTTGAGCGCATTTGGTCAGCTCATTTGACAAATCTCCACAATAACATGTGCAAACCCTGTGAAAAAAAGAGCATGTACTGATCATTATTTAAAAGATTTATTTTGGTTTTAACTATGAGTATGTGCATGTGTTTCTGTCAGTGTGTGTACAAGACTGTAGATGCTGATGAGACCAATAGAGGGAATCCTATCTTCTGGAGCTGAAGTTATAGGGAGCTGTCCAATGTACGTGTATGCTGAGAACTAACTGGTCCTCCATAAGAGCAGCAAGGACTCTAAAATGCTGAGCCATCTCTTCAGCCCCCTTGCTCATAACTTCTTCCTCCTTTGGCTTTCTGCATTGCTGGGACTGAAACACAAAGTTTTGTACATGGTAAGCACTAACTCTACTATTAAGATACCTCCTCAACATTAATCATCTTTTTTATCTTCTGTAAGACTGAATTCATATTCAAAAAAATAAGTTGCATCCATGAGATGATCCACAACTGCTTGTTTAACAATACAGAAATTGTGGTACATCTACACAATGGAATATTACCCAGCAATGAAAAACAAGGAAATCATGAAATTTGCAGGTAAATGGTGGGATCTGGAAAGGATCATCCTGAGTGAGCTATCCCAGAAGCAGAAAGACACACATAGTATATACTCACTCATATAGACATATAATATAGGATAAACCTACTAAAATCTGTACACCTAAAGAAACTAATCAAGAGGGAGGACTCTGGCTAAAATGCTCAATCCCCAGTCCGAAAGGCAAAGAGGATGGACACCAGAAGAAGGAGAAAACAGGAAACAAGTTAGGACCCTCCCACAGAGGGCTTCTGAAAGGCTTGGCCCTGCAGACTATCAAAGCAGATGTTGAGACTAATGGCCAAACTTTGGGCAGAGTACAGGGAATCTTATGAAAGAAGTAGGAAATAATAGTAAGATCTGGAGAGGACAAGGAGAGCAACAGAACCAAAAAATTTGAGCACAGGGTCTTTCCTGAGACTCATACTTCAACCAAGTACCATGCATGGAGATAACCTAGAACCCCTGCACAGATGTAGCCCATAGCAGTTCAGTGTCCAAGTGGTTTCCATAGTAATAGGAATGAACAGGGACTGCTTCTGACATGAACTGATTGGCCTGCTCTTTGATCACCTCCCCCTGAGGGGGGAGCAGCCTTACCATGCCACAGAGGAAGACAATTCAGCCACTCCTGATAAGACCTAGCAGACTAGGATCAGAAGAAAAAGAAACCCTCCCCTAGCAGTGGACTTGGGGAGGGAAGTGTGTGGAGAAGGAGGAGGAAGGGAGGGATTGGGAGGGGAGAAGGGAGGGAACTAGAGGGGGAATACAAAGTAAATAAAGTAAAATTGAAAAACATGCCAACAAATCGATACTGACTGTTCAACAATACAGACACAGTGCTATGTGTATAAACAGTTACATTTACATTATTTGGTGGAACTAATTTAGTATCTAATACTAAATCACCTGTATGTTTATACAACAATGAGATTTTAATTATCTTTGGATTTAACACTGTTATAAAATGTCTATATGTTTGGTTTTAAGTAAAAACTAGTATTTTGTTGTATGGCTAGACCAGAAGTTTTTCTTGTCACAAGTAGAAAATGCTTTTAGGAGGAAACACAATATTTTCTGATAGGTTAATTCTGCATTTTGCTTTTTACACCTACATTTATGCCTTTATATGAAATGACTATAAATGCTGGAAGTTGGAAACACATTAATAATGGGACTTTTAAAAGCCATTGCTTAGATCTATGTGAAGACATTTCCAAAGACATGATAATGATATTTCAGAAGGGCATGTCATAAATTTGATTGGGTGAAGAGCACTTGGGAACCCAACTGGAGAATGGTACACAAAATGGCTACCTAGTAATGATTGTCATTAAAAAAAAAAGATGCTCCCCACAAATATAGAAATATTCAGGCTGAGTTATTTTAAGATGCACTCATGCATAGATGTAGAGATCAGGGAAGATGTTGGTGACTGGGAAGTGATAAAATTCTAAGTGCTGAGTGTCTCTTCTGGAATAGCCAAAGTGCAAGAGGGTCTCTTGATGTTGTCTACACTAATGGCACTGATTCTTTAACCTGTGCCTTGTTTTGACCTTTGAAGAGTAACAGTTTTATTGATATTCTAAAAGGTTTAGATCAACTTGTAACACCAACCAGAGACCACAGGAAGCTGTGCTTAGTGGCAAACTTATACATGTAGCCAACACAGTAGGAGGTGCACTATTTCCTATTCTTCTAAGTTAGCAGAGATCTAGGCCACAAATTGTAAAGCCCTGAAAAATACAGCTAATGACTTCTCCATCTTTTTAAACAATTGACAAATCTGAGATTATTACTTAGACACCAGAGCTTTGCTTATGCTTGCAAATGATTTGCTATTTTGACTATATTATTTTCTTTCTTAAAACCAAACATACTGTGTTGATTTAGGTCAGTTATCAGTTGATATTTGTCTAGTTCATTCAATTAAGTAAATTTTAGAAATAGCTTGACATTATGAAAGTGCAAGGAGAGTGCTTTGTGTGTGTATGTGGGAGGGGGAAGGTTTAGTTTAATTTTTCCATAAGGGAAAAAAAACTGGATTATAAAGCTGTAGTAAGAAGTAAAACAAGTATTTTATTTAAAGTTAGTATTTTTGGATACCCTATATCATACTACTTTTTACTACATAGTTTGAAAAGTTGAGTCCTTTCTTCCCTTTCTCTGTATCTGTTTTCATTCCTCTCAGATTTCTCTCTGTTCCCTGATTGTTTCCATTGGTGTCATTGTTCACTCATGCTGTTCTTAGCATATCTGCACACTGTGCCTAAAACCCCCATCTGGGTCTTTATCTTTATACTTTTCTTCTACACTGAAGATTTTAAGAGTGAAAGTGCTATTTATTAATATCTGCAGCTTATAAACTCCCATGTCTATTTAAAGAGATAAATCTCTGGTCCATTTTATCAGAAGAAAATTATCAACACCGTTGACAGAACACTTATCAATGGTTCAGACTGAAATCATAGACTGCAAAATCACAACCTTGACTTTTAATTCTTTATACTTGCTAGGAAAATAAACACATGGTATTTCAAGGAAATTGGGGGAGGAAGGACATTAATTTCAAAAGAAATATATATTTTTTCTTTTATTTTTACCTTAACATAAATATACACATACAAATATACACACATACATACACATACACAAACACACATATATGTAAAGTCTTAGTCAGTGTTCAATTGCCATGAAGAGACACCATGACCAAGGCAACTCTTTAAAAAATGTATTTAATTGGGCTTGCATCCAGTTTCAGAGGCATGGTCCATTGTCTTGGTAGAGGACATGGTGGCACACACGCAGACATGGTGCTGGCGAAGTAGATAAGAGTTCCGCATCCATATTCACAAGCCATGGAAGAGAAACACTGGGCCTGGCTTGGAATTCTGAAGACCTCAAAGTCTACTTCTAATGACACAATCCTTTAACAAGGCCACACCTCCTAACCCTTCTAATCTTTTCAGAGTTTCACTCCCTGGTGGCCAAGTATTCAAATATATTAGCCTGTTCTCATTCAAACTACCACAATTTATTTCCTGACTCTCATAGGCTTGTAGCTATATCATAATGCAAATGCATTTAGTCCAACTTCAAAAGTCCCCTTCACCTGCAACAGTCTTGACACTGTTCAAAAGTCCAAGTTCAAAGTCTCTTCTAAGACTTATGCCAACTCTTTGCTGTAACCCCTGAAAGATCAAAATTAAAAAACAGATCACATACTTACAACACACAATGGTATAAAACATGCATTGCTGTTCCAAAAGGGAGGGAAGGGAGCATAGTGAGGAAACACCAGACCAAAGAAAGACTGAAAACCAGCTGGGCAAACTCCAAACTCTGCGTCTCCATGTCTGATATCAAAATGCTCTTCAGATCTCCAACTTCTCTCATCTTCGCTGAGTGCAACCCTCTTCTTTCTCTTGGGCTGTCTCCACTCCCTGTCAGCAGCTCTCCCTGGCAGGTATTCCACAGCTCTGGCATCTCCAGCATCTTGGAACCTACTATAAGATTCAAGCTTCACTTTCACAGCTTCACGCAATGGCCTCTCTGAGCTTCCATACCAGGACACTCCTGATACATGCCTGGCCTCACCACCTTTCCTTAGCTGTGGAGAGAAATTCCACAACCCCTCTCTTGTATCCTTGACTCAAAAGCCAGAACCACATGGCCAAAGATGCCAAATTCTTCTGCTTGCTGGGGCTAGAACTTGTCCTAGATCAATTAAATTTTCATTAGCTTTCTGGTTTCAGTGGTTTCCTTCACTGATTAAGCTTTTCTTTATTTCCTTTTCACAAGTTGCAAGCTTACCTGGACTAGGTCTTGCCCTGAGGTCACCACTGCCTTTATGGCATATAGCACCAGGCTTTTCTTTAAATTTTTTAAGCCGCTTGAACACTGGATTTAGCTACATTACACTTCCCAGTGCCCCTTTTCTCCTCAAACTGTAGAGCTGGTATTGTTTCGTGTTCGGTTTGCTCCTTTTCATTATAGATCCTCTTAAAAGTGACTACAAATAGCCATACAACAGAGTCAAATCTAGGCAGTCTTGTCAAATTCAGTAATCCAAAACTCTTCAATTTAGCCACTGGCAGACTTTTTTGGACAAGGGCAAAAGGAAGCCACAATCTTTGCCAAAATATCTCAAGGATGGTCTACAGGACACTTATGAATAGTCTTCTTTTCTGAAACCTCTTGAGCTATGCTGTCATAATCCACATTGTTCTCAGCACCGGTGTCTTCAATGCTCATACTATGATGGCCCAATCAGCCTCCCTTAAAGTGCTCAATTTCTTTCCAATTTCAGTCCACACTCTTCCACTATTAGCATGGTCAGGTCAGTCACAGCAATGCCCCACTCTACGGTACAAATTTCTCTTAGTCAGTGTTCTCTTGCTATGAAGAGACACCATGACTCAGACAACTCTTATAAAACTTTTTTTATTTTTTAATTTTTTATTAATTACACTTTATTCATTTTGTATCCCCCCCTAAACCCCTCCCTCCTCCCCTCCTGATCCCACCCTCCCTCCCCTTTCTGCATGCATGCCACTCCCCAAGTCCACTGATAGGGGAGGTTCTCCTCTTCTTTCTGATCTTAGTCTATCAGTTCTCATCAAAAGTGGCTGCATTGTCCTCTACTGTGGCCTGGTAAGGCTGCTCCCCCCTCAGGGGGAAGTGATCAACGAGCAGGCCAATCAGATTATGTCAGAGGCAGTCCCTCTTCCCATTACTATGTAAACCACTTGGACACTGAATTAATTGGAGCTTGCTTACAGTTTCAGAGGCACAGTCCATTGTCACGGCAGGAAGCATGGTGGCATGCAGGCAGACATGGTGCTAGAGAAGTGGCTGAGAGTTTCACAGCCAGATTCTTAGGCAGCAGAAGAAGAGACACACTGGGTCTGGCTTGAGCTTCTGAAAACCTCAAAGTGAACCTCCAGTAACAAGCTTCCTCTAACAAGGCCACACTTATTTATCCCTTCAGGTAGAGCAACTCCCTGGTGAGCAAGAATGCAAATCCACGAGTCTATATGCATATGCTGATTTGAAGGAGAATGGTGTGTGTGGGGGTCTATGTGTACATACATAATACATATATACACATTCCAAAAAGTTCTGGGCATTTTAAAATGTTTTATCTTACTTTCCATTATGCGTATGTTTGTGTGCATGTGCTCGTGCAGGTGCCCATGGCATCAAAAGGTGGCTATCAGATCCCCCGGAGCCGGTGTTTCAGGCTGTTGTTGGCTGCCCAGTGTGGGTGCTGGGAACCCAACTCTGGTCAACTTCACGAGGAGTATGATCTCTGACCTGTTAATCCACCTCTCCAGCCCCAGTTTCAACCATTTTATAAGAAGGTAAACTGGTCTAGAGCTTCCTGGATTTAAAGTTGCCTGCTGTGCTGGAGTTGGCTCAGAGGTTGAGAGCACTGTCTGCTCTTCCAAAGCTCCTGACTTCAGTTCCCAGCAACCACAAGGTGGCTCCCAGCTCTCTATAGGGAGATCAGGTGCTCTCTTCTGTTGTGCAGGCGGAACACTGTACAGCTATAAATAAATAAATCTTAAAGATAGAATAAAATAAAATTGCCTGGCTAAAAATCTCGGCCTTGTAACAAGGCTCTGAGACTCCTGAAGGGGTGTGTAGGGAGGCACACCAGGAAAATCTTCTCCTCTTAGGAAAGCATGTTCTACAGGGTCTTTGAATCTGAGGCGTGTTGTAAAAATGAACACTGCCTCTTTCTCAAATCTTAAATTACTAAAAACATGAATAGTGAGGGGGACCTCCCCTATCAGTGGACTTGGGGAGGGGCATGCATGAAGAAGGGGAAGGAAAGGTGGAATTAGGAGGGGAGGAGGGAGGGGTTTATGGGGGGATACAAAGTGAAAAAAGTGTAATTAATAATAGTTAAAAAAAATGAATAGTGACCTACAGTGATTTGTGTCTGTCTGCTGAGAAAATTGATGAGAGGGACTGCAAAATTCACAAGTTTCCTACTGTAATTAATGGCTTTGGGGGTCTTCGTGCTATTCTGCACGATAAAGGACGAATCTTATTAATCATTCTCATAAAATTGACAGTGAGTGTTTCTTGAAGAAAAGTGTCTTCTTAACACCCATAATTCCCATTGCTTGAGTCATGGTGGCAAGTTAAACACACTCACACCATATGCCATGCTCTATCCAACCACCGCAGTTGTTTCAAACTTTATTTTTTTCCTCTCAGAATTCTACTACACAAAACAGAATAAAATGACGTTGCTTGTACTGAAGGATAAGAATTGTGCCTTGGGCCACTTCCATTCATCTTCCCTCTATTTCTCGTGCCATGCCTAGCAGAAACCCTAATAACCGGAAATGTTCATGAT
This sequence comes from Psammomys obesus, assembly GCF_907164565.1. Lineage (NCBI taxonomy): Eukaryota > Metazoa > Chordata > Mammalia > Rodentia > Muridae > Psammomys > Psammomys obesus. The sequence continues at coordinate 20,733,471 of NW_026596073.1, forward strand.
TCACCTCCAAGACAAAATACTATCCAAGCAGATCCTAAACACACGCATGACTTTTAGTATTTCATGAAGACATAATTGTAGTCCCCGTTTTCTTAACCTCAGCCTTTGAGAAGTGATGGCACTGCAGATACACGGTTTTAAGAATTACTGTCACATGTCCGATATGTTCTCTTGGTATTTTGTCCTTATTTTTATCATTCCTATGTCATAGAAGCAATATGTAGCATAGAAAATTATAAATTGAACTATACCAAAAATATATAAAAATAACATCTGATATTCTAGGAAGTCTTTGTTGATGTTATGAGGCTTTGTTCCAAATATATTATGCAGAATATCTCATTTATTAGCATATCTTGGTTATACATCATTTATGCATTTAAAAGGACTTTTATCATTTGTGTTGTCCCTCAATATGGTACCTTCCCTTCTCTTTTCCTTGTTATTCTTCCATATAACTAACAGTTTTATTTTTATATAGTTTTCCCTAAATTCTATATGTGAGAAGAACTGTCATAGTTTTCTCTGAGGAACTGGCATATTTCATTAAACTCAGTGATCTCTGTTTCTTTTCAATAGCACACTCTTTTTGTATTCTCTTTTTGACTGAAAATAAATTCATTTCCTATATGTATCACATTTTATTTACCTATTCATTCATTAATGGTCACATGGGTTGGTTACATGCTTTGATTATCTGGATAGTGAAGCAATAACTCATGCAAATATAATGTGCCTTTTACTGTCTTGAGTTTGCATTCAGAAGTTGTAGTTGAATCTTTTAGAGCACATTATTATTATTATTATTATTATTATTATTATTATTATTATTATTAT